>NW_024962250.1:31050121-31664381 GCF_019238085.1 Lagopus leucura
TGTCAGCTCTGAAGGGCTGCATCTGCCAGCAAAAGTGGGAGGATTGTTATTAACAGGGCTGCTAATAATCCAATATATAGGGAAAAATGAAGGAAGTCACTTCAAGGTAAGGAAAGTAATGGCAGGTGCATAAAAGAAAATGAGCTGACTTTTTAAGAAAACAATGTTTCAGGATTAGCCAAAGGGTTCTTCTGTATTCGCAAATCTCCATGGAACACTTTAAAGTCTTCTGTGTTTGTATCACTTAAAGTGCTGCTATTTTAGGTCAGTGTAAATAAGTCATGTGTGCCGTCAGCCTTGTACAAGTGCTTTCAGCTGCTTAATAATACATAGCCTTGTCCATTATAGGGGCTACATGGGTATGTGCTGGGATCTGGAGGCAGTCATGCAAAGATCCTGTCTTTGGCATAGCTGTTTAATGCTCTGAGTGAGGGCATAGAATATATACTTAGGATGACCTGGAGCAAGGCAGAGGCTAAACCCAGCTCTGATCACAACACTCAATAAATAATTCAGGAGAGACCATACCATATCTCTGCTTTTGTCCCCAGCTTTGCCGGCAAACAAGAACTATTACCTTTATTTTAGTGGTACCAAGATAACAGGGTTTAAGATAAGAAAGTAGTCAATTGCCCACATTAGAGTTCTGCCATTTCAACAGCATTTCAGCAGTTTGCTGGAATTTGGTGGGTGTTTGAAGAAAAATGTGGGAGTTTTAATGCCTCCAGTTCTCCCACTGAGGTGCTTGGCAGTAATGCTGCTGTTCAGCTGCAAGGTGAGGCTAACAGAGCCCCCTACACCTGGTGTTCTCAGAGCAGAAGCAGGTGCTGAACTCCACCTCATGGTGATCATGTTAGTTTGGGCATCCAACAGGTTCCTAACCCATGCCAACCATTCAGCTGCATCTACAAAGACCTGAAAGAAAATTGTAGCAAGGTGAGGGTCAGCTTCTTCTCCCAGGTAACAGTGATAGAGCAAGAGGTAATGGCCTTACATTGTACCAGGGGAGGTTCAGGTTGGATATTAGGAAAAACAACTTCTCCAAAAGAATTCTAATGCATTGGAAAAAGGCTGCCAAGGGAGGTGGTGGAGGCACTGTCCCTGGAGGTGTTTAAGAACCATGAAGATGTGGCACTGAGGGACATGGTCAGTGCGCGTGGTGGGGATGGGTTGGGGTTGGACTAGATGATCTTAGAGATCTTTTCCAACCTTACTGATTCTGTGGTTCTAAGTTGACTTCAAGAGGGAGCAGAATGCTTCAGAGATGACATCCCCACCATCCCAATAGTCACAGCTTGCGCATTATTCATCCCCTCTGGATCCCAGCTCTCTCCGGGTCTCTTTTTCAATTCATACCATGGATTCATCGTTACCAGGACTCTCATCATGCATTCATCCAGATATTAGCACTGATTCTTAGATGCCCTCTGGGTAGGATAGTGTTAAATACCAGAAATTTTGGTAAGGCCTAAATGGCACTGTAGTATCATGTAATAGTTTGAATAGAGGACAGGGAGATTGAGCTTTCTAGATATCAACCATCTTGATTATTTTGAAATGCAGAAGTGATGGGTAAAGCCTGTCCGTCATGTGTAGTTACCAAGTTGGCGTTGAATAAGCACCACAGCTTTGGGTGCAGTGCAGTGCTGCTTACAAGTTGTTGTGACGTATTTTCTTCAATTTATCTGCTTGTTACTGCATCTGACCAAGTAGCCATAGGGTTCTCATAATCAGAAATGGGTTGAAGTACCCACTTTTCCTGATGGGCATCTGTAAGAGCTAATTAGTCAATATTTGTAAAGGATTTTTCCTTGTGCTCAGTGATTTTGTCAATTCAGGTATGCCATTCTTCCAAGAGGAGGAAAACTCAGCCAATAAAAGAGCATACTACCTCATTAGAAAAGCCAAATCTCTGAACCTGACTTGCTAGGGAAGAGATGCCAAACTACCTCTACAAATCTATGCCTCAGTACTAGTGTCAGGTTTGCAAGGTACAAATGCTGTGCTTTTGAGACAAAAATAAAGAGTACTTTGCCAGCAAAAGGCTTCCCCCATCTGACTCTGCTCCTGCATTTCAGATCTCCTCAGGCTGCTGAAACTGAACACAGTGTCTGTGAAATTAACAGCTATAGAGCAATTTGGTAAAAGAAAACTATGAACAGGAGAAAAAAAGTTTAAAATGGTACTTTTGTTTCCCCTTCAAACGTTATAGATCTGATGTCTTTGACAGAAAAATAAGTACGTGCGTTTGTCTGTACAGTGAATTTTAAAGAGAGGTTTAGAAACAAAATTTTTGATAAAAAACAAAGGCACTTCAGTTAATGAGCATGCATTAATGTTGAAAAAGCCCCATAATGGTGTTTCTTGTGCATATGTGGGTGTGAGGGATTGTAAGAACAAATGGTGGTTGGTTGCCTAGGTTTATCAAAACCCAGTAGGGCAAGATCACCTCTTTGTCTTGGCTCTGCTCACAGTCATCAATCCCTCCTGTTTCTTCCAGAGCTGTGAAAATGTCAAGGGAGAAACGCCTCCTCCTGTAACAAACCCCAAGCTCTGTGAAGCCCAGCTCCAGGGCAGACACCCACTGGCAGCTGGGTCTGGGCCCCACACCACCACCCACAGTGGTGAGGCTCCTGCAGGGCAGGCAGCCCTTGGCGAAGCATTAGGGGCAGGGAGCCATGGGAAGCTGGGGGACTTTTTGGGCTTGTTGCCTTGGGCAGGGGCTGGCCCTATTTCCATGCCCCGGCAGGGCAGTGCTGGGAGCGGTTTGCTTTGGTTGGCTGAACTCGCACCTGAAATCAGCTCCAAAACCACCTGGTTTCAAATGCCTCAAGCTCACCCTGCTCATCAGGGCTTTTGCCTCCTGCTCTCCTTCCCACTGGCTCATCAGCTCGGCTGCAGACCTGAAGTCTCCCATGTTTTAACAGGGCAACCCCCAACCTGTCTACTCTATCTTCCCAATGCCAAAACAAAACCCTGTGGGGGGGACAAACTGCTGAAATCCAGTAGTCCACGTATAGCTTCCTGGGGGGTTACAAGCCAGCCCAAACCCAGAGGGAGTGAAATGAGCCCTCCTACCCATGAGAGACAGGGATGGAGAGCTGTGGGTGATGGCCTCAGTCCTTTTGCAGAGCAGTGGGGTCTGTTGTGCATTGTGGTTTGAGGCAAATGGGGCAGACAGGGAGGAATGCAGACAGGGAGTGAGGATGGCCGGAGGGGCAGCGAGACAGCGGGAGAGAGGCTGAGAGAAGGAGGAGAGAGGAAAGGCTGGAGGACAGGGAGGAGCGTGGAGAGGGTGATGAGGTGCAGGATGACGTGAGAGATGTAATCCAATTCAGAGCTGTCCCGAGCCTCCAGGCTGGGAACCAGGTGACTGAACATGATCTGAGGAAAGCAGATGCCTTCACAGCACCTGTGGCATGGCCCCCACCCAGAGGTAACCAAGCTCATTAGCTTGCTGCAAAAGCTCTCTGCATCAACAACCCATGTGCAAAAGGCATGACACAAAAGGAAGAAGTTTGCACAAGTGTTACTCCTCATGGTAATGCTGATAACATGGAATCAGATCCTTTCTCTACTTCCTTATTCTTCTGATGGCAAAGATAATCTCCCAAGTGCTCTGACCATAATCCCAATTGGTCTCATATCTTTCAGCCTGCATATATTCTGGGATAACAAATAGCTCTCAGAAATACATATCATCATATTTTGTCAATGAAACTTCAGTGCTAGTGGTGGCAATTCTTACATCACCTACACTGTCTGGGTCCCCCCTTCTCTGTTCAAGATGATCAGTAGCACGCAGGAGCTTCCCTGTGTCAGATCAGGCATTGACAGTATAACTTTGGGAGAAACAGAGAAAGCTAAATACAAAGCTAAATATAATCTTTCTACAAGGAGGAACTAAGTGGGTTAAATGAATCTCTTCACTTTCATCATGTAGCATGCATCCTGATATAATCAAGATATCCCTTCAGTGCTAAGGACCTAATTGTTGCCACATTTCCAAGCTGTCTTCAGCATTTGCAGAGAGAGAGCAGAAAGAGAGCCACACTGAGAAGCAAGCCGACAACTGCTCCTCCACAAGAGCGGGGCAGATAAATATGATGGGAGATGAGGACAGCCTGCTCTGCCCAGCAGCTCTTCTCTCCATCCCCATGCATGTTTCCGACTGCCTGTCAGCTCCTGTTTCCCTCCTGTTTGGCCAGCCACCTCCGAACAGGCAGGGGAATAGGCCAACCCAGTTTTCTGGCATAGAGACATATACTTGTTCCATTTTCCTTCTGCACCACGACTAGCTGCTTCTGCCTTGGGAGTTGTTACCCTCCCTGAACAGGAAAAATATGATGGGAAGAAGAAGCTCATATCCCACAAGGGCTTAGGAGAGAGATATCTTCTAGACCAGGCAAGCAAAATGTGAGCCCCATTGTCACCAATGGCCATCACAGCTCAAGGAAACAAAACCTGAAACATTATCACAGAGTTCATTGTCTTCAACAGTTACTGATAAGGCATTAAAAGCTACTTCAAATAAATCAAACTGAATAATAGCCCTAGATTGGCTCGCAGCTTCAATACACATTAAGAATTTATGCCTGCCAGCCCAAAGTTGGTAGTAAGAGATGTTTCTTAGTGACCTGGGAGTAGGTATGTAAATAGTGAATTAGCAAAATGTCCGGATGACACAGAATTTTTTAGGTTACTTAAGACCATGGGGAGCTACGACGTGTTCCAGCAAGACTTGACCAGACAGCATGATGGAAGATGGAATTCCGCATAGATGTGTGCAAGTTAATGCACACTGCAGGAAATAATTTAAGCTTTCATACACGCCGAGGGACTGTGAATTAGTGATGCTAGGCATTATGGTGGACACACAATGCCTTTAGTGTAGCTAGCTGCTTAAAGTGTAGTCCAGGTCAGAAAGAGAATGAGGGAAAATTCAGCTTGCTAAAGGGCTGATACTTATGCTGGAGTAACCTTCTGGGTCAGACTGCAACATAATGTAAAGCTACATGGAAATGAGGCAGCTCTTGAATCGATTCTCTCTTTGCATCAATCCAGGGCTCAACTTTTAGACATCAAGAAGGCCAGAACCAGTTGGTAGGCCTTTTAAAAGATCTGAACCTTACTGAATTCCTTATTCATCTGTGAAGTCCTTGAAAAGTGATAGATACCTTGACAAAGACTCAAATCTGGCAATTAGATTCTTATTAGCTGGAATTAGAAAAGGCGTCCCACTTATCCCACTTATACAAATAGATTAAATAAATTATGTTTGGAGATAGTTTCAGCAAGGCAAGTTCCCTGTGTTTTGCTATGAATGAGCTAAATGCTCCTTCAGCACAAGGCACTATTGCTGTATCACCTAAAACAATTAATCCCCCTTACAATATGGAGTGAGAAATTGAAGACTTTTTTCCCTTTAACACAAGGGGCACGAAACAATGGCTGGGAATGAAAGCCCTGTAAATTAATTTGTATTGTAATTTCTACAACACCTCTGTATATAAATGGAAGTTATGTACATAATTTATGGAGGATGGTATATGTGATTTGGAGTCTCAAACCCCTTGAACACACTCGCTCAACCGTGATGTGTAGAACACTAACACTCTCAGACAGAGTGCAGATTGCAATAGTAAAAAAAAAAAAATCACTCTAATACTCTGCATTACAATAATAAATGCAAGAATTAGAGGTTTTTACCTCTCTGTAAATAAATTATGCATGTGTAATTTTAAATTAACCAAATTAAATGATTAAAGACACTCCGTTCCTTCATAAACTTGTCTCGGGAGTGAGGAATGCAGCACACAAGCGGAGGTCTCCAGTTCCTCTGAGCCTTGCTGTTTCATTTGAGGCAATCTTGGCTTCAGTTCCCTTTCCTCCCAGCTTTGCAAGTAGAGAAGGCATTTTCTTTTCCCTTCAGCTAATTCTTTTCAGATAAATGCAAGTGCTGTGACTGGAAGCACCACTTTTGTTCGTGTCCTCACAGCTGGGTATTGCTGGTGCTGGAGGAGTAGCCCTGCCCACAGTCACTGCTCTCAATGTTTCCACCTCTGAATTAAAAAAAACGCGCTCAAATCAGGTGCAGTTCTTCAGCACTGGGCTGGAGATACAAGTGGACATCATTCCCAAGATGGGGGTCCATAGCGCTGTCTGTGTGCAAACTGCCACGCTGGTGTTTTGCCAGCAATGATAAGATTTGTCGTGGTACACTCGATCATGATTCACTCTTGGCTACAAATGCTGCTGCCCATTTGAATGTGGGAGTTTAGGCCATAGCTCAACAGACTCATTTCTTACTCATTTTGTGAAATATCACTGTAGCCTTGAGTTTAAACTCACCAGTCGCAAGGAGAAGAAACTGTAGAAGTTTGAAGGGTGTTTCTCTCCCTGTGTTACCACCATATTACCGGACAGGGCTTGAAACTGCTGCACCCCAAATAGCAAATGAGCATAGTTCTCCAAGGGAACATCTGGACAGTATCTATTAATCTCAAAGCACAGAAGATTAAAATGCCTTATATATTTATATAGATGAGGAAAAGAGAGCACAAATCCCAAGATCACTGCACAGAGCAGAAGAGCTCAGACACATGCAGGTCTGCGTCCTACTTCTGGGCAGCACTCCTTCCTGAACAGCAGTCATTTCATCAGCTGAGCCACCGCACTGCATCTTTTGTATTTTACCCAACAGCCCAGAGTAATTTGTTTCCTAGACTACTCAAGCAATTATAACTTTAAAAGTTCTCAAGACTTTATTGCTAGTAGGCTTTACTGAAATCTGCACTTTTATAAAATCAGGAATGTCCACACTGTAGTGTTTCCAAATGGATTTTACATGTCTCTGCTAGGGAGAAGTACACAAAATTGTCACTCTGTATAAAAATGTGTATTTTAGTGCATCCTTCTCTGCATAAATCAGCTCAAGTGCTGTTGTTCAGAGCTGTGTGATAGCAAAAAGAATAGTGGTTTAATTGAAGGCGTTGCAGGAATGCCACAGTTCACAGAGCTTTTTAGTATTTCTTCTTTCATTGTATCTGCAACTACAGTGTGCTTGTGCAATGCTTTAACTCATTGCATTTTGGCCACATTTCCCCCTTCTTTCTATACAAAACAGCTTCCTCCTTAATGATTTGCATGTATACAGCCATATCTCCTGAACCATTCCTAGCATTTTGGAGAAGAACCCCATTTTCAACAGCTGAAGAAACCGATTCATCGCATCCACATAAACAGGGCTTCGGGAAGCAACTTCTAAATACAGGCAGTGGGATCAAGAGACATAACAGGTTTTAAACTGCAACTTTATGAGTTTATGAATGGGATTATAGATAAACATGAAAACCAATAGCTTCAGGGAACCAGACTTACTAGCACTGAGGTTTCTGCCCGTCTTTGGTATAGTAAGCATTCCACCCATCTACTTGGTTAATTTGGTTTAAGCTTTGCAGGAAAGCAGGGAGCAATTTTCATCTCAGAGTGCTGGTAACGACTTTGCTTGATCCTAAACAAATGAGGTTCAAGCTTCTTCCAAGACAGTTTTTTGCACACCGTATATAGCTCTCATTGAGATCTTTACTGCAAGTTTCCGAGCACAAATATCTCCTCGTGGCAAACTGAGGATTATAAGCTCATTTTGTTCATACTTCAGCCAGGGTTTGGGGATACAAATACACTGAAAAGAGTGGTTATCTTTCAGTTAAATGCCTTCTCTTTCAGACTTGAACTTCTCAGAAGCTAACGTGGTATTAGAATTGGGAAAAAAGGAAAGCAGTGTTCCCACAAAACAATGGCAGGCTATGGGCTCCTTGGATTTTTTCCTAGCGTGATGGACATAAATCTACCTGTGGCCTCCAACATTACTACAGTACAGATAATTAGCTTTCTACTTAAAAAATAAAAAATCCTGGATATTTGCAAAACTAAAACATTCTCAGTGTCACAAGAAGTTGTTACGAGCTGAGATCCACATGTGCACATCAAAACATGCATCACATGGATGTGAAAGCAGAAGATACTTCACATTTTTAAATCACCTTGGTTCTTTTTCTTGTGTTTGCATTATGTGTGGGACGTGTGTGATGGACACAGGTTATGGCATCAGTGACAGCACGTACACAACTGGGTGGCTGGAAGAAAATGCAGGAGGGATTGAAACATAATTTGCCTCAATAGTAGAGGAGATGAAAAGCATGGAGGATCGGGATGGAGAGGGGTGGCAGGCCTCTGCCTCTGCTCCCTGATTTCACAGCTTGACAACGCCACACTCAGAACAGATCCCTCTCATCTTTGACTTTAGGTCAAACCATGGTCTCTGAAGGCAAGGTCTCTGAATGCAGGCTTGGATACAGTGAGTCAGGCAGTGAGTTAGATTTTCCACTGGGCTAATGCGAAATTGCATGTGGATGGGATGAGATGGACATGACTTCAATAGAGATGATCAGATCCTAACCCCACTTTTTGTGTCACTTCACAATCCATCAGAAAGCACTGGAAATGCATAGCTAAGAGGAGGTGGATAATAATACAAACTAAGTTATTTTCAGGAAAGCAGTTCGTGTCCTCTGTGAAAAGTAAAGGTACTTAGAGAGATAAGTTTTGATTCAAGCCATGGCCAAGAGAATTGGATGCAGAGCTGAACTTCACAAATATTTCAAGTGGTTCTGCACTGTTGTTTTTCTACTGTTTTCTAAAATTATGTCTACATTTGAAAAGTGTGGAGTTTAGCATTATCTGTTCCAAAAAAATGTACTGGAGAATGTCCCTATTTTTATCTATGGTAGTAAAAATATTCTACAAGACATTAAACTTGACTATAAAGCTTCTTGTCAGAGCATGGCATGCAGTACACAAACTTAGATTAAAAAAAAATTAAAAAAATCCCCAAATCACCACCACCAACCAAGCAACCAACACTGGACTTACAGAAATAAGAAAGTCAATCAGAAGAAGAATTGAGGAAGAAATAATGACACCAGGCATTAAAAAATTAAGACTACTGTGATGCTTCTCTCTCACTTACCAGACCAACTGCTAAATGAGATCATGAAGACTAAGAACTACTTAACTCAAATGAACTCAAAGCCAGATTTCTAGAAATCAGAATACAGGTTCCACGTATGGACTACAGAACTAGTGTCATTGTTAATAATGGTTCAAATGGTGAGCAAGGAGCTCAGTAGGACAGAAGCACTGAGACAAAGAGGACTAGCAAAAAAAATTTGAGGTTTGACCAGGTAAAATGATAATTAAAACTTCACTACCATTATAAACTACCATATATTCCAATGGCAGAATCTTCAAAGAGTGCTAAAAAATTAGTAGAACAAAGAGGTGACACCCCAAAATGATTCTCAATTTGGAGGAAACAGCTTACAATGTGAGGCTTGCCTCATCAAAGGAAGAATCCTGGGAGGTAACTTTATCATTGCATGCAAGCCTATTCACAGAGGGAAATTTCTAGTGACTAGAGGGAGCTTTTGCATCCAGCAAAACAAAACACTACAGAAACAACCACCACGACTTGAAGTATTAGGCAAATAGTATTTTGAAAATGGGAGTGATCAAACATTGGAAAAGTTGCCAAGAATACCAACAAAATCACCATCTCTTCCTGCCTTTTCATCAACACTGGATGCCTTTGTTTTTCCAAATGCACATTGTTCATAAATACCAAGTAACTGAATGCAATTTAGTGGATTGTAACACCCAGGAGATAAGGGTCAGTGAACTAGTGGTCCCTTCCAGGGTATAAATCTAGTGTTGGAATTTTATTCCTAATGCATTCTAGAAAGAAGATAAAACCTTCTACCTTGTGCTTCAGGGCTTTTATCAATCTCTTTAAAGGATCAAGATAAGGATCTTCATGAAAGCCATTCTCCCAAATCTACAGGTTCCTGAGCTACATGTCCTATATCTCCATTAAGCATCAGGAATGTAGATACCATTTTCTTGTGCTTCATTTGTCTTTTTTTGGAATCTTTCTGGCTACCTGGGCTACAAGAAGGAGCCAAAATGGCCTCCTAAACATATCCCCAGATGACAGCAACTTACTGGGCTGCATCTGTAAGGCCTCTCGGTCCCATAAAATTATCCAGGATTCACAGAGTTCAGCTTATTTCTGTAGGTGTTCCTCTGCAATCCAGGGTTAGCTAATGAACAGCTCAATTACAGCACTTGTGAGAGATGATTTACATTTTTTCATTAAAAATGTCACTGGAAGTCCAGTCCTCCCATGCTACAATATTGAAGCCACTGCCAACAGCATACACGGTTGATATTAATTAAAGTGGAAGATGACAGCACTTGGAAAATGAACACTCTTCTCTGCTCAGATAAATGACCTTTAACGAGTGCTTGTTCTTTAGTTGGACTAGGTCATTACTAGACATTACTGAGCATCTTCAATAAAACTGAATCTCTGACTCATCTTCAGTGTTAAGTTTAATCACTGAAAAGTGATAGTGACACTTCTGTGAATGGTCCACAGTGCTGTCCACCTCTGCCACTAGCCTACCCCACCACTGCAGACAGCTAGCAGTCTCTGAGAATCATTTTACACTGAGCAGCAGGAAAAAGGAGGTGGTGAGCTTCATTTTCTCCTTCCCAAGTATAGCCCTTCTTTTGCTGGGTAGAATCCAGAAATTGAAAAATTGAAGAAAAGTAAGCTTACAGCCTACGTCGTCACAAAACACCGTCAAGTTCAAAACACAAGCAGACTGAGCTTTAAGTAGTGGCATTGCTGCACCTTGCCCCTTGGCAGGACCACCTCTTCATCATCACTTTCAGCTGGAAAACAAAGCTGCAGTTGGTTGGGATCTGATGCCAAAGGCCTTGATACTGTAGTTCACCTTATCTTCTTGGATACCTTACAATCTCAGCATGCTTTACTGGGACAAATCCATTCAGATGCTGTGCACTTACCTCAGTCACATACATGATCTCATGGAACTGAGGATAAAGCTGTGACCATGGCAGACACCGTGCAGAGGAAAGGGCAACCACTATTCCAATACTTCTAGACAAGTTGTGGTGAGGGAAACAAAAATCTCCCACCCAGCATCTTTGTTCAGAGAGGAGGGCTTCTCATCAGAGTCCTCAGCAAGTGGGCACCAACAATCCTGCAACTTCATTCTTTCTGTGCGAGATGTTGTGTGGAGGTTCTGGGCGTAGACTGCATTGAGAAATTATGCTACAGCTTAAGACTGGCAAAATACAGGGCCTGCTTAGGAAGCAATTTGAAATTATTGAGAGCAGCACTTCACATTTCCACCGCAGAGGCTTAACAGTTTCAAACCTTGATCACTTCCAATTGAGCCACTTACAAAAAATGTGCACTGCTGGAATATTTTAAATGACTGTGCGCAATGTGTACTGACTGAACATTAGGGGCTTCAATTAAATAACGGTTCAGAACATAATGAACTGAAAAATTTCACACTCTCTAAAGTGAGATAAGCATGAAGTGAAAGAAAGATAATTAAGAAGCAGTGCACTGATGGTGGCACCAGCCACTGGCTGTTGAGATGCAGTCAGAAAAGCAACGGAACAGCTTGTGAACCAGAACTGTTTTATTTTTCAGCTCATCAAAGGGCACAGGATATGGTCAGATCCTTTTATTATTATTATTTTTGGGAAAATGGTACTTTGGAAAAATGTTCTACTTGTGTTGAAAGCAGGGGTGCACCTGCCCTGGGAGCATGGTTTGGTTGTGTCTGAGGTTGGGCACTTCAGAAGAAGAGGTACTTGTTCTCTGTTGTGAGCTGAACTGGTAATCTGGAGTCTGCGTCTGAGATTCTGACCTGAGATTCAGTTCTTAGGCCTACTGATGAAATGTCTGACCCACCTGAACCAGAACAGAGTGAGTACAGTGTCTGAAACTCTGCCTAGAGTTCTGGAGAACGATGCAACAAGGACTGTTCCTTCTGTAGCCAGCAGCAGTGAGTACTCAGCTGAGCTCTGTGATCTTTGCAATGTCACTTATTTGCTATTAGCTGCATTTATAGAGCAGCAGATTCTTTCTGGACTTTAAAAAAGTGTATCTTATCCAGAGGCACTCACTTGCCTTGCGTCTGAATATACACCCATGGTGGACTTCAAACAGGAGTTCCATCCAAGCTCTTAAAGGCATGTGACCCTACTTCTCAGGTGCCTTTCACTTACAATTTGCCTCAAACATCACACACTCCTCTCCCTCCACTCATTTATCTTTGCTGCCTACTCTGGATGTTCTCTCTGCACACGGATGTAAGTAGAAAGAAGGATAGCAAAGGTAGAGACCATTGCTCCAGACTCTTTCGCTGTGCTTGACAAAGAAAAAAGGCACTCAGAATGCCAACACATTGTACTTCAATAACCCTGACTGCAAATTGTGGTATTCTGTCTCTGTTCTGTGGCTGGTTTGTTAACCTGGGAGGTAGATGCCTTTACAGACTTCTCATGATCCCTAAAGCACATGTACTTGGTTTGAAATGGAGAAAATGAGATCTTGTTCCACTAAGTACTGTATTTAAGCCCTTATAAGAAAGTGCACAGGTATCTGAAAATATGAAAGATGTTAAAAATAAGAAAAAACACACCTAAACATGTAGTAAAATTGACACATTTCAGATTCTTAGACTTATTAGGAGTAACATTTCTGTGTTTGAAGTCATGTTTTCAACTGATTCATTGCTACTGAGACAACCCAGTGGCACCTGCTCTATGTTTGTAGAGTTAGTAACTAGCAAGGTCTTACAGCCAAAGTCAACTGACCAAAGCAGCCAGACTCTAGGAGTCCATGAAGGCTGAGGATGATGGACAGCTGTATCAAACTCTCTGGGGCTGGTATGCCACCGAAGTGCTCTAGTTTGATTTGTAACTAGACCAAGAAGTTCAGAAAGGTGAAAAGTATATGGACCTCATTTACTGACTATTTCAAATGGTAGAGAGAAGAACTCAATTTGCCAGGAAGTGCTCATGGGGAAAGCAAGGATTGGATAGAAGACATAAGTCTGCATTTATTCCAGTTTACCTGACATAAACTCAACATAAGAAAAAAGTGAAGCAGACTACACAAGTCATTTATAACCATATGCAATAAGTTTTAATGATTTAGGAGTCCTATAAAAAACTGTAAGTATGCTCTGATCTTCAAAAAAAAGTTTGTCAACTAAAACAAAATAGAAGAGAAACTTATGCACACTTCCTCGAGCTCCGTATTGCCAAACTGATGAGACTGTTATCAAGGACTCAGTCTGACTGGTCTTATGAGGAATGCAGGAAATCCAGCTCAGACCACTGAACTTCCATTCTACCACACATAGAAAAGGCATCAAAAGCAATGCAAAAACCTATTTCCTTAGACAACTGAGTAATTACCTGCCCTGGGATAAGTTTGTACCTCCCCCTCTCAATTTGAATCTGCTTGTAGTCCTTGGGCTGAGAGCTAATTATCTTCTTAATTTTGTATATTTATTTCCTTTAACAGCAATCTGAGGTAATAAGATCAATGTTTTGCCTTTGCAGACTCCTCCTGAGGAGTGGGCTTCTTGTTTTATACTGTACAGTGTCAGTTCAAGGTTTCCTGCTTAAGAGATGGCCCTTTGCCCTTCTATTTAGAGAAAAGGAAATGAGTCTGGGTCTGGACCCCCAAAAAACTGATATTTGCATCCCAATCCAGATTTGTTCTTCAAATTGCAACAAAATTCTTTCTTGACCATTTGCACCATTGGAAAACAAACAAACAAACAAAAAACACCCTCTACTACTAAGATAAGGACCACTGGGAACTTTGTTTCAACATTCCAAAAAATAGGTCAAAATGTATTAAAATCTTGTTACCTTGCACTCTTAAACAGAATCTCAAACCAAATTCAGAGGGCGCTTTGTTGTTGTTTTAAATTTAGATGGATAGCTTTGTAAACAGAGGCACAGTCTTCTGGTCGCTTGGTTGACAATGGACTGCAGTAGGAGCTGTCTCCACATGGACTTTCTGTAGGCTAATAATGTGTGAATTTGCAAGGCAGGACTGCCACTAAAGCAGGGCACTAACTGAGTGGTGATTTTCATGAAATTCCATCATGTTGTGCAGTGAAAGCAGTCTCAGAGACTTCCATCATTTGAAGCAACGCAACAGATTCTTAAGTCACCCAAGGAACACCCAAGTCACATGCAGGGGAATGAATGTGAAAGGATTGTGCAACTGCCCAAGTTTTGTTTCATTAGTAAATCAGCCTTGAAACGTCAAAATAGAGGTGCTTTGGCAGATCCAGTGTTTTCAGGACTTTTCTACATAAAGAAGACAAGCTGAAACTCACCCTCTCCTGCAGATACGTGCAGTTTAGACCAACTCCTTGCCAGCAGAACATTTTGTGACAACATCAACCAGCTGTGTCTTTCCCTACAGTGCCTTCTACTATTTCCTGGATCTGTAGAATCATAGAATCATAGAATGGCTTGGGTTGGAAGGGACCTCAAGGATCATCAAGTTCCAACCCCCCAGTCACAGACAGGATTGCTAGCTGCTACATCAAGCACCAGATTAGGTTGCCAGAGTCCTATCCAGCCTGCTCTTAAACACCTCCGGGGATGGGGCATCCTCTCTGGGCAACGTGCTCCAGCATCTCACCTGTCTCTCACTAAAATACTTCCCCCTTGACATCTAATCTAAATCTATTCTCCTTTAGTTTAAAATAATTCCCCCTTGTCCTATCACTGTTTACCTGTGTAAGAAGTTGATTTCCCTCACATTTATGAACTCCTTTTAAATACTGGAAGGCCACAATGAAGTCTCCCCCCAGCCTTCTCCTTTCCAGACTGAACAAGCCCAGTTCCCTCAGCCTATCTTCATAGGAGATCATGTTATGTCACAATTGAACAAGCCTTTGAGGCTCACTCATAGAGAAGCTCCATTTTGACTTTGTTGTCTATATTGATTCTCTAGGAAATAGGATGACCAGACTGCACCACCATGTCCTCTTCAGTGTTTTGAGTGCTAATATTCTATTTGCATTTGCTGTCACCGAACCTAGAGAGAAAATAACAGTCAGGACAAGTGCATTTACAGTCACAAATGCTGCCCTGACATGGGGACTGGCTAAGCACTGTTGTTACAGCATTACTTTCTTCCCCTCACCCATGACTGTGGAGAAAATCAATACTTAATGATCTATTTCTAAGGATCAACTGCTGATTATAGCAAATATTTGTTACAAACAGGTAGCAGGCACATATTTTTCTAGAAATAGTCTCGTAGTTTGTTCATGGTACCATTTCTCATGAACCTGAAAGCATTTAACAAAAGCATCTCTTGTCACCAGAACCACAGATTCAGGCTCTGGCATCCTACTGCAACCCCTTCTTCATGTCAGAAAACATCATAATGCTCCTTCATCTCAGAAAAGTACTGCAAAAATTCAGCTTTGTAAGAGCTGTGAGGCATTTGGAAATCACTGGGAGAAAACGTGCCATGAAAGTGAATGCCTTCACTGCATGGTGCAAACATACATTAAGCAATAAAATTCTGGTTCCCAAATAAACTTGCCTTGTTTTGATATTCAAGGAAATAAAAAAAAAGATATACACACTTCTCATTTCATCCTGACAAGATACAAAACCAGCCTATTTTTATTTTGTTGCCCAATATGGACAATGAAAATAGCTGTCTTAATAAAGAGAGAGAAGAGGAAAATGCAAGATCTTGTGACGCAAAATGCCGAGGCTCACCTCAGGACTGCACACCATTCTGGGGCTGAAGTTCCACCTGCTGGTCCCCACTTCTTTAAAAAGTGCTCTTTAATCACAGAAGTAAAATCTGAAGAAAAGATGAAAATACTTTGCTAAGCTTAAAAACTACAATGGTGCAGTAAATATGCTTCTCATGGCGGGTGACATTTGATCATTTGAAATACCTGGCTTTAGCTGAAAATCCTTCGAATCAAGTGGCTGTAAATCATCTGTCCCACACGTATTGCTACTAAACAGCGAGCATTTAGCACTATTAGCACGGGCTGATAACTGCTCTCAGCGGGAGAAGGGCAGAGTACCTAAAGCACATGTCTGTGTCTATAGAGGCCACGGGGGACAGCACAAGTTTTTAAAGCAACAACCAGACCTCTCACATGGAAAGTAAGCCACAGCAGTGTCAAAATGCATGAGAGTACTTTAAAATCATGAACCACACTTTTTTTTTTTTCCTTTTTTTCCAGAGGGAAAACAATTTCTTCTAACGATGATATTAGAATACAAATGTGCAGTCATATTGGTACACGTGCTGGATACTGCACACCTCCACACTTTGTTTTTCTACAGACAGGCTGAGAATTGAGGAGAACACCATCTCCACTTGAAAGGTTTGGGCAACAGGACTTCTTCAAGAAAAACTACGATAGAGGAATAGGAATAGACTGTTTTCAACACAGAGCTTCTTATTCTCTGAGAGATTTGCTGGCTGTATTAAACTGTTCAGCATCAACCCATGAAACCGCTGTGGGAGCACTCCAGAGGTATTAGTCAATACCCTAAAAGCAGGTGAACGTGTATGGTAAAAGTAGGCTTCCAAAAATCACTCGGCACTGACCTAATCCTAATGATGCATTGATTGTATTAACTTACAAAATGACTGCTTTGATTCCTCAGTGGATGGTGCAATTTAAAATTAATAAATATGCTTTTTGATGGATACTTTGCAGAGGAGTCAGAAACTACGATGTGTGTCAGTACTGACATTCAAGTGATAGCTTGCTTAACAAAACAACAAACCGATGTGCCTTTTAAGAAATGATGCCATGACACAGAACCAAGCATTTATTCCTGTCTAATCTTGCAGCTCTCTGAGATCCAGGTATTAGTGAAATGCAGTATAACAAGGCTTTGGTCAGCTGAAAACACCAACCCTGTTTTCTGACTCACTTTGCTGGTTTATGCCTTTCAGCTGTGGTTAGATGCTGCTTTACAGCTGTAGGAAACCTCATATGTATACATGAAAAAAACGTAAAGGGACAAATTACGTATTTGCATAATTGGAAGCTAAGGTAGCACAAGTTAATGGGGATGCTAGTGGAAACATTTTAAACAGCTTGCTGTGATCTATACTTTCCTATTTCGTTCTCCTGTAGTCTTAGGCTACTCCTTCTACTTCAAACACGCAGTGGGTCTGGTCCTTTTGTTACTAGCCTTTCGATGGTATCTTGACAGCAGAACTACATCTTCCTTCTCATTTAATAACTATTTATCATTCTGTATCTGCCCATTTTCAAGAAGGAATAAAGTTAAGTGTTCCAGAAATTGGAAAAAATTGAAGCTTGACCTTTATTAAGTGGGTTAATTGTCACAATCTCAGCATGTATGAAATTAATGACCAAAAAGTGGAACTTCAGAGTTTCAGAAGACTAGGTTAATGTCCAAAAAAGTTTAAACTCTGACCTTCTTGACATATGCCAAAAGAAACAGCCACCCTAATAAATTACTACCTGTGTGCAATTATAATAAACCATTCCTAGCATCCAATCACTTGAATTAATTGCTGCAAGGCAGTAGGGCTCTCTTACAGATATTCAAGTTAATCTAAAAATTCCTTTGCAGTTCATATGAGGCTGTTTGTGAATGCTTGCTTCTGTACAGGGATTCAGTTTCAAAGCACGTTATTCCTACCTTTGGACCACAAATCTGTATATAACACATCTCCTTAGTGCTAAAATTAGGCCTTGGCTGAGTTGCCAGCAGTGGTGAATGTGGTGAACCAAGGAAGAATAAAGGAAAGGCAAATGAATTTGCCTGATACATGACACCTACATAGCTCCCAATTTTGTCTTACAGAGAAGAAACAGAGTCACTTTTTGTAAAAGTCACAACAAATTGCAGAATGATTGAGTCCAACAGTAACTACAAAAAGAAAGTTAAAAACATACAAACAAACTCTGCACACATTAAACAACAGCACAACACAAAAGCTATACACTCGTACAGGGGAAGGTTGGTGGGGACAGCCAAGATTTCTCCTCTGGCCAGTAGTGCCTTTACAGAACAGAAAGGTGATTCCAGCCTGGTGCAAAGCAGCAGAAAAAGCACATAACACCTGCCTGCAAGTGCAACAGGGCATGTGCAGGGACCCAGCTACTGTCAGCTGGAGCACAAAGAAACCAGAACGGGATGGGATAGGCAACCCCACCTTGTCCCTGTTTGGAGGACAAATGAGCTGTGTTCAGGGCTTCAAGCTCACCCATTTTTCAAGAGTGATATATGCTTAATATTAAAAAGAATGCTAAATGTTTAAGTTCAGTTATCTGAGTCTGCTGGTGTCCGGATCCGTGCATAAATAATGGCAATCAGCTGGGAAACAGGAGTGGGGATTCTATTCCCTGTTCTCATGCAGATTTTAAGCAACTTTCTGAAGAAGCAGAGAAAAGTCTCTATGGGCTGTAGATCTATTCCACTGAAATTCACGTTAAACTGCTTGAAGGCACCAGTTGTAATGGTCAGCAGTCCTTATTTTTCTGTCTGAGAGGAACGAGAAAACTATTGTTTGTCTAAAATTACAAAGTTCCAAAAAAAAACAACCCAAAACAAAACTGTATTTTGTGTGGTACAGACCTCCTTTGAAAAATAGAAACAAAAAAGAAATGAGTTCTAGCACAGTGAACACAAGGGTTGGCCTGGAACACTGAATACTCAGGTTCAAAGCTGTGCTCCATCACCTTCGTGCAACAAAAAAGTTCTATATGCAAAAATACGATATGAGTAGGACTAAGCTCTCCAAGTTCAGACACATCGTCCAGGTGACTGTCCTGAGCACAGCACTACCATGGATTTCAGCGTTGCTTCCTGTGGCTCTGAGCAATGCTCTCAGAAGGGACACACAAAGCCCCCCTGTAGCCCCAGCACTGAGCAGCTCTCCTGCAGCAGCCAAGGGGCACAACCAATATATGCTGCTACACAAAACAACTTATTTGGTCGTACTTTAAAGCCTGTTACAGATAATCCAGGAGAATGAATACTAGAGCATTCATATTCAGCAGAGGGCTAAGGAGAAAAAAATAATAAAAAAAAAGTAAAGAAAACAGGTGCTTTGGTTTCTGCTTGGTGCCACAGGACAGGCAATATGGTATTTAGGAAAATGTGAGCGTTGCTGTGTTTTTCACTGAATGAATTCACAGAAATAGCTTCTACTTGTATCGCTAAAGCTGAAGTTAGTGCCATTTACACTGACTTCATAGCTGCTATCCTTTCAGTTGTGAGATCAGCTGAACAGTTCAGTGAATTGAAGGAGACAAAACCCAAAAGAGTCCACGTCCTTTTATGTTTTGCCTTTTCCTCCGAAGTACAACTGAGATTTTTATCTTATTTTAAACATAAATCTTGCACAATTTCCAAGCCTGCTGCACTTGCTAGGAAATAGATGTGGACACCAGAGAAATGCAAAAAACAGCGAGTGACCAATTTCCATGCTGTACTTGGTGCAGTAAGGCACCTGAAGAAGGAAGCGGATGGTAATTATGTGATAGACATGTCATCACATCTGAGTTCAACACGGATTAGAAGTCTTCTTGAGAAAAGAATTGGATGCTGCTTTGTCTGAGTGTTTGGTAGAGCAGTGTTTTGCCTAAACGCTCCTGTTTGGCACAGAGCATGAGGAACACCCAAAACTCACTTTCAGTTCATAAAACCAGGAAAGAGCAGTGGATTTGGGGGAGCACCTTCAATGCATCAGATTGAAATGCTTCAAATCACATTGTTTTGTCATTCCTTCACATCTTTTTATAAGGTAACAACTGGCAGCCATGTGTATTCCATAGTTTCTAACTATACAAATTAGAGAAAAGCAGAACCTTTCAGCATACCAACTTCATGGCTATGATGCTCATTCCTCTGTAAAGGCAAATCAGCTTCAGGAATACAGCCACTGATGAGCTGCACAGATCTTCTACACATATGGCCTTTAAACAGCATCCAGCCTCCATCCTACCTCCAGCCAAAAGGCTCGGCTCACACTCACGACAACACTTAGCCTGTGGTTGATTTTACATACTTTACATTTTTTTTTCAAAGCGGAGATTGTAGCTCTGTTTCATGACTTCAACAACAGGGCTGGAAGCACACAGCCCTGCAGTACAGCCGAAGAAGCTGCAGGTTGTTAGGGAAACGATTCATCAGTAGGTAGGTTCATGCAAAATTCAAAGGGTTTATTTTTTCCCCTCCCATTTTGTTTTTGGAGAACAGTCTAAGAAATCCAAGCGATGTCTTTCTTGCATGAGTACTTCACATAGACAGCTAAACAGAAGCAAGATTTGGCATTTAGCCTGAGATTAGTGTGAACAGCCTCTTAACCAAACATTATGAAGAAAGTTAACTTTAAAATGCTTTGAAAGGTCTGTTTTCATGACAGATGGTAATAAGGGCTCATCAGCGCCAATTTTTTTTTGTTTCCACCTCAGTTTTCAAAAGCTGAAGCTTTAGGTTAGTTCTGAGAAACCGCTACACGTGTAGAGGAGAAATGCAAATTACAAAATGAGATTACTCACTACTTTTATTGTGTGCAACATTTTGCTAAATGACACTAACATCTGAAGAGTAAGAATTTGGCTGCGTGCTTAATAGATCAGTTTCTGTTCACTTGAATCCCCCTTTTAATTGTCAGATAGTTCTCCTTTAACCTTCCTTCACCTGTGCACTTGGACAGTCACTGCTCTTCCCATACGCCACGAGACACAGCAGTCAGCAGCAGGTACAGATTTTGATTGCATAATACACTCTCACTAGGGAAGATATTGTAGAACTATATTTTATTCAAGAAAACCCACACATCCTGTCCTGTGGTGACCACAGGCTTTGCTAAGCCATAGTTATTAGCAAACACTGGAACAAAATACAGTGTATCAGATTGAATCAAAGCATGTAAATTCCGGATTACAGTTATGATTTTCAGGAAAGCTAGATTCAGGATTTCATCATAGTATCTACTACAGTGTTGTGCAATGTAGCTGGCAGAAACAGAAATGGAATATTGGTCCTAATAAGAAGTGATCAGTAACTACTTCGGTATGACATTTAAACTGTCAAGACACCAATTCATGACATTCTACCAAAGGCAGCATATAGTTACAAAAATACTGGTCCAGCATCTCGTTAGTGGTGAAGCAATACCCAAGGTGCAATGGCAACACGCCATTCTTAGTGAAGTATTTTTTAAAAAACTATTTATTTTTTTTTTCCATTTTCCCCACACTGATACTAGCTGAACACCAAAACTGCTATGACAACCTGAAAGTCACTACTTATGTGCATTGCACCAAAAATTTATGCAAAAACACATTTTCCAAGTTGTAGTATGAAAGAAGCAAAATGTAATAAAACTATCTATATGCCAAAAGACACTTAACTGATCTTGGATGAACAGCTTGCAACATTTATTGAACTTTCAACTGCTGTCCAAGCTTCACTCTTTCCAATATCTTAATTTTAAGGAAAAATGGGTAAAAGACAAAGTCCTTAATATTGGGAGGAGCATTAAATCACTTTTATACCTCTCCACTCACTCACAGAATAAAAATGTTCCACCCTCTCCTCCTTCCAACAAACAGGCAATCTCAAAATCAGGCCCTGAAATTACCCTTGTCCTCATATTGCACTATGGGAGGATTGTATTGTTTTCAACTGCAAGTTAAAAAATCGTACGGCGGTGACCAAAATTGCTGGAGGCAGTAAACCTGGTTAACCTGTGGAGGTATCCAGAGAAACGTGCATCAGAAAGACACACTATAAATGGCAAAGTATACTGCAGACTAGGCTTTGGTTTGCACTTGGGCCAAAAAATACATTAGCCTGCCATTTCCTTCAAGAAAACTGTGTCAATGAGCATCTTCAGCAAAAGATGAAGTTGAATAGGATCAAGTAACCACATCACATTCAGTGTTACATCCAACAACAAAGAAATGAAGGAGTAGCAGACAGGAATATTAATCATATTTTCCTTTTAATAACGGTTTAGTCAAAAGTGGAGCTTTGAAAATCTCTAGCTAATTGTGAAAACCTGTAGAAGCTGGGAAGCAACCTCACTTGGAACAGTACATTTTAAAGCTGTGGCTTGGCCTATCTGCTTTCAAACTCTGCAGTAGCACTGCCAACATTGTAAATAACAACAGGTACCACCTGGAAATAAAAAGTCTGCCTTTAAAAGTTGGTGAATGTAGTATTGTAGCAGCCTAACTCTGACTGAAGAAGAAAGATGAGATATTTTCATACAGTAAACAAAGTAAACTGAAATTTTCAGAGATCACTTTAAGTGTATACAATTTGGATTCTCATCAACATTTAGAACTACCGATCATAAGGTTGCCACCTTACCTTTTTCTGGACTGGCATACCTGATTTTAAACAGGTTTTCATCAAGTCTCCCAAGTTTCTGAACATCTTATCCAGTTTTCTGCTGTACTGCTCTCCCACCTTCATGCTGAATACCGAGTCAGTCCTGCCTTCTGCCTTTCTTGGCAGGAAGCAGAGCAAGCTTTTAATTTCGGTAGTCAGAGTGACAGAACAACAAAAGCACAGCAGATAGAAGAGCTTAATTCTTCCCCAGGAAGAAAATACATTTGGTTCAACAAAGGGCTGCAAAATCTTCCAAAGGCACCTCTATCCCCAGTTTTTGCCTGAAAGCAAGATGGCAATCTTAATTGAAAAGGGGTGCTAAACCTTTTTAATAACTTAAAAATTCATTTTTATATAAAGCAGCAAAAACATTTTTCTCTGCAGAAAGAGAAATGTTAACAAAGAAACACACCAACATAAATGCACTGTTCATAAACTTCAGCTAATTTAATTTCACAAGGAAGTCAAATTTTAGAACTATTCTTTAACCTCATCAGTACTTTCTGAAGAAGATTCTTTGGCATCTTCAGTCTCTCTGTTGCTTTCCTCTTTATTTAAATTTTCATTTTCTGATTTGGTCCCATTGAATAGAGAGTTTTCACCATTTACAAACCCATTTTCTGTGACTTCTGCATCCATAGCTTCATCAATCTTTAAGTCCCCTTGCTCTTCCACATTGTCTAGGTTTCTCAAGACAATAGGGAGTCTAGAGTCTGCCACAGTGTTCTCCAACAAGGCAATATTGCTCTCTTCATACTTAGGAAGCGGAGCTCCATCCGCCATTTGTTTGGTATAGTACTCTCGGCTCGCAGCAGCACTCTTTACTGCCTTCTCCAAGATCTCTTTTTCACCTAATCGCAGCTTGATAGCCATTGTCGCATGTGAAGTAAGGTCATGGGTCTCCAAGAAAGACTTATCATCCTGGTAGAGAAGAACAAGCAAATTTTTGTTATCAACAGCCAACAATAGAAGAAACCCCTTAATTTTTCTCTCTTTGCTTTAGCAGTAAGTGACAGTGATCCAAATAGACATATAGGAATGAGGGGGCCTGCATAAAGTTCCAGTGAAATTCGTCGCATATCCATAAAGAAGCCAAACATTTCTCCACATCGGTCAGCCTGCATAACAAACAAAGCCAGGAGACTTCACAAACATACAAAACATATACCCTCAATTAAAATATGCCTGCAGTAGTAGTATGTTTCTTTCCAGTTTGGAGAATACAACTAACAGACAACAAGTTGAAACGGGTACCCAATTTTACTTGCAGAGAAAAAGCAAGTAGCCTTTATTTGGTGAATCAAAGAAAAATTACATTAACAAAATTTTCTTTCTCGCAATCTTATTTGATTTTCCTTAGATAATGCAAATATCTTTCCACACTTTAAGAAGTGCAAAATGAATTATGTACTACCGCTCAGATGAAAGTCTGGAAGGAGAAGATGGGGACAAAATATCTCTTCTTACAATCATAATACTATTTCAGATGTTCAAGTTACATGTAATGATAATTTTACCTCCACCGTTGTTTTATAGGTTTTCAAAAGAAGGGATGCTCTGGCTTCTAGGAATGTCCACAGTTTAACTTCATTGTCCCAGCTAATGGGAAACTCAGAGTTCCCCAGCGTGAAGATTTTATCAATGGCATGCTCGCCTATCAAGTGTTCCTTCAGCTCTTCTGCAATAAGCATAAAACCAATCTGTTAAAAACAATCTTGTCATTCACTTTGTTAGCTGACAAACTGCAGAAAAGTTTATCTTCAAGAGTACAGCTTTGAGCAGCTAAGCAAAAAAATGCTTTCAAACCAGAATTATCAAATATGCTGATTAACTCCAGGATTCTTCTCAAAGAGGCAAAAGAAAGCCTTGCGGTGAGAAGGAGGATCTTCACTCTAAAGTAAGATCTGTTTATTTTAGTATCTCATACACAATGCAACTCTGACAGTGAGATACGATGTTTTGTATCATAACCAATAAACTAAACTGAAAGGAATAATTCTTCAGAGTTTGGTGAACTTTATGATAATAAAAGGAACACGGCAGAGAAAATTGCAAACAATAACAGATCATTTTTTCTAATGTTTCAGAAATTTGTTTCAGCAGCAGAAACAACCTATGGTTGGTCAAAAGAAACACCCATCAAAAACCCTTACAGAGAGTAGAAAATGCTTCATCAGCTCCTTGACATTATGTGAATTCTCTATCAATCTTTAATGATCAAATTTCACTCCTGCAAAGCAGCTTCCACAAACTTCAAGTAAAACTCACCGCAAACAGCAGAATGATGACTGACATCTACAATATAAATTGCTATGTACTTAAATTTCCACTTGTTTACAAGAGGATTACCAAAGTCAGTATCTTTCTCCTAATGAAATAACTCCTTGCATGTAGTTTCCCAATAAACTTACCAGTTTTATCAGGAAGTATTAAGGACACATGAGTAATCAAAGCACAGTCATATCTGGGAAGTGCAATTAAGATGTCCACTCATTGTATTTCCTTTCCCAAGGCAAAATTAACCCCCCTGCAAGATTCTTTACTTGGATTTCTTAAAAAGTTCTAAAAGATGGACAGCAGGATGCAGCAAAGCTGTGACATTAAAGAAGGCAAGCTTTTATAAAAGAAAACAAATAGAACACATGCAAAAAAAATTTAACAGTGCCAATATTCGTACTGATATTAAATCTGTATCATTTGTACAGCATATCTGACTGCAAGGCAATTCTCTTGCTGTCATCTAAGAGTTGTATCTCTTTTCCCCGTGAATCTCTCCAACATAAGAGGGACATAACAAAAATCACTGAGTACATAATTTGAATTTAGACTATAAATTGTCAAAATTCTTTAAACACTCAACTTTGAAACTTCTCTTCCACATTTTTCATACAATATGAAATATCCCAATTCTGCACGTGAATGATTCAGGTAGTAAAGACTGATTTGCTATGATTTTAAGAGTGTAGTAACACCCTAAGTCTCATATCATCTTGTTTTGTGAACCATTTTTAAAACTAGGAAGTAAAGGTCAAGCTCCAAAGCTCATTCACTCAACAACAGCCTGGGAGATGAAATATCAATTGGATCACCTCTTCAGGGGTTCTGAAAGTCTGTGCTACTACAATATTCTTTCAGACAACACTGCCAAAGTGTTGGGGTTTCTCACTGGCTCACAGTTGTGCTTATAACATCAACTCCAGCATATTCCTTTTTCTGATCTTCTATCTTCATGTTCTATATAAATGCCTACCACTGCATAATAAAAACAAACAAACAAAAAATCAAAACTGTAAACAAAAATTGAGATGGTTTTATCTTACCTTCATTCATACAAAACACTCGAAGGAAAGCCAGAAGCTGGGCAGAGATTGGAGGTTCAATGGAGTGCAAGGCAAAAACACTAGAACTAACAAAAGAAGCAATCAAACAAGAGAAAAGACAAGTTCTGTTGTTATGCCTTTGAACTTATTTAAAAAGACCTTAAAGAATATAATAAATGCAGCGTTACAAAAGTAACTTTAGTTTAAGCTGAAGAAAGTCTTTTCTAACCTGTATCTGAAAAGAACAATTATCTCTACAATTTTACACTTACAATGATTTTTATATGGTTTTCATAATAAATGCATGAAAATGCAATGTTTCATGTCTGCTGCTCCTAACAGCACCCTCTGGACTGAAAAGACTAAAGGAAAATGCTGTGGTTCACATACTGAGCATTGTAGTATGTCTGCAAGGGATAGGAAAGAAAGAAAAACCACAGATTACTTCAAATTAATCCTCTCTCTGTTTCTGTTCAAGTGGTTATTAAAGCAAAGACTTTTTTTCCCTTATAGATGGTCCAAATTAGATGGTAATATAGCTCAGAGAACTTCTGTAAATATTATTATAACAACTTTAGTTTACTATACAAACACGAGAAATATTAGACACAAGAAAGCTATCACAGAACAGCTTTATGTATGCATTAATGACATTACATACATTAGAAATGTGGGCTTTTTTTTTAAGAAAAAACAACACTGCATTGTGTTTTACTTACGTTGGGATACCAGCACGAGCTAAGACCTCTGCCTTCATAGCATACAGCCTGTCACTTTTACTCACGCCAAGCTTTATTTTCACTCTGTCATGTGAATTATTATCAAAGAAAAAACCACTGTGGATCACAAATTCAGCGTTTGACCGAGTGCCATAAAAAATGTAAATCTAGAAGGATGAAAAGAGAAGTGAAGGGACAGGAAAAAAAGCTTAAGATTAGCTCACAAATCTGACATAATTTGAAAGTTATTTCTTGGAAAAGTTACTATTCACAGTACAAGTTATACTTGGTCATATGAAGAAACATGCTTTGTTTGATGGCACTGATTCAAATGCTGTATATCACGATAAACTTCATAAAGTCTAGAGGCAGAAGTAAACATATACATGTAACTAAGAAACTGAAAGGAGAGAAAAGATTCTTATTCCATACTTCAAAAAAAAAAAAACTAACTGCTTTGTTTCTCACAATCTCATAAAACACTGGTATTTAGAAACAAGCTTTCAAAGATCCTACACTATCGTGGGCCAAAGAACATTCTGAGATAAGGACAACTCATTTAAAATACTGATGTTTCTGGGGTCATTTTTTCTCCATATGCTCAACACAACAGAGTAATGGAAGGATCAACTTTGGCTGGTTTTAATGTTACCTAAAGACATGGGTATACCAAAGTAAATCATACAGAGAGATCAGTTCCATGTTAAGCCAATATTTTCTCTCGTGCTACACTCCAAACCCTTTATCTAAAGTAAATGCATCACTTTAATTCATACACAAAGATCTGTTCCTAAATTTAACCTGCAAAAAAGTTTACCCAAAAGTGGATAAAAGAAAGGCAGTTCTGCGAAAAGCAGAACAAGCAAAGTCTCTTTTCTTACGGGTGCTTTTGTATCTCATTAATTTTGGTGCCCATAAAGGGCAAAATTCAATTAAGTTTTCTTCTTGTTTGTTACCTGTTGTGGAACAGCGTCCAACTGAGATCTGTTCCCTGTGCCCAGTAGCTGAATTTCCTGAAATACTCACAGGTAGTTAATAATCTTTGATTGCCATTGTGCTGATAAATGTGGTTAAAATACATTTAAAACCTATTAGAGTAATCCACGGCATTACAAACTCACAAGCTGTATGAAGTCTATGGGACAGGAGGTCAGAGTAATAGTAATCTCCTGCATCAAGGGGATATTTTTCCATTTTCCTTGACAATGGAATTGTCAATCAAAAAATAAAGTTTCAGCAGTTACAGAACAACCTGTTTAACTTTAGGGCAGGGCAATGCCGTGGATATGTGAAAGTCTGCACCCCTGGCTAGCTGACAGAAAAAGGCATGATGTTCTCTTAACGGCTCAACAACACTGGCAATGCCATTTACCTTCTTAGTGTTCAGTTTTAGTTAGAAGTATTTGCCCTAAGCACTAAGTGCTCCAATGTTATATTTAATTATAGTAGACATTACACAATAAGGCAGGCATATAAGGAATGAATGACCTGCCTATGAATGCAAGGGCTAAGTCAGGTCAGCAGCCCCCTCCTCCAGGAAGGCCCTTCCAAAAAGTGCTTAGGCAAACCATGGGAAAATGAAATGCCAGTGCAAATCTCCACTTGATTATAGGAAATGTTGCACAATCAGAAGAAACTCTGGCTCAATTAGTCCAGGAGTCCAGTTTGAAAACTACTGCATTATATCTCATATTAAACTGTCACAGTCATGCATACATTATACAGTATTCTCTTACACAAGAAGGCAAATCAGGCCATATGAGAAGCTCCTAAATTTGAGGCCAGTGTTTGATAAGACTCTGTGGACTTCTGCCTCGCTTTGTAGCAGCAAAAGCAGGGATTGTGCACTTTTCCTACTAAAACTGTAAGAAATAACATCTTCACACGATATTAAAAGACTAAACCATTACATAATTAAAACACATTAATGACACTGATAGCAGTTAAAGTTTGCACAGATTATAAATAAATAAATAAATAGCAAAGTGAAACCACTGAAATAAAATTAAAAAGAGAGAAAGCCTCTATAACTGAAATTGAGAGAGCAGCCAGAAAGCTATGCAACACATCTATTGCCAGCTGTGGAAAATTATAAATTGGATCACTTCTGGAAAAAACTGTGGACCCCTTTTAACTCAGCATACTGGTATAGGAAAAACAGCATATATTTGACTACCATAACAAATTTTAAGATCAACACAAAAAAATATACAATCACTGTGAAACACAGCATAGCAATGAGGATAAATATACCTCTGGAAAGCCACACTTAAAAAAATTCATACATATCTTTGCTCAAAAAGAAGGTAACAATACACAAGGAAAATGAAAATCAAAAGACTATAAAGCATAAGACTAGCAAAGTAATACACTTAAAGGTAGTAACTCAGATATACTGAGTTAGAAAACATTTTAGAATGTTTTAAAGGAAAAAGGTCTCTTTTTTTTTTTTTGTCCATGCAGACTGCTATCGCACAAGCAGCAGGAAAAATGGAGTGCAGCAGCACTGAGTGTTTATACTGGCTGCTGACACAGCACAAGAACACTCCCATCAGGAATTTCCTACAGTCCCAAACCACCATCTTCAATGCATCACTTGACAGACTTAGTTTGAACATTCTTTTTTGCTTCTTAGCAGTTCTGAACAGAATACTGGTATCTGAACTGTTCTGTGCATTTTACCAGACTCATTTTTGCTACTTTCTGTTTAAGGATGAAGATGTGTATACATGCAGGAATGTGAGTGGGAAAGGAAAGGAATATATCTTTAGGCTCCTTCTCATTTTCACTAAGCATGATAATGGAAACATGAGTAAAATGATTGACAAGTATACTGCATTTAATCTCCTCTCAGAAACTAACAAGAAAAGTAAAACAACTACATATTCAGAGTCTACAACCTGCCAGTGCAGATAAAGTAAGGTTCCAAATCTAAAATATATTTATCTTTGGTGCTTTGAGTATGAGTCTTTTATTAATCTTTGCTAGAATACTGAAGTCAGTGTCTGTGCGCTCAGCATTGAATAAATATTTCAAGCAGTTATCAAAAACATGAGGAATCAATGCCCTCTTAAAATTGGGGTTCACCAGGTAATGGAAAATCTTTTATTTTGCAAATCATGTATTTGATTAGCTCGGTAGTGTTTTCACACTGAATTAGCTAATGATACTAAAATTCAATTGTAGCAGGGCTTAATTCAAACCACTCTTCTATTATAATTTTATGGGGAGTTTTCAAGTGTCATTTTTTGTGCAAATTTTAGTAGTAGATTAGCAAAACTGTTGCAGCTAATTAAAATCTCTGAAATCAGCATTCTACTGTGCAAGCATCGGTACATACTACCTTTATCAGAGTATTCTTCACTTTCCAGTACATTTCTGCACAAAACTTCATAGAAGAACTATTATGTAGACAACTGTTCACATTACCTGTTCTCCAGCCTTGAAATCTTGAAGTGCTACACATTCACAACGGTCATCTTCTAAATTGTAGCCTGTAGTGATCTATCCAAGGAAAGAGCAATAAAAGGACCGTAAGCATTTTTTTCTATCTCCCCTGGTGTTGATTAAGCATCATCCAAATGGAAAGCTATATTGACAGTAGCAATTGCATATATTTATTTCTCTATCCAATATAATACAGACAGTAATAAATGTTTCATGATTTCTAATCAATCTCTCTTTAAAATTCTCTCTGAATTGCAGAAATCTAAGAAAGGAAATAACTGAAGTGAATGGAAGACTGTGAAACAAAGTATGATAGAATCACAGAATCATAAAATTGCTTGGCTTGGAACCTGTTAGGGTTCCAAGCTCCTTGCCATGGGGGTTGCCACCCACCAGATCAGGCTGCCCAGGGCTCCATCCAACCTGACTCTGAAGACCTCCAGTGATGGGGCATTCACAGTTTCTCTGGGCAACCTGTTCCAGTGCCTCACCACCCCCTGAGTAATTTTCTCCTAATACTTAATGTAAATCCCTCTTCTAGTTTGAAACCGTTACACCTTGTTCTATCACTATTAGACTCTGTAGAAAGTTTGTCTCTCTCCTGCCTATAAGCTCCCCTTATGTACTGAAAGGCAATGAGGTTTCCCTGGGGCGTCCTCTTCTCCAGACTGAACAAGCACAACTCCCTTAATGTTTCTTCACAGAAGAGGTGTTCCAGCCCACTGACAACCTGCATGGTCTCCTATGAACCTGCTCCAACAGTTCCACATCTTTCTTGCAGTGGGGCCCCCTGATGTGGATGCAGTATTTCAGATGGGACCTCACAAGGGCAGAGTACAGGGAGACAATCACTTTTCTCACTCTGCTGGCCACAGCTGGTAAAGATGCTGAAGAGCACAGGTTCAAAGACAGACTCTTGGGGGATACCACTTGTCACCGACTGTCTCCCCTACTTGTTCCATGCTAAAGCCAGCTGTTTCTTATAAAAAGTTCTTGAGCTTTCTGTCACTCCCAGGAGTGCCCGCAGGAGCCTATGACAGTTCTACATTGTGTTTTATCCTTCAACTACTGGCATATTTTTGATCTCCCAGTGAAAATGGATTAGATGACTGTAGTGGATATAATCTTCAGAAAATTATAATCTACATGCAAATAATCTCTTTATCTGAAGTTAGATCATATCCTTAACACGCTAACAGGATTTTTCTTTTAGTAGACAATGGAAGAGGGCAAATTTCTTGACCAACCTGCACTTCATCAGAACGATCAAGTATTCACACCAGCAAGTAAGGCTATTCTAAAAATGTAATACTTTGCCATTACTTTGAATATTATTATAAACATACAGACACAGATGCAAATAGAGGCTGAAACAAAATCTGTCGCACAATCAGAAAACAACTATTATGGCAGGCGTTCTGAATTTAGTCTGAATTTAAAAAGCTAACTTATTGAAAAATATGCTCTACAGGAAAACTTAGAAGAAGCCGAAGTTTCTTTATCGGTCTTTATAAATGAATAAACATTTCTTTATAAGCTGACTTAAAATCAAGTTTAACTACACTATGATTCCCATCTTGGATGAAATTTGTCCAAAGACAGAACTCCATGGGTTATTTTGAAAGCCTGGTCAATGGTTTACATATTAATAGCTTTACACTGCTTGCATAACCAAAGGTGCATTTGTAAGCCAAAACAATGCTTTCAAAGTGACCACAGGGAACTTGCCTCAGACGCAGCACATCCAAAATGGCAGCCACAAGCTAGGGCAGCCTGGCCCTGTGGGACACTTGCGTAACTGCACTGCACACAGATGCCACCACTTAAGATCTATTAAAAGGACTTGCGGTGTGCTGAGATCAGAAGAGAACATTAGAGTCATGCAACACAGGCTACTGCAAAAGACAGGCTGCAGTGTTTCAACACACGAGTTCCTGTGCTTTCATTATGCTGGATTGAACAATTTCTAATTAAGATCCACCATTTACAAAGTTATTCAACCTTGAACTGACAGTTGCAAGTGAAGAGGATTTGCCCTCACTATTACAAGGTATCCTCCTGGTTGTAATATGGTAATACAGTTACCTTCTCAAAAACCGCCAAGAGCATTCAAAAGAAAAGAGAAAACTCTTGACACCATTTGACCTGTCCTGATTTATTTTTTTTCAAGTGTAAACTCAATGAAATATATGAACACTCCTTTCCAGGCTCTCCAAAGGACTGTGTAACAGGAGAATTTCAAGAATTGGAAGAATTCCAGTACGTTAAGGGAAGGATTTGGTCAGTTTAAGCACGCTTCACTAGACTACCACTACTGTTTTGAGGCTGTTATTTCTCTTTCTTTTATGGGTTGAGTGGTGTTGTTTTATTTCCTTTGTTTTAAACAGTAGCACATCTGAAAGGCTTTTCTGAAAAGCATAATGGAGTGCTAGACTTACTTCCTCTTTCTTTTAATAACAGTCATGTAACAGAATTAACAGGGTGATTACTTCTCTTTCCACATCATGGCTGACAAATTGCATCCCTCCAGTTTTATTTCTGAAGCAGACCTGCATATGAATTTCAAGTTTTGCTTAAAGCATACAGTACTCTGCTTGGTCAGTGATTATGGATGGACCCAGCCCAATAGGCAGAGCGTAGCCTATTTAAAGCTCTGGCAGAACTGGTAATCAACCTCTGACTGTCAAAATACAATCCCACTAAAGAATAACAATGAGAAATGCATGAAGACAACCATTTTGATATAGTTCTTAGAGGAAGGTTGATCTAATTAATACTGTCAGAAGCACGAAAAAGCAGGATGGACCTGGCTACAGTTAAAACCCAAAGAGCATTTTATTACCCACTTGGGCAATGGGGCCCTGTAGAAAACAGCAAGAACAGGAATACGTAGTAGGCCACTGACTCAGGAAGCATTTCAGTATCTTTGGAATAGACTACAGTGGTACATACAATACCATCTCTCATGTCTTATTTTCATACAGTAAACTGTTTATTCCATGTGCTATAGCTACAGCAGAATCCACCCTCATCCCACTCTACAGCAACATAAACCACAACACAGGCAGCTTACAGTTACCTTAGCAGTTTTTTTTTTCTTCTCAATTTCTACTATACAACACACAGAATGAAAAATGCTGAGCAGCTTTTCTTACTGCCAGTGTTCTAGTTGTCTGTCCTTCCTAAGCCTATAGCTATTTTAAAGTAGCTTGTGTGGAAATATGAAACAAATGAGTAAAGTCTGTACAGAAATTCAAATTATTTAAGATTCCTCCCTTCCCCTCTTCTCTTTTTTAGGATACACTTAAGCATTAAACATTGCTTAGAGCCCTGATATACTACTGCACTAGCAGGTTTGGCTCCAGACACTGGCTCCATATCAAACCCAATGTAAAGGAACATAATAAAGATAAAAAATTACTTTATCAATTTAAATATAAGTTTGAATGGCTAAAACAACATACCTAACTGCTCTTTTAATATGGGCTAGTTATTTTTTTCCCTCCCAGAACCTTAATTCTCTTCCCCTTTCCCTTTAATCCCAACTTTGAAGGCATTCATTAAGGGCTGTCTAATGAATACAGGCAAGTCCCTGCAAAAGTATCATAAAGAGAAGCCCAGCAGAAGGGTACAAGAAGTACTGATGCATGCAGCTAAGACTTACATTACAAAAATATACATTTGTGAATTCAAAGCAATTTTCTTGATACCAGAGATTCTCATACAAGAGAAATCAAAGTTGTGAGACTGCAAAAATAGTGAAAAGCAAGAATCAGTACTAGAACACAGGAGAAAAAAAATACAATAGCCAAACGTGCAACTTTGTAGCCTGGCTTTTGGTGCTTAATTGGAACAATCATGGTAACAATAAATTAACTAAGTATTAAGTGAAACACTACTTGTTTTACATTTTGTTCATGTAAAGGAAGCTTTTCTTACAGCAACAATAGTAACACATGCTGTTGTCCTAACACTCACATCAACTCTCCTACAAAAGGACTAGATTACTTGAAATAGAATGGTCATATTTACTACTTAAATAATACTATTTACTGGAAATAAAATTTTAGAATGTAAATCTTGAAGCATACACAACATTGGCTAAACAACACTGATAAACTGTCCTCTTACAGTTTTCCATTTCCTCACTTCAACATTAACTAGCCTGTTAATGAAATCAAGACCTTATCCTCTAAACCAGCTCACGTAAGAAAAACCTTAGCAGAGATTTTCCATACATGTGTCACCTTTTAAATGTTTAATATGCCCTAAAGTAGCATTTTTGCATTTTGTTTCTTTGATGTAGTAACTGTTTTTGTTGAACTGGGCTTTGTTCTTGTCATTGCTGTCTCCATAACAAGGTTCTCTGGGCACAGTTAAAAGAGCAGGCAGTGTTTCTTAGCTGCAAATTTCTAACCACTTTCCTTTATGGTAGCTATAAGAGGTAACCCTCCATCACTGCTGACTTTCATATTCTCAGTACAGATCTATTTAGTATTGCAAATCTTTGTCAGATTAGTCAGAAACTCTATGTCAGAAAAATGGCTGGAAAAAAAAAGAGGTATCGTGTAGCTGGAACACAACTGTATACAATCATTTCTAAATGCTTGTTTAAATGAAGAAAGCTCTCCTGAAAAACTAATATAAGACATTTAAGAAATTGATAAATCTTTCTTTCAGCTGTAAGATTTTTTTAGGGTCAAGTCAGAAAGATAAAATAACTGTATTAAGAAGTGTAATGAAAAGTTACTAAAACTGTTTGCTGGCATTTGAAAGGCTTAATACTTAAGTCTTAAAGCCTTTCAACAACGCTGAAGTAAACCTTACCAGTCCATTAGTATGATTACACATGTCCCATAGAGGTATTAGAGCCAACGTAACTCTGGAACCATCTTCTGTTGGAATCTGGTTCTGCCGTGTCATAACAGAGGAAACTGCCCATCTACCAAAATAAAGAACATTAGGTGTTCATGCTCAATACATCAATGTACAGAGAGCCTGTAACACACATCTGGAGCAGACATTTACACAAGGAATTTCCAATTTTTTTTTTTAATAATATGTTAATAACAGCAAGAGGTAACAGAAGAATCATTCAAAACCCTTCTAAGTCGGGTTAAGTGAATGAAATTCCAGCTATGTATTCAAACACAGGAATCTTTGGAAAAGCTGAATATCCCAGTATTTTCTAAACATTTCTGGAATTCCATTTCATTGCATTTCAGACAAAAAGGAATATCTAATGACAGAAAATAGAAATCTTCAAGTATCACTATGCTCTGGTCTTAGTATACACATCACTGCTCTTCTTGAAAAAACAAACACCACCAGGAGAAGGTCAAAAGAATTTTAACTCCCCAGACTCCATTAATAGTAACAGGATTAGACTTTCAGAAGGTTTGGTGTTTTTTTTTCCTGAAGTGCTCCAGATTGCTTACAAAGGTATGGTCAACTTGAATTTTAATTCATTTCTTAAATAACAAGTTAAAACCATGGATAGCTTTGCTATACAATTTCAATACAAACATCATTTGAAACATAACAGTAGGATTTTTTTTTTTATCTGAAAAATTTTAGACCACTTCACTTGCAAGTTGGCATGTTCCTCTGCAGCTTTGTAAGTGAAGCAGGCATGCTTCAGATGTGTCAGTTTCATAGACTTACCCAGAAGCTTCTCAGACCTCATGAATGCCTTTTACTCCAGCTATTTTAATCACTTAACAGAATTTAGCTCATCATTTTAATTATTCTTATTTTTATTGTAATTATGTCACCCCCCCATATTACCTCCGAGTGACATTCAAGGTTCATATCTACAACTTAAGTTTTCCAGCTTTCCAGTTCAACATCCACTGTAAATATTTGCTACTACGCATTGGTAAAGCCTCTTACAAAATAAAATCTAAAAAAAAAACCCACAAAAACAAAACAAACAGCAAAATGAACCGAATTATTTTCTTAAAAAATAACCAATTACCTTACTAATCTCAAACTGCATGTGCCAGTTGGCTAAATTTACTACTCATGACTATTCCTTTGAAACTATTAAAATACGCATATTTATTTTACTTTCCTCATTAAGTATATTAGTATCAAACCCTACGTTTAACATTTAAGACTGTGCTTTCCCATCAATGAAGCATTACCAGGGCCCATCAGTTCACACACAGCAAAAAAGAATTAAAACAGACAGACCAACCTGTAGTCGTCATAAGTGAAAGAATCCTTTAAGGGCAGTTTGCTGGCATTAGGATGGGTCTGGGAAACACAAGTTTCAGAAAAAGGTGGAAAGAGAAAGAAAACAGAAATCAGTCAGCAGAATTTCATTATTTAGCTGCCTAACAGATCCTAACAAGAGCCAAATGAAGCAGGAGGCGTCCAGCCGCGCTACAGAGGGATCATCATGCTATTATGCTCTCATACATCACTGTCAACTTAATTTGTTGTGCCCAGCAGCCGCCATAAATCTGTTTCTTCATATTTCAGGACTGGAACTCACAGACATCATACAAAAATAATAATAAAAAAAATAAGGTGGACTGAGTATGCAAAGGTAAAACAAAACACAGCTCTGCAGGGAGGGAGAAAGAAATCAGACAATAAACACACATTAGGTTTCAGCAGCTCTCTCCATTTCCTCTTTCCTGCAATAGCAGTAAAGCACTTCACTTGTTCAAGGAAAAGAATACGTTTTTCATTTCTTCCCCTATACCTGTAGTAGTCGTTGTTTTTTTTTGTTTGTTTGTTTGTTTTTTCAGTAAAAGCTGCACTTCACTTCAGAAATCAAACCGATTAAAATATTTACAAAGCCTTGGTGACAAACAGATGAGACTATATACCTACATCAACAGTCCACACATACCCTGCTTTAAAAGCAAAGTAACCCCACTCGAGAAAGCCAATTGTAGTCCTCGCTGACAAGCAAAATCTATAGATTTGTAAAAGGCTTTAAGTAGCCCTAATGCCTGCTACTTCCCTAATGAATTGACTTGTTTCAACTTGCAAACAACACAGGTAGTTTTCAGCCCACACTCGCACACTTCAGAACTTCATCCCAGCTCGCAAGCGGAAAGCCATAACAACATAAATTCTACTCTTCAGGTTCAATTAGGTCTCAGAGACAAATTGAAGCCAGTGATCAAACGTTATTTCAAAAGATACTGATGAATGCTGCCCAGCTCTGTCCCCGTGACGCTGTAAGGCAGCAGCTCCATGCAGCGCCTTACTCCTGATGCATTAGCATCACAAGTGCGCGGCAATTCATCATCGCTCTCCGTAATGTACTTGCTGGCACGGTGTGCAGGACAGTAGGGGATGAGGTAAAAGTGGCTCAAACCGTAAATCAATTAGAAAACAAAAGCTTGCGCTCAACGCACAATTTTAGGCAAATTATATATTACAAAAGACTGCCAATTGGGTGCTCGGTCCCAGGTGCCCCTCGGTTAACCCTTCGGGCGAGTTAGCGCTAGACGCCGCCGTCCTCCCCCTCGCCTTTTGGTTGCGTTTTAAAGCGCACTGCCGCCAATTTTCCATCACGCCGGTGAGCTGGGCCCGGCACGGCACGGCACGGCAAGGCACGGCAAGGCACGGCAAGGCACGGCACGGCTTTCCTTGCAGCGGCACTTAACGGAACTGTCGCCTCTCACCGAGCCGTGCAAACAAACCCAAGAGACACCCCGAGCAGCACGCTTCGGGAGACGCCTGGCCCGCGTTTGTTCTTACAAATTCCGTCTCCCACGTTATTCCTTCGCGACAATTTCACGTCAGTGTTTTATTGCTAGCATTAACGATCGGTTCTACAGCGACAGGACGCGATGCACTAAGCGGAGAAAGCCCGCAGGCAGGAGCCGGCCCGGCCGTGCCCCGCGCCGCACGGCGCCTCAGCGGAGGGCCGCCCCTGCCACCTGCCGGCCAAAGGCGGAACGGCGCCTCGTCCGGCCGGGCGCGGAGCGGGTCGGGGCAGATGAAGGACGACGAAAGCCCCCCTAGCAGCTGTCGTGACCGGCGTTCGGCAAGAAGGGTCCGAATGTAAGGAACCAACTTGAATTTTGGGATTCCACTACGTGCTCCGCAGACTGCCCCGTTCGTAACTCCCTCCAACTCTGCTCTGAGACAGCCCAGGCATCACTCACATAAACACCAGCAAATTATAGTAAGGTATAGTCAATAGCCTTCTAATAAAAGACACAAGGCAGAATACAAACCCTGGTGTACATGATTACCATATTTATAACATTTTGTGACACGAGAAACTAGCAGCTATTTAAAAGTTAAGATGCTCCAATGTCAGCACATTTATGTTAGCTTTCTGACCTGGGCTATGCTGGTATTAACTTAAAAACTCTACAGATTATAAGAATCTGAAGACACACAAAAAAGAACAATATTCTGATTAAAAAATTGATTTAGTATGCAGCTTCTCTTTATGGTCCCTTGGTAAAAATGAAATCTCCCTAACAAACACTTAATAAAACCTGTCAATATATCTAGAAAGAAAAATGACACAAATGCATTAAGTATTAAATACCCTTGAAAAAAAGTCACATATTCCATGAATTTTTGATGCACTATCTTGACATTAATGTAAAACCTTGATATTTATAATTGACAGATATTTAATAAAGTATAGAAGATGTCTGCTGCATAGCATGCAAATTGCTTAGACTGATCAAAAAGATACAGACGTATTTAAACTAAACAAACACTTGATATGTAAAAAAACCCAATAAACCAGACCTAGCTTTTATCGGTTTATACACCTAGGTCTCTATAGATTAGCTATGAAGCATGACATATCCACCACATGAATCCTGATTTTAACTTCCCAAGTCTGTTATGAAGTAGTTTCATAAAGTTGGGAGGGGAAAAGCTTTAAATAAAAAATGGAAACATGAAATGTGAATATATTCATTTAGATGCAGGTCCTGACATTCTACTGAAAGAGTTATTATAAAGAACAAATACCATCTATTTAGTTACCCTCTCTGTGAAAATATTGTCAGAGCTGGCAATCAGGGTGATGACCACTGCAAAAACAAATAGCAGCATGTTGAATTTCATTTTCCTCCTGATGCTGCTATTCTTAAAGAAAAAAAATAAAAAATGTTTCTTCCCCTTCAGCGTTCCAAGCCTTCTTTGAGACATTTGGAGGATATCTCAAAATAACCAAAAATATTAAAAAGTAACAGTGATTGCTGCCAGATTGTCTGCAGCCACTGTGGAAAGAGACAGACTGTTATTCTAGTCACCTAAAACACTATCAGACTAGAAGCCAGTTACACAGTATGGCAACCGGATAAAGGGGGGAAAAAAATCCCCAACAACAAGAAAAAAGGCTTCTAAATATTTTTCTCTCTGGAAAGCAGTGATATCCAAGGGTTCACATCTCATGTTCAGCGTTGCACGAGAAAGCACAACTCCTGATGCCCCCAGAGGGGCCTTCACACTAATAATTTCCTCATCATGTTTTTGGACGGGCTTTAGAAGATTAATGATTCTCAAATCCCAACCTTGACGTTAGATGACTCCTCCACTTTTGAGGGGGCTTATTTTTATTTGGACAGGATGAAGGATTAGATGTAGAAAGGGTGGGTGCCTTTCCAGCTGAGAAGCCATCACAACCTCACTCCTGCTATCCAGCCTACACAAGCATTAACCTCCTGTACAAGAATGGGTAGACTATTAGAGACTACACCCCTTGCCCCATTCAATCATGAAATGCCAAAGCTCATTTATCAGAGCTCCCAATCTCAACAAAGGCCATCAACAATCTCAACAACTGCCATTAAAAGGAGCTTAATATCTGCTTCTTTACCAAGTGATGCTGTGTACAAGTCCTATTACTGTAACATGCAATAAAGCTTCTGGATAAAATCAGAACTAGAGTTTACAAAGTGTTAAATTTGCATTTATATGTATGCTGCTACTTTTCGGGAAAAGAACTGATGTATGTGCAAAGACATGTTGGCCAGCATATTTCTTTGTACAATTAGCCCTTCCATTTCATGAAGAAGAAAAAGCTAACAGAATCACTGGATATAATCAAAGTGAATGGAGTTTTTTTTGTTCTCTTTTTTTGTTCTTTTTTTTGGAAGACACCACCTCTAAGTTGAGATAAGCCACCCACCTGAGTAATCTACTACTCCACTCTAATACCTAACTAGAAAACAGTCCTTGTTTAAATCACTTTTCTGCATTTTAACTCAACACTGTACACATCCTTCGAGTAGTGACAGACCCATGAATAAGTTTCACGTGTTTATAGATACAGAGGTGGTTGAACTTCTGTGAAGGACATTTCAAGTACACACAAGTCCAAGGAAAAGTAACAGACAATCTCTGTATCAATATTAGTAAATCAGATTTCAATATTCTCAAGAACCTCTTGTGTACTGCTAAAGTAGAAACAGCTCCATTTCTATGTTGAGAAAGCATCATATGAAGTGCTGAGATTATATTGAGGATATCATTCCCCACCCCAGCAACCCTAAATTAAAACACTAAGAGTACTCGAAACCAAGTCAAAGCCAAAAACAGTTTAAACTTCCACCCTGTTAACTTTAATTCCTTTGAACAAAAAGCCCAAGGGTTTGTTCCTTTTGACCAAATTTATTTCCTCCCCTTCTTTACAGATTCTTCCCTCTTTCCAGTGTACTCATTAGCATGGGGAGATTTTGTTATGAGCCTTGTTGGATGCTACTTGATGGTTTCGGGCCAATGTGTAGGTGTATGAAAACACAAACACACACCACACACACACTTTCAGGGCCAGAAGCAGGAAGATCTGTCAGCATTTGCTGGTTACTGTCCCTTTCCTAGTTCTGGAAATCCTTTGAAGCAGCAGCCTTGAAGAGAAACTCCTCTCTGTGGAGCAGCTGAGGCTTTAACTGCCCTAAAGCTAAGTAAAATAAAGAATTCAGAATGGAGGATCCTAGTGATCTACAGGGAAACAAGAATTCTTTTTTTCCATTGGACGTATGCTGCCTAACCTAACAAGGGAAAGCCAGTTCACCATACAGGATAGGAGAAAAAGCTGAAGATTATTTTACTTTGTAATAACATTTTATAACTACAGAGGCTTGCTTTGGAATTTTCAAACAGCCTGATTCATTAAGCATTAGGAATTAGATCTACAAATGTACTGATGACTGTTACATGATTTTTCTTATGGAAGAAAGACAATCCTACTCCACAAAATCCAATCCTAAAATTAAAGATGTATTGCAGGACTGAAACTTATTAAACTAAGTAACAGTGTTGCTTATTCTTTATGTCAGCAATTTTTATTTACTTTCTGCCAATATATACACAAGAAAGCACTGTTCCACACTATTATGGGATTCATGCAGTGGAAGCAGACTAGAATGACTCCTCCTGGTGCAATGGAATTTAACTGCACCATCTATTTTTTTTTGTACCTTCTACCTGAAAAAAAATTGTGCTTAGTTGATGAGAAAGCAGTGGCATAACAGACAGCTCAACCATGACATCAGTTGCTAACTTGAGTGTCTGAAGGACCAACAGCCCACCTCATATGCAAAATGGACACTACTGTTTGACAGAAGACACAGTAAACATTTTCAAACAACAGCAAACCAGTATCCTACTTACAAACCTGCAGCTACTTTATTAAATGGAGGCAAGACAGTGACTGACTTTTTAACATCCACTTCATGAAATACAGGATATTTCTTTATCTTTTCCCAAATAAGAAGCCAATTAGTTATGACACAAAATAGTAACCAAGTTTTCTCTACCTTTTCCTGTCCCCTCACAGAGCTAAATGAAGATCCCCAGGGGCTGAAGGAATGAAGAGGAGAGCAAACGGTGAGAATGGGCTCATTTCACAGTGAGACAGCCCCCCAATCACCCCTCAGACACACTAAGCCTATACCTCATTTGGTAGATGGCCTCACAAAACACGTCTTGTGTTCACGCTGAGCCGGAGATTTATAGATTCCGACTGTAGTTCTTCATGCAGTTACAGTAAGACAGCTACAGACCTTTGTGAGCAAACTTTATTATGTCTGCATATGGGGACTTATTTACTCTTTAGACTCCGCCTGAAGCTGAAAGTTTACCTTGTTCATTTTATCTAGTGCAAAATAATGATGCTTCATGCTCAAATTCATCACAAACCTCCATTACTGATTCACTGAATCACTAACCACAAATAAGATGCTTTGATGGAAAGCCTGAAGTGAACTGCTTCAGGAAGTCAGGGAAATGCTTCCTATTCACCACCAGTCCTCTTCTAACAAGCATTAACATTACACACTATGGACAACGCTCTGGTACCTGTGAATCAGCTACTCAAGTTCACAGGTAAATCCTACCAGTTATCACTCTTGTGGAAGCTCAGACCACGATAACTAAGCTACTGTACTGCACAAGGGACACTGCGTATTGGAGAGGCTAAGTCCTGGAGCCAGTTGTACTGGGACTACGGCACACATACAAAACTAAAAACTTATCACTTCCTCTTCAAGTTACATTCAAGTGATAGTACAAGAAAATAAACTTTGGTTTACTTAGCAACATATCAATCTCCTACTGTGTGGAGTATTAACACTGAGTCTGACTGAAGAGGATAATCCACTTTGTAATTTAGTTAAATTACTAATTTTAACAAAGATAAGTCCCCTGTATAATTTTGTAGTGCTTAAAGAATACATCCTTTGAGTATTCCGTTCCAAGAAACCTCAGCTTGTTATCATATTTTAAATTTATGGAACATTTGTAACTGCTGTTATATCAGGAAAAATATTAAATCTGCACATTAAGTACAAACTTTATATGAGAAAGTATACTTGGAAGTGCATGATGATCTTTCGGTGTCTATTGAGGCACTCACTTCCACAAAAGACACAGACAGCATCTCTAGGGATAAACTCAACTGCCCCAGAAAGTGCAACTTGGTTAAAAAATAGGAATAAAAGCAAATAATGGAAAAGCAAACAGAAAAACAAAAAAGGCTCTACATGCTATTGGCTGTAAAAACAGTTGCCTATCTGCATTCTCAACCAGAAGGGTGGTTGAGAACCCTGCCTTCAAAAAATAAAAAAAGCCTTTAAAGACCACAAGACTAACAAGGAAACGTATTATTCCTCCCAAATGTGGTTTAAACTGTGCAGAAACACATTTTGCTTAGTGCTAGCGTATAAACTTTGAAGTACATCCCTGTTTCTCTAGAGGAAAGAGGGCATTTAGGCTAGTAAATGATATAGATCATAAATGAATGCAAACCATTCAGAATATAAAATATATTAAAACCTACTGATTTGATCTTAACCACTAATGTCCAAAGAAAGATGAGATCCACATCCAAACCAAAAGATATATTTTATCCTGTCTTGTCCCCATCCGATTTTAAAACATTCTGGCTGTTAAGAAATAACAGACACCACGTAGGATGCGCCTGCATTTTGATCCAGGCCAGCACGGTCCAACTGGCACCCATCGGCTGAATCTGGACCACGGGATGCCTCCATATGGCCTGCCACCTTTTCCTTGGAGGAGCTAGGGAACAGCTGTTTGAGGAGCAAATGCTGCCCAAACAGCTCAACACCTCCTCCTGTGTCCGGCTGGCTCAAAGCCCAAAGCTGTTGCCATGCTCCGGTGGGAGGCAAGGAGGCAACGGAGGAAGAAGGAAGGAGCCCTCCCACCCCTGAAAGGTCTTGAGCTCTTCATCTGGCCAAGACAAATTTAGACACACTTAAGCCAGCAAAGCCTGCAGCTGCTTCTCTCATAGAGAGGGGAGGCCACAGGAATGGCCCAACAAAGCCCTAGGATGTGCTGTTGTTGTCACCATAGCCAGGAGCAGGATATACTAGAAGTGACATAAATAAATAAATACATATATATATACATATATATATATATATCAGGAAATTGGCCCAGGTTTGCAAAGTCTATACCACCTTACAGTAAATACACTGAATGGTACAGTACAGTCAAACAATCAATCTTCAGTTTGCTGCCAGCAAAACAGACTAATACAATATTTTGGCCCTTACAGAGATGAAAAACACAGAAAAGCATAAATATATTCCAGCATTAACTGACTATTGATTTATTATTGATCTAGCAGAACAACTCAGCTGCTGAAATTTGGACAAAGCAAATATAAATAGCAACACTATCATACCTCTGTAACTGCCCACACAATTAAATTTTAAATCCTAAGGCTGACATTTATAGCAGATAAGTAAATAAAGGGAAAAGATACAGAATTTACAACAGTGCCATTTTTTTTTCAGTGACATTGACATTACTTCTGAAAAAAAAGCTGTTTGACTGGCATGCCAATGAGTATAAATTAAATGAGAGACAAAACAGAGTCCTGAGGACCTGGCTGCTACATGATCAAAACTGTATTCTGTTTCCAGGTACATTTACATTTGGCAGTGTATTAAACTCTGTAGAAGTATTAAAATACTCTGTATCTATTATATCAATACAAAACAAAATAAAAAACAAACAAAAAACAACTTCCAAACATCTGCCTGAATAGAGCATTTTAGAAGTTAGTATGTTTGTCTGCATTTAGCTCAAATGTTGTTTAACACGTGAAAGTTAAATGGCTGTATCTTAAAGCTAAGTACAGAGAGAGACCAGACATTCTACTTGACAGCTACCTGGAAAATCATACACTTTATTAGAATAATACAGATTAGAAACAGTATGGAGAAAAAAAGCAAGACTGGCTTTATCCACTCAGCTTAACTCTGAAATTCTTGCTTACTGATTGACAATCATTCTTTATTCACTGATTTCTATGCTATCCTTATGCACGAGTAAGTTACAGAAAGGAGATCCTGTCATTGGCATTTCTTAATAAGTTAACTTCTACTGGCCAGAAAAACCTTCTGCCAGGATGCTCTGTACTCATGGAAGGCATCTCAGTTTACCGGCAAGAAGGAAAACTTGCTTCCTAACTAAGTTAACATTTCTTTTAAGTAAGACAGTTTAACGAGTTAAGAAAAATGCATACATAACTAAAACATGACTGAATTAATTCAATCCACAACTAGAACCCTTTGCCTCTATCAGGTTATAAAAAGGCAGCTATTTGCAAGCACCTGGACCTTGACGTTACTTCTAAATTTACAGTCAGCTATTAAAATACATACCACTGCAAGTTCTTTACAATCAAACGCTAATTTTCTTTATGTTATTATATATTTTTTAAGGTTTTGCTACAAATTACTCAAAGAGTTGTGTTATGACTTAAGTGCAACAGGTTACGGTTTGAGCAGCAGGTATTTCCAGCATGCTTCCATTCATCCAAATGGCCAAATTAGCCAAATGAGAAATGGTTCTAGACCCAGAATGGTGGAGATGGGAAGGGACCTCTGGGTTCATCTGGTGCAACCTCCCTGTTTAAGCAGGGACACCCTGAGCAGTTTGCCCAGGACCATGCCCAGATATATCCGACTTTTTCCAAGGTTAGAGATCCCAGTCTCTCTGGGTAACCTCAAAGAAGCAATGCTCAGTCATCCCTCACAGTAAAAAAGTGTTTCCTGATGTTCAGACCAAGCTTCCTGTGTGCCAAGTGGATCACCTCCCTCAGACTGCTGCCAACACTTCTCCTAATGCAGCTCAGGACACCACCGGCCCACCAAAGCAAAGACAAATTACTGGCTCATGTTCAACTTGGCCCCCAGCACATTCACAGATCACCTGTAAAGTTCCTGTCACCCTATTTCTCCAGTCTGTTAAACAAAAAATTCCTTCTGAATGGTAGTGCAACCCCCTGGTGTTTCAGTCGCCTCCCCCAATTTGTGTCACCAGCAGATTTGCTGAGGGCACTCTGTGCCCCATCACCTGGCTGTTGGCCAGTCATCAGTGACATTCCCCTGGACTCAAGTGTAGAGCTGGTTCTGTTCAAGATTTTTATCAATGAGCTTAAAGCAGTTGAACACATCCTTAGTGCATTTGCTGATGACGCTAAACAAGGAGGTGTTGCTGAGTCCCTGGAGGGATCAGAGACCTCACAGAGGAATTTAGATAGCCTGGAACATTGGGCAATTATCAAAATGAAATTCAACACAGGTGCTGGGTTCTGCACCTGGAACAGAGTAATGGTGAACACATGTGAAAAGAGAGCTCAGGAAGAGAGGGACCTGGGGGTGCTGGTTACAGCAGTCTCAGCATGAGATAGCAGCACACCCTGGCAGCAAAGGATGAAAGCTGCATTTTAGAATTCATTAAATGCAGCACAACCAGCTGCTCAAAAAGAGGTAATTCCCTACATATTTACTGCTGGTACAGCCTCACTTTGAATATTGTGTGCAGTCCCACAAAATAAAAAGGATGTTTAAGATACTCAAATGCATGCAGAGGAGGGCAACAAAGCTGATAAAAGGGCCATGTCCAAGAAGGAGAGACTGACAACAAACTTTGTTTTGGGTTGAAGAAGGAGGCTGAGATGCTCACTGTTCCTTTTCCTCATAAGGGGAAGCAGAGAAGGAGATTGCAGACTCACCTCCCTAGTCACTGATGACAAGACGTGGTAACAGCACAAATCTGCATCAGGGGAGGTTCAGACTGGATATTAGGGAAAATGTAACTGTGAGCATGGTCAAACACTGAAATAGTGTCCCCCTAAAGAGGTTGTTGATGCTCCATGACTGTGCTCAAGAGGCATGTAGATAACACTCTTAATAACATGCTTTAACTTCTGGTTAGTCCCAAAGCAGTGAGGCAGTTAGACATGATGATCTTTGTAGGCCCCTTCCAACTGAACTGTTTTTTTTCCTGTCATTTATTAATGATGTTGCACAGCACTGAAACAGTACTGACCCCTGGGGTACACTGGCCTTCAAGTGGACTTTGTTGGACTCATTACAACCATACAGGGGGCTCAGCCAGTTCTCACTCCACCACCCAGTCTTCCCATCCAGCCCATACTCCAACATGTTCTTTTTCCATGAAGGTCTAGTAGGAGACAGCATCAAAACCCTTAATGAACTCCATACAGACAATATCCACTACCCACCCATTGTTTAGCAAGCCAGCCATTTCAGTATGGAAGGTTATTGGGTTAGTCAAGTCTTATTTTCCATTTATGAATTTATGCTATTTGCCTCAAAATTATTTCCAGGATTAGGTCTTCCACTATGGTTTGTATTTCCTCCTTCCTGCCCCTTCTGGAATATAGAAATGGTACTTCCCTTTCATCAATGACTTGGATACAAGACTTGAAGATGCATTAAGTAAGTTTGCAGCCAACACTAAACTGGGAGGAGCTGGTAATTCCTTTGAGGCTTTGTAGAGAAACCTTGCCAAATTAGAGGGCTGGGCAATCACTAACCATGTGGAGTTCAACAGGAACAACATTTGCAGTGTCCAAAATGATTAAATAGTACTGCGGTACTTCCATCTGCTCTAGGAGCACTCCATGTCTCGTTCTGATTCACAAAAGTTTCTCTTTAGTAGACTACAGTCATCCAGGTGCAGCTGTGAGAAAAAGTAAAACGGGAAAACCACTGCATACTATTTTTTTTTAAAGGCTCAAAGCATTTATTTTCTTAACAAATATAATCTTTCTGTGGATGTCAGTAAACTATATGGCTCCCTCTTGTGCTTATTATATCACATTTCAACCTACAATATATGTATTTTTAAAATATGAAGCCATAAATATTTGGACTCTATTCACCCTTCACTATGCATGCAGTGCCCATAAATGTTAATGAAAGTCACACACGTACCTTCCCAGGGAAAAGAGAACCCTGCAGTTTACTAAACTCCACTTTGGAATAAGCTACAAAAACTTAAAACTATGAATCTGCATGATGAAAGTACTCCTTTGACCATTTGCTGTATTCTGATAGCAACGCAGAGGCTAAATACACCTTTAAGGCACATCTGCAAAAACTTTCAACTATTTTTTAGTTATCAAATTACATACATTTAGAAAGGTGTCAGTGTGGTTTATAGACCCTGGCTAACATGCTCAAAGGTTTATTTTTGTCTACTCAACATCACACCTGTTTCTGCTTATCAAACCAGACCACAGTTTGGCTTGCAACAGCTGTGAAATGCATAAATCTGCCCATTCTTCATGTGTATCTGGACTAATCACTTTGAGAAAGAGTTAGAAGTACAGTGCTCTGAGAAATCCAGCACTGCTGACAAGGTAGTGAAATAAAACAGACCAGTACTTGTCAAGTTGTTTAAACCTGCACATGTATCAGACACAGAATTATTTTAATAACAGTCTAGCAATCCTATATGGAAAGACAATGAAGCACTTAAATGGTTTAACCCTTTTCTTCCCCTAGTCATTAGAGACATTTTGCAGACTAAAGATTCTGCAGAGCACTTTAAATATTCTGAGTTCACAAATTAATCCCTTTTTCAGTATTTCCAGATATTAAAAAAAAACCCTCTTATTTCAATATTCTACTTGCTTCATTTCCTTTGGTAAAACAAATCATCAAGAAAGCAAATATAAGATTTCTGTAATGCAAAATGGATATTTAAAATGTTTTAAAAAACACTAAGACTGCACGCCTGAAGGAGAATCAAAATCCTGGTCACAAGCACCAGCTTTCCTTAAAATGCTTATTCGAATGTAGCAATACTGAATGAAATGGTATACAAAAGTCTCACGTTCACTTTCATAAAGCTTGTGGAGTGCCCTGCCCTTCATAAGAAAACAGTTCTGCTTTGCCTTCTTTTCATTATCATGATGAATCTTTTACACCACTTTTTCCCTTTTTCCATATGTTCTTGAATTTCCAAACAGCACGTTACCCTTCATGCTAATATTTTTTAGTCACAATTGTTTATGAAATAAGAGTGCATGCAAGATGATACAAAAATTCATTCTGTTTTTCATGAATAATGAAAGTGATGCATTGTTTTAGGGGGAAAAAAAGGAGGCCTCTTGTGCACTGTTTTCTTCACTATTTCAAACATTGTAAGCTTTTATTTTTGAGAGCAGAAACAGTGATCAAGTAGTATTAAAACTTTCCCATGACTTTTCATCAAAATCACTGATCAGTACTTAGTACATTCACTTGGCAGTTCTGGATAGACCTATCCATCTTTCCAATGTGACTGAATTTTTACTGAATACTAGTAAGGTATTCATTGTAAGTAAAGTATTCATTGAAAATGTGGTTTCCTAGCACGGCACCAAATAATCAGAACGTACCTAATGTTTACCCAGTAAATATTACTACTCAGTTTCTAAAGAACAAGTAAATAAAGCACATGATTCCTTTTTGATCCATGTTCATGCTCATGTTAAGTTTAAAATAGTAGGTATATTATGCAAAAAGTATTTGTCAGGAGGCTAAGAAATATTTGGTATAGATTTTTTTTTTTTAATCACAAATGACCAGAACCTGTATGTTTAATATTTCATGTGAAAGACAATGGTACCATACTATTTTTTTTCTTTGGTATATGAATAGGAAGTCTAAAGAGAAGAACATAATGTATTTAAAAACTATTTCCACAAAGGTATCCATTACAGCAGACAAAGCTAAACTATATTGGTTTCAAAAGTATCAGAATGGAACAGTTTCAGTTGGAAGAGACCCTATGAGGATTAAGATCAACTGTCAAACTATCTTGGGGCTGACCCAAATTTAAAACATATCATTAAGAACACATTATCCAAATGCCTCAAACATAGACAGGCAGAGAGCATTAATCATCTCTCTAGAAAGCATGTTCCAGTGTCTGTCTAACCTCCTGGTAAGTTTCCCCTGATGCTGAGTCTGAACCTTACTGCTTTCAGCCATTCCATTGTGTCCTGTCAACCAATACAAAGGAGAAGAGATCACTTCCCTCTGCCCTTCTTCTCCTCAGGAAGTTAGAGAAAGCAATGAGGTCCCTTTTTCTCTATTTAACCGACCCAGCATCTTCAGTTGCTCCTCACAGGACGTCTTCCAGCTCCTTAATCAGGTTTGTTGCCATCAGTATCAGCTTTGATGTGTTCAAGTATCCTAACACCCTTTTTGAGTTGTGGAGCACAGAACTGCATGCAATATTCCAGAAGAAGCTGCATCAATGCTAAATACAGTAGGAGAACCACTTTTGACCAGCTCGTTATGCCATGTTTAATGCAATACAATTTTCACTCTTGACTGTCAAGCCACGAGGGCACACTGCTGAGTAACTGTGAGGTACCATACCAGTTTCGATGTAATTGATAATACAGAAAGTGCAAGAGTACAGAGTATTAAAAGCTTGTTACCACAGAAAATCATCATTAGGTTTCCAAAGACAGACTGCCACTGAAGTCATCCTACTTACGTTATTTTCTTTGCTTAAACTGTAGCTCCTCTTACCGTAACAATCAACAGTATGGCTCTTGATACCAAATATGAATTATTTAGTGAGATACTGCTTTGATGACATTAGCTTAAATGTTATACAAATTACCTTTGATTAGCTTTAAGAAATAATAAGAGAAATAGAATAAATTTGCCATCCTTAAACAGATGGGCAAAAAACATTTTGTCAAACATTCAAGCTCTTTTCCCACATATGTGGCATGCAATTACGTCACTGTGTTCTATAAACATTCTTCAGTTGTTTCTATCACCTTAGTATCAGATTGATGAACTCATCAATCACTTCAATCACTGAGAAGATGTTCAGAAGGACTGGACACATGGCAGACCCAATCCGGAGTGTAACTCTAGATCTCATTTCTCTGCAGAAGTGCATATTTTTTCCTTACTGTTGTGATCATATAACTTCTCACACTGACTAATGCTGCTGTAATAGTGTTAGGAAGTTGGTAGAACTAACCACAGATTAGCTATCTGATTAAGTATTGCAAGACCATGAAGAGCAGTTAGAAGAATTCAGTAATGTTACTCTGATAATGCTACAGAAGAACATAATTGTTCTGTGTTTTCTGACCTCTCCTATTGTCAAAAAAACCATCTCTCTAGATTGCACATCTGTGGAAATTCAGTTCATCAGTATTTATGCTTTTTACACAGACACAAGAAGCGTTGGATGGTTGGACACCGAATCTGACCCTGACAACAACATATCACTATTCACCTACAACATTACATCAAGACAGTCAGAGTAACAGATCTATCTTAAAAGCTCAATTTAAATCATTACTTAAATAGTTCAACAATCTCACAGGCTCTCCATACTCAAATTGTTACCAGATGTGTTTATGTATTTAAAACCAATCAAAATTATTATGTTAAATAGAAGGGAAAACTACAGGTAAACCACAGCCATTGGAAAGGCTACGTATGCAATATTCTCTTCTATCAATTAAAAATTGTTTCTGCTTTGATTACTGTAAACTACATTTTTCAATGAATCAAATGAACAAGTCGTATGAGAATTCTGAAGGTCCAGCTACTCACAGGGAAACTTCTGGAATCTGGCTACCAGAAGGAAAGATTGAAAGCAATAATTGGACCACCCTTATCTTCTCAAATTGAACAAATTTAGTTCCCTGTGTCTCTCCTTGCACAGAAAAAGGGCTAAAACAAGTGAGGTCTTAGCCCTGTTCTGCACTCACTTCAGTTTGTCAGTGCTCTTGTGCTGATGGGCCCAAGAATGTACAGTATTCCAGGAGAAATCTCAACAATGTCAAACAAAGGGTAGTAATCACTTCTCTCAATCAGCTAAATACATTCTTATATATTCATAAACCTACCGAACTGTGAATTTTTAAACAGCAGTTCAAAAAAAACAGCATGAATTTGCTTCAATAATTCAAACCTTCTAAGAACAATACACTTTATTATTAAGCATCACTGTTTTCACGCCTTTTTCAATCATGAGATGAACTATACTGTTTACTATATTTAAGATGCTTACCTGAATAACTTTGTAGAAATAAGCATATTGTCGGGCTGTGTTTTTATATTGGCTAAAAACATCATGTATGGCCTGAGTTGACCGAAGATACTGCACTTCATCTTCTTCAAAGTAGAGAGGAGTATCGTATTCATTGGGGAGAGTCTGGATGTAGGGCAGCCAGAAAGAGTTGGGGTTGGCTCGCTCACAAAGAAGATGGAATGCCAATGTTATATTGCCCATGGCTTGAAGAATTCGATCTTGAGAATACAAGGAACCTGAATTAATCAGAAAGTGAAGCACTAAATTAACAAGCCATGGAAAATATCATCTTACACTCACTTTAAGTTAAGATTCTGAAATAACATGTAAGAATTCTCAACCAAGAAGAGTTTTTCAGCTTTCTAAAATATGTGGCCACCTGCATTGTATTTTGCAACAAGTTATTTGAGTAAACACCTCATACAATCACATGGTGGAAGACATGAAGCTAGAAAAATATTTAGTGTCTGAGAACATTTCAACTGGCAGTACTGTAGAAATTGCATGATACACTATACACAGAACACTGTGCTAGCTACATAATGTGTTCAAAGTAATACACATGCTTCTGGAATATATCAAACATGCCCAGTGCTCTCAGCCAGAAACAGAAGTTTTTTCCACTATGTTCAAGCTTCTGGATATGCCAACCCTGAAGGTGAAGGTAATCAAGTCCTGTGGTATAGTAGATCAGCTAAATAAGAGACTTAAATTTAATGATCTCATACTTCTTACTTAAGAACTTCCTTAACATCTTACCTAATACTGAGTTTTTAGCTGACTCAACTGTCATCAACAGTTTTCTAGGTACCCACAGAAATAACTCTTCAGCCTACGGAAAGAAAAAACAAGTAGAGGGTCACACAGCATTTATATGACATGTCAAGTGTTAGGTATGCATCATTAAATTCCAGTTTTTTCTTTTTTAATAAAAATTATTTTGCAAAATCCTTCCTTCTCTTCCACTGAAAATTAAACATTGCAATAACTGAAGTGTCCAGATCTGCACTACACAAAACACAGATATGTATATTACAAAATAAAGTGCTTTGCTTTCTAGATGCCAACCTGTAGACTGTCCACAACAACCTCAAAATGTACAATATCCGTTATATTGCTATTAACTGTGTGATCAAATATTTTTTCTCAGTAATCTTTTCCATTGCCTCTGACTTTAGGAGAAATCTTTTGAGATTTTAATCCTTATCAATCAGTGGTACTAGTCTTGAGTACGTGCCACTAAAGCCCTAGAGTGAACATAATATACTTCTTTTTCAACATTCTTTCTACAGCAGCTGATTGTCTCTTCCCATCCTCCATTTTACAGATGGGAAACAGCTGTAAAAAAAGCAGCTTAAGCATTTACCTTTCACAGTTAGCTAACTGTGTGCATCTATTTTCCTTACCTGACGATTGAAAGATTCAACATAAGGGTTTTGTTTTGTATTTTTTTCCCTTCCAAAGTCACTAGAAAGTAAGTATCACAGTACCTCTGTGAGGCAAAAAGACCAGTGCTTGAAAGTAATGTGGAAGAAGGTACTAGAGCAGTTAGAATGTGAGCAAGCTACATTAATAAGGTAAGAGCACTCTTGCAATCAGGCAAACATTATGGGCAAACAAGGATAAAGACCAATAAGTTCACAGTACTACTCAACAGTCAAAGTAATATTCAATTTTATTAACTATTTTACTTCTCAAGTACACACAGTTTAGCTTTTCAGAACAGCAGTTTCACCAACAGTCAAAATACGGAAGAAAAGAAGATGAATGTTTCAGAGCTCAGCAGCTATGTTTCAAATATCATTTGCTGATCAAGTGAAGTGTTCACATGCTCACCTTTATCTCTCTTGTTGCTTTCAAACCAAACCCCTCCTCTTCAAAGTTAGCTATTTCAAAACCCTCTGTGGATGCTCCATTTTCAGTTGCCCATTTTATCAATTCAGGGAAATAGTCATCTCGTTTTCCATCAAAGACAACAGACAAACCTACATACAAAATTTATTTAAAAAGCAGAAATAAGAGGACATAGAAAGATAAAGAAGTACAATGTAAGGGTTCTCAGCTATTCCACAGCAGTTCTACTTGGAAGAAGCTGAGTCCAAACTGTTCTCTGCTAAGCATTACTTGATAGTAGACAAAAGGCTGCAAAATTGGCTTACTCAACACTTTAAAAATACAGCCATTTGAACAAAGCTGAGCTAAAATATGAAACTTCCCTCCTCTTCTCCTTTTAAATAAGGGAGAAAATATTTCCCAGCTTAATATTGATGATAAATATAATCACCACAACATATTAATACAGTCTTGAGGAGGAGCATGTTGAAATTTCATTATTTGAGCACCGGAAATGAAGATAAGCAGATATCAAGCTCCTTCTCTCACATCCAAAGCGCTTGGCTTTTTCATATAGCACATGGATATGCTAAAATAACTAAGAACTGATCAACACCTGATATACCACAGTCCTTCCAAACTGCAGACACTGATCCCTGATCCACAGATCCACTGATCCAAAAGGCACTTGGTCCACCAGTGAAATCTCAAGTCTCATTCAATTCCTCAGCTTTCCCTCCAACCTTCATCTGATTCAAACCTATGCATTTCCGTTCCCCGTTGGATCCTTCCACACCTCTTTGTCTAAGTTCTTTTCAATCCCAATTCTAGAATCAGATCAAATTAAAATTGCTCAAAACCCCCTGAAATGCTCAGGCCATTTTATGAGTGACAATATGCAATCAGCAAATCGCTCACGTTCAAAGATATTTTGGTTAAGCACAGTAGTTAAATAAATCTTAATGAGAGAAGAGTTTTAGGAAAGTAGAAATCACGTATTTGAGTTTTATCCTTGAAATCATGCATTTAAAATTCCAGAAACAATCAAATCTGTGGTTATCATTGACAATATGGTATAAAAGAGGTATACTGATAAGTATTTGCTTTGAAAGCAATGAGAATGTGGCGCACAATTATTTTGCTTGTTTTTAACCAAGCTAGCATCTTTCCTTTATTTCATACTCATTTCATTAAGTTATTTTCTGTGGAATATATTTAGGGATAAGGCTAGCCAAGGCATACCTAGTATGGCTAGCTGCATAACTTCTGCAGATCTTCAGTATTTAAAATTCAGTCACTGTTACAGAACTATGTAATTCTAAACAAAATACAGCTGTACTGATAAAAGAACTGACAAATCAGCTCTAAAATTCCCTTTTTGGCTCATGAAGCAAAAAAAGTTAGAAAACAAAAATACTCAGTTTTCATGTGAAGAGTTTTAGTTTTGCGTTCTGCAACCCACTGCCCTATTTGAGAAAAGCACAAAGTACTGTACATCTTAAAATTCCCAGCCTCAATTCACAATCCCATTGCTAATCATTTAAAGCTCATATTAATCTTAAAAACTATGTCGTATAAGTTATGTTCAATTCAAAAAATAGTTTTGAAAGACACCATACTATTCATACTCACTGTGTATGTGAAAATGTACATTAGAAGGCATTTGTATGGCAATCGTGTTGTGGCTGTGCATCTTTCAAGGAAAAAAAAAATGTATCCTATTAACAAATTCTACTGCTGCCAGCAGATTTTTGCCATAAATAGTTCTGTCTTTTTGGTGCAGGAGATATAGCAGAAAGCTCCACGCCAACACTAACTGCTCTTGTTAACCTGAACTATGTTCTACCACTACACGTGGATTACATTGCAGAAACCAGGACACATACCTCAACTTTATAGAAGTTACTGGATAGTAAAAGAATGAATCGAGTTCAATGCACAGTTACAGGAGGCAGTAATTCAAACAGTATCATTTATTCTTTGATATGTCCTCTGCTAATAACTACAGTTCAGAGGTTTAAAAGATCTTTTATGAACCGAGAGTTTTATACATTAGTCAACATATATTTCAAAAGGAGCTAAAAGAACACTTAAAGCTCCTGAACAGTCTGCTACTTGACAGATACAATGAAACACTCAAGCTTCATGCAGTCTGGCTCTTTCCCCACCCCTCCTCTTCGCTACATAAATATGAGGGAAGAAAACCATAAAGACATTTTCTGGTATTTCCAGTCTGAACCTCAAGTAAAAAAAGATAATTCTTAGACATTAAAACAACTCTCTGAAGAGGTTGCTTTTATTAAAGACTAAGTGGAAAATAGTTTTTAGAACTTACTTACAAGTAAAAAGAAAGCTTATTCAACAGCTATTGCAGAACATAGTGAAAGCAAACTGATCTAATCTGAACAATAAACATACATTAAACTTAGGAAAATCATCAATAATAGTTCAGATAAACCGTAATATCATAAGTATATACTTAATTTTATGGTTGGTATATAGCAGATAGATGTTTATTTTGTATATTTATATGCTTCCATTTTGTCCAAATTTGATGTCATTATTTTAAATGCAGAAATCATTTTCATGACCAGTAAAGTGTTCAGATTAAAATATTCATAAAGTTTAATTTCAAATGTTTCAATTCATAGAGGCAAAGAAGGCAGACTAGGCAATCGGAAATCAAAAAGGCCTATTATTCTCCAATGGCATTTTACTTTAGTCCTTCAGATTGTCATCTCACCACAATCTCAAGCTGTCTCTTCTAATTATGGGAAAAAATCATTTGTCTGTGGTACTCATTCATAAACACAAATATTAAAACTGCTCATGCCAGTGATTATGCTCATCAGAGCATTTAAGACACTTAAACGTACAAAGAAGCTGCATATCAAGAGGACTAGTATTTTTGTCCCAACACAGTAGAATGGCACAATATTTACATAACCACAACAAAATCTCTCTTTTAGCTGTCAACAGAAACAAGTCTTAGGGCAAATTAGTACTGTATGAGCCAACCAGCTCTCACAGTCTTCCACACTCACCTTTTTGTTTTTTGCGAATTTTCTCAACAAGTGAACGAATCTGTACATATTCTTCCCATTCCTTACCAGGACCTGGGGTAGGACTGCTGCATTCTGGAAAAAAAAATGCCAAACAAAAATATTTAATATATACATTTTAACATCAACAGATAGAAGGTCACAGTTTCACAGTATCTTTACCTGAAGTCTAGTATTTCAGTCCCATGAATGTGTTTGCATGGTAAACACCATCTCTGCTGTTAAAAACATCCTGGTTTTTTGACATGTAATGGCTAGAGACTTTTGAAATTTTCATAGTATAACTCACCCAAGTTATCTTACTTCCATCTGTTTGTCAGATAGAAGAAACACTAGATGTTTAAAAAAAGCTTAGAGGAAGAAAGACATTTAGAACCATAACTTTTGTTTTCAATAAGCATCACAATTTACATTAGCCTACTTGCCATTATTCTTACTGTAACGAAAGCAGATAACAATATCACAGAGTTTAACTTCAATAAATGAAGAATTTGCTAGTCCATCTGTTTCATCTACCTAGTTAATGTAATGCTCAAAGATGCATACATACTGGAAGGATAAGCAAAGAAAGACTTAGCCAAGCTTCAGTGTTAGATTAAATCCAATGTTTCTGACAGTGTTCTAAATGCCAGCATGTGGATCTGAGCTACACAAATCCAAGTGGGCAGCTGAAGATTACTTTGTTCAACTGATTTGCAAATCTCTCTGTTGAACAAAATATGGAAGCTTGACAAAAAGAACAGCTGATACTTGGCTTTGCTTAGAAAATTAGATCTATATTTTATTTTTGGTAGCAAAGCACAGGCCAACTGTAGCATAAGCACAAAACTGCTCTGCCAACTCCTTGTCTCCTCTTTATGAGCAATGCTAAGAGAAAATTGATTTTTCAAAGGCAACATTTAGATGTGTCCAGGGTATAAAAATGCAGATCTGTTTTCAACCACGGTGTAGCTTCACTACAGCTGCCAATGACAGTAACAAGTGTGAACAGTATTTTAGCATCATCATATGAATTTGTGTTCCATTTTTCACGTTTTGTAGAAATAATGGATAAACTCCAATTTCCTCAACAAGTGAAACCACCTTTAGTCTACACACCAGACCTGAGCTCTGCAGAAAATTTCTAAGCAGTGATAAAAATAAGCGTTTTTGCTTTAGGCAACAGTAGCAGTGCAGTTGAGTTGTAGTTCTGCTTTCCATTGTTAATTTTTCCACTCTGGTATCAGTTCAAAGTGTTGTTCAGAAGCTTAACAGAAATGGTATAATTCTTGAGGTTTACAAGAAAAATGCTTTTGACAAAGCTGCAATGTTAAGTAATTTACAGCAGTTTTTTGTTTAACTGATCTCACCAAGTGTTTAGAGTTTAGTCAAAGTGTTTAGTCAAGTGTTTAGACAAGACAGTCAAAAGCTACCCAAATACGTTGTGTTGCACAAACACACATAATAAACCCACAACAGTAAAATATATATATGTACTGTAATGTACAGCAATGATAAGTACATATCTCTTACCATTATATGTAGTGCTATGAAATACACATTCCCGTATTTGAAATTGGTTGCAAGGTTGGCTGCTTAGAGAAAATGAAGTAACTGTTTTGAACAAGAGAATGACTGAACATTTTTGATCATTTTGCACATCACCCCTTTTCCTTGAGGGGCAATAAATGAAACTTACTTTGCAACAACTCACTAGTCAGATTCAACAGTTCCTTCGGAGACACTGTCGCTGCAGCTCCTGTACCTGACTTCTGTGTTTTCACTCTGCTTTTCTTCCCCATCTTCCAACTACAACAGATTAATGAGCACACCATCACCAACTGCTAAGAAATCAAACACAGTATTGACGAACAGACAGGAAGACAAACAAAATTCTTTCCTCTGCTGATACTAAACACAAGAGTGAGACAGACTGTCCCCGAGGACATGCAGACTATGAAGTCTGGGGGCACAACAAGGCTTCTTTTATCTCCCTAGCAGATAGAGATTAGAGGCTCAAACAACCCAAGTTCACTGTTTCATTTTATCAGCTCTCCCTTGAGTTGCATAATTTAATTTCCCAGCATCTCTTCTACCATGACAAGCCCTCATGTGCAGACTGGTAAGGAAAGACCCCACAGATTCACATCCTTTATAGTTTTTGAAGGAACAACCACAAGCAGTTTATTACGCACAATACAAAATCGGGTTACTTCCTCAGGTCATAGAAAGGCAGAAGATAATGATCCTAATGATATCCATGTGAATTTATACAGAGTATGTAAGCTACAGCTTCTCAAATATGATATAAAGAAAAATATTAAATGATGGTAGGTATTTACGTTACTATTATAAGTGAATGTTGTTTTAAAGACTAAAAAATGATCTTTAGCTGAAGATGCTCTTGTACAGTATAAGAAAATCAATGCTGAAAAATTTACAACACATAACCAATTACATATGAAAAAAACAGCTTAGCTAAGCAATGATACCTGCCATTTTTAAGCAGTAGATGAGTACCCTGATAACACAAGAACTAAATGATAAGTGTGTAGTTTCTCTGTGAAGCTACTTTTTACATTTAAATTCACATCTACAGGTTGTGAAACAGATTTTAAAGTTTAATTCCAATTCTGTAGAAGATTCTGGAATTTCGTATAATCATAGAATGACCTGGGTTGAAAAGGACCACAACGATCATCTGGTTTCAACCCCCCTGCTATGTGCAGGGTCGCCAACACCAGACCAGGCTGCCCAGAGGCAGTTTTAAAAGTATTTTTTAATTTGAAATACAATTTCAGAAATTAAGATTTTTTTTTTCTTATATTAAAACCACGTCTCAGAAAAAAAAAAAGGAAGTATAAACTGGTTTCTCGTAACAGCAATGAAAAGACATGCTGTTTGCCAATACATGTATGACTGCAGGGAAAGCACTAAAAAACATAGCTGCATAACTTGCAGAGAAAAAAGCCTTCAGGACTGAGATGCACTGCAAACTTCATAAATATCAGAGGCAGTAGCACAACATTTCAATTAAGGGGTTTTTGTTTGTTTTTTTTCCCCCAAGTTCACTTTTCTTGTTGTCTTCTGGTTAATACTTTTTAAGTGCAATGCCATGTTCCCTTTCAAATGCACACTGCTTAAAATTCCTGAAATCATTCTGCAAGGAGAGTAAGCTGACAGCAATGATGAATAAGCTTGGTAATACACAACACAGCCACATTTCCAAATATAGTGTATCAGCTGGCTTGGAAAGAAGGATCATGCCAAAACACTGGCAGTGATGGGTGTAAATGATCTTTTTCCCCCTTTAATACTGCTGTCAAAAATGATCCATCTCCCTCCCCTAATACTGCTGTCAAAGAGCAGTCGTGTTGTGTAGGACTTTGAACTTTTTTCCATATCTCACACAAACAGTATTTTGATGAGCTGTAAAATATTCTCCCTTTGACTTACAGCTTTAGAGTGTGCTCACCTAACAGCTTTAGTGGGTAACCATGAGAAGTCTGTATGAAAATCCCAAAATAAGTTTGTCTTTTTTTTTTTTTTTTTTTCAAATACAGAGATAAGAATACTACTTAGCTTTCTGAAAGGAAATGTTAATACTTATGATATGTGAGAACTTGACCACTTCACAGGGCCACGTTTCCATATGGAAGCAATGCAAAGCATGGATGACAGGAATACGGATCCTAGCAAACAGTACTTCAAGGGGGAAAAATAGGCAGAAAAAAACCACTAGAATTATTCCATTCTAACTATTAACAAAAAAAATCTTAACTTTTCCCATTCACAAGACCACCAAAAAGTTCATTGCGGCATTTACAAAAACACAGCTGCAGGTAAGTTTAATAGAAAAAAAGTCTAAGACGAGAAATTAAGAAACTATAAAGATATCTTCCTCTCATTCAGTGTGTAAAACTAGAAGCTTCTAGCTTGTAATTGTGTTCAGCAGTGAACATAACTGTTCTAAGGAAATACTGTATTAGCTTTAAGTATGTTACTATTAGTTTTTAAAAACTCTGAAACTGCCTCTTTCTGTCTTATACACACCTTTCCAGAGATCCCAGAACTCTTGCAATGCTCTCTGTTCCCCTCCACAGCTCTTTATCAGCTCCACACTGCCTTCAGAAGCCCCCCCTTCTAGCTGGGCAACATCATCTTTTGTTAAGTTTGGCTACATCTAAATACACTGAGCAAAACTACCACCATTCATGTCGATTGCTGGGCAAACAAGCCAAACATATCCTATTCTCAAGGCAGCTTTCCCTTGAGCAAACTGGCCACGTCATGCTTGAACTCTTCCACTCTGAAATTGGATTGAAAATGTCCAACATGCTGACGGATTAAGAGGGAAGAATGACCAGCAGACAGAACTGACGTGACTGCAGAAGCTTCATTTGCTTCAACCATTACTTTTGAGTTTACAAAGCAGTAAACCAGTTACTCAAAACTTCACTGAGCTTTTATAACAACTACCGAGTCTGGAATTCCCACAGCAAGAGTCACCTGATTAAGTCAAAGGGATCACCAGCATATTCCTAATGCAGTGGAATGCCATAATATTGCATCACCTTTGGTTCAGATCATTGTAGATGCCAATTACATTATGTCCTCCTTCCATAAGTTCCCACCCCACCCATCTTCTTGCCATACACCAGCACAGAAGGTGAGGGGTGCAAATCCAGAATGGGTGTTAGAAGGACAGAAATGAGTTGATGAGGGCAGACAAGGAGAAGACAAAGAAATTCTCAAGATATGCAAAGAGCAATGGGAGGTGAGCACAGTAGGTGGTTGTGGGACACGTTCCTTGGCTGCTCTGACATGAGTAGGATGTACACAAACCAGGCTTGCAATTTTTTTTCTTTCCAAAATTGACTGCCTAGACTAAGTCATTTTCCCCTCTACTTCTGTTAAGGAAGTGTATAAACATCTTGTATCAACATACACTGAACATCCAGGGGCTTAAGGGACGTGCCTATAGGCAACCGATATCAGTTCTCCCATCTGTAAGCAGGAGAATGCACTTTATATTCTGTATGACCAGGCTGAATGGGACTTTGGCCTTTTGCTTCCAATACTAGAGTTAAGGGTTGGGTTTTTGTTTTGTTTTTAACTTGAATCTTATGACTGCTGGTAAAGATAAACACATTTCAGTGAATAGAAAGCATGGAATCAAGAAGTGTAAGAACAGCGTAGGTGGAGGAAGATATCTGTGATCTTTAAGAAAATTCAGTTTATACACTTACAATGAACACTATATTTGCTTGTAAAAACCACCTACATCATGTCACTTGGAAACCACATTAACACTCTCATCTCTCCTGAAGTATTAATCTAGATGTTCCCAGTAAATAAATGGCTGTTACAGTTTCAATGCCTTTCCTTCCAGCTCTCACTCTCATCCTCATTGTGCTTTATCCCTTCTTGCTATTACCTCTCCCAGCACTACCCTTCCCTTTTTTTCTTCCATTTCCCCCATAAACTTGCCTCAAAAGCACTATGAAAGACAGTATCATTGCAGTTCACTATGTACCCTTTCTCCAACATGTTTCTGTAGTTGTATTTAAATTGTAAGATTGTAACAAGGCAGTCTTTTCCCCCAACTTTTCAAGGGCATCTGAAATATTACAATATTTCAGTGGTAACAAAAACTAACAGGAAAAAACACTAAGAAGATTGATGGTAGAAAGCCTACACCATTTCCACTTAAGAATGCATTCTACTTTGAATGCAATGTAAACACAGGACTTCTACCTCAATCTTTTCTTTCTGCAAGCTATCTACCCTACAGAGGCAACAGCCTGAGCAAACAGCTGCCACTTTCCCCAGTATCTCCCTGCTTCTATGAAGAAAAGTTGGGCATTATCCATCTTCTCCCAGTGAGATAGCGAGAAGTTTCTCTGCCTCTTTTTACAGTCTATTATTTTCATCCTTTGCCATCCACTTCTTTTCTCCTGTCAGATTTTTACCATAGAAAGAATCATGACAGCAACTAAGAGCAGATCCTTCTGGAGCTACAAGAAAAGCACCACAAAGAGGGATTTTTCTTCAGTGTGTTCATCCAACTTCTTGTGGTCCAGGCTGCATCTGAGTAAGCTTTCTTTCTTTACAAGGCTGTAAAAATCCCCAAGCCAGCTTCTCCTATTTCATATGAGTTTCACTTTTATCTCCCCTTGAAAGACCTTATTTAGACACATGACCCATTTGCAATGGGACTGCACATTTCCTCTCCCAAGAGAAGTGAATGAAATAATTTGTCCCCACTTCTTCTCAACAAGAACAGTCTTCCCAAGATAAACTCTGCAAACCTCATGATTTTTCATTCAGGTATTTCCTCTCAAAGCACTTCCTCCATTATCAGCAAGCAGCTGGATTTTACTCCCTTTCAGGAACCTTTTACCTCTGCCTCTTCTCCCTGTTGATTTTCTTTAAGAGATCTGTCAAGCCAGTAGGTCTGAGCCTTGGTGTTCCTTAAAGAAAGTACAGAATTGTATCCAAAGTATAGGCATCTACAATTAACTGAATAACGTTTGAAAACAAAAGAAACACTGAACACGAGCAAAATCAGAGAAAATAAATATCAGACCAACGCTAAAAATTTATCTCAAGTTTTCACTAATTAAAAGAACTTGGCAACAAAAGGTTTGAAATCTACGCCTCTCCTCTTAATGCCTCCAAAGGAATGTTTTTCCTCTTACTAGAGGATGAGTTTGAATACAGATACTGCAAATGAATTCGTTCCTATTTCAAAAGCAGTTAACATCAACTAAGTATTTAAAAAATACTAAGAGAACATTGTTGGTTTTGTACTTACTCAGAAAAATCCAGTTCGTGCAAAGCAACTATTTTCCAACAAGATGCTGTTTTTACTTAATTTTACAGCTGGGCTCTTTAGGAAGGCATAAGGCAGTCACGTGGCTGACACGTGCTTCAATAAACCCTGATGTAAAATACATTTTGATTGTTTGTGAAAATACTGCTTACGTGCTTTAAGCTCCACGAGCTGTTTGCTATGGTTACACAATCCCAAAAGCAACCCCTTCCAAAGATAAAAGAGATTTTATAAGGGTTTGGTCCACAAGCAATTGAGAGCAGTTGCTGCCAACAACAACCCTCCTGATGCTCACCTAACAGAATTCTCCAAAATACGCAGTAAAACCATTAATTAAAAAATGCAAACATCGTTCCCAATTTCTACTGCCACAGCTATACATAACACTTGTAGGGGTATACTGCTTTTCTCAGATACAAGCATTTCAGCTGTACAGGTATATCAGAAAGTAACATACTATCACAAGTCAAATTCCGAATGGTGGTATGCTAAAACAGCAACTAGCAACTGTGTGCTACCTCCTGTAGCTAAACAGATTTCCAGGAGTTCCATACAGCCACAAAAATCCCATCAATTTTCAAAACAGCTCCTGTGATGGTTTAACATGACGTGTCCTGCTTCCCAATGCTGCATGCCAACAACAACCAGATTTCTCTGCAGAGTAAGTTCAGACAGAGGCTTCCTGAAAGTTTGAGAGAGCCTTGGATGCAATTGAAGATTATGACAATGGTATCTAAGCATTATCATGCAATATATCATATATATCATGCAATTTGCTTTTTGAGTCCCCAAATACAGATTTCATGTGGGTCAGCCCTCACAGCAACTGCTTCTTAGTCAACAATCTGAATAATTTTAATGATCAAAAGAGAGGACGCCTCTTTAAAACAGAACTCCACCTAACTTGGCTCTTTCCACCACTCCTTCCTTTGAAAAAAAAAAAAAAATATATGTTTTCTGGTATTGAATGCAAATTCTTTAGGATGTACAAAAAAAAAATAAAAAAATTAGATGTTGATTGATATATCTATCATTATATTACACTGTCTGCTTCACACAGCACACAGAGTGGAATAAAGTCTGCTTGAACAGTAAGAAGTTTTGGTGTATCACTGCATAGATTGTTATTATTATTTTTTAAAGTCCTCTAATTGTATTATAGTCAATGACATAACTAGCACAAAACTAGGGAACAACATATATTCCAATTAAGTGGACTGTCTCCAAGGAAGAGATTTAAAGCCAAAGATGCTTAATGTCAAGGACTACCATTTAATTGCAACAATAATTCCACCTAAGTAGAATGCCCTCAAGCAACTTAGCAGAAATAGGGCCCTTGATTATTTCTATGCAGTGAAAAAAAAATTAAGTCTATCAGTTCTGTTTATTTTTTGTTTTAACACCTTTGTCTACCCTCTGCTTTCTGCACATATTGCAACTCCAACACCATTTACCATTGCCGGCTGACTGCTCCTTCCAGATAATTACAATCATTACAGGACAGCCCACATCTCTAATCACAGCACAGGCAGCAGATGCCATAGATGCTCCTCCCAGCATCTGGGATTTTCTAATGTGACTAATCCAAGCATTAAGAACCTCATCCAAGCAGCGAGGTGACACAGAATGTAACCATACAAAGACACCACTGGCCCTTCATTCTGAAGGGCTTCCTACTCACACACATTCCTTACAACACTTACATGCTGATAAAAACCCTTGCAAATATCCCTACCAGACAGTACAGAGGAAGGAAGATATCCACAGCACCAAACAAGTTTGCACAGACCTTAGGATCTGCTCCATGTTACACGGCAGCACACACAACTCCTGCCCTCAAAATGACTATAATTACACCTTCATCTCTTCCAACAGCATACACAGGCTGACCGTTCCGGCACCATGGCTTGAACCACAAATCCCTTCACGACCTTTATTTGAGCACTCAGTTGACATTACCCAGTGTACGTGAATCTGTTAATATGTGAATTAAGAGGAGAATTTGGGCAGCTTTAAAGTAACTGCTGTTTTTCTCTGGATAACATCACAGTTTCTTCTAACTTTTCTCCACACTAATGTATGTTGGCACCACACCCCCACTAGCAGTGCTTGGGATTGCTATCAGACCACCAAGAAGACCTCCCCCCACCCCCTCAAATGGATACAGAAATGTATATTCAAAGCATAGCAATGCAGAGGACACCAGGCTTTGGCCATGAACCACAGCACATACTTGTCTGAACGCACATTCACACAAATATGTTTTGAAAAGCTTTTACTATGAAAGCCTAAACTATGTGATGCAGTCTAGGATTTAATACAGTTGGAAGGCCTTCCCAACACGCTCACCTTAAGTCTACTCCCCATTTAGTAGGGAAATCGTGACCAACTTGGAAGAAGAGAATAGACATTTTAGATGAAATCCTGGCAGTAATTCTAGACCTTGGAAGTGAAGGAGCAGGTTCCTCTTAGACTCCTTTCATCTCTTGGCATTCATAGTTGGCAACCTGAACCCTCAGAGGTTCCAAGTTAACTCAAAGTGACAGTGTAGGGGGTTTGAAATGAAAGCTTCTAACACAAGCATTTATTGGATTATTGGAGGTATAAGAAAGGTGCAGAAATATTAAATGTATTTGGCCTCAGCCCTGAGTTTTCAGATGTTTAATAAATTATACATAGTTTGATAACGATGTATACAGATCACAAGGCACTGTAAACTGCTATGAAATGTTAATCTTCACACTTCAGAACAAGTAGAGTGGGCACAGTAGTAGTTCTGCTAGTTTTGGTGTTTATTTGCATGTTTGCATGTGACAAAACAAACCAAAGCAAAGATTTTAAACATTTATTTTAGCACAGAAGTGCCAATTGTAAATGCATTGCTCCCTGCACTCCCAGAATGCAATCAGGAAGAATATTGCTGCTCCTGCACTGCCTCAGACCACAAAAGCGCCATGCCATGTCACTGACCTATCCTGCCCACCAGAGGAAGCATGTGACCAGACCCTACAAGTGTTCAGATAAGGAGCTGCAAACAACTACAGGACCCCACAAATCCCTATGAAGCCTGAGTATCTCTTATCTCCAGCTCTTCCAAACTGATAGCTAAAAACATTGGAATATCTGCGCTCCTATTTTACTGGGACTGCCTCTGCACAGTCAGGGTATAAGAAGAGGAAAAAAGCATCAGCATGACTCCTGACAAGAGTGCTATCAATATTAGTATTAATATCCTGCTTCCCAGCTCTTGTACTAAAGAGTTTGCTACTTCCACAAACAGAACTGTTACCCTTTAATCTGACAAGTCACCAGATACAGACATGACATCCACAGTGGAAGCAACCAAGGAATTCTTCCTTAAAGAGCACAAGTGACAGTGCTGATACGAGCACTGACTATGGCCATGCAGGGGCTGCCCCTGACACCTCACTGCTCTGTCTCTGTACACCACAGAAAATGCATTCTGGAAGCAGTAATGTGCGAAAACATGTTCAAGCCAGGTCTCGGTCATTCATCTGATCTGACATTTCTGAACTTGTTGGAAAATAAAGTTGTATCCTTAGAGAAGATGAAATGTTTCTCAAAGTTGCAAAGACTTTTGCTTTCCTCAAGCACAGGAATAAGGCCCTGGTGGAACACATTCAAGCTGCATCACTACATTAACTTCCCATCTTCAAAGCAGGTATACACTAAAACTATGGCTGCAGTTTCAAAGAGTTTACAGCACAAGTCTTTAGTTGCTTGTATCATCAGAAAAAAAAATAAAACTTACTATTTCTACCTCTGCTCCACTTCCAGAGAACAACTACAAAGACACTGCAAAGAAAAGTAAGCATTTATCACATTAAGCTGTTGCTTCACCTTAGTCTTCCAAATGCCCATACTTCAACTACACTGCAGCAGTTTCTTCTATTCAGACATTGATCTAAAGGTTTAATAAGCCAGAGAAACAGGTTGTGTGAGTCAGGCATCCTACAATGATAAGAGAACTGCAACATTATCTGCCGTTGTTTTAAAAGCAGGACTTGCATTTTTTTTTTATTTTTACATAAAGCTGTGAGACAGAGAAAAAAAAATGCTACTTTATGATCCCTTGCAGACCTGACTTTTATTCCCCAGCATCATCTAGGAATGAAGTCAGAAATAACTGAGTGCTGACTTTTAAAAAAGGAGAAAAGAGATACCGATCTGCATCTGACTACCATGTGAGAACACAACAGTCATTTTCTGCAGCTTCAAGCTTTTACATGGAACAGCTTCTTCACTGTAGAGCACACAAAGCCTCTCCAATTGGTCTGACAATGCCAGCTTCATTTTGCTCTTGACAGACAGAATCAGATGCAGCATGCTCCAGAGGGAATGGACGCTTCTCTATTTTAAGGAGTTAATATATTAATATGCTGCCAATGCAACTGTGCATAGCAAAGTGGAAGATTAGACGCTGTTGCCGGTCATCCAAGGCAGACAGCTATTCTCTCTTTCTCACCAGACAACCCATGCTACTTTCCACAGGTCTAAAAATAATGCTCCAGCAAGCATAGGTCGTCGAAGAACGAATCCATCCATACATAGCTGAGCTTCCTGCTGAGACACTATTTGGAGAAGGTAGCTTCCAAAGAAAAGATTATCCAGTCGCAAGATCATAAACGCATGTATTAATGTCAGGAGTATCAAAACCCAGGCGGTATTTCATTCTTCATAGTGAGTAGCAGTAGTTATAAAAATGCTGCTGGTTCAGAGATGTTAGCAATGGAACATCAAAAACTGTTGCAATACATCAGTTTCATCAAGTTCCTGAACCTGAGCAGCTCTAGCAATGCCACGCAGAAGCCCATGGCCCACCCAGATTACAGTTCTATGCAGCACTCACCCAGAAGGCTGTGAGCCAGTTTTGAAAAGCCCATTTTATGTGTAAAACTAAAAGCCGAGCATGACAAACGGGTCACAGGGTTTTAAACACACAATAGCAACTATTCCCTAATAACACGTTCCTTAAGAAGCAAGCTATGCAGATGCATTAAAGAATTGCTTTTGTATCAAGGGTTGAACTGGCAGAACTCAAATTAATATTTAAAGATGTGCAAGGGACCAGCAAAGACTAGAAGATATGAATATTTTAAGATATATCTTATATATAATACATATAATATATCTTACATAAATATAATTTAAGATAATATATTTTATCACTAGTTTTAAAGAACTAAGAAGCCCAAATTTGTAAACCTCTTTTAAACTATTAATAGTCAACAGAATAGGAAATTGGTGACAATTCAATATACTCCCATTAAACTCCTCTTCCTTCAAGAAGAGCAATTAAAAAAAAAAAAACAACAACAACAAAATAAGGTGTGGCAATTTTCAGAGCAGCAGAACAATTGTTTTGATGTGAACTTTGAAATGCTGTTGCACACATACAAAAAGGTGACAAAGCCCCCCTAAGCATAACTCTTTACTTTCAGACAATACTTTTCAAAGTTGTAATAGTCCACTGCATTTCAGAAAAAAAATGTAGCATGAAATGCTCCAACAAACCTCACATAGCTTCCTACAGTCAGAGAACCAATGCAGAAAGGTAACTCAGTATTTACTAACTCAGCAAGTATTCTTGGTTTCACTAACTGTGCTCTACTGGCCTAACACTTCCACCTACTCCAGGAGAACGGCTTTGAGAACTGAAGGATAGAAAGTGATACTCTGATACTCTTTCATTTTTAAGACCTGTAAACAGGTGAGACTTCTCAACAGTCACTTCCTCCATGCTCAGAAATGGTCTGTTGCTGCACGCAGGATGTTAAGCAAAGGTGAGAAGAAGGCAGCATGAATGACTGTTGCCATTTAACCTAATTTATTGCTCAGCACAGTGCTAACATGGTGTGGGATATCCCTTTGGCCAGTTGGGGACAGCTGTCCTGGTTCTGTACACTCCCTGCCGCCCACTGACAAGTCAAGTGAGAAGCTGAAGTGTCCTTGGTTTAGTGCAAGCAATGATCTTCAATAACTAGAACAGTTATCAACATTATTCTCATTCTTAATCCAAACAGCACTATAGCAGCTGCTAGGAAGAAAATTAACTCTATCCCAGCTACTGAACAGGGTACTTCTGACAAAACTCAAACAACAAAACAGAAGAGGTAGAAAGCGAGCCACATGACATGAAGGAAGACGTGAGACATTGAGTGCAAGGATGAAGCTAAGAAAGCCAGAGCCCATTTGGGGTTTAACCTGGTAAGGAACATGAAGACACTTCCAAACACATGAAGGGCAAGGTGACTGGGATTGCTCACCATGGAATTATGAAGAGTAAGCCACACTTGACCAACAGATGTTACTTACCCCTATTAAGGCCTTTGAAACTATTGCCATCACATACTCATGGACAGGCTGACAGAGGATCAGTCAGTGAGGCAGGCTGCAAACTGGCTGAACTGCTGGGTTTAAAGAGTTATAACGAGCAGCACAAAGTTCAACTGGAGGCACTCACTAGTGGCATACCCTGAAGTCATTACTGGGACAAATGCTGTTTACTACCTGCTCTGCTGATCTAAACAGTAGGACAGCATACATACAGAAAACAAACTTTATCACAAAGTAAAAATAAGAGTGTCTCAGATGGGCCCTAAAACCAATCCAACTCCTTGAAGGCCTGGCTGGAAACAGTCTGCACTTCATGCTTGGTTATCAAAAACCCTTCTCCCAGACGAGCTCATAGCTTAAAGGGACTAAGTTATCACTGTACAAGCATCAAAGTAAGACCCAGCATATCAGAGACACTGGACTGTCAATGCAGGTTCTGAGGGAAAAAAAAAAACTTCATACTACACCTTTTACCTGCTCCACTAAAACAATACCACATAAAAACTTTGGTCAGTAGGGCTTTAAAGTACTAAGACAAAGATCTACTTCTACTACTTGCTAAGAAACATAGGCAGTATTTACCAGTGACTTAAGTTTTATTGAGTTAAATAATTCAACCATTGTGTATCATATCCTGCATATGCATACAAACTAGGAACTGAGCCACGTGCAAAACTTTAAAATCCAAATGAAAGCAAAAGAGCTCCAGAGATGCATTCACCTCCAGCACAGGTTATTGACACTCTTTGCAAAAGTGACTGCAAAGCAAAAACAGACACAATTTATAGTCCATGCTCAGCTACAATAACTTCAGCCTATAATAACAGGCTAGCTGAAAACTCCAGTGGTTCAAGCACTGCTGTCCAATCACTTCCAGAAGAGCTGAATCACCTCTTTCAGAAATCAGGGACACAGAAGAATAAAATAAGACAGTACATAACTCCTAATCTATCATTCTCTTTGACCTGGTTTTGGCTAGGATAGAGTTTGTTTTCTTCCTACAGGCTGCAAAGGTGCTGTGTTTTGGATTTAGGACAGCTGATAACACATCAATGTTTACTTGTTGATCAGTGTTTATACCAAATCAAGGACTTATTTGCTCCTAACATTTAACAGTCTAACAGCAGTACCAAAAATCCTTCTGAAAAGTATAGGATATCTCAAAAGAGAAGTTATACTCCATTTTGATTTTTAATAGGACATCAGCAACTATAGTCCCAGAAACACACTTTTTGCTCATGTTGTACTACCTGGATATGAATAGCTTCAAAGCTTGTAAACATCTGTTCATATATACACATAGGAGACAAAACCTACCTCAACCAAATCTTTCCCGCCTCAGCATGCTTCAGAACAGGGCTAGAAAGACAAGCAGAATTCTCCCTGCAGCTGACAGGTCTGCTGCTCTGGCCTGGTAACTGATTCCAGAACTGAATGTGAGCCTTCAGTGCCAATTCTTCCCCACTTCAAAAAGTAAGGAACACAAGAGGCATGAGTAGAATTGCTGAACAGTACAGGAAGGGTAGAGGACAGGGATAGACTGAACAACCAGAATAGTCATTGGTGGAAAAGCCAATGTAGGACAAGTAGCTAAAAACAGAAAAAGGGAACAGAGAAGGTTACGGCTGACAAAGGGCGAGTACAAGAATGTAAAGCAATGTTAAAAACACTCTTGGGCACTGAATTTGCCTTTGAATTACTAAAATACAAACCTCTTCAAAGTGGGGCTCCAAATAGATCACAGCTATACAACATCACTGGAGCACACTTAAGATAACATCACAAAGTAGTTTACTTTTAGAATTTACACTCAGTAAAGCACTATTAAGCACCCGAAATCAGGCACAGGAAACCAAAGCTTCTCTAAGTTAGCTGGCAAAGGATAGCTAGAATTCAACTCTTAATCCCTTGTTTGCTATGAAAAAAAATGGTACCACCACAGGTTTGTCAGCATCCACGCAAGTCTACAGTGTCTAGAAAAGAGAATGTTGAACCACTGCTACACGCATGCAGTCTGCAAAGAACAAGCTTCATTATTCTCTCCTTAACCTGAAGCTAAGATGGGGTCTATTGTATGCAAATGCTACTACGATACTGGGGAGCAGCCACTCTGCAGAGTAGCAGTAAAATAAATCCCTACAATAAGCAAAATCCTTATTTGATCTGCTTACAAAGAACACTGACACCAAGTCCAGCTAATTATTTGGGAGCTAATCTCAAACACGTTCAGTTTTCTAACTAGAATTTGAGAGAATACCCAGGGCAATATTCTGACCTGGGATACTGAAGATGCTCCTAGATCTACATAATACCACAGTTCTGTCAGTTTGACTCCTGTTTCACTTCAGTTGCTAGTTAGATATTACATTCAAGACTGCCTCAAATTAATAATTTCTTACCCAAAGTTTAATTCAAAAGTAAATCAAAATACCGAAGGGTAAAGAAGAGTGCCTAAATCCAAGACAACACCCCAAATCTATGTACATATTTTATAATTACTATCACCAGCCTGCTAATTGTGAACTGCTACACTGAGAGCTGTAGTACTGTACATCCACCATTACCCGCCTTCTGCAGAACTTACTTAGGCAGAAGGAATGCTGCTTACTATAAACACCTCGCTGATCTTCAAGGGAAGACGACTTACTAGCTGCCATGCAGGAAACAAGCCAGGCTCTTTTTTAATGATTAATACATTCAGTGCCTCCCCTTTGAGCCATCTCCTCCTAACTATTTAACCAGAAAAGTAAAAAATAAGCACAGAAAACAGGTAAATGGACTGTTAAACTCTACCACTTCACTCCACTTCTGTTGTTTTGTTGCTTTGAGTTTAGCTCTTCCTGAAGACTAACAGATCTGCAAATTCCTTCCGAGCAGAATTAATGAAAAAATTTCTTTCAATGTTTTTGAATGTCTGTTTTTATTTCAATTATTAACTTTGTGTCACCATAACATAGCTTTGAGGAATGAAGCAAATTATCCAGTTGACTGCAGCTACCAGAACACAGCCTAAACAACCCAGCTTCCAGAACTACTTAGTGCTTGTGCCACAGGCATCAGGGCTTGGTCTCGAACAGTGGTCTACTGAACACTCATATGGTGACAGGGAAGCTACAGATCAGCACCACTATGGTGAAGTATAAAGCTCTAGATACAGAGACCTCCTGTGCTACAGAGGTATTTTCAACTGTACTTCAGCCCAGCTAGCTCAACATAACTCAAAGCTCTATCAAAGCACAAGTTGACATGCTTGAGCTTCTACCATATTAAGTTACTTAACAGAGTAAAGTTATCTGGAAGCATTCCTGCCTTCCCACCATCACACCATTCCCTGCAGCTTGTACTTACTGGCTTATTATTTTACACCAGGAACCAGACGCAAGGCATTCAGAACAGTACAGCCATTTACTCACCTACAGTAGTTTCAATACACTGTGGCTTTTTATTTGATTTTTTTAAACAAGCTTACAACTGAAAGCAGAAGAGTTAAGACATTAAGGTAATGTTACTAACACCCACAGAACGGAGGCATCTTTTGAAGAGACAGGTGGTTGTGTTGCACACCCTCAGAAGGGAGAAAGAATTTGCACTCAGCTTCATCTCACGCACAAAATTAAGTTCACAGAAGAGCAGGTACCAGGCCTCTCGTCCCAAGCTCCACACTGCAAAGAACAGCTTCCAGAAGGAAGGCTGAGGTTGTTCTGACGGCTCAGTGCAGCGTTTGGGCAACAAATCAATTGCAGATGGAAAATTTAGGAAGTCGTTCAGAACTAAAGACAATTGTGGAGCACAGCTTCACTTAAGCAACCCGTAGCGAGCACGCTGGGCGGGAAGAGGATGAAGAACAGCTGTGCAAAGTTGGGTTTCAGCAGCCTCAGGGGGCGACCTCCGTGTAGGCAAACAGCTTAACTGACACTCGGAAGAAGTATTTAACGGCAGCCCCGCCGGAACCGGCGCTGGGGAGCGGAAGGGTCGGCGTCAGCGAACGGAGGGAGCGGGCAGCGTGCGAAGCGCGGCACGCACAGAGATTACATCACGGGGAAAGCAGCTCCAAGCGGGGCGTCCCGCTCCGGCCTCCGAGGGCGAGGCTGAGCGGAGGGGGTCGCGCCGGGCTCCCCTCAGGCCGACCCAGGCGGAGAGGCGGAGAAGGGAGAAACGCGGCGGCGGGCGGGAAGCGACGGGCCGGCGAGGCCTGGGCCGGCGGAGCGCGCCCGCGGCACAGGAAGGGAGGCGGCGGGGCGGGCCGCGGAGGGACGGGCTCCAGGAACGACACCGCCGCGCGGGAGGCCGGCGCCCGAGGGGTCCCTGGCACGACCTCCACTTACCTCCCGCGCGGAGCGGCCGCGGCCTCGGCTGCTGGGAGCGGCGCCGAACCCAGGCCGTCCCTCCGCCGGACGCCGCTGCCCGCGGGTGGGGAGGCGGAGGCCGAGCGAGGCCCAACCCCGCTCAGCCAGCGCACGGCCCCGCCCCCGCGCCGCCATTGGTCCAACTGCGGCCACACGGGAGGCTCCGCCCCCAGAGGGACGCTCGGCGACCAATCCATAGGCTCTCCTCTGCCGACCCTAAGAAAGGGCATGGGGGCTCCTCCATTGGCTGGGAATTATCCCACGCCTTCGGTAGCCCATTGGCTTGCGCAGCTTGCAATCCTGTCCCCTCGGCCTTGTGATTGGTCGGTTCTAAGGCCGGGGCAGACCGTTGCGGGACTGCTCCTCGCGCTTAGCGGACACTGAAAAAGACGGGATTGGTTGCTGGAGTGTTCTACCGCTTCTCATTGGCCGCCGCGCGGCGGCCGCTCGGGGCTCGCGCGCTGCGCTCCGGTGACGTTGACGTGACGACGCAGCGAGCGGCCTGGCCTGCTTCCCAAGATGGCGGCGCGCAGAGCGCGGGGGCCGCGCTGTCGTTAAGAGGCCCGGCGCTCCACACCGCTCTGCTGTCCCGCGCGAGGCCTGTGAGTGCGCGGCGCGCGGGCGGCATCTCCTGGGCGTAGGTGGGTGGGAGTCCGGCCCTGAGGCACAGGGCAGGGGAGCGGGGGCGAGCGGGGGTACCGGGAGCCTCTGCGAGCCGGGGGAGGTAGGACGGAACCGGGCGCGAAGGGCGCTGCGTGAGGGAAATGCGAGGGAGCCGCGATCGGAGACCCGAGGGCTTGGCGGGGCGGCCAGGAGCGCTGTGTGACGGGTGGGGGGTGGGGGGCGGGGGCGCGGTTCGCGGTGAAGGTTTTGGGGCTGCGGGGCCGTGCAGGCGGAAGTGCCTTTGGCTCTGAGAGGAACGGGCCTGGCTCGTTAAAAAGCTCATTAAAAGTCGCGGCCGAGCGTGAGGAGGAGGAACCGTAACGGCTGTTAAATGAGGGGGGAGCCGGAGAGTGCTTTAAGCGGCTGTGGACTGTGTGTGACAGGGCTGTCAGTGGCACGGGGAGACCTGAAGGCCCTTCAGGGTGGCACGACGTGCTTTCCTTCCGACAGAGAAACTTGCTGAGTTTAGGAGAGATGGGTTATTGCTTTTTCTTCTTTCTCCTTCTGGCTGTTCGTTTGTCTTGCCATCCGTTTTCGCAGTGGAAACATCTGGAAAATCAAACTTCATCAGATTTGAGTAGGCTTACTCCTGGGTCTTCCTCTGACTGTTTTGCTTGGAGGAAATCTGTTGCGTCATATTGTAATGGGCATTTGTTAGTGGAAGCTTTGCCAGTGTGCACAGCAATTTGGGCATGGTATCTGTAGTTTATTGAATTATAGTAGAAATAGCCTTGTGCCCAGAAGAAATAAAGGCACCTCTGTAAATTGTGGAAGGGCTGAGCGCCACTAACAACTCCAACACCAGAAAGCTCTTTGCAGAGCTTTAGTGCTGTCTGTATGGATAGGTGAAATGCTGGTCAGCATGCTCTAACTGTAATCTGCTGCCTTATTTTGGTGTGATTTTAGGTGGCACCTTACCACACAGACCTATCTCAGTTGTCTTGATCTTCATGTGTGAAAGAACATTAATCTGTACTGTACTGTTTTTTTTCTTAAGTAACTCAAGTGCAGATCACTTCACAAAGGTTTTAGCCAAGTGTTGCCATCCTGGTCATGTTTTCAGGAGACCCACTGGGTGTTAAAATTGTCTTCAGGCTGACCTAACATACGTGTCCTGGTTATGAAGAGTGATCTGATTTCATCTCCTTCCCTCAGCTGTTCAAATCTTGCTGCTGCCATCACTAAAATGTTTTTTTCGTATTTTGTGGGCAAAATGGATTAAAGTTGTTCTATAGAAAAGTAGCAGGTACTTTTGATAAAACGTTGTAGAAGTTTCTCTGTCAAAGAATAGCAAAAATAATCATATATATGTTTGGTCTTTGAATTGCATTTGCAGTATACAGGGAAGATGAGAACACGTTAAATATTACCCATTTTTGAGCATGGAAAAAGAGTCCCCTCCATTTTAAAATATGTTCTTTTTGCTTTTCTTAAAGGTACTGAAGCTCCTAACCAGAAACTTTTCTGAAAACTTAACCAAGCAAGAACAGTTCTGTTTTAATAAATGAAGGAGAATAAAGAAAATTCCAGCCCTTCTGTAAACTTGGCAAATCTGGACCATACAAAGCCATGCTGGTACTGGGATAAGAAAGATTTGGCACATACACCTTCACAGCTTGAAGGGCTTGATCCAGCCACCGAGGCACGGTACCGCAGGGAGGGGGCCAGGTTCATATTTGATGTGGGAACACGTTTAGGGCTGTATCCTTTAAATTCCTGATAGAAACGTGTTGACGAGTGGGGGGTTTGAATAGTTAAATATTGCAGAAAATCTGTGGTGAGCTGTTCAAATGTTTCTCCATCGTGAATCAAAAATCTTTTTAAGTGCTGCCTTGTAGTTTTAGCCATTCCTTGGGTAATCGAGGTGTTTTCTGACTCCCATTGGCAATAGAGGAGCAAAAGAGTACAGTCTTGTCAATTATGGATATTCTGGCAGTTACCAGATGTGGTTTCACGTCATGTAATTCACACAAATTACATGATTCCTCAAATTTTGAATTTTGTGTTCATTTTTCTGCATATTTTAACTTTACAGATTCTAACCTGTGATCCACCTCCCCCTGCTTTTTCTTTCTTATAGGTTGGGATCTACAACTTTGTATATGTTGGTAATTTCTTCCCATTGTCTCACCTCACAGATACCACTTAATTACATCTTTAAATCCCACGAGTTCTTTGTTTAATAAATCTTGAAGATATAATTTTGCATTTATTCTGGCAGGGAAGAGTAGGGAGCGTGTTCAGATGAAAGCTGTATTTGTAGGTATGAATGTTTAGTAACTGTTTTCTGCAGTAACAGTTTCATGTGAAGCGATACTCATACGAAGTGATACTTTTGTTCCCCTTTGTGCCTATTCTCTGCTTTTGAGCTTTTTGAGGTCAGTGGTGCTTGTCATGCAGATGCCCATCATGGATGTGATGTGGACTTTTCTTACTGCCAGTAAACACTTGAGGTATCAGCTGCATCCGGACTGAATTTGCACTGAGGGGGGTCGTGGCTTCTGTTTGTCCTTTAATTGCAATGTTTTTCAGCCAGTCAGTGAATGGACAGCTGCTTGAGATACTTGGTACATCAGAGTGTATCTTTTCCATTGGGTATATGTGGTTTAAAATTTGTTCTGTCACTCGCTTGAAGTTCCTTATCCTGCACCACAGACACTATGATACTCTAGCAACTGGAATCATTTACTTTCATCGGTTTTATATGTTCCATTCCTTCAAACAGTTCCCAAGATATGTAAGTATTTACCATATTGATTACCTAATGCCATGATGATGTGAAGGATAGGCTATCTGAAATGACTACAAGTCAAGGTATTACTGCTTGCCTCAACGATTAAAAATGAATTTTTTATCTCTTAATCAACATAACTCCTGTTTGTTCACTCATTTTTATGGTTGGAAATGTGCTTGTGTTGGTAACATCTTGCTGATGCTTTTCTGTCACAGCTGATACAAGACAAATTCTACTTAGGGTCTCTAACCAAGAAATAAAGTTCTATGAAATGGTCAGTCCTCCAAATTCTGTCCTTTTCTTTGAGACTGAAAAGCTTAAATTAACACTACGGTAATATTAGAAGTCAATGTGCTTGTTAAATCTCTTCTGGGAAACTTCTACGCATCTGTTAATGGAAACTGACAGTGCTTTAATAATGTTGTACTGTACTGAATATGCAGACAACTCTTTGAAAGCACTTTTATTTTTCAGGTGACAGGAGCCTGCTGTCTCTTCCTGGCAGGGAAAGTTGAAGAAACACCTAAGAAATGTAAAGATATAATTAAAACAGCCCGTAGCTTGCTAAATGATGTACAGTTTGGACAATTTGGAGATGATCCAAAGGTAAAAAGAAAATACTCACATTGAACTCATTTTCATCCTATTGTACCCAGCAACACGACAGGCCTTAAAGCACTGATTGGTTTTCGGTTGTTGCAGATTTCATGTTGAACATGCATTTGTGGCTCTTCTGGGTAACGTAGTAGGAATTATGAAAATAATTCTTGCTAATAGAGATAGTTCTTGCTAACACAAGTGAAAACTACTGCAGTAAGTGTTTATATAAAAGCCTTATATTTGATTTCCTGTGAGCTCTGGTGTTATTTTGCAATTTAAAATAAATCTGGAGTCATTGTGGTCAGAGCTAGAAATGCTGTCAAGACATAAATCACACTTAATGTGGCTTTAGGAAAGAACCCACTGCAAATCTCAAGTCCAATAAGAGAGCATCATCTCAAATATTTTAAGGTTCTTGTTTATAGTACTTAGCAAAACTAAGCTTCTCTCAAAAGTGTTGCTGATGTTTTTTTGTAATTACAAGACAGATCTAAAACTAGAGAGATACGGTGGAAGCTTACCTGTTTGTTTTGTGTATTGGACAGTTTTATGCTATATCTACTTCAGTTCTTTGTTGCACATAGGAAAAGGAATTTAAAACACAACTGCCCTCTGCCCCAAGTAACTCTGAAGAAAAAGTGTCTGGATTTAAAAGAGTGATTAAGTTGGAAAGGTTTTTCTTCTCCTTGGAGACAAACCCTAATCAAACAAAAGCAGGCAAACATGTTTGCGTGGAGATGCTCTGTAGTCAGACTTCATACCAGCATAAAATATCTGTGAGTAAAAATGGGTCTGATATTGTGGTTACCTTGTTGTGTGTTGTAGGAAGAAGTGATGGTCCTTGAAAGAATCCTACTACAAACAATAAAGTTTGATTTACAAGTGGAACATCCATACCAGTTCCTTCTCAAGTATGCTAAACAACTCAAAGGTAAAGTGCTATAGAGTGAGCGAGTGCTGCCTGTCCTTAATTTGTGACATCTTATTTACATTAATAGTGCAGGTGTGTTCTGCTCCAAAGAGTTTGCTTTTCTGATAACTTTATTTCTTTTACCTCTTCTGATTGTTTTTCAGGAGACAAAAATAAAATTCAGAAGCTGGTTCAAATGGCATGGACATTTGTCAATGACAGGTGAGATGGTACTGGGAAATGTTCTGGAAGTTAAATGGTTACTTACCACTAATGGTTGCTTACTCTATTCTGTGTTGAAATATTTCTTCGACATTTCTTTGCTTATTATGTGTTGTCTGCTCATACTGAGGACAGCTGAGTTATTTCTTGATCTAGGTATTTTTTATTTCTACCCTTTTACTGCAGAAGTAGTCCATTAAAACCTTGATATTTTATGGGAACGACTTAATATTGCAGTCAGAAGCAAAGAAAGAAAAAAAAAAAAAAGATGTTTATTGAAAGGACCAACACAGATTACAGATGTCAAGACAGAGTTTGGCTTCTTGCCCAGCCTGAGACACGTAGCTTATTCTGTTCATTGCAGGGGAGTTGGACTATCTGATGATGTTTAAGGGTGACTTCCATCTCAATAGATGCCATGAATCCAAATACACTACTGGATTGCATGCCAGAGGATAGCAGCTATACTCTCCCAAGTTTTGTACACTAATCTATTTGGGATTATGTGGTGTTTATAACTTCTTAAGTATCCCATTTGCTTTCAGTCATCTGTAGCTTGCTGTAGAGAAAATCGATTTGAACTACTGCATATGTTACTATTTTGCTGCATCTAAGAAATAGTAATGAACACATCAGTGAGCTGTCAGGAACTTAGTTGGCTTGTTCCTATGGAGAAGAAAAAGGGAAAAGGGGAAAAAGAGGAAAAGAAGCAAGAATCACAGAATCATAGAATGGCCTGGGTTGAAAAGGACCACAATGATCATCTAGTTTCAACCCCCTGCTATGTGCAGGTCACCAACCAGCAGACCAGGCTGCCCAGAGCCACATCCAGCCTGGCCTTGAATGCCTCCAGGGATGGGGCATCCGCAGCCTCCTTGGGCAACCTGTTCCAGTGTGTCACCACCTCTGTGTGGAAAAACTTCCTCCTAATATCTGACCTAAACCTCCCCTGTCTCAGTTTAAAACCATTCCCCCTTGTCCTGTCACTGTCCACCCTCATAAAAAGCCATTCCCCTTCCTGTTTATATGCTCCCTTCAAGTACTGGAAGGCAACAATGAGGTTTCCCCAGAGCCTTCTCTTCTCCAAGCTGAACAATCCCAGTTCCCTCAACCTTTCCTCATAGGACAGGTGCTCCAGCCCTCTGAAATGTTATAGTTTACTATTAAAAACCAGTGGCTTTGATTATGACACGAATGTACTCAATTGCTATCAATAATATCAGTTAGTTTAGCATTAACTTTGACAAAGGCTATCCAGGGGATAACCTCTGACAGTTCTTATGGTTTGTTTTAAAACTCCAGATGGGTTGTTTCACAATTTCATGCTGGCTGTTCTACTTTTTTAGTATTTTACATTTGCTTGAAAAGCGAGCAGAAAATCTAAAATCCAATTTGAGCATCAATCCCTAAGCAGTGAAATGCAGTGACAGCACACTTCAGTAGCAGTGAACATAAACACTGTGGTTAGTTAAAGCTGCAGGTGAGACTGCTTTGCCATGTGGCTGCCCACAGTGGAATATAACGCTGCCTGTTGCACTCCCAAGTCATGCTAGTTTTCTGTTTTAGAATTGCAAACTTTGCAGAGTGTGATGTAGAACTTCTGCGAGCATCTGCTCTTTGTATTCTGTGTCTGAAAGTGCTGTGGTAAAAGAGCACAGTGCAGGAACAGCTTAGTTGTGTAAACTCAGCTTAACTCACTTAAGTGGCTGTTCTAGGTTTCTCCATTGAATTTGTCTGAGATGTTTCACAGAATCACAGAATGGCCAGAGTTGGAAGGGACCTCAAGGATCACAAATCTCCCAACCCCCCTGCCACATGCAGGGCCACCAACCTCCCCATTTAATATTAGACCAGACTGCCCAGGGCCCCATCCAACCTGGCCTTGAACACCTCCAGGGACGGGGCATCCGCAGCTTCTCTGGGCAGCCTGTTCCAGTACCTCACCACTCTCTGTGTAGAGAACTTAAGTTCTTTATGTTTAAGTGTAGTGGGAGTTGATGCAGTTATAGCTGTTGCGCATTAAATTTCTATTTGTTTTTTTGTATCCCAGCCTCTGCACTACTCTGTCACTGCAGTGGGAACCTGAGATCATTGCTGTTGCAGTTATGTACTTAGCAGGCCGGCTGTGTAAGTTTGAAATACAGGAGTGGACTTCAAAACCAATGTACAGACGATGGTGGGAGCAGTTTGTCCAAGATGTTCCTGTTGATGTTTTGGAAGGTATGAGAAACGTTTGCCAAAAAGAGAGGAGTATTTCTTTCAGCTACGTGATCTAAATCACAAGTAAATGCATATTGCTTTCTTTATGGGCCTTTAGTGCTGTGTCCTAACCAGATTTTTAATTGAACTTTTTAAATGATGATTTTAGTCTGGTTATCATGGTTAGTTTTCTGATCAGTGTTTGCTTTGCTAATCATTTAATTTGTTTAGTTTATAACACAGCTAATTAGCTGCTGATCTGTGATGCGTTGTTTTGGTGTGGCATTTGTTTGTTTTCAGTTGTTATTCCTTTTCTCCCTATTTTTAAATGCTCAGTTCTGTGAGCACTGGAACTAATGCAGCCTGGTTTCTAGCAAATTACACCAGGGTTGCTGTCACTGAAGTTTATTTTCAGTAAAAAGCTTAGTTGATTATGGTGAGCTAAGTGTACATTATGAGTCCATTATAATTGAGTTTTCTTTCTTTCTTTTTAAAGACATCTGTCACCAGATACTGGATCTGTACTCGCAGGGAAAACAGCAAATGCCTCATCATACTCCTCATCAGCTGCAGCAGCCACCATCTCTTCAGTCTACACCTCAGACACCTACAGTGCAACAATCACAGCAGTCCCAGGGTTCAGAGCAATCGCAGACTCAGCAGCAAAAAGAGTCACAGCAGTCATCACAACAGCAGCAGCAGCAGCAGCAAACACAAGCACAGCAACCTAAAAAGCCTTCTCCCCAGCCAAGTCCTCCTAGACAGATTAAAAGACCAGCAGTAAGTTTAACTTCGATCTTCAACTTGCATTTTATTTTTAAGCTCATCTGATGTCACTTTTATTTAAAGGCTCTGTCGTGCAGCAGCTTTGTTTGCTTTAAGGATCAGCCTGGTAATTAATTTTTTATGGTAGACTTCTGTTATATGGCAAGAATGTCAGCGTAGAGCAGTCTTGACAGTTCTGGCGTACTGTACTCTCATTTCACTTGAGGCAAAACCAGGTGGACAGGCATCTAAGGCAGCATCAGCTACTGAGGTTTGTGGTTCTGTGCCATCTGAATTTGTTGTGTTACTGTTGAGCAAGCTTAATTAAGGAAAGGTGTCTATTTTCTGTTACCACCTCATCGTTGAAAATAAGAAACTTCATGAGCAATAGAATAATACTGTAAGTACTCCAGATGCTTTTACAAGGTCTTTTACAAGTTATATTTTACAAAGCATAGCCTGCTGCTAGAGGAAGAAAAGCTGTGCTGCCAAATATGTGGTTCTTGCCCTGAGTACTAACTTCAGAGTTATTCAGGATAGAAGGCTGATTAAATGTGTTCAAGAGCTTGAAAACTGAGAGAGCTCTTTATAGACGGTGTGTATTGGTTTTCATGCTTTTTCTACTGTCAGCACAAACCCTGCTTGGGTGGTCGGATCTGCAGGGCAGGGAACTCTTTTCTTACTTTCAGTCAACAAAAATATGTAGGATAGTTTGGCACTTTAGAAATCGTAGACAACAGCTGGGATTTCTCTGGGTGTCTCCATCCCAGTTGGAAGTTTTAGAAATGCTTGTTCTAAATGTCTTCATTCAAAGCATTACCAATTGCACCCCATCCTATGCACTGATGAACTATCTAAAGGGGACAAAAGCAGTGCCTTCAGCATGAGCAGTGCTTTCCGGTCGAGTCCTCAGAGCACTTTCTTTGAAGTCAGAGGTTGAGTTCCACCATCTAAGAATTAAGGAAGGGAATAAAAACGCAGATAAAAAGGTGAGCCTGATGGAGTGCAGGCATCCAGAACAAAAATAGAGTAAAGTGTGACTACAGAACTTTGCTGTTCTTCTAGAGAACAGCAAAAATTGAGAAAAAGAAATGCGATGATCTGAACTCATCCTTTCTCCAGAAAACATTCTGGGAGAGCAAAATCTGTAACATTTGAACAATTTACTTGGTGCTTCTGAAATATTCTTCAGTTAGATGAACCACAAACCTTTTTAAAAATGTTTGCCTCCTCCTATAAATAGGGCTTTGCATGACATCTCCTTCACTTTGTATGGAATATAAATACACTTCATTCCTGGAGGCTAGATTTTCCATTTACATGAGCTCCTAGAACTGCATTACTTTTTACCGAGCCAGGATATTTTCAAGCAGCTGAGGCATTGGCCCGTGACTTACAAGCCCATAGTAGCTGCCTCAAGCATATGCACACGCTCTGCATCTCTAGTGTTGAAGAGCTCTTGAGTGTTCAGTTGATTTTGCTAAAAATACACTCGTGAATCATGAGATATAGACAGTAAGCTCAGTTTGATTAAACCAAAAATTATTAGTGGGAACACTTTTAATGCATGGAGAAATGGCACTAAATGAGCAATTCCATTATGACGTGCATAAAGCTTTTTATGAATACTGTAAATAAGAATTAGCATGCTAATAACACTAAAGTTAACTCTGGTCCAGTTGCTCTTTCCGTCCTTGTGGCAGTTGGGATTTAAGACTAAGTGACATAAGACTAAGATTGTCCTTAAAAAGCAGGGAAGCGGCCAGAAGGTGGCTGGAGATAAGTTGAATTGACTGTCAAAGGGATACAAGATTGAAGAAGTCTTAAGCAGTCCTCAGGTACCTTTGGACAGCAGAAATCTTGAGAATGCTTGGCAGAATGAAGAGGAATTCACTGTCCTAATTGGAGTGAAATGCCATTCCATTCTTCCTGCAGAAACTGAAGTGATGGGAGCTGAGCAACAGTTGGTGAAGACAGAACCACGAGACCTAACACAGTCCCTTGGAAAAACACTCATTCAAAAACTATGTACCCTTCTAACTTTTATCTTCCTTTTAAATGGCTTTCTACAAAAAAAAAAAAAAAAAGTTGTTTCCTGATTTGCTTGCTTTTTAGAATGTTGAAATGCTTTGTGTTTTGCAGTAAACACCTTTCTTTTCTCCTCTTCTTTTTTTTTTTTTTTTTTTTTTACTACAGGCCGTCTCTCCAAAAGAAGAAACAAAGACAACAGGTAAATGCCAATATTTGGTTCCTTTCATTTTATGTAAACAGTGCAGTCCTAAACTATTTTAGTATCAATGCTGTATCTGTAAATGCATGCTGAAAATATTTTTTAAATGTTCCTAACTGGGAAACTTGTGGAAATGGAATATGTGTGCCCCAGTAGTCCCTTACTACAGTTGAGTCAGTAGACCTCTCACTAAACTTCGCTACTCTTAGCATACAACTCTTCATCATTTGGAGTAGTGCTTCAGCAAGCTGTGGGACCCTGAAAAAAACTGACGATGCCACGTCACTGAATATCCACACTAATAAGAATTCTGTTGGTAATTAGTGACATTTTAATTGGCTGCTGGCATGGGTAAAAAGCATCTCCCATGTTTGCGTCGAGTAGCGTGACAGATGGTGACTGTTAGAACGGGACTGTGCGGGGACTTGGGAAAGCACTGCAGAGCCACGGCTAATGAGGAACTTCCAAATGTGTTTCAGAACCACCACCACCATCCAAAATTCCCAAAATCGAAACTTCACATCCACCAATACCTCCTCCACATCCACCTCCAGGTAAGCTTTGATTTTCTAAAACACATCTACTCTTGCAGTTAATCTTTCATTCATACGGCTTTAGAGGTGGAAGGGAGGACGGGGAGGAATTTGTTGCCTTGATTAAGCAGCTTGGCAATTAAATGCATTAGGTGGATGAGCACAAGAAAGAATTTCATTTTAGTAGTATAGGCTTTTCCAGAGAGAAGGAAAAAAAGTTCTGATGGAAATAAGAGCATACTTTGTGGGCCAAAGCTCTGACTTTTAAAGGGATAGAAGAATGAAGCAAACTCCAGCATGCAAAAAATGACAGACTAGCAGGCCTAGGACTCATGATATGGAAAAGGATGGCGGATGCCTTACTATCAGTATAGCTTCCAGCTGTCCTACAGAAGACCTGCATGCTACATCTTTAATGCAGAAATTGTGCAGGTACGTAACTTCCAAAAAGTAAAGGGGATGCTTTGCTGTGTCCCAAAACTGGGCTCTGTCTGCCAGAGAGCTTTAGCTCTGCACACGTCTTACTTTCACAAGTATACTGCTGTAAAAACTTACTTACCTCCAGTGCCTTGACAGGTTAGCAGTCCTTCCACTGACCCTTAAATATTACAAACATTTTACAGAGCATGGTCTGTAATGTAACTGTAAGATGGCCGCTTCTGACAGAAATACAGGAGAGAAAAACTATGCTCTGAATTTATAGTAGGAACATCTTTCCCCATCTGTTAAAAACTCATTAAGAATAAAGGGATTCTTCCAAAGATCACATTCATCATTCCTTCCAATGTTAATTATTGAAAGCACATCTTAAATCCAGAGTGATAATGGCAGTGGGCAAATGGAGAAATTATCGCCTGTGTAATGCAGTTACACAGTTACAAGTCCTGGAAATGCTGTGCATCACAGCCAGCATCCCCACCGTGCAGCATCTAATGGTGCAGCTGTCCTAGAAGGCAGGTTTGCTGTTAAAATGATGGCTGTTTATATGAGGCAGATCCTTTTGATGCAGGTAACAAACCTGTTCCCTTTCCTACCTAAAATTTTCCTCTTAAAATTTGCTTATATAAGCACATCATTGTGTAAGCACTGATACATTATAACAGCCTCTCTTGCCTGTCCTTTGAGGAAACAGCTCTTGAAATCTAATAGTATTTATTGACCAAATGAATAAAAGGACTGGAAGACTTACATTCTGTTTAGCTTTGTCAGTTTAGTTGATGGATGTCCCTGGAAACAACTGTCTGCTTCTAAATAACTTTTCCTAGCTGAGCAATGGTTTTAGGTGCTTACATGCACAAGTAAGTTGAACGTCAGAAGCCCCAAACCATTTTGCTTGGGCCTTTTGATACAGACTGTATCAAACCATACAGAGATGTTGCCATGAGGTTATTCATCTTACTGTAGAATTCCTTACTTTACAAAGTCTATATTAGAAGGGAAACACATTCTTATTTGAAGGTAATTTAAAGGACATTCTTAATGGAAATGGCCAAATATAGTTCTGTGAAAATCTGACCTTTCTGTGAACTTCATCAGACTGTCGTGTGTTGAGCTCCCTGAAATTAATCAGTGGAACAAAGCTGATCATATTTCGTATTCTAAATAATCTACAGCAGTTTTTTGCTTTTTATTTTTTTTCTGTTAAAAGACTTGAGACTTTGGCCTGTATTCCTACATAGTCCTTCACAACGTGGGAGGCAAGTGAAGTGCAGAGCAATCCCAGGGCACCCCTTGGAGTATAAAAGGGCAGAAAGGGGATGGGATGCGTAGACAAAAGAAGTTGGAAGCTCTTATCAGAAGCTCTTTGATATGCTGGGTCTCAGGACTTTTTAAAAGTGTACCAGTTACGATTCTCTTCTTCCAGTCGGCTGATTGTAGAACAGTATTTATATGAAAACAGTAGGAAGAAAGGAAGATGCGTTTGAGAGTGGGAAAACTGACCAGGATCTTTGTTGTACAGTTAAGTTATTTTCTAATGACAGAACAAGGTCTGACCGTGTACCATATGGCACTCAGAGGCTTAGGAAATCGTTGATTACTCTTTTGATAAAATAACTGGAAGAAAATACAGATGTAGTGAGAAGCTATTGCCACCATCAGTGAGATTTTCTTTTCCAGAGCGCAAGCCTCCTTTGACAAGTGCAGTTTCCATGGGAGAAGCAGAGCCATCTACTGCTGTGGACTCGGTCGATATGCCGAAGGTCCAGATTCCTCCCCCCGCTCATCCTGCCCCGGTGCATCAACCTCCTCCTCTGCCGCATCGCCCCCCGCCCCCGCCCCCCACCAGTTACATTACGGGGATGTCTACTACAAATTCGTACATGTCAGGGGAGGGTTATCAGAGCCTTCAGTCCATGATGAAAACAGAAGGACCAACTTACGGAGCTCTGCCACCGGCCTACGGACCGCCGGCTCACCTACCGTACCATCCTCACGTCTATCCTCCCAATCCCCCGCCACCCGTTCCCCCTCCGCCTCCCGCGTCGTTCCCTCCCCCCAACATCCCACCTCCTACTCCCGGATACCCTCCCCCACCTACGTACAATCCTAATTTCCCACCTCCCAGGCTGCCTCCCACCCATGCGGTGCCACCTCACCCACCACCTCCGGGGCTGGGAATGCCCCCGGCCAGTTATCCCCCGCCCGCCGTTCCCCCAGGCGGGCAGCCCCCCGTACCGCCTCCAATCCCCCCGCCTGGGATGCCGCCCGTAGCAGGACTCGGACGTGCTACGTGGATGAGATAGCATGAGGTGATTGGCACGGGATCCCTTGGTGTTGAGCAGGCAGGAGGAGCTAGCCAAAGCCTGCTTTGTAAAGATGGGGAGGGTAATTTGTATAATTTAGATGAAGAAATGAGACGGTGAAATGAAAATTTAGCTGACCTGTTTGCAGTCTTGTTTATGGTGAGTTATATAGGCTTCTAGATTTTAATGAGCTTTGCAGTATCTATTCTAACTTTATACATTTGTCTTAAGTTTAAATTGTCTGAGTTATTCCAGCACTGGATTACTTTGTACTAGCAAAAACCTTAACCAGCCATATTGGCTCAATTGTATCAGTAAGAAGTAAATTTCCTTCTAGAAATCAGTGCCTATTTTTGAGTATCAGAATAGCCAGATACCATGGAATTTCATCTATAATAAGAAACTTCATTTTTAGTAATAATTAAAAACAACACAATGTCGAGCATAAAAGCTACTTTATTTAAAGAGAGATTCTGAATGCTGACTGACTGGAATCGTTTTGAGGTGTTTGCCTTGCTGATATTTTTGTTTTGGAATGTACTGGTATCTTAAAGTATTGTTATGTTTACACCTATTTGCAAATTCCTGTACATAATATATATATTTTCTAAGTGTGAAAGTCTGAATGTAACAACCTACTGTGATGTACATCCTGGTTATAAGTGGGACTAACTCCATTCATGTCATCTACCCAAATAAAATTGGTTCTGAACTCAGCGGGCTTCCAGGGTTGTCGCGTTCCTCAGTTTGTAACTGTGATTCACACTTCACTGTATTCCAGCGGCTGCCGCCCAAGTCTTATTCATCAGTTTATTGAAAAAGAATGTATTTTAATTTATTCAGCTAGAAGTATACACTATCACAATCCATCTCTTACTTCATTTGTACTAAAATATTTCAAATGAATGTTTTACACACATTATCAAAAAAATCTGTACTAATACTTTCCGTCCCCAAAAAAGCCAGAGTGGTTCAGTAATAGGTAAAAACGCGTGCTAAGGTCTAAAGAATTCTGCTATGTACACAACAGCGGGTGCTAACTTTTCCAGTTCTTTGAAATTCATATACAGAAAATAGAGCAGGGCTGTAAGATCACGGGTTGAACAGAAATCAAACTTTAAACTGATTTCTAAAGCAGCACAAATAGACTTTCCCCACATTATGAAAAATATACAATTTTATCACTTTACAGTCACGCACTTGGTTTGCAAAAGATCAGTAGTAACTCTTCCCCCGCAGTCTCTAAAAAGATCAAAGGTCACTTTAACACTGGTTTATTTCAATAGCTAATATTTGGATACAAATGTGCCGTTCTCAAACAAGGTTGTGCTCAGCAGTCTTAGCAAGGTGCACAGAGCCGACTGCAGCTGGTTACACCACAGCGTTCCAGAGCCTTCTACAGAAACGCTGCTCCCTTCAGTCGCCCCAACCAAAGCCAAGGATGTCATTTCACTTCCCTTCAAGCAAAGTCCATTGGTAACGCTGGATGCTTTCTTTGCTAGAGGATTGCAGAACCTAGGGCTTCAGGCTTGAGGAAATCACACTTGGTCTGCTGCTCAACAAATAGCAATTCAGTGGCCGTGATTTCAAGGGAAGCTCCCCTCCAGTGTGATGTACAGAAACTGAAAACTCAGCATGGATCCATTAATTTAAATACGCAGATAATTCGGCTTTCAGACAACTGAAAGTTTAGCATCCAGGTCATCCTGTGAAGTCACCAAGCGTTGGTTTAATCCACGAAGACACTTTGTAGCTCAAATGGAGTTCAGAGCAGCATGCCTAAATACCCTCAGACAGCACCCTACTGTACAGCACTGGTGTTCTGCAAAATCAACGCGCATCTTACACCAAAAATCTATGCTGCCAACCAGAACCATCAATAAAACAACTGTCACTTCAAGAGCAGCAAAGGCTGTTCAGCAGGACTACTGGCTCCCCTGAGAAGTGGCTCTTTTGGCTTTGCAGCACTACTGGGCCTCAATCACAGCACTGTTTCCCATGGAGGAGAGCTCTGCAGGTGGAACAAAACAGGCTTTGCTTGTAGAAAGTGATACAGGGAATACTTAAGAGAGAGCTACATAGCTGGCAGGGCTGGTAATCTGATCAGCAGAGCTCCTGTCTCCTTGAGAGCGCTTGCTAGTCTTGATATAGTCCTAAAATAGCAAGCATGTCATCAACAAAATTAACACCCCAAAAACTCTGGCAACGTTTTGCTGTTTTAGTTAAAATTCAATGACGTAAATTAACCTTATTCCCAATATGATTAAATTCTCTGCTTAATCCAGAGATTAGATGCCACCAAAATTAAAATGGGCTTTCAAGCTGACAGAAGCTACAGTAACCCTCTGTTATGCATTCCGTGCTCAGGAAGAACGATGGTCTGATTTATCTGATTTACCTTTTCTGGTACAAAAAGATACAAATTTTGCAGGGTGAAGAAAGGTAATCCAGGGTGACTACAGACCCGAGGTTAAAACACGAAGCAAGAAGGAGGAATTCAGGAAGCTTCTGCAGATGGCAGATTTTAAAGGGGAGTCGTAGTCCTGAATGGATCTTTTCCAGACTACACTGGGTATAAATATCACCAGAGTTAGAATGAGCAAGTTCAGTGTTTGCTGACTGAGCAATAGTGAGAAATACACTACAGGCTGGCAGTGTGTGTGTGTGTGTTTTGGGGGAGGTCATTGTTCTTCACTTTTTTTGTTCTGTTTTGATTTCTGCACTCAATAATGAGGTGGTTCTTAACGGTTAGCACGAATGTTGGTTGCATTCTGGCTCTGTTTTTGTTGCTTACAGATCTAGGCTCTGACACCACAAATTCTTTACCCAGGCAGCTGGTTATACTAATTACCATGGGAGCAATTAGCTGTTTCCTATCTCGCAGTGTGGGCCTCCTGATATTGTATTGGTGCTCCATATTCATCAAGTAGCACAAATGAAGGACTCAGCCGGTAGAGCAAAGTAATTTAAGAGGAAGAACCTGTCTCACTAATCCATCTGCAGCTGTGACTGAGTCCTAGAGAGGATAAGACGAAAGTAATGGTGTCTGAGGTCATTAAATCTTTGAGCTAATCACTAAAATTGATGCAACTTCTGAAGAGAAGGCTTTGATCATTACATGTATCTGTCTTTTACATTTATTTTACACCAATGAGCTTAAGAAACAAGTTCAGCTTCCTCGCACTACTGGGAAATATGGGAACACTGAATGAAATACAAGAACAGCTGCTGTGATAGCTTGGAAGAGAAGGAGTGAGGTTCAGATTCTTACAGCCATACAAGCGGTACTGCACAATAGCAAAATATAAGTCCCATTGTTTTATATACAACCACTTGAAGAAGAAAAAAACCACTTGTTTTGGTTCATTAACAAAAATAAAGCTTCAGTGGCAGGAAGTAGTCTCACCAGACAGCCTGTGTTTACTGAGCTTTAATCAGCTCTGCAAGGTTGTTGTTGTTGGGTTACCTTTCACAGTACCCGACAGAGGAGAAGGATCCAGGGAGAACATTAAAAAGAATACCCAAATCTTCCACAGGTGAAAGATGAGCTGCTCTTGAAGATACTGTGAAAGCCATAAGCACTGTTAGGATGGCAGTTTCTGCTGAATTGCTTAGTAGTAAAAGCTTACAGGAACAGTGTTGCCATATTTGTAGGAAATACTGATGTGTGACAAAGTGACTTCAGTTCATTCACATGACAGCTGCAGAAATCTCATCATTTGTTCATGAAAAATAGTTCATTAACAGCTCATACGGCGTCTCAAGCTTTTCTGTATGCTGGTGTGATGAGTGCCACCACACAACATACACAGGGGGGCAAAGTGCTTTCATCTCACTGCTCAGCGTTTTACACAGCGCCAGGTGAAAACAGTTCTGTTTCTTCCTTCACAACAAGCACTTCCAAAAACCTGCTAGCAGCTCAGGAGCCTGACAGCCCATCAGCTGGGGAATTCAAATTGCTCTTTGCTCAGAAGGTTCCATCAGGTGCTGCCTGGAGCCGCTAACCTAGCTGTGACTCACTGACAAGCAGGTGGGCAGGAGCAACACAAACTGTGACTTCTCCATGGATTAAGGGTTCTTCTTGTTTGTCTTCAAAATGCTCTCAAGTTAGTTAATTCTAAAAACAGACCATACAACAAAGCGGGTTTGAACTACAATACAAATGATGCGAGTCTGGTATGACTGGATGGTTACCCATTGAACATCAGTTCCAGAGCACCACAGCCTGGAAATCAGGCCTTTAGCTGCCGTATTTACACTATTGACAGTTACAAAAAAAAAAAAAAAAAAAAAAAAAAAAGCCAAAAAAAGGAAACCCTGAAAAAACTCAACCCCCAACTCCCACAGAACGGGCAGCCTGAAATAGTGAGCTCTGCCCCTCGGAGTCTTCACAGAATCACCTCCAGCCCACGGGACAGCACTCCTACAACGGCCCCTTGAACTGGTTTCCCGACAGATGTTGCCTGATGGAGGGTTTGGAGCTTGCAGCATCGCCCAGCTTTCGCCAGACAACCTGTGAGGAAAATATACAGGGCGGGGAGAGAAAAGCAGGAATTAAAACTCAAAGGCCGCCGAGCTGTAGTAGAACGCTTACTATCAGGATCCGCGATTTCCCATAGCCGGGCTGTAATTCTCAGCAAGGCCACTTGGTGGCCCCGGTGCATCAGTTTCCATGGGAAAGCCATTGATGCATTTTTCTAATTAGACTCTCGAAATTAGAACCATTTCTGCCTGAGGTAATAGCGCAGAGCAAATACACCGGGTTCAGAAGTGAAGTTCAATGTTAGGTCAGCGCTGTCATGCTCACTGAAATTATGTTACCGTGAAGGGGAAAGATAAAGAAGGCATTAGTTAAAATTATACATGAAGGATTTTCTAAAAACATACATTTTATCACCAGTCACTGCTGGGGTGAGAGAGGCTATTTCTAAAAAATACAGAACTGCAAAGTGCTTTATAGGTGCCTTGAGTCTACACCAAAATAATATTTAAAGAAAAAAAAGCTGATGGCAGGCAATTATCAATTAGGCTGTTTGTGAGCACGAAGTTTCCACGTTTTACCTTCCCACTGCCTGGCTAAGAGAAGATGTGGCATTAAGCAGAGGAAATATCCCAAAAATCTGACCCCATTTAGTCCGTGCTTGGCTTTGCTTGCAGGGATCCAGTGACGCAATGAAGCATCTCAGCCCTTGCCATGGATGCGTGCAGTGATTAAGCTCTGTAAGGCACACTTGTGTTCTTCACACCCCGTTTAGGATTTATGTGATTTTTTTTTCCCCCTTAAGATTTTCCTTGCTGTTTGCACGCAGGGAAGCGCTGTCTTTGTTCTTTCTGCCTCCCATTGTATCCATAAACCAACATACAACAGCAGAACCATCCCTACTGAATGCAGTAGCACTGTCTTGTCACCACAGCATTTTGTAAGACCCCACTGCAAGCAACTTCAGAATTTAAAAGGAAGATTAGGCTTCTCTCTGCTGCTGTGAGGTACAAAGCGGTGCCACTTGTGCTGACCTCCAGCACGGACTTCTAAAAGAGAAGGCTCCATGAGCATTCCCCTCCCTGCTGCGGGAGCTGCTGCTACCGTCAAACAGCAAATCCCCATCTGCACACGACATGCATTTGGAGCCCTGCTCCTGCAGAAATCCAAACCTCTTTGTTCAAAGCCAAAACACAGTCAAGGTACTTTGAAGCCAGAGGTGGTGGCCCAGCAGCAGACACAGAAAGCAAGCTTTTGGGATGAATGCTCCCTGTACAGTATGGGCTAAGCTCAGTTTACAGTGTGGTTGCCAAACTGGTTAGCGGTGCTAAAAGAACCCCACACATCATAATGCTGCTCAGTGCTTTCAAACAACAAGACTCTCCCTCTGATGTCACATCTTATGGTTTAGGCTCAAAGCCATTCAGGCTGTACGGCTTTGAACACAGCAACCAAATGCTGCTCAGCCCAAACGGAGTCCCTATGGGCACAGTTGGAGCAAGCTGCAAACAGGACTCTCGTAGCCAGGGAGAGCCCTTTGCAGGGCCGGTGGTTAGCCAGAAAGCCACTGCCTTTCAGCAGAGGGGAAGTATCTGCTGAGCAGCGGCTGCTTGGTGCCGTGAATGAGGCATTCAGATTACTGACACCCAAAGCAGGCGACAGCAGAGCCCAACCCTCCCCTAGTGCCTGTGGCTCTCGTATCAAACTGGGTTTGTATGCAGACCAGTGATCCCCCCTGCCTACAACAAAAGAACACAAAAGACAGTGCTAGAATTACTGAGATGCATTCTTACATTACACATTTCACGAACAATCGCCTTCTCCTTTTCACTCAGGTCTTCTTCATAGTTGTCCTGCATTTGCCTATCCAAATTTTCATGGACCTCGAGGACCTAGAAAAAAAATATTACAAAAGTGTTGTGCTCCACAAATAATGAATACAATGCTGAGTGTCCTCAGCAACGTGTCAGAATCACAGAAGGGTTAAGGCAGGAAGGTACGTCTGGAGGTCATCTGGTCCAAGCTCTTGCTCCAGCAGGGCAACCAGAGTAACATCACTCATGAATATTTAAATTAGTAAAGTTCATAAAGCCTTGAGACTCAAAGATGAGAATGAAACCATGCTGAGGATTCCCATTCTCTCCCTTTCTGCCCTGACAGTTTGCTTGTGTTCTGCTGCCTGCCTCATATGGCTGACACCACAGCCCCAGGCACCACACGGCCTCCAGCAAAGCATGCTTCTCCATTCCTCCCTTCTGCAGGAGCAGAGCTTCTTCACTCCCTTCCATTTATCTCAGGTGTGGGGCAACTGTGGTCAGCCCACAGTTCTTAGGTCTAACAGCTTAACCACCTGAAAGCAGAGGTGCCACTGAATAACAGAGCACTGCACACCATTCAGCTGATGTGCCTCCAACCAACCATGAACTTTTAGATCTTAAACACACTGAGTCAATTTCACTCACTTTTGGCTGAAAATTGTTTTTAACCCATTTAGTTTCCCCAGGGAACCCCTCAGAGACCCATGGTGACAGCGTGCAGAAACCGGCTGTTATCCCTGAGACTTGGTGCCCTGAGATCCTGATGCAATGTGCAGCTCTCATTCATTGCCTCTTCGAGCCAGATCCAGCCAGAATGAACAGGGGATGGAAACAAGGGGAAAGCAGCATCCCAGGTCTGTATGCTGACTGCTCTCCTCTGAAGGTGTCTTTCCCAGCACAGGACTGCAACCACAGTGCATCCTCTCCACATCCCCACACCCAGGACTGCAACCACAGCAACAGGATAAAACCTGCTGGCACTGATCAGCAACAAACGAACAAGGGATGTGCCCAAAGAGGTATTTTGTGCACGGAAGTGCTACAGCACCCTGCCACCAGCAGCTTTGTAGGAGTGAGGAACCAGCTTTCCTTTCCATCCTGCTTGTGATTACAGGGCTTTTCCCACAATAGTATCAGGAGGAAAGCACTGCAAAAACAGGAAATGTGGCTGCAAAAGCACAGCAACAGCATGAAAGAGTGTGTGGGAGAGGATCTGAGATTTTTCAGAGTGCTTCTGATAGGCAGCTACCAGGGCTGCCTGCTACTGCAGCTCCACTGGGAGCCCTCGAAGGCACTCACTGGGCCCTGCAGGGCAGCCAGGCTGACCAGACAGCCCAAGCCTTGCAAGGAGATGGGGTCATGGCTCCCTGCATACTGGAAAGCAAGCACAGGTCACAGCAGCCAGAGTGCGTGAGGAGGCTTTGTGGCCTGCCAGCTCCATCAGCTGTTAGCACCTCCCAGACCTGCAGAGAACCAGGTTTCCTTGTTCTGGCTCCAACATCGACACCCTAGGCCTCACAACCCAGTGCCAATGTCTGTGGGCCCTGCAGACATCACTCAAGCTGGCTGGCAAGCAAGTACTATGGGCAGCCCTGGCCTGCAGCTGCACACTGACCCACAGATATACCTGTGGGGCAGCCCAGAGCCCTCAGGCAGCCCAGAGCCTGCCCACACCCAGGCAGCTCTGCACGAGCCAGGCCTGGCGCAGTGCAGGAGCTCTGCAGGTGCGTCTGCGCTGACCTACATACCTTACACTGCAGCCACCCCAGTGGGTGGGGAGAGCCTGAAATCATCACACAGCTTGTGGTCCCTTCCTCCCCACCAAACACCCCCACACACCACACCCTACTGCAGGTGAATCTGCGTGCAGGAATACTCCTGAAGCTCCCAGGGACCTGCAGACATGGTGTGAGGACAGTTTTCTTGCTGAGGTGCCCAGCACTGGCTGCTCTACAGAATGGGATCCGAGAGCAGATTATCTCCTGGTCTGGTTCAGCACAGCACTCCTACTGCACTCCAACTGTGACACATACAAAAATAGGTCATTCTCCTCGGGCCCTTAACCTACTTCCAAAATTCACCAGCTCATTCAACCAACAGGCCCAGTTCCCACCTTTACACAAATCAGGAACAGCCGTATCCTTTTTAAGGGGAGAGGAAGGGCGAAAGAGATGTAAAAAGCATGTATGTGCTGACGGAGAGAGCAGCTTTTTTTTTTTTTTTGCTAAAGAGGAGGGAATTAATTATTGATCCGGCTGGACCAGCACATCGAACCCGCTCCTCTGGAGTCAGCGTGCCCCTGACGCCGTGCTGCGAAGCTGTCTGCAGCTCAGCACTGCCCGTGTCTGCAGGGCAAGTGTCAAGGGCAGCCGTCGTTCACCACAGTTGAAGATCACATCAGCTCCAGTGCCTGCTGCCACCCAGCCATCAATCTTGCAGGCAGAGGAGTCTCAGAGACAAAAATAAACTGTTTTTCTACGGCTTCCATTTAAAATAAAATTGCATTCCCCAGGCCGTGAGGTGTGAAGGGGTGGTGCAGCCCGTTCAGCCCAGTGGAAATGTCTCATTTCCCCTGGAAACCATCCCTCACAAGAGACACAAGCCCTCTTCTGACAGGTGTTTTGTCAAGAAGTGTCAGCATCTTGGGTTTGCAAAGCCCAAACCAGGAGGATAACACTCAGATGCCTATCCCAGAGAGGCATGCTGGGAAGCAACACACTCCAAAGAGCACAGCCTGCTCTTGAAGGACAAGCCTAGGAGTGCTGACCCAGCCCGATCCATCTTTGAATCCTGCCTGGCGCCACATCAGCTGCTTAGGAAGGCCCAGGTCAATGTTCCTCAGGTTACGCTGCTGGGCACCGCAGCTGGGCCTTCACATAGGTTGTCTCTGGCTCAGCTAAAAGCATCAGCTGCCATTCAAAGGCTGGATTTGATTATATCTTCCTTTGATTTCTGCCATGTTTGAACCCAGGAACCCACAGCAAAAAGACAAGCGTACCCCAGGCTCACACCATCCCCGGAATTTTGTTCTTCACTGAGCATCACTTCAGCACACGGCCCTTTGCAGACACCTCAGTACCACATTATCTCCTGAGCTGCTCTCAGTCGAAGGCGAGGTGTCGAAGGTGACTTCTGTGCAGGGGATGGGCCAAAGACAGGCAACACTCCCTGGTTCCTAGCACCTCCTGAAGACAACCTCTTCAACATATTCATCAATGTGCTACAGACGTGCTGCACTTTGCTTCCAGTGAGCACGCTGGCTCATCTTGCTGCCTCTGTGTCACTATGTAAACTGTGAGGAACACCTCAAGTATATTTAGTTCTCTTTTGTGACTGCACTGATGTCTGTGACCAAGACGGTGTCACCTCAGTCACCCAGTCCACCACATCCCCTCCCTTCTGCCTCAGTGTGCAGCCCTCACAGGACCGTGCACGGCATATTTAAAAACAAAACCCACCAGAGTCTGCATGACTGCAGGAAGGCTCTGAAAGAGGCTCTGAAAGTTTGGGTCAGCATTTCTCTGAGAGGAAGGACTCTGATACTAAGGAATGCTTTCCTAATGGTGCAAGCCTCGCTGATTTTATAGATCTATAGGTCACATGGGAAACACGGGAAACACATGGGAAGCACTGGGAAACATGGCACAGAGCAGAGTTCTGTTTCAGCAAGTGAGAAGTCTGTACATCCTACTAGGCCTCTTCTCTGGTTTTGGCAGGGCCAAATCCTGCCTCCCTCAGCATCGGTGGGAACAAGAATTGTGTGCTTGGTGGATCAGCGCCCACTGCGAAGAGCCCAGAGGAGGTGAATTATAGGCTAAACATTGTTTTCTCACATTTGTCTCCTCCACATCTCCCCACGTCTTTAGCAGGTTTGCTCAATGCCTAAGAAAAGTGCTTTGATGTTCAGTGAGATACTGAGATGTAGCATATGTACCTTTTATTCCTGTTAGCTGAAACAGCTGTTAGGAGTGCCAACCTGTCATCTTGCTCCGTATTTAGCAGGTGCAAATAAGCAAAAACTATTTCAGAAGCAAAAATAAAGAAAACTCCAAAAGATGCTCAAGGAAGATCTTATACTAAATTGTAGACAACATTTCATCCACAGAGTGACTCAGTTGCAGGAAAGAAAAAAAAAAAGAAGAAGCCTAGGGAACATCACACAACTGAACAGAGCTTCTCTAGTATTCAATGTTGTATAGACAAAATGCAAAGGTCATGAGCTGTACCACGGACAGGGTCTAGGCTGGTAGCTGCATCCGATTTCCCACATGCAAGGGCTGGCACTGAAAATGTTCCCAGTTCTGCAGGGTGCAAATAAGACCAACTCCATCTGCTGCAGCATGTTGCGGCCAAAACACATTATCTTCCACACAGATTAAGATCCATGATCAGAGACCAACAGCCTCGATTTTATTGTGTCATATGAAGTAGGGGGAGGAGAGGTAGAGACCACAACCAGTTTCCTCAGTCCCTTCAATGTGCAGCTGATCTTTTGGACATAGGCTACAGGGAGGAAAAATAAAAACCTCCTCTCTCCTTGTTGCCACTGACTTAGAGGAGAATTTCCTCCTCACTTCACATCTGAGAATATTTTTAACCCCAGGTGTGTGAGCAGGACACATCACATTATGCCCTGTGAGATGTGATGGCTGTGCCACCTGCTTTCTGTCCCCAGCTGAGGCAGTTTCTAGGGTTTTGACAAACGTACCCCACCAGCCAAATCACAAAATCTCAGAGAACTTCTTGCAGCCCTTCCTTGTGATCAACAAAACCCCAAAGCAGAGGAATAGTAATAACAATAACACGGGCAAACAACCGGCATCCAACTTCCTTTTGAACCCTTCACATGCAACATTGTGCCAGAATCAATTTCCAGTTTCCAAGAATGTTCCTTATTAACTTCATAATCCTTTCCGTGAGCTTATCAAACTACACCTTAAAAACCATTTATGTTTCTTGCCCTTACTTGGAAATTTGGTCCCATAACCCCTACAGCAGACAGAAATGAAGGTACTGTATGAGACTGAAATGTTCTGCTAGGCATCAGTTTAGCAGATATATAAGCAAGAAGGAACTTACTAAGAAAACACAGGAAATATACATGGAGGCAATTGAACAGACACTCCTGGAGCTCCTCTGGGAAGCAGTAAAAACTGCACTAATGGTAATTTTTAAACCCTGATGATCCTAGACACCCTCCTCTTAACACCTCCAGCAGTAGCAGCTTTCATTGAAGGTCTCCAATGCACATAGTCACATGTGATCTTGCTGTACTCCAAGTATTTGAAGCAATCATTACAACTCATGATACAGATCCTGGCTATTGATTGCATGCCTCAACACCAACTTTCCAATTCCAATTGTCATGTTCCCATGAGTTCTGCCTGTCTGGGGTTAGCTGCATTGCATTACACTGCATGGTGCACAGCAGTGTGGAGACTACAGGCATCCTTACCTTCATGGCGTGCACAACAGCCTCTGGTTTCTGACCAACAGGGACGTATCCTGCTGCAGGAGACGAAGCAAGATCAGCTGTCATGCGCGCTGGTCCCTGTTTAAAGAAGAAAAGAAGATATGTTTTAATTGCTTTTGGGTTATTTTATCAAGGAGGAAGAAAATATCCATTAGTCATTGTATGGGAACTGTTGATCACGGCCTGAACCTCTGATTGACCATCTGAAGCAAGCAGTGAGTCAGCCCTGGGAGCACACATGAAGGCAAATCACCTGTGCTACCAGGAAGGGATGGAGCCTGGCTCCACCTCTCCTAGATCCCACTTAAGTGTTGACTGCCACCAAGAAGGGATCTCTCTCTGAACATCACTCCTTGTGGAGCTTACTGTGAGCCTATGACACTGGTGAGCATTTCCATTTATTTTTATTATCTTTCCATCACAACAATCTTACTAAGCCTAACCTTTGCACACCTATTGACTGTACAGCCATCTAAAATTCAGTCTTCTTCAACCACCTGCAAAGATGAACATACCACTATGCCCCCCAAAATGATTTTATCTAATGCCACTTAAGCCTGCCACCACTAAGTCTGTGTATACTCAGGCAGGAGATCACTTGGGTTTAAACCTAAATTGGTTCAGGAAACATGTTTTATTCATTTCAGATAACTCTGCATAAAGTTACAATCAAATGGTCCTCATCCAAGGGAGCAACACAAAGATCTTCAGCACAAAGAGGTCATTTCTAAGAAGCTGTACACATGAAAGAAACAGTTGGCAGAACATCATCGCTTTTTTGGCAATACTTTCACATAGACACCAAGTACCAATCTCCAGCTACAGAGAAAATTGTGAAGGCAACCTTAAAACAAGCAGATGTCCAAAGCTAATGTTGGCTGCGTTTGTTTCCAAAAAGCTGGCCAGTTCTCTTGCACGAAAGATCCCATTGGGAAAGATCCCAAAACAACATTTTACAAAAGATTTCTCCTGCTCAAACAGCCTCGTAAGCACTTTTGATAAAGACATCCATCTTGGATTGTATGAAACATAATGAGAATGAGATGTGCCCTGCCTGTCGCTAATATTCTGTACTTGCTTTATAGCACTGGAAGAAATCAACAATGAAACCATTGACCAAACTCATATTTAGTCTTCACATCCCTTAGGAAATACAAAGAATGATTATACTGAAGCCTGTGAAAGCAAATTAGGATGGCAGAGTGGTATGTAGCACCATGGCAGGAATGCTTCTGCATGCAATATGTGAGGCACTCCATTACCATCTTTTCCACACTGTGTGTTTTACGCTGCACATCACTGCTTCGCCTTCCAAGCCAAGGCCAGCAAGCGAGCCATGCCAGAAAGGAGGACCCAAGGAGGGGCACTTTGTCACATCTCACGCTTCCAAACAGTTTGCACTAGGAAAAAAAAGGCCACGGACAAGAACAGCAGGAAGAGCATGGAGCCTTTCAAGCCTAAGCCACTGGTCTGTGCTTAGCCCACGTAAACCAACAGCCACTTACCCAACTGACCTTCATGAACTGAGCTGTTGGTGACATAACACCTTCCTTCTGAGAGGCAGGCATCTCAGAAAAGGGAAAATCAGACTTAGTAACTCCTCAGTAACTCTCCAAGGAGATTTCACAGACTGATGAAGCATGGCAACCACAGGATGCTCCCAGGCCAGATGCTTGCTGGCACAGGGACACAGCTCACTGCAGCTCTATGGCCACCTGGGGACACATTCTCAGCATCTGGCAAGCCCCAAAAGTTACACAGAAAAGGCAGAGCCTGGGGAGGGAGCATCAGGGGCAGAGTCCAGCCAGGTTACAGCTGTGCCTTAAAGCTGCATATTTCTCTCAGAGCTGGTAAACGCAGAGTCAGCCTCCCACAGAGGTCACAGGCATTGATACTTGCATAACTCCTCTGACCTCGGAGTGAAAGCTGTCTTCCTCCCATTAACAACCAAGATCACAACAACTGAAAGCAGAAAATTCGGGAGTTTGTGGCCATGAACCATACTTGATAAAGATCTTTCTCCACAGCCCCCTTTAGAAGCAACACAGGAAATACCAATTGGTGCAACAACCAGAATTTGTTCTGAGTTGAAAGTAATCAGAAAAAGTAAAAGAAATTCATCTGGATAGAGCATCTAACAACACTGCAAATACATTTCTGTGACAAAACGAGAGCAGAACACAAGGTCCCCTGTATGACAGGCAGCAGCAGCTTCTCCTCACAGAAACGAAGCCACTAATGAGCTACAAAGCATCTCCATGATCATAATCACCCTCAAAATTATTACAGAATACTAATGAAACCAGAATGATTAGAGAGAAATGCTTTTTTCTAAAGAGTTTGATCATACTTCGCTGATTACTATACTAACATGATAAAAGCAATCCTGCAAGCACAGTAATGTGTTGGATAGATTGGATCACACAAAAATGCTCAATGGGTCGGTGCCCTTTGGATTGGAGTGGCTGAAATTTGGCAAATGCAATCAGCTGAACTCCACCTGAATGCAAGTAGAGAATTTGACTGAAGAAGAGAAAATTAATCTTAAAGATTAATGCAACAATGGAGGAATGCCCAATCCTTGCTGCTGGAGTCTCAGTACAAGATAACATTATTTGTAAAGCAGGCATGATTCTTCATCTTTAGGTTGGAAGCCAGAAGAAAAGCCTGTAAACAAAAACGGACATCCAAATTGCTGCATGCAATGACAGAGACTTGCATGAGAGAGTTCAGAAAAAAAACATGACACAGGCTTGCAGCATTCCCACTGCTGAAATGAGAGTCCATTTCTATCAAAAGCCAAACACGCATACAAAAAATGGAGAGGAGTGAACAAGGACCTCACCAATATCTCTGCCCTCTGCAGCTGTAAGATGCACTGGGTAAAAATACCCACAAGCTGCCAGAAAATACTCCACACCACTACAGATACCTTAACGTTTATCATTACACTGAAATTTTGTTGTGTAGTCATACCCTCACAGAAGGCTCTTTCCAGACATAAGAGTCATTATAAAGGTGTTTAGGGGTGCTCAACTCCCACTCATTTCAGTGTGGTTCACAAAAAAGTTTTAGCCAAATTCCTATCAGCTTCCTGCACTGGGACAAACATGAAGGAGGCCAGAAAAGAAAGGAGCTGTGGTAAGCAAGGAAAGAAATGACAACATACCCGGCAGGATGTATGGCCAGCCTTTGGAGGATGGAGGAGAAGAAAACGAGCAGAGTTCACCAATAGTGTTAGCTGGAGGGGAGGAAATGGAAGGAATTGGAGATAAGGTCAAGGTTGCTGAACTGGAAAACTGCCAGCAGTGGGAGAGGAGGGAGGGAACAGGAAGAAAAAGGAGGATGTGCATTTTACCCAACAGGAAAGCAGTTGAGATGTAATGCAAGGGAGGGAGAACCAGAGATAGGAGACTGGAAGGAGGGCAGGAGGGCAGGATGGAGGAGGAAGACTCAGGAAGTAAGCATTAAGGCAGTAGCTGAAATCACTGATGGAAGAGATTCCTCATGTCTAAAACAGACACATTTGGAAAATGCAAGTAAGAATCAACATGGTTGCACTCCACTTCAGCTACTCTGAGCACTTCTATCACTGCAGAAATCTATGCCCTTCCTCTTCCTTAAAGCTGACATTATCAAAGCCATGGGAACACAACTGACTCAGCATCCTGAGGGGCAATAATAGCAAGGTTAATCTGGTTACATCCTAAGAAGCAAGAATTGTCCATATAGGCAAAAAGTAATACTGAGGGCCTAGGGGTATGCAACACTCTAAACTTCTTCTCTCTGTCCGGTCCTGTTAGACATGCACTCCCAGTCTTAGACAGCCTTTCCACTTGCTAGGTTTTTACAGCATTCAGTAGTTCAGGGACAGTACACTTTTCATCTTCCATTATGTGGCCAACATGTCACACAATTTTGTAAAATAATGGTGCTAAATAAACTCAGAAGTAATGAAAATGCCATGCACTCACAATGAAGCTATTGACAAATACGATATTGACTGTTTCTCTAGTTTGCTTCTCTTGAAGTTGAACCAACTAACAAGAAGCTGTTTCATTTCAAAAGGCAAAGTTTCTTATTCTCTCTGGCTTTGGGGTTGCTCCAGGCTTACGGCAACAGCAACAAGACTAGAAGTTAGCTCATCTAACTCACCAGTTATACAAGGAACTTGTAACATAGAAAGAAAATTACATCTACACTGTGGCTTCCAACGGTCACCTGAGTAGAATTACATTGCATGTCTCTTCTGCTTCGACCAAAGCCACAGTTAACATTATCAAAACTAAACAAAACAAAAGGGCTGCCCAGCAGGGAGAATGCCAACCTCAAGAGTGGTTGCATCATAGAGTTCCTTGGAGGAAATATCTTTGCTAAGCACAGTGTTTGTTGGCCACTGCTCCTCTTAAGAACTAGAGGCCCTTCTCCAAGTCTTCACAAGCAAAAGGACTCATTGCCAATCCCAGGGAAAGAGAGGCTGTCAAACTGCTTGTGACCTATCTGAATACAACCTTGTCCCTGCTGTCGGGACTGCAGGGTCATACAAGACTCCTGGAGAGGCTTTCCCACCTACCTCATGGGAGAAACATCCTGAGTACTCAAGAATCCAGCCTCCTTCCAATTGGAAAACCATGACGAGAGCTCCTCCTCTGCCACCCCTACATATAGAGCAATACTGAAGCATCACTGAACGCATCTCCCTTTTAGCCCTCACCTACTCCTCCATTTCAAGCAGACCAGCACAAGACATTTGCTGGCATCTGTGATGGGACCAATTTACTTGCCAGAGCTCATTACATTACAGCTTTATGCTGTATGTGTCCAAATCACTAAAAAAGCCCAATTCTGTTTCAGACTCCCTCAGAAAATTTTCACTGGAGCCCTGCCTACAGGGCTTATGATTCAAGCTTGACGCCTGAAAGGAGATGCACAGTTCAGCTGTCTAGGCTAAGAAAAGAGAAAAGGAACTCTGCAGCCTCCTGTGTCAGAGGACCCTTGAGGGAGGATGCTTTGCACATGAGATAAATCCTCTCTTTCTCTACTTGCAACAAATTGTGCATGATCTGGTGGCAGACTCAAATCTACAAAAGCAAAGAAAACAAACTGAATAAAAGCAGCCCCAAAGTACTGCCCCTGTCCAGAACCCAAAGAGCATCAGTGAAGTAACAGTGCTGGTGTGAGAAAGAAAATTCAAAGGCAACAAATAATGCTAAAGATCCTTTTTAATCAGACACCAAAAAATGAAGAGACCTTAAATGCAGCTGCTGAAAACATCTGCTTCTGCACATCGAGCCGTGATGGCACTGCTGGTGCCTAAGACCAAGCCGCCTAATGAGTCCTTGCTGGGTGTGTGTAGTTGCATGGGATGTGGTCCAGCTCAGATGCTGAAAAGCACTGTGGTCGATACTCCATTCCTACGTGTTTGGAGGAACAAAATTAATAAGACTATAAAAGCGCACACTGGGAACTCCTAGTAATGACACACCTCCACAGAGGCAAAATAAGGCTTAAAATACGTACATTTCTTATAATAGATTCTCTGGAATCCAAGAAGAAAAGAGCCTAACTGGTGATAACAGGTGTCTGTTCTTTTATGGGTTGTCGGTTAGAAATCTCAAAAACGAACAGCGAAATTGCAATAAACAATTTCTTCTTGATTCCTCCAGAGATTGGAAAAAGCACAAGACCTTGGTCCTGACATCAGTTTTCAATCTCCTTCTCCTCAATGACATTCTATGTTTTAATGACATCCTTTCCTACCTCAGCTCCAAGAGAGCTGTTCCTGATCTGCAGAAAGACTGTGAAAAGGGAGCTAAACTTTAAAACCCAGAGGAAAACAGCATGCTGATTTTGCTTCACCAGCAGTCACAGCCCAGACACGGAGAATGCTTCAGAGCAAAGTGTGGCATGCAAGCAAACGCTAATGCTTCTGAATCTCACATCTTCTTCTTGCTTTCTATTAATTTTTGTCTATGATTTCAAAAAAACAAGCAGACATTTAGGGTTCAAATTTGATTACACGCGCCACAGTGTTCTAATGGCATATCTCAGACAACATTACAGCTAAATGGAATCATATCAGAAGTTTTTATTGCCGAGACAGAACAAGGAGAATTACATTATAGGCAGGCACTGCCAGATAACTCACAATAAAATTCCCAGGCACAAAGATTTATCTCACAGTGGTTTTGTTTGCAGCCTACTTAACCAGGTTTAAATTAAGCTTGGGCCCTTCTTCAGCACTCATCACCATCCAGGTGCTGTACATAAATCAAGGTGTCGACACTGCTCTGTAAACTGGGAGCTGTTGAGGGACAAGGCAACATAGCAATGTGCCCACAGGCATGTCATAAGCAGCAGGCAGAGCCTGGCAAAATACCGGAAGTCTTCACAGCCAGCTCCAGCCCTGGGCACGTGATGCTCTGGGGCCTCACATCCCTTCATCTGCCACTGTGATGCTGCAGAAGGGCTAAGAGCTCCAACAGAGTGAGCCTGCCTCATGGCTCCAAGACGACCCCACTCCAGAGTGGCATTTTCCTTCAAAGCCCCTGCTCTGTTACCTGAGCATGAGACACCCCGTCCACAGCCCAGGAGCACCCACATGCACTGAATGCCCAGTGCACCTGGTGGCAGATGATCTATTTTGACATCTTGCTGCCAGTCACATGAGAAGAAACAAGCAGGATGCTGTGCGGAAAGACACCAGCTCCCTAGCACAGCACCATCCAGGCCACAGGCGTGAGGGCAGGAGCCACTAGTGCTCTGCATAGCATCCTTCCTATCACATGGAGGGACGCTACTGCAGTGGCTAATCTCCTTTGGTATTACTTCATTTGCTCCCTTTAATCATAGAGAGCATCTGGTCATGCAGTTATTCAAGTCCATGAATTAATCCTTGGCACCACACAGAGCAGGGCTCTGTCTGCCCAGTTCAGCCATCTCATCAGGTTCACGGGAATCCACCTGGGTAACCCAACATGCTTACCCAATGCTCTTTTGATTAACAGAGAAACAACTTTACTGTTCCGCTGATTTCTGAGCAGAACATCGAGGACACTAAACAACATAAGAGCTGTTCTCCCCAGGAGACATGCCACACTGCATGGGCTGTGCTGGGGCATGCAAGGGAAGGAAGGCTTCCAGGGACTGCCAGAGTCCTAATAAACAAAGTCAGGACATTGTTTGCAAGTGGGTCTCATCTACAAGCTGGAAAGGAAATTCTAATGGTGGGAGCACAGCTCCAGCCCTGCAAAACTCTTCAGTGAATCCAAGCTGCTGGGACAACTTCCTCCAGGAGCAGAAAAAGAACCGAGTTGCTGCCCTTTGGGTTTGCAACAGGTTTGCTGCAGAGCTGCAAGCAGTGCATGACACCAGAAAGCCTCACTGCCAGCTTCAGCTGCTCCCCCAGCCAGGTATCCATTACTGACAAGTCAGATTCCGAGTGGTTTCAGCCTGTAACTACCTATACAAACAAACAAAAACGCTACAGACAGAAGTAGTCCTGCTGTACCCATGGACAAAGTGCACTAACTGCAGCTGACTCACAGGGGCACTATTAGCATGAGTATTTGGAGAGGTGCTAGCTATTTTAGTAAAAAAAGATGAAGCCCATTCCATCGCAGACGTAAACACCGAATAATATTAAGACATTCCCAGTTCTGAAGCACACCTAGTTTGGGGTGGCCCTGCTGAAAAGGTTCAGGTGGGCAGAGAACGGCACACATCAGACACCTCTTGTCCCTCATGGCCATGTAGCACCCCACCAGGGCTGCACCTCATGTGGCTGCTCTGCCACTGCTGGTGAAGCAGTTCTCTCTGAAGTCTGGGGAAAGTGAGGGTCTACAGACCACAGTATTTATCTCAGACCCACTGCTGGCTCCATACTAACAGATGCAGTAATGAATGTGCTGATCTACAGCAGATCATCAAAACATGAATTTTTCCCATCTTCTGTGGTTACCTGTAACAGTGGATGACGAATACAGACTGTCAGCGCCTCTTTTCCTCATCAAACCCCCAAACTTTGACATTGTCTAACTTTGTGCTGGTTGGCTGCTGTAGGGAAAAAGCCACACGCTGCTCAGGTGCACCAGAATAGCAGTTGATGAAGGGCCATTAAAAATGCACTGGCTTGTCCTCAGTCTCTCACTATACGCTCTGAAGTTTCACAATAGCCCTCCTCAGGCTGCAAATTCTGCCACTCTCCCCACAAACCTTTCATTTCATTTTCCCTTTCACCACTGCTGTTGTTGCAGTGGCAGAACGGCTACCATGAATCTCTGCCTTTGTCTGCTCCCCGGTACTGGCGCAGGCAGCAGGAAGAAGTTGCCCTCTGCCTTTGTTTCCCCTGTCTACACAGGCAGTCTGGCCACAGGAAGGCAAACAATGGCCCCAGCAGGATGTGCCCAGCACACACCAGTGGGAGCCACGAGGACCATAGGGTTCCTCTGGGTGCTGCTCCCAGACCCCAGCCCTCACACGACATGAACTGTCATCTTCGGCTGTCTCAGTCTTATTTTAAAAGCAAAGTCAGCTGTAAGGAGCCAGTCTGGTTTTGCTCCCAGAGATGAATGGATTTACTCCCACACAGGCTCCAGTGGGGACAAGCAGCCCTGCTTTGGGTGGCCTCCACCAGCACCAGGCTTGGGCCACAGCTGCACTGCCCCTGATCTCCACTGATTGAAGGCTGTTGCAGGATAAATGTTCTATTTTCTCTGCAGGGAGTGGAGAAGAGAGATTGAGTCATGTTCTTGTTATTCCTCTGACCCAACAGGTGCATCAGAGGACTGAGATCATCACTGTTCCAGCTAGAAGAATACAGGGCTGCCAGAAGGGGCCCAGTTTAGCTACTGCGTATCTCTCGCTGCCTCTGCCAAATAACAGAATTATAGAATCATTAAGGTTAGACATACTTCTAAGATCATCTAGTCCAATCATCAACACATCATCACCATGCCCATTAAGCCATGTACCGCAGGCGCAGCAGGCAACCAACACATCAGCCAAAGAGCCTTTGTCATCCACTTCCACCTCATCCAACGGCTTCTCCTTACACCTCCACACCATCAATATTTGGGTTTGTTTTTATCTCAATGTACGTGCCATATGGTAAATGGAATACTCACCTCAGAAGCATCTTTGCAAAGCACAAACGTGGCTGGTAGTGACAGTGCGGTGGAAATTAAGGGAATTAGTCCGACAGGCAGCAGGAGCTGAGGTGAGCAGAAAGCTGCTGCACAGCCTGAGCTCAGACTCAGATCTGGGTTTTGTTCTTTGAAAGAAACAGTCACTAGAGACAAATGCCATGAGCAGCACACAACTACAAACTCACACTCACTCACCAAGAGGTGCGTGCTCAGGGTCACTGTGTGACACAGAGGACAAGGGACACCAGCTGTCTTAATGACAGCTCTGGCATTCCTCCCCATTGATGGCAGAGAACTGGTTTTTTGGACAGATATTTTACAAGCTTCACGAGTGAATGGTTGTTATGGGCTGATCTTTATCTCAGTCTTGCTTACTCACCCTCATAAATTCGAGGAAGCTGCTGCCTGTTGTGTTCTTTCCCTCATTTTGGGTACCTTATCTAAGCCACCCCTTTAGAACAAAAGGAAGCACAATGGCACCTCCATGGTGTAACCTTGCTGCCATCCTTCCCTTATCAGGGAACAATTCTAAGGATGAGCCATCTGTGCTGTGGCCTTATCACAGCGCAGACCTCCTGGTCCTGATGCAAACCACACATCCTTCACTGTTTACTCAGTTGTTTGCTGCCAGTTGTCTCTCTCATTATCAGCACAGGCCATTCCGGCATCCCTAGCTCAGTAAACATAACATTTCCATTACAAAAATCTACAGTTATTTCCACTCAAGGAAGGAGTCTTGTTAAAATCAAATTATCAGTGCTAGTACATTTTAAATCTCAATCAGCTAAGCTAGTTCCAATCGCCAACAACAAGCTGGTTCACCCTTACTGGTGGTTCATGTCAATGTGGATTCGTGGCTCCTCCAGGCAGCTGATATATGAGCTTACCCAATGTGAAGACCTCTACCCACAGGAGCATGAGTAGCCTTCAGGTTGCCCTCACATCCCTGAGCACCAACATGTGCCTGGCATGGCCACAGGGCAGCGGGCAGGAATATGAACCAGTTCAGGGGCTGCACATTTGCACAGGCTGTTGCAACACCGCAGAGGAGGCAGACAGCAAAAGGATCAGAGAAAGGATGCAATTCTGAGCCATGCCCCAGCATTCATCCTCAGCTTTTCTACAGAGATATTGAATGCTCCAGAAACTAGAAACCGAGACTCTGTCCCTCAGCAAATGAGCTGCTGAAATGTGATTAGCAGTAACAAAATAACAGCCTCGTGTGGATGGGGAATTTCCTTTCCCCCTCATTCATTCTCCCTAGTCAGAAATGTAGCCAGCAATTATTAGATGAACTCTCCAGCAATGCCATAGCGTTCCAAAAATTAAACACTGCCTTTTAGTATGCATCTCTGGAGGATCCTGGAGCACTTAGCACTATTGAGCTTAGTGATAAAGAAACGCCTGAAAATCATGTTACAGAGTGGGTCATTTCCCACCCAGTCCCTTTAAGGGAAAAAAGGAGGTGCGGAGAGATGAAAGAAGCTACACACGGTCATGGGAGGATCCCAATCCTGATCCATAGCTGCACTGATAGGTAATGCCTGTTACCTCTCACTAACCACAGGTGGGTCCATATGAACGTGCAATGCAGGCTCCTTAAACAATGTCAACAAACAGAACTTCACATCGATAACCCCTGCTGGGTACTATTAAAACTCCAGAAAACCTCCGTGCTGGATAAGTTTTACCTTCTCTGTGCTCTCCAGCCACCAATCTGAGACTCCTATGGAGCAATTTCCTACAGCACATCAGATCAGAGTGCAATAGCTCATTTAAAGTGCTGTGCATCCATACGGTTGAGCCACAAAGGAAACACATACAGTACAAGGGGAAATGGATTCAAACTAAAAGAGGAGAGATTTAGACTGGATACAAGGAAAAAGTTTTTATAAGGGTGGTGAGGTACTGGAACAAGTTGCCTAAAGAGATGATAGATGCTTTGGCCTTGGAGACACTCAAGGTCAGGCTGGACAGGGCTCCAAGCACCTGACTGAGTGGTAGGCATCCCTGTTCACTGCAGGAGAGTTGGACTAGATTACCTTTTAGGGTCCCTTCCAACTCAAACAATTCTATGATTCTATATCAAGACCTAAAGCCAAAGGATTTCAGCAGGAATAAAATTTAAAAATGGCTACATAGTATTCCAGACAACATGGATTCAGAGCTGTTTGATCACCTGTCCCCAAAGAAGGCAGTATACTACCAAGGATGGGTGAAGGTGTCACACAGCACCTGGCCCTTCCTATAGACATTGACAGGAGTTGACACTTCCTCCCAGGTCATGGAGGAAAGCAGAAGGAAGCACTGGGCTCTAGTGAGCAGTGATGAATGGCAGTACCCACACAGCCACCAGGACAAAACAACTGTGATCTCTTTGTAAAGTTCCCTGACTGCTACATGGGGAAAAAAGAAAAGAGGATATTCGAACTCCCACTTCGTTTACATGGTTTTGTCTTGTTTGGATTTTATTTATTTTTTTTTACATGAAGGTTCTTCATTCATTCTGGGTTCTCACACTGAATGGAGTTTTACTTAAGAAGTCTTCCCTAAATTATTATTTCCTCCACCCTTCTTGTTTACAGATGTAAGAGGAATGCTGATATACAGAATGACTTAATGACTTTTACCCTAGTGGGCAGCCGAAATACAACTGTCAGCAACACAGGTGGTGTCTCAGGCACCAGGGCAAACATCTGGACAATGGTCATCTGTGCACTGCAGGGCAGCAGGGAGAAGCCCTGACACAGCAGCACAGCATTTATCTCTTGCAAGAGCCTTCTATGCCTCTAACCAAGATTCCTCTGTCATCTGAGAAGAAGCAACGCAGGCAAATCTTGGGAAACATAAAACCTCATTTGTGCTACAGAAAAACCTGAAACAAAAGTCCTGAGAACTTAATCACTAAAGCAATCCTGACTATGCATTGGCAAAACAATTTTTATGTCACCTAAGAGGAGCTTCTTAGCAGTGCACATAAAGCATATTTATGAAGAAGGAGAGGCAGGTGTAACAAGACTCACCCTTGCTTAAAAACATGCACAACAGTAACCGTCAGCCAAAAAATCTGAGCAGGAAAATTAATCAGTCCAAATTTTAAGAGGTAAAGTTCAATATTTCCAGGGGCTCTCCATCCTCCCAACAGCTGCACCTTTTATCTGGCTCCAGGGCCAGCTTTCAGAGAGAGCTGCTCCCTGAATCCTTGCGTGCAGGTCATACCCACCCCTCAGGAAAGCTCTGGCTCTTACACACACAGACAAAGAAAGGGCTCTTACGTTTTGCAGGGCATCTTGATACTGTGGCAGTGAGGACAGCTGTGACTCAGAGTGGTATGGGGACAACCCTTTCCTCAGAGTCCTCAAATCCCCAGTGCTGGACTGCTGCAAAGACAAAAAGAAAATGGGACAGGCTGTATTAGCAAGAATGAAACTTATCTCCTTTCTTCTGCATTACCTCTTCCCACAATCACCAGCTGTTCCCATAACTTCTCCCTGCAACAACAGTTCAACTGACCATTATGATACAAGCCGTTCCCGTGCCCACACCTAGAGAAAGCATTTGCAAGCAGCTGGAGGTGAAACTCTCGAAGTCTACACCACTAAACGACAGAGTGAGAAGGCATTTTAATTTTACCCAAGCTTGTGCTAGTTAGAACCACCTTCAAAGACGTAAACCCAGCAGGAGATATTTTCTGGATCTTTTTAAAGCAACATCAGCTATTCCAGTCTCCCACAGGTGGAGAGCAATGAGAGTTTGTAAACAGTGCTATTGTAACTCATTTAAGCTTGCAAAAGGGGCGTGAAAGCAACAGTTTCTTATTTGGTTATAAATTAGCTTGCAACCACAAGACTTAAGTGGAGCCATGTAAATAAAGGTAGTCAGCATGACTCAACAAACCATGCAGATAGATGCAATCAACTGCACTCAAAAAGAAGCATCAGGTGTTGGGAAGTGCTGAATAACATCAGGACAATAATATCTGCCTCATGTTATCTGTTCTCTCACTCAGTTGTTCTGAAATGGGATGGTCTTCAAACAAGAGGAGTTTCTCCTTTAAGAAAGCACGCCCATACATCATCAACATACAAGTAGCCAAAATCAAGCACCTGGGAGAAGATTATATCTTTTTATTAACAATAAATATCCTCATTAACTTTACATTTTTTTAAGAGCATAAAGCAATGCACTATCCCTCATTTTAAAGCCATAAAAGCATGACCTTTTAGATTTTTACGTTCCATTAAGACTTCTGACTTGCATCTGCTGGAGAAATGATGTTTTCCACTTCAAAAGAACCAAAGAAAAACCACTGGTGCAATAAAATTTAACAGCAAGTCTCATAAATCAGCTCAACTGTATATAAGAAAACCCTCAGTAACCCCAAAGGCCTGACCATAACCAAGGCTTCAGGGACCGTGGCTGTATACAGATCTCAGAAATACGGAAAGTTTGTCTTTGTGTTTCTTGCTCCCATTGTACAGAGAAGAATCAATGCATTCAGAGTGGGTACATCATTTTCTATTGGTGTCAGAAACCTTTTCTTGTAGCCAGATGGTCTGCTTAGTGCTAGTTCAGCTTTTGTTTTTATCTCAAAATGTCTTTTTTTTTTTTCCCCCCCACACAAGCATTCTGACCCACACATCCTATTTCTTTCATTTTACAAGCTGTGAGGAGGACAGTTCTCAAGAAAGTCATCATGAGAAATGGATGCTAGCCCTCCATCACCTGACATACTAGGAACTGCTGTATTTCACATAGAGGCATGATTTTAGCTTAGGGGATGTCCAGGATTCCTTGGATCTACAAGGCCTACAATTTGTTTGCATTTCACAACAGAACCCAGAACAAAAAAAAAACCAAAAAAAAAGTGCAGAAGAAGCCAACTCCTTCTGTACACAAGAACACCAGAACAAAAATGAGTTCTCTTCACCATGGTAAATACTTTCAAAGGAAGGGTAGAAGGCTAGAAAGAAAGATGGGGAGCAGATCCTTGTTTTCTTGGTAATGTCTCAGATATGTCATACGTAAGAGTTTCCTGGTGGTGACACTGAAAGGATTGTAGCCCAGCTGGTTCTGCTTCCACTGTCCATGCAGCCACTTCTTCATTCCTTATGGCACCAGGAGCAGCAATCCCAAGAGAGGTCTCTGCTGCCTGCTCCTTCAGTGCGCCCCTCTCACACCCTTCCCAGTCTCTGGAATGAACAGGCTCTCACACAGGCACAGGAAAGGAAGCAGAAACCAACACAGAGAAAACGTGAGGATACAGCCATGTACTGGAGACCCCAAGGCCACACATCGCAAACCTCAGCTCCATGCTCTGCCTTGTTGGTATTTAGACTCTCAAATTCATTCCCGTTGCTTCAGATTTCTGCAAACTGCATGAGACATGCAGCATGCCATGTGCTTGTGGGAAATAGGAGTGTGGAAACAGGCATGCAAAAGAGATGAGGCGTTCATTTGCTTCTGTCTCGCAGGAACTTGTCCTCTTGCCCCAAAATCTCAAGGGGTTAGCCTATATTAGATCTAGCATGTGTTTCAACACACTACAGGTCATCCGCATAGGAAGTCAAAATGCCAGCAAAGGAAGCAATGACACCAGATCAAGTTCTGGTCAACACACACCACCACTTTGGTTAAAATCATGCTAGTTTAAACTGATTTAACTGACCTGTGCTCCTGCCTGTAAGCAGAAGTATGCTTTAATTCCAATTTGGCTTAAATTGATTCAAATTGTGTTGGTAAATACACAGATACAGTCAAAACTCTGCTCAAGTGTTCCTAATGGATTGGTTCAATTGCTTTTTTTTAAACAAATCCCATTTACGACAGTGAATTTGTGTGACAAAACTATTGTTAGGTTGTTTCAGCGACTAATGCTGATGAATCTGATCTAACGCACTCAGTTTGATGGAAAGATCCCCGCTAAGTTCAATGAACATCAAAACGAGCCCTTAATTAAAGAGTAGGAAGGAAAAAAGAAAAAAAAAAAAAGAGGAGCAAACAAAGAATAGAAAAGAAATCTTAAGAAACAAAAAGGCTGGACAGAGAAATACTCAGAAGAGGAATGGGGCATGGGGTGAATTCAGTAGGGCTAGAAAAATCATCGCTTTCCATTATTCATCTGTGTTGGAGATGACCAAAGAACCATTTTTTCCTCCTGTTGTCAGTATGGTTTCCTACTTTTCCTATTGCTGTCAGCAGGACAGCCAGTCCCTTTCAGGAGCACTCCGCTCAACGCAGTTTTACTTCTGCACTTTCTAGAATGTGTTTCAAATTGCATTGAGATGTTTTTGCAACAACTTAACAGTCACAGTTCTGCACTATTTATTTTTCTTGAACTAAAAGCAAAAGCTCTTTTTTTTTTTTTTTTTTGGCCTTAGAAGGAAAATTGCTTTTTCTTCTTTTTAAATTAAAATAGCGTAGTGATGCATATTTATCAGACCTCTCAAACATTTACACATTCATTGGACTTGGCTATCAGTGTGGAGCTAACCAGAAAAAGAAAGTGAAACCCTTATTAAAAAGCAATATGACTAATGATGCATCAGAATGAGTAGCCATTACTCCACTTAAGCATAAATTAAAAATCCTGGTATTTGCATTGTCAATTCATTCACAAAATGAAATCTCTTATTACTTTACCCAGTTTTCATTACTGAGATCTAAGTGGAGCCCAAATTGCTTTTCCAGTCAGAACAGCATTAAAAGTACAATCACTGATCATCCCCGTTTATCATCATTGTTGGAGATTATCTCAATTAATGTGCAACGTGCCTATAATAAATTGCCTTTCAGGTAAAAAATCACTTCCTGTTTCATAGAATCACCAAGTTTGGAAAAGACCTCTAAGATCATCCAGTTTGATCATCCACCTATCACCAATATTTCCCATTAAACCACATCCCTCAGTACTACATCTAAATATTTCTTGAACACTTCCAGGGTTGGTGACTCCACCACCTCCCTGGGCAGCCTGTTCCAGAGAGGTTTCAATAAATTTATCACCAAAACAATTTTCATTTGTACTAAAACTCTCCATAGGAGAGTGCTCATCTGATGGAACTTCTGGGGGGCATGTTTTCTAGCCTGAGGTGCAGTGGGAGGTGAGGGACACTAAAAGAAATGGAAACTGCAGGAGGAGATATGAGGCACACAGTCAGTCTTAATCCTTTCAAATTTACAACTTGTGCATCCCAAAATGCCCTTATCCCTGCAAATTCCAACAACCAGGCACTGGTGACTCTGGAGTACCTCTTGCTCTTTTACTGAGATGTTTTTTTTTTTTTGTCAAACGCTTGTTTCATTTAAATAAAAACTGAAAAAAAAAAAAGAGGAAATGGAAAAGAAATAGAGAAACATCTCAGAGCTGTACAGAAGTGCAACATCTCCCCTAGGTCTAATGCCACTGCACATTGCTGCCTCCCCTTACCAGCTGATGAGCATAGGAAGAAGCCTGCATACCACCCTGACAGCATACCACCGACAGCTCCACAGCAGTCCTCCACACAATAACTCTTTATCATTTGGAAATAAGGATGTGACATTTATTGCTATATTTTTCAGTTAGGCAGAACTTGAACTGACCTCAGAATATACTGCCATTGGACCAAAGCCTGAAATCTTTGTCAGCCCTGCTAAGACAGTGATGGACCTAAATATGCCCCTCCTGGCAGGGGAAGAATTTTACCTACACATGTCAGTGAGAAAAGAATACAACAAAGAAACCATATTTTTATTAAAAATGAACTGCAGACCCACCTTCCAGTCTCCCTAGAAAATAGAAGTAATTTGATGACTGCCATGGGTGGAAAGTGGCAAGTATTTTCCACGCAAAGTAATTTCTCATTTAAAACCTTTGAAGTGAAGGTGCTTAGCAAGCCCTAGAATTACATTTAAAAAAAAAAAAAAAAAAAAAAAAAACCAGCAAACACTTGTGCCAATCAAAGCCTTCCGTTCTTCTATCAGGGAGAAGAAATGGTACCCTTTGACTTTTTGACCTGATGTGCTGAGTGATTCAATTTGAAAATAACACAAATAACACAAGAGGATGGATGGTGCTCGCAGTATTTTAAGGTCAAGTTACTATGAAGAAACATTTGTTTTCCTTTCTGTTTCTGTCCAGTAAAGTCAGATCATTGCTATGGCCATGTTGAACCAACTGTGAAGATAAAGCACTGAAAACTTATAGACAAGTTAGACAAATTATCTTTTCTGTTACACTTCAGTGTTACTTCTGCTGGAAGGGAGGAAAGAAAGAAGATAGGCATTTAATTCTGCAACACTTTGATCTGACAAAATGGACCGTTCTCAACAGAAGTTAAATGCAGCAAGAGACAGAAATTTACTTGACAGATACTTTCAGCATCTCTGAAAGATATTAGCAAAAGAACCCTGAACGATTTCAATTAAAATTATGTGCTGAAGTGGCTGAGAAAAATTAAAAAGCGACGCTGTCAGCTTCCAGTAATTCATGAATTAGCATTCAAAATAGGGTCGTTACATAAGTAGCCTTTAATTGAAAACACTATTTTCTCCTTTCACTAAGTCATTACAGCTGAAGGCTGAACAGAGGTCAAAAAAGGAAGAGCAATCATAAATGATCAGTTTGACTCTGTGCTCTAGGGAAATAATAAAGCCTTTACTAAGAATCACAGCTTCCCTTCTCTCCCGGAACATGGGGTCACCTTGTAGCAACTCAGGTGTGCACCCACAAGCACCCTGTGCCTCTGAGAACTCCAAACAGGAGCTTGGCAGATGTGATGTGGTGCTAGACTGCTGGAGACCCACGTCCTCCCAGAGTGCAGCAAGAGCCAAGAGGGACAGTCCTGCTGGAACCTGAGGCTATGGCTGAGCACCGGAGATGCTGCTCGCGTCACTTCTTAACTCATTTGTAATCTTCAGCCCTGTGAAAGCTTCCACTCCTGTCCCCATGCCACGCAGAAGAAAACTAAGCACCAATTCAAAGACCAGGTTTCACACAAAGCCTCATCCAACTCTTTTCTGCTTACCTCTGGGAAGTCCCTCAATGAAGGGAAAGGGAAACACGTCCAGTACTAAGAGCGGGATCAACCCCACAAGTCACCAACAGCAGACAGCCCAGAGAAGTGTGAGTTCAAGGGCTTTATGACTATCAGCATTCCCTACAACCGGTACCAAGTTCAAGAGATAGCAGATTACATACACATCAAATTCATTAAGAATTTCTCCCCTGATAAACATAACTTTACAGAAATTAAGCATCTTGAACACAACTAAAGGAGACGGAATATTGTGATGAATTCAGTACTGGTAACATAACATTCATTTTTTGATATCAGTTCATTAGATTTTCTTCTGACAAATTATTATGCCATACAACGCCCAGCTCTTAGAGAGAGAAAAGCAATTTCCATTTTTCAGTGGCTACTCCATTCTTTCACAAAGCACAGGATTCCCTTCAGCTGTAGTTTACAAGAGGTAACAGCCTTAAGTTGCACCAGGAGAGGCTCAGGTTGCGTATTAGGAAAAATTTCTTCTCAGAAACAGCAGTAATGCACTGACAGGCTGCCCTGGGAGGTAGGGGAGCCACCATCCTTGGAGTGTTCAAGAAATGTGGAGATGTGGCACTGACAGATGTTGTTAGTGGGCACGTGGGGGTGGGCTGAGCTTGGACCAGAGGATCTCAAAGGTCTTTTTCTACCTTAATGATTCTATGATTCTAGTGTGAGCATTATGGTGAAACTGGTCCCTGACTATAGAGCAAGCACCCCATACTAACCATGTATGTCCATAAGAATCTGGTCTTACAATGTGGTGAGTTCTCTATATGAGAAACTGTGCACATGAAAAAAAAAAAAAACATTCTTTGCATTCTACTTCTGCCCATAAATCTTTGATGGAAACTCTCATGAAAACCTTTTCTGAAGCCTTGGCTTTTGGTTATTTTTGTGATTATAAAAAAGGAGGAAGGGTTTATTTTAGCTCAGTGAGTTGGGCTGCCTTCATCTTTATGGACTGCTGTACTGCCCATTACCTGAATTACTTGCTTGTCACTGCAGTATAAATTCTTAAACCCACTGGCAACAATTTTCTACACCATAATTGTCCCAGTAATTGAAACTGCATCAATTTTGTCACTCAGCAACCCATTGTTTGCAACAGGGTAATTAAATGGAAGGTTTAGCTCGAAATCTTTTCCTCTTATTCCTAACACATGCTGCTCCTGAAGCAATTTACCCAAAACTTACCAACTTCTCTCATGGGTAAATTTGATTTGTAGCTGGTCAAAACCCAAGATTTTACTAACAAACATCTTTTGCACAAGTACAGGATGGAAATAAATAATTAGAGGCATATTTAATACATTCAGATGATTAAAAACTAGAAATGGCCCATATTAGCATGTGAAAGAACAAGCAACCAGAGCTCCAAACAACTAGCACCAGTATTAAGAGGCAGCCCCCAGATCCAAGAAGTTGTTTATGGATGCATCAGCAATCTCTACCTTACTGAAATTTCATGGCAAGCTGCTGCAGTCAGTCAGCTAGAAGGGAATAGAAGAACATTATACAGACATTTAGAACCTTAAACAAACAAACAAACAGATACTTTATCATCTTGGATTAATTTCTGTCAGTACCACAGATCAAAGTAAGCTGTTCTTACATGCAACATTTGACATAGATAACACAACTATTTGAACTTCAACCCCATTTTCCCATATTAATGAATGAAGCCTTGCAGAAACTATTATTACCTGCACAGACATTAACATCTTATTAACCCGATTTTAAGCATGGTGACCCCAAACAGCTGACTAAGTTCAAGCACCTTGCTTTCACTCACAACTACCGACATTTTAAGACCCAAAGAGCTGAACAGCACTATCAGAACAAAGCAGTCTGTAAGGACAACCTGACCCAAGTTCTCCAAAGTCCAGCAGAGCAACTCTTCACACTGTTGAGGTACAGCAAAGCAGAAACACATCTCAAACTAAGTGAAAGAAATGCTGCAATAAGTCAGCAGAGAACCTGGTGACTGAGCACACAACAGCTGATCCTACTGCTGAACATCTCCTATCGCATCGCCTAGCACAAAGATTGCCCCTTTATCTCATCAGTCAATGTTTTAGGGTCTCATGCACCAGGAAGTCGAGGGATGCGCAATTTCACTGTGTGAAGCTAGGTAATAATTGAATCAAAGCTCTGTAATTGCTGTTATCACTACAAGACATTCAAGCAAAAATAAGCTCAGCAAAGCACGCATCTGACTTTAAGTATACATGAAGAGTCCCATTAGCTCCAGTGGCATTTATCAGGCAAGCTGGAAACCACACACATGAGAAAGCAATTAAAAAAAAAAATCAACGTGCTTGATTTCTTAAGGATTCTGCAAACAAGAAAAAAAATAAGGAATGAGATTAAAACTATTTAACATCTTTCATGTCATACGAGCCTTCAGAAACAGGAGAGATTAAATTCCTTTACACTGGCTCATATCCCTGTTGTCCACACAGCACACCCTGAGATCGTTCCTTATGCTGGTGGTAAAGGCCTTGGAGGACCAAGGTGTTCCGATCACACTGTTTCCCAATTCCCTCTCTGGTGCTCAACCAACAGGTCACAAACACAGCTCAGGAATCAGCATTCCACTCCCACTGATCCTCAGATTCTCTCCCTCATTATCACGAACTGCAGGCATACAAGTTGAAGGGGCAAAGCCACAGATTTCATCTGCTTCAGTGGTTAAAAAAAAAACCACACTGGAATTCTCTACCACTGGGGGAACTAACATTTTGGGAGAGATGGTCAGTAAGAGGCCTAGCAGATTTTACTATGTAAAACCACTACCAGAAAAAAAAAAGTGGAGTATGAGCAATAAAAGCAGTGCAAGTTTTAAACCCCTCCATTCTCTGTAGCAACTGAGGCGAGAACTTCAGCATGCTGTTAATATTCAAGTGTGTCTGCATCTTTTTGCTCTTTTTTTTGACCAGCAGAGAAAGATCAGCTCCACAACTCATTGGAGGCTCAGATAATCAGCTCAAACCAAATTGCAGTATATAATTATAATCACACAACTGGCAGGCTTTGCTCAAGAGAGGACAAGGACTGAGATTCACGCAGTACAGCCTATAACCCAAATAGAAATGCAGCTCACTAGTTAACATGCCAAATGGAGCTATAAGCATTGACATTCCACGTAGCCCTCATCTGGCCTGTGGCTTGTAAGCAATAAGTTTAGGAGTTGCAGATTAATGGAGCCCATCCGTGGCTCATTAGCAGCAAAATCAGTCTCTTGGTTAGTAAATCGATGCAGAAGTTAAGGAATGCTGCCCCAGTTCCACTGTGTGAGTACATGTAGATGTAGCATTACTCAAATAAACAAACTCAGGACCATGCCCTCATAGCACCTTGCATTTTCTTTTCTCAGCTGCGCTCCAGGCTAGAGGCCAAAGGGAATCCCCGCAGCTCCTGGCCAAAGCTCTGCAGATGGAGTTCTTCATATCCCACCAAATAAAAGGGCTAGGAGTGAGGACAACAAAGACCTAAATCCCCTGCAGGCTTTAGCTAACACTGCAACCAAGCACTCTGCTGGCCATTTCTCCTTTCTAAGCAGTGCTCAAGGCAGAATGGAAACTCAAGCTCCTCTCTTCTGGTGGATCATTCAAATATTCAAACCACTTTCTTGCACCAAAGCGAAACAGGTGGGAAGAATCAGCTGAAACAAGTCTGATTTTTGATGAGATAGTTTGAATGTCTTTAAAAGTCTGCTACATAGTTCTAGATTTACATTTTTGACTTTAAGAAAAGCAAAACATAACTGGAAACATGTAGTTTTGGCTAAAGTCTTTTTTTTTTTTCCTTTTTTTTTTTTTTTTGGTCTAGAATTCAGCACTGAACTTCTTCCAGAAGTCTGTTTTTAAGCTTCTGCAACCAATGCTTAGTTTCTCTTTGAAAATCATTTTTCAGTCTTTATCAGGCTGACTGATCACTGAGAAGCTGCGTACTTTGAACCTCTCTACATGCTATAAAGACACAAACTAATGTTACTTCGTAGCCCAATCTAACTGTAATTAACAGCATTTTTTCCCAATCCTGTCCTTATAAGCAGAAAAAAGTGGAATCTGGGGAAAGTGTTACAAAACTGGTTAAGCACAGGATATGACTAATCTTGCATTTCACAGCTGGAGGTTGAACTGAGCCTCATTAAACCCAGTGTTCTTGCTCACCCAGAACAGAAACAAATGGGGCATGGAAGATCTCCGTGTAAGTTTCTCTCATACACTATTCCACAGCAATACAGAATCTCCCAATTTTGGTGAGTGCAGACACTCATAACAATGTGGTTCTGTATAAGCTATACCTCAAAGAGAGTGGAATTCTGTAGACAGTCCTCATTTACTGGAAATGAATATTTGAATGAGGACCCAAATGTGCATCTTCTTTTTAATTAATTCAAATCAGTGTGCAGGTAAACACTTACACAGTGCACGAGAATAAGAATACAGTACCTCAGAGCATGTCATCTTCAGCATTCTGAATTTAAATGGAGACTAAGTGCATTGGAAAGCTTTCACATCTGACTTGCTCTCCATTACAAAAAACCCTATTTCCCTTGTGATACTTCAAATTAAAGCAATTATCCTCATCCTTCTCGCACACAAACACCAGGTAGGCATTGGGGAAATAAGACAGGTTTGTAATTTTGCTCCATTGTGGCGAGCACACACAGCACTCCCAGCACACGTAACAGCCTCACAACAAACCTGTGAAGCTGCGGTTCAAGGAGAGGCCCCAGTGTGAGGACCTGATCCCAGCCCTGAGAAAAGTGCACAAGCAAGAACTGTTAACAGCAGGCTTGGCACACAACAGGGTGATCATAAAACAAGAGAAGAAATTGCAGCCTGATTCTCCCATAGCCAGCCAGCACACTGCATGCAATTCCTTCCTCTCCTCCATCCTCCATTCTTCAGGAAGAAACTAAACTCCATGGAACCCCATTTACATCCTTATCCTGCGTAGCACTGTTGACCCCTCAGCTCCCTGAAGTCCTGGGGTCCATTTTCTCCTCCTCGTTTTCAGAACAATGTGCCAGAAATTGCTTGCTGGGTGTATGCCTGTCACAAGTGCACAGAACTCAGGCTAAGCATACAGCTTCTTAAAAAGAAGGCTAAGCACAATTTCCAGGATTTTGTTTTGGCATAAGAAGGGGTCTCCCAGGGATACTCTCAATCCCCATCAGCAGGCAGGCAGCCGCTGAGGTGCTGGTAATACTGAAGTCTATGTGGCGATTTAATTAAATATTCAGATGTTCCTGGTAACTCCCCAGGGTTGCCCCCTCCCAGGAGAAGAATTTTTCTTATTTCTGCTCAGCACAAAAGCTCCTGGCATTTTTCCTCAAAGAAACATCAGGATCTCATTGTTAAACGTCTGGCCACTCACTGCTGCCCTGAGTATCTCCTCCCTCCAAGCTGGGCTTTCTGAAGCCAAGGTGTGCAACATGCCCTGGGCTTCTCTGAGTAGGAAAATGCTTCCAGCATACCCACCCTGAAGGGAAAATCTGGACTGGGATCAGCAGAGACACACCAAGCCCACAGTGCACAGGACTTCATTGCAAGAAGTGAGAAGAGTGGACAAGCCCATGAAGCCTACACATTTTGCAATTTTAGTTGTAAGTGCTTAATTCTTACCATTGTACAGAACGATGTGAAAACATAAAATAATAACCCTAATGATGGCCAAAAGTTCATCACTGTTATTATCTCTAAAACGCATGCATTAGTCGCAAAACTGCCCAGAACTGACCTTTGGAGCTCCCAAAGCTGTTAAATATAGGTTTCTCCAATCTTGAGGGAAAAGCACATAATTACCAATTCATTTTTAGTTTAAGGGGCATTGTGATGTGGCTGAAGGGGTTTATTTTCAACTCGGACACTTTCAGCTCAGCAACAAAAAGTAAATACGATCTCTCATCACAGGGCTTGTATTTCTGTAATATGGAAGGTTCCCTCATCTCCCTAACCAAAGGCTGCAACAGAATGTTCAGCTCTCCAGGACATTCTCCTCAAAGACAGAGGAAAAACAGGACTTCTCACACACGCTGTGGAACAGATTAAATCCCTGCACACAGCAGAATGCAGCACGCTTCTTCCCTGGAGAATTTCAGACAACAAAAGGGATGCCTGCAAAGCTCTCCACAGCCAACACCCAACGTTCCTGAGAGCTTACGTCCTTGTTCATTACACCTTAACTAGAACTTGAGAAAATAAAGTTGTCACTTAAACCCATACACAAGAAACATATTTGGATTGTTCTTCTCCTATAAAAGGAAGCTGGAAACTAGCCAAGGATTGCTACCACACCTTGCCACATTAAAATGCTAGCCACAGTGAGGCTGGCACAGAGGCTCCTTGGGTGCACAGCATGAGCCACTCCCCTTACCTGGTCTCGTGTTTGCAGGACAGAAGCCACCTCCACTTGTAAGAAAAGGTGGCACCATCAGCTCCAAGACACTGTGAGGTCCTTGCTACTGGGGTTATACCACAGACAGCTTCTCAGTAGTGGCCTTTGGTAGAACCTCTCTCCAAGCAATATAAACCAGGCAACAAGATCTGTGTGTTGTCAGAACTGCTGCCAGGTGTTTTGCCAGCACAGTGGTGCCATTCGCTGTCACTTTCACAGCCATGTCACCAAAACAACATAGTGTAAACCTAAGTCTATGACAGCATCAAACTGGAGTCATTTCTCCAGTTTTCTTTCCAGAGAAAGGAGGATGGGAAAAGCAGTGATTACTGATGGGTAAGCAATTTGAGAAGTTCATTTCCCTACTGGAAATACACACAATCTTCCCTAGAAAGAAAAAAGAAAAAAAAAAGTGAAAACAAAAAAAAAATCCATATATGGCTATCATAAAAAAATTCACTTCTTCATTTATTTTCCTCCTATCACAAAGTGCAGCTCATGAGAGATGGCACTTCCTTACCACACAAGAGAAGGAACAGCCTTCTCCATTAATCTCTTCCAGTGAGTCACCAGAAAAGCGAAGTGAATCACAGCACGCTTGGGTGCTGGTAACATGCACCAGGCAAGGCAGCAATTCCAGCACACGTTGGGAAGGTCTCCAATCCCTCTCAACAAGCTCTTGCTTGTGGCACCAAGCTTGCAAAAAATTCAAGAATCATCTGGACAACTCTCAGTCATACTGTCTGATTTTGGGTGGTCCTGCGTGAAGCCAGGAGTTGGACTTGAGGATCTTCGCAGGTCCCTCCCAGTTCAGGATATTCTATGATCCTACAATCCTTGCACGTGAAGATAATCATCACATCTCAGCATAGCCTCACCTGGCAGACACCAAGATAAAGCAACAAATCTCACTCAGGATGCCTTAGCTAGCAGAGGTACACTGTCTCACGAGTCACTGTAATATAAATCCTCCCATCAAGCTCACAATATCATCTGCAGCACCAGGCTTCTCAGGTTTCTCTGGATGAAGCACTATTTTAGCTCTATGTTTAGCACTTGGAAAGTAGCCAGAAGACTTCCATAACCACCACTGATTTGTTAATCCCTTAATGCACAGGCACTGTTTGTTACTTAGGATGTCAGGTTTCATCACCCCTCAGCACAGTGGTGATAGAACTTCTTGACATCAGACTACAAATATTATTGCAATGTCAATACTCCCAGGGAGGAAGCCAGGCTGAGTTAAAATGCGACTCTGGTATTGACAAGCTGGTTTGGCATTGCCGAGTTCAAACTGCCAGGATCACCTGGCAACTTCAAAAACAAGAGAATTGTTGCCAGGATCCTTTTTGAGTCCTTTGAGTCTTAGCCCAAGATCCACATGGTAACAGCTAAACACCTTCCAATGAGATGAAGCAAGAAAGTGTGGTTAAGTGGATTACACTCTTCCGGGAAAGTACTGGGAACAATGTGTACATATGCATGTGAGTGTGTGCAGAGACAAGTTTTCCTTGCTCTTCTTGCTCTTTTTGTCCATAGTTGGTGGAATCTGAAAATGAAGCATAAAGGCAAAAGGGCTGAGCCTCCTGTTAATTACTGTGGGTTATTTTGTTTGTTTGTTTGTTTGTTTTTTACTTCAGAAGATAGACCAGCAGAATGCCATGCTCGGCCATGGCAGGATGAAGCCAGGCCAAGGGCACATTGAGCAGAGCCTATCCCCAAATCCATGCGTGTCCCTGGCAGCTGCACACACACAGCCCATCTGGTTATCGATATCTCCAATGGAATCATCTCGGGGCTTCAGCTACCACCCGCCAGCACGGGGGTTGGGAGAAAGACAGAGGGAGTTAAAATTAAATTAGCAATTGATTAATACTTGAAGTCACTCAGTAGCTGTTGTTGAGTGTCATTTGGGGGCTTTAACCCTTCGGTGCTCCGTGCTCCATGCATCATAGGTGGCATTATCAACAAGGAAACTTGAAACTTGGGGCAATTTTTTAAAAGCTCACAATATGGTCAAAATGTGGATTTCAATAAAATTATGACTTACCAGAATTATTTTATTGACATTTCAGTAAGCACATAGCCTCCTTTTCAATTTTATTAACAGGAATATTTTGGAAACAGAACAAAAGGAAGATACCAGAGCAGTCTGTTTTTCAGACTCAGTGAAATGCAAAGAAAAAAAAAGAAAAAGAAAAAAAACTGACAAAAAAAGTTTTGGAGCAAAACTATTCCAAAATTTAGTGCTTGAAGTAAGAAGCAAAGTTCATGGAAAAAAAAACATTTAACATGCCAGGGAAGTAGAACAGTGCAACAGTGAAAAGATGCAGAGGAAAGGGAAAAAAAGAGGAACTCTTCTGATGGTTTAAATAGACAGCTCTTCACTGATTTCAGCAGAGCTGCCCCCTCTTTACAAAGAGTGCTGTGTTGTAGGGGATCCAGGGGACATATCAAACGGAAGGATTGTTTTCTTCCTACTGCTTGACATTCCTATATATAGATAGGTAAGCACAAGGAGCGATCAAAAGCCCAGCGGCACGTGGAGTAGACTTTGAAGGATGGATGCAAGCAAAAAGTGCCAGTTTTGAAGATGTCTGCTCTGCTTTCAGCGAGATCACAAATAAAAGCTGTGAGCCAGCACTGCACAAAACTACTCCCAAGGCTGTTCTTTTACTACAGCCTTCTCATTCAACAAGATAAAAGCAAATGTAAATGGGCAAGCAAGGCAAAATCCCAGAGCAAGGACACCGGCGACGCCACGGCCTCATACTGCATGGAGGTGCCCACGTGCCAGCACAGCATGTGTACTGCTGCTGCTGTGCCAGCAGAGACCCCCTGCCCACCCTCTGTGCACATCCAGATATTCTCCTCCTCAACACACACAGGGAGGCTAACAGAGAATTTACCATTCTTTTCTCTATAGCCAATTTTGAGGTAGCATTACTGCAGAAGGTGCATAGCAACAGAAGACTGAGTTCCATTACCAGGGAGTTCACAGCATTATGCTCTTCACCTTGTAAGAAATCCCTACTGAATTCAGGTGGGCAGACAATTACACAGAAACCAGAGATCAGAGCTTGAGGCCACATTAATACCTACTAGGAAATAAATAACCTACCTGAGAGAGAAGCTTGTTATCATCCTCCAGCAGTTTCACTTTTGTTTCAAGTTGTCTGATGTAGTTGGAAGATGAATCTTTAGGAAAAAAGAAAAGATGTATTTCAATTTCTTGTGTTAGAGGTAAGTGCTGTCACATGGCAAGGCATTTCTTCCCCCTGTGGAACACAAGTTTGGAAAAAAACTACTGACTACAAGCATGATGGGTAAGGAGGGGACTCCAGCAAAAGATTTTTTTTCCACTCAAGAGCTGAGATTTGGTAACAGCAGCTCCTTCTGTGAATCCATCAGTGCCATCAATCCGAGGGAAAGGGAAAAAAGGAAGGAGTCTCATAATTTTTCCCTCAAACAATTTCTGAGCTTTGAAAGATGCTCTCATTCATCTAAAATGCACCAAAATACTCAACGACAGAACAAGATGCCTCAACTCAGGTTCAGATAAACCAACCCCTTACACGCATGCTTTTTTTCCTTTCAAAACCAACTGATAAAATCCACAGAAATAAAATCTGTGCCAGAGTTCCCAGCACAGTAACAGGGTATGAGGCATACAGCCAGTCTCCAAGCTGAAGTATACACATCCTGAAACATACAGCAGAAATGCCTACCCATGAGACCTCTTTTTTTTCTAGTGGAACTATATGACAGAAACAGGAAAGCAAAGTACAGCACAACCCCACATAGTACAGCAATTTTTATCCTGAAGGAATTGAATGGCGAATTTACTCTGACAGTAAGACAGCAACATCAAGGAGGGCGACCTGGCACAGAAGATAACTTTCCAGAAAGATAACTTTTTGCATGGGGCTTACTGCTAACCAAAACATCTGCTTTTTGTTTGGAAATATGCTTTGAACCAATACACCTGCAAATTTTACAGATATTAAAGGAACTTAGGAGAAACCTTTTAGCCGTTTCCTTTAGAGCTTAACAGTTTGCACCAACTGCCTCCATCCACCTGTATGCCTGTAACATTTCTCCACTCACAATTTTGAGAGCGGAGGCTGTGAATTGTTACAGCAAGAGAATAAGAAGGAGGGAGTTTTTGCAGCTTTAGCATATGAAAAAGAAACCTGAACAATCTCTGCTAAAAGGGCTCTGTGAAATGGAATTATGCTTTCCTTCATTTCAATTATTACAGAATGGCTGCAAAAGCCACTATTCAGCCAAAGGACCTCACGCTGAGCATGAATCAGAGAGGAACAGAGTGTTACACAGCACAGGGCTGCTGCCGGCTCCATTCCGGACCAGCTTGCCATGGTCAGCAGGCACCCTCAGCTTCATCTCTGCACACAGAAACACGTGCACATCCACATGTGTAAGGTTTAGGCTCGCTCTGTGCCAAAAGGCTTATCTTCCTCTGTGCCAGCACCTGCCAGAAGCACTCAGTGCAAGCCTGAATGCACTTTCTTGGCCACTCTTTGGGCAGTTTTGCAGAAGAGCTAGCATGCAATCTACCACTAAGCACTGAGAGTGCTTTGACCAGTCAAGAGAAAAATTGGAATATGCTTGGAGAAGCTCTACCACAGACAAGAGCCAAACCACAAATAAAGGAACAGCGGGACCCATCAGAGTAAAGTGCCCAACTCAAGCACGCGCATTCTCAGAGGAAACATGTTCACGGCTTTGTTTTGATAATGCTTTGTACAAAACCAGGAAATCCAAATAAATCCTCATAAAAAAAGCATAAGACAACACCATAGGGAGCTGTGTAAGTTCAGTGAATGGCTTTAGTGGCCTAAAGATTCACAACAGCGTTGCCTTCAGCTGCAGAGATGGCAAGCTGTCTGCCCAACAGAAGCTCAACCACAAGAGGGGCCCACAGATCTCAGGAAAAGAGGGCAAACAAAGCAGGTTGTGTGATCGATCCACAGCATCTTCCCAACTGAGGTCTCATGCAAACAGTGCCAAGAATTTAGTCATGCATACAGAAATGCAGAATAAAATGCTGCAGATCTCTACTCTAGTCAGCAGGATTTCAGCACTAGCTTCAAGAACTTACTGAATTAGTAATAACCCAGTGCTCCATTAGGGTGATAGGGAATTTAAAATCCTTAAGGATCCTTCATGGAGCACAGTTTCACCCCTTTTGTACCCACAGCTCAGCCCAGTAATGCCCATTTGACTAAGCAGTGCCCAGAACAACCTCAAGCTCCATCAAAAGACTTGCTGAAACCCCACCTCTTCCATTTGTGTGCTTGATACAAAGCCTCCATCTGCAGATCTGGCCAGATAAGCTGTCCTCCTGAGCTATGCTCCAGCTTCACCAAGAAGCACGTGCAGCAGAGGTGAGCACCCCTATGCAGTGAATGCAGTGATGCCAATACATCAGCTCCTGATACTTATCTCAATATATTGGGGCATCCAGCTCCAAAGAAGGATTCAAAGTAGTGTCAAAAGACACCTTCTGGGATTCCAGAGACACGGACTGAGCACAGCCTATGTGTGCATACCTTGTACACACAGCAACACTTGCATAAACAAGTGCAAAAATGCTAGACAGTACTACAGACCTGTATGTGTTGCAGGTCACGTGCAGACACAGAAAAAAATCAGCCTGTAATAAGCCTTTCTCCTGCTTGCAGTTCAAGTCTGCTTCACAAGCAGCAGTGCCCCCACCGCTCCCCTGGTAATCTCTTTTCATTGCTTCATGTTTTGATTGTGCCACATATGGAACTCTATGCCACGCTGCGTATAAACAACAGCAATAACAGCAGCTTATGGGAACTACTTCTGAGCCCTCCTCCCCACCCTGTGCCCTCAAAGGGCAGAGAAGCTGAAGGAGGTCATTTTTGGCATCCCTACCCTCCAGCACAGGGATATATGTATATGGCTCAAAGTAAAGGCTCACACCCTGAGCTTCACTAGCAATGCTCTTCATGTGGTAGCTTTAGCATTGCTAACATCTATACAGAGTTAATGTTAAATGGTTGAATAGTGACACAGAAGCTGCTGTGCTTAGGTCTTGAGAGCTACAAGGAGTGACCAAGAGATTGGCCATAGCTGCCTAAGAAAAAGAAACAGTGAGAAAATTATTTTCAAATCCTTTGCAAAGAAAAAGCTATTCCTTGGACATGCTGGGGAGGCAATCTCTATACCTCCAGGAAGGAATGCACACCACAGTCACCATTAGCATTAAAAGCCTGCTCTGAGACTTGCTAGAACTCTTCACACAACACTGCTGAACCCCAAACCACATCTGATGTCAGTTAGAAAGCACATCACAGCAACATAAAATTTAAGTAGAAAAAAATCAACTTAGCTCTTTTGTCAGCAGGAGATGCTCCATGTCAGGCAAAGGCTGAGAAACAGTGCTCAGAACCACCACCACCCGCACTGTACGCTCGGAGACGAATAGTCTCCATCTTCTGGGCCTCCTTGAGCTGAGGTGGACACCAGACGAGCCCCCTGCATCTTGATCTCAGGTTTAAAGAATCCCATGACAGCAGGCAGTAACACTCCAGGCCGAGACTCTCCCACATTAGATCAAGAAACACATTCCCAGCATTTTTCTGCCTCTGACCTTCCTCTTATCAGTGAGTTTCCCCCCTTGCCTGCCCCCCTCACAGCCGTGGGGTGAGGATGGCCCCGTTGACCCACCCAAGAGAGGCAGCAGAGCTGGAATGTTGGCAGCTTGGACCCTCTCATTCCCATTATTAGGAATGATTAGGAAAATGAATGGTCTCAGCACTTTGTCAAAGCCTGCTGTCAGCCTTGAGGAATGCTGCACCTTCAGCCCAAGAGCTTTCACCCTGGCAACACGAGCCAGACCCCTGGCACACCCAACTGGCCCATCATCTCACAGAACAATACGGCACCCACTTTGAGTCCCCACACACCACCTGGTGCATCACCAGAGTCCTATTGTGTCCTACCCCATAATGCAGGGTAGGACACAGCTCTGTGAATGCATGGCACAATGAAGTACAGTATCAAGGATGGAAGTCAAAGACACGTGAGAAGAAGAACTCAGGAGTGTGTCTGGTCAGCTGTGATGGGATGACACCAGGACCAAAATGCTCTTCTTCTCACACTCCTCAAGGTCATGGGCTGCAGCTATACGAGCAACATTTGCCTTAGTTGACCAGATGGCACCAGACAGGATTTCCCCTCAAAACTTTATGTCTCCCGCCCACAACCCTTGCACAAAACAGACTGGCCACCACTCCTGGAGCACTTCGGGCAGCAGGAGGAGGCCAGGACTGGCCCCAGCACAGCACCTCTGCAGGCAGCCAGCAAGCAACACTGACAGAACTCACACCAAGAGTGCCATAATTAGGCAGCGCTCACTTACACAACGTAATTGCTTCAAGCCGAACTGTTCACAGAGCTGTAAAACCTGAAGTTCTGTTTCTTTAAAGAGCCTTTGAAGAACTAATTGGACATAGCTCCTCACATTATCTCCGTGAGAGGTAAGAGCACTGCATTCCAGCCCATGAAGGAGCATTACTGATATTACCCACCGCCCTCAAGATTTACCATCTTAAAAAATACACTCCATCTGGAATCCACTGTGATGCAATCTAGCTGAATAAGTTTTCTCCACGTAGACAAACCAATTAATACTCATTACAGCTCAATTAAGGCAAGACAAATCACTCTACCTTGTTTTAACTAAATGCCCTTTGATGGAGCAGGAACTGCCTGGCTCCTGAAGCTTTTTTAAAACAGAAATTAGAAACTGTTTCAACAATCAAAACAATCTCTCAGCCTGCAGAGCACAGAGCAGCGTCATTTTAAAAAACAGTCAGAAACACTGGAGCCTTTCTGATCCTCATTTGAGATTTCAGAGGAAGCTGTCTGAGGGGTAAGTAAGATGAATTATGCATTTATTTTGACAGTAACAAATGTTTTTATTTCTACTTATGTTATTTCTCAAAACCATGAGCATGCAGAGCAGAGGCTTGCATTGCAGCAACGGGTTGGGATCGAGCCACATCTATTTAAGCCCTTATACCAAAGCTTTTCTTACTTTAGCACTTGAACAGATGTAAGAAATGTAATGACTTAGTACAGTTCATAACAGAGATGCAAGAAAAGGTTAACGTCACACTCCTTGGAACAAGGATGCTCCAGAGCCCCCCAGCCACCTCAGTCACACACCCTGCTGGGGCAATGCAAAATGGCCTCCTGCTGCGATTCCTCCCCAGGAAACACATTCACAAGTAGGATTTACAAAAGCAAAGCACAGCTCTATTTGCTTTGTCACCATCCTGCCAACAAGACCCTTCCATCCCTCACCAAAAGCAGCGACCCCAAGGGGATTCTCCCAAAGCCAAGAAAGACATAGGAAGGAGAGATGTTCTGCCAGTCTTATACTTCACCACGACCTGCCTCATTCAGCCTCATGTGATGGGATGCTGGGTGTTCCTGCTTCCTCCCCTTCCACTAAAGATCATTCCATAGAAAGATCTTCACCTGTGCTCAATAAAACATTTCACTGTTTGTCAGCAGTTTTGTTATCACACCTCTACTCTTCAGCACAATATTTCAGATTCTTACTGCTCTGTTGGTTTTGCTTCTTGACACAGACAACCAGGCTGAAAAATGGGCCAGCGGCTACATCTTGTGAAAAAGGTGATTTATTAAGGCAATAGGGATTTCTTAGACCAGCTGGGAAGCAGATGAAACTCACATCTTTTTGTACCTTGTCACTACAGAAAACATTCAGAAGTGGACAAAATCATAACCCCTGATTCTTCCTAGGCAGCTCCCATCTTTCTGCTCTTACCATCAAAACCCACTGATAGAACCACAGAATCATGCAGGTTGGAAAAGAACATCTGACACAACCCATGGTGACACCTGTCTGAGTAAGACTGGTAAGATCTGACCTCGTATAGTTCAAGTAGAGGTGATATCTCAAGGTACTGAATAGGTATTAAAACACTATTCAAGACAATAGAGAAGTGCACCGTCAATTCCAAATAACTCAGAAATCCAGTCTCAGATTAACACGCTTTTTTTTTTAACTACACCACACCAGTGGCTGTGTGCTAACAACAAGGCTGTGCTAAGCACTGCTCAGGCAGGATGATGGGACATACGCCACTGGAGCTATTTAATTAACGTTTTCAAGCAAGTCTCTAGCTATGAGATCTGAAATTTTCCAAGATTCCAAGCTCCCAATTCAGTTACAGTTCATTAGGCCTGTCTGGGAGCTTAGCAGCCTCCAGCCAGTCTGTAGAAGTCCGATAAGGTCTCTCTGACTTCAGATGTCACTGTTCACTGCTGCAACTCCCAGCCATGACATCACCTTCCAGCACAGCACATCTGCCTACTGCCGCTGTCAACAGCAGCTCAAGAGCTCCTGATACCTTATCAGGATTTCATTAGGACGCAGCTGATAGGAAAGGAGGAGTGTGTGCCTGTGTGTGCCTGGCATGGCAGAGCAGCCAGGAGAGAGCTGTCTTGTCTCTTCAGAAAGTGCCTACCCATATCTCCTTTTTTGTCTGGTGACCTTTATGTTACAATCTTCACAGGGACCATCCTTCTATCACCTCAAAGCAGCACAGGAGCCACTGGAGAGCGCTTGCACCACACTACTAACCCATGCAAACCGTACAGCCTGCTTAGTGGGAAGGGGGAAATAAAGCAGCAAAGAGCGTATTATTGCTGTGTGAATTACATTTCTACACAAGAGAATGGTAGAACATTTTGTTGTCTTTCTATAGGAAAAAATGGCGGCAGTGATTCCCAAATTTCTCAGCAAAATCTTCTACCTGTTCCCACTGCCTGCATAGCCCAGCTCAGCCACAGCGATCAGCCACTATTGTTTGACCAGGCTTCCCAGGGAAACCTTTCTTTCTATCCTCCAGAGATTCTGAAGGCAAACAACCTAGCAAAAGATTAGTGTTTGCTTTGCAAGATGTGTTTTAATGCCTAATCGAGGACAAAACTCTGAAAACAATCAGCATCAGATCTATTTGAGGTTCAGCCTCAGACTGGGCTTTCAAGCAAAATTGGATGGACTATAATTAGATGCAAACCCAGTGCTAGAAATATTTGTGTCCAACACTCACGCAGCCAGACAGCTCTGACTGGTGTACGTGTAACAGAGGGAAGCTGATTTACACGAGCTGCAGCACGCTTGCCCTGTGCGTAGAAAAGCCTGCACTGTCAGATGCAGCAGGTGCTCCCTGGATCAGTCCCAGGTGCTGCAATACAGGCAGCACCCCCCACAGCTCTGTGACATTGGGCAGATTTCAAGTTTTGCTTGGCCTCTTTAAGACACTGTTTGCTGTCCAACCATGTGGATGGGCTCAACGGATGCATGAATATCAACAGAACAATTTCAACAGAACTGAAGAAAGTTCAAATTTTAGGTGGATCAGAGTGATTCTCCCTTGCAGAGTGTGGTACCAGCACTATTATGTCAGTGCTTACTAGCTGACAGGAAGGGAGACAACAAAGATGCAGAAGCTGTATGAACAGGGCAAGATCTGACTGACTACTGTAGGTGATGCCGTGCTCATGAAAACCTGCAAGTGAAAAACTGAAGAGAAGACAGCATAAGCAGCACAAGTAGACCAGAGGATCTTTGATTGTCCCATTCCTTAGTCAATACAGATTCAATCAAAAACATTCACTGCCCATGGTCAGGGCAATACTGAAACAGTGCAAGAACTGCTGCCACCAAATCCAGCAGAGTAAAGTCACAGCCTACTGACCAGTGCCAAAGTAGTGAATTAGGAGATCATCATAATCTTTGTTATCCAATACCTCTCTGCTATTGCTACAGATGGATAAGGGCTGATCTACCACAGTATGGCCCATGCAGGATCTTCCATAAGGGACTAATTTTAGATACTGAGAGCTAAATCCCCCAAACTAGACAGATCCATGTATGGCTTCTCATTGGTGCAACAGACATCGCTGATGTACAGAAGGGAATGGACAAATCTTTCCACTGACATAACCAGATCCTATGAGCTACTTGGACTGGACCCTTCCTTGGGGCAAGAGAGAGGTAAACAAAGTTGTATCAACAACATTCATTTGGGCTGGAAGTTCCTCACAGCTAATGGGATTCTGCAGCTTTAATGATTATGAAAAGGTTAAAATGACCTGCCAGGCACCCTGAGTTGTTTAAGCTTCTTTTCCTTCCTCGTGCTGCTTTAATCTTGGTAACTCAGTCACGTGACCCAGTTAAAAAAAGCCCCAAAGCCGATTAGTGGCTTCTACGACTCAAAACTACTGGCTATTAAGGACTCAAAACATTTGGGATGGTGTGACTGCTTTGGGAAGAGGAGTCCACTCCTTTTGGGTGCACCTCAACAGATGCTGCAGCCTCCATCCATCAACAAGATGATGAAAGGGAAGAATTCCTGACAGTAAGGATACACACTGTACTGATCTACACCAGTGTCAGACCAGTTGCTTAATTCTTCCCTCCCACATCCAAAACACAGTCTCTCCCATCTCACCTGGGCTACTCTCATAGTAGACCCTTCCCCTGTCCATACAGGCAACTAGCAACTAAAGGCTGACCCACCATACAATCAACGTACTATGCCCAAAGCCTCCACTGGACCTACAGTTTTGTGGCAGCACCCCTCAATTCCTCATGCATAGCAGTTCTGTGGAAAAGGATGTCGTGGACATTTGCAATTTGCAGCACGGACAAGAGTCCACATCATGCTCCAGTAAAAGCAGTATATGGAATAGCACTGTGATGCAGAAGCAAGAACCCATACAGGAACTGAGAAAATAATCCTCCATCATCAGTGCTGCTAAGGATCTTGAATACAGATTTGTGGCCACTTTTAGGCATCGTGCTTCAGGAGTCAGGCAGACTAGCTGGAAGGAATTTAGGGAAAAACAAGGAGGATGAGAGAGTGGAAAGCATAATCTAGCAGGAGAGCTCAAAGGAACACAGACTAGTTAGCCTGGAGAAGAAATGGCTGAACAAAGACATAGTAACGGATTCAAGTGTGTAAATGATCATCAAAAGAAGCAGCAAACAAATTGCACTCTGTGTTCATCCAGGAATAGCAAGCTCTCTAATAACAGGGATACAGGAAGGCTGGAAGAGATGGCCCTGGGTGGTTGAAACTGCCACTGATGATGGCTTTCATAAAGAAGTTACATAAACATCTGCTGGGAGCAGCGTAGGTACAGGTGGGTCTGCCCTGAAGCAAAGGGATGGGTTTGGTGACCCAACAGTGCTTCAGTTCTGTTCTCCATGAATATCCTGAATGCACTACATGTGAGAAAATCTATGGCTACTTCACTTAAATTCCAGAAAACAAATACCACAATTATTTAAAGACAAAAATGAAATCAGTAAGTCCTCAACTGGCACATGAGACCCAATAGTCTGAAACCATTTAAGCATTTTCATTTTCTATCTCCTGCAGAAATTCTCATCTAACTGCACAGTGGCTGACAAAGAAAGGTGAAAGAAGAACAGGTAAGCACATAGAGAACAAGTTCTGGCTTAGAACCCTAAGACACTAATAGGATACAGGGAATAAAAAGGTTCTATTGGAAACAGTTGGCTGCTTTAAAATACTGCTAAAGATTTCAGAGTTAGTTCTGCCAGAAAAGAGAGTTGTCATCTTTAGGAATTATCATTCCCAGCTTTTCCACAGAAATCAGTAATCCTAAATCACAGAAGGCCAACACGCACCAGGCTCAGTATGACTATAGCAACAACATATGGCCTCTTTCCCAAAGAGAGGGGCTCAATGAATGCAGGCGAGCTGAGGAATGCCAAGAACCCACGTTGGTTTGGAAACAGCCTCAGCAGCAGAACAGCCAAACCACGGTCAAGGTTTGCAGACACTGTGAGAAGGGAAGGGCCTGGAGAAGGCTATGAAGACAGTTGTGTCCACGTACACGAAAATGTTTCTCTCCAGATCTGAACTCAAACAAATGCACACAGATTTCCCCCCAGCATGGGGGACTGCTGTTGTTGCTCAAAACTTCAGCATATTTGACAAGCCCTTTGCTGAGTATTTTCAATTTTATGACAAACCTCTAGTCACAAATAGTTCAAAAGCCTGTGCAGAAGACACCAGGTTAATCCAAAGCCTTGTGAAACGGAAGTAGCTTTGCTTTGAAATTTTAGATTTGTTTGAATCCAGAAGTATTTTCTCCTGGACACATTAGCATTACTTCTCAGGTAAGAAGCCCTACCCAGTTTCAGATGGCTGCAAATTTATATTCAACACTGTGCACACAAATGGGCTGGTAGGCTTTATGCAGAAATTCCAACTGCCTTTGAAGGAATTCTGCTTAGAAAGCAATAGCACAAAGCAGTCCAGCTGCAGAAAGGCTCTCCTGAGTTTACAAAACTACTTCCTAAGCAACCTGCAGGGGAAAAAGACTGATTATAAGGCAAATTGATGTTTTTGTTGTAAATGTATACAAATACTTGCAAAGGTCTTTCTTTGTCAACACCAAGCTGAAACTTCTGCAGGCTCCGAAAACCGCATTTCTGATTGTAAATTTGCTCCCCCTTTTGCTTGGGAAGATTCTTCTGGACAATAAACTCAGCGAGCCTGGGAGAGGACTGCATAATTATCCGCTCCACACAATGGAAACCAGCCTCTCCAACACGGTCCTCAACTGTCAGGAATCCAAGCTGGGTGATAATTAAAGCTCAAAACTCCTCTTCTGCCGAGCAGAGAGAAATTAAACTTTAATTTCCAGTCCTCAGATACCCCCGTGATGCTCAAGGAGCCCCCCATTTAAAAAATCTCATGGATGCAAATGATGCCCTCTGCAGTACCAAGAGGAAAAGTTTAATTGGCAGAGAGAAAAACTAATGATTAGGTTAATGAAAAATAGGCTCTATTGACTCAGGCTGCTTGACTATTCCTGATGAGGGTAAACAGCCTTCCCTCCCCCTCCTTCCCCAGCCCCTTTTGTCTGCTGCATAGGACAAGGCTGAAAGCAGAAACTCGTTCAAAAAATGATGCCTTGGTGGGAAAAGGCTGGAGCGAGATCAAAGCGTCCCAGCCAGGGGCCCGGCAGCACAACCTCCATGTGCCCAGGAATTCAGCAACCCCCCCCCCCCCCTGCAAGTTGGCAGGATTGCCAGCTGCAGGCTGGGCTCAGGGATCCACCACTGAAGACGGAGGGTGAGAGCGACAGCCGAAAAAAAGCCAGGCAGTGTGAAACACTGCAAGAGCTAATTTAAAAAAAGAGAAAAAAACAAGCAAACAAGAGCAACAAAAACTGGGATCACAGTCGCTAGTTCAGAGGCCAGCTGAGGTCCGGCTCAGGGGTTAAGGAAGACCCATTGCAAGGCTTTCCCCAGGATTAGCAGTGCCAAAAATCTCTGCAATGCCCCAGGTCACGCTTGGGGTAGATAGGAGGAAACTTCTGCTCAATTGCCCAGCGCACACCTGGTTTCACAGCACCACCTGCTTCGGCCATGCTACCTGGGAAAAGACTTGGTTGGGAATTTTTTTTTTTTTTAACATAACATTTTTTCATGGTGAAATGCTGATTTATCAAGAGAGCATTTTTAATGAAAATGTATCCAATTTCATGCAATTTTTAGCTCAGGATGAACTTTCTATTAGAACCTCAGAGAAAGCCTAAAATAGCCACAAGCCTATGGCTTAAGGCAATCACTGGGGTACGTATAAATCCCTGCACACTAAGCTCTTCTTGAGTTGGGGATTGTGTGCACTGGTGTCAAAGACAAAAATTTTTATGGCCAACAACATGGAGCTTGGCTGCACTGCAGGAAGAAACCCTGCATCATTTCCTATTTGTCAGAAGTAACTACTGCTGTTAAGCCAGTGGCTCACACCAGGTAGATAAGGCACCAGTGTTCACCCTAGCTAGGTTTGGAATATGGGCACACTTTGCCACTAGCTGGCTTGATGTGCAGATCTCCCAGCGACAAAGAGCTTTTTGGGGGTCCCAGTGAGGAAGCTAATCTCTACTACAGGCCAGAGCACCAAGGGGACCCAGTGTTCTGCCAGCACTTATAAAGACTTTCAGAGCACAGGTTTCGCACTGCAGCTCAGAAGAGGAGAGACCACCAGAAATGCAAGTGGTGGCTTTGGGTACTTGCTGAGATAACCCTTCCCTCTTCCCATTGCACGGTTCCTCCTTTCCAGTCAGACTCAGAAAAAGAGAGACTCACACCGTTGTTCTGCCGACTGTAGTTAAACATTACATGCTCCAAATGCCTAGTGATTTAACTCAGTTTTGATAAACACAGTCCAGTGGCAGCATGACCATGGGAGGAAGGTGCATGTCTTCCATACACCTCTGAGGACTGAGCACAGCCAGGAAAAACAGCCACACATAAAAACTATGAAGTATTTACAGTTTCTCTACTGTGCAATCCTTCTGTGTCAAGCATAAAGAAGGCATAAATCTGACTCCTGCCAGCTTTCATCTGATATATAATTTAACAACAGTAATTGGGTCATGAAGGAGCCCCCTCTTGCCATCAAATCACACACCATTGCCTGTGTTCTTACACAGGTGTGGGGGAAAATCCTCTTCTTGGAAAGCACTGACACTCCTCTCCCTACCTGCAGTCATCTTCTGCCAGCACCTGCAGCCCTGCTGGAGGAGCTTGCAAAAGGAAATTAAACAGGAAAAGGGCCTGTCAAGTGCAATGTGTTGGCTATGCCGTGCTGGCGGATGGTTTGTCAGGGCCAGCTGGAAACAGCAGTAGGCCAGCCAAAAATATGCTGTAACCTAAAACTAAGCATAACAAGGATTCCAGATACCTGCACTGAACGACACGTGGCATAGTTTAAGAATCTGGATACAGCTAACGTATAATTAATGCCTGGAAAGAAAGGCTAGATAATACCTTAGACACTATGTTATTAAAGAAGTAGAAATAAGATAGAGGAGTAGATTAAAACATATCACTGGGCTGCACTGATGCAATGAGACAATAGAAATAACTGTTTTAAATCAGTTAATAGTATAACGTTAGTGCAATAAAAGTAGGAGCAATCATTTAGAAAGAGCAAGTCAATCCTCATATTTCTCTAATAACTGTGCTTTGCTATCATCCAGGCTACTGCTCTAACCCAGGGGTTTTCTGGAGTACACAACAAGGCCAGCCCTACCCAGCCACTGGTCTTGTCATCCACTCCACAAATGGCTCCAGTGGCCTCATCTTCTGGGAGGACGCTGAGCCATTCCACTGCAAGGGGAACATGAGCAGGGAGCATCTCATCCAACAGGTCCCTGGCTATTGGAGAAACTCATGTTCCTGGGAGAGCTGCACATTCACCTTGCCCAGGGCACTGTGGGCAGCCCAGGCATGAGTCCACCAGGGATAATAAAATCAATCCCAAAATTATCAGGCAATCAAAAGAGACTTTCTGATTCCACAAGCTAAACAAACACATGCTATGGCTTTGCAAAAGGACTGTGCAAAACTGTGCAAACATAAGGATACATTTCCCGGATAACGCATTCAAAAGTTAAACCATGCAACACAGTCAGCCTCCACTGTTATTCATTAACAGGTTTATTACTCTTGCTGAAGCCCTTTGGACTAAGCTGACCACTCCCTAAAGGTTGTTAAGGTGCACAGCTCTGGGTTGCCAAAAGCTGCCTCCATGGTTAGCTCCCAGCCCAGTTGCTCAAACTGCACAGATAACTGCAGGAGCCACTTCTGCGTATTCTGCTTTGAATGCATATTTGGTATCTTGGTTTTAAAGCACAAGTTCACAGGAATAAGTTGCAAGCACAGACCCCTGCTTGCTCTGCAGTGTCACATCCACGAGTCAATGAAAGAGCCCAGCATTCTGCGTATCCATAACACAGCAGAACAGGGACAAAGGGAAGGGATACATGAAGAGACGAAGACACAGGTATCTTCCTTCCTGGTAGAGATGTCAGCCTCAGTTTCTCCAAATCCAGTGCACAACAAAAGCCCCTGCCGTGCCAAGGGACCAATCTCAGAAATTACCTGTGTCCATGGAGGGCCTTTCCCTTTCAGATCCTCCCCAAAGCAGATTTTCCTCCTGCTCTTATTTAAACATGATCTGAGTAAGCAAGCCGCCATTACCTTCACAGAGAAACTATTCCATAACCTAACAGCTTTCACCTTGAGGAAACATTTCCCAATGACTTACTCCTTCAGCTAATTTCATCCCATTAATCCTAACTGTTTGTGCTCAATCCACCCCCACTTTTTCCCCACCCTTCCCATACTCATGCTCAGTTATTAGACCCCCACAGAGGCTGCTCACTCCCTGCCACCAGGAAGGCAAAGGCCTGATCCTGACACTGGCTCACAGTGGGCTCAGCCTTCACAGATGCATAAGGAAAGCCATGGAAGCTGTTTGGACAGCTGGATTTGTCCTCTCTTCCCCCAAGTGTACTCTAAACACAGTTATAAAGGAAAAGTCACCCCTGCCTTGTTGCACAACATGCTTTGCAGTGCCAATTTCCATCTCACAAGCACACTGCCTGCACAGCACTATTTGTGTTGACCAACAGGAATTTAATCAACTAACAATAATATACGGGGTAATACTCAATTGTTTGAATCCGCCAGTCAGATGAAAGGATTTACAAAGGCTGGATTTAACTCCCAGCCCTGGCAGCTTTCCCACAGTCTCACTCTAATCTACTGAGCTAGAGAGAATATGTGAAAACTCCAAAATCTGTGTTTTCCTGCAGGGCGCGTTAAATTCAAGTCTCTCAACTACAGATCTGTACTTTTGTCATGTCCCCTGCTCAGCCACCTGCTCTACCTAACCCTAAGTGAGCATTACACCACAGCAAAGCACACTCAGAGACAGCCAGCTTACGCAATCACTAATTCCATAAGCATTACAATGTCTTTAGTGACAAAAAGGCTAAACAGAGCTCAGAACGACAGCAGCCAATTCACTGCACAGAACTGCACTGAAGAAACTGATGTTGCTTGGGAAAGCCCATGAGCTGCACCATTGCTGGTTCAGCAGTTACCACCCCCTCAGCAGGTTAGAGAATGTCTTACAACACCGCAAACCATTGACAGGTTTGTGTTTGCTTACTTTGGAGAAGAGAAGCCTTATTACACAAAAACAGTAAAATACTCCTAGATGTTTTCACTAGTAGCCCTGCAATCCAGGGCCAGAGGAGGGCAAGTGCTCACCGCTCTGGGAGCCAAGCAATTCGGCTGGAAGAGAGACAAGCATGGGGGCAATCCATGACAAATGAGCTAGTGCTGGATATAGGAGGAAGCAAGGAAGCAACTCCAGCCCACATCACTATGTTCCTGCATCCCTTCCAAGCACAGACTGTCCCACCGCTGGGTTGCCCGTTAGCCCATTCCTCTAGCAACCTGGCACTGCTGGTCAGGACTCCAGGGCAGAGGGCCTTTGGCCACAGCCTGAAGGCCATTTTACTTCTGCTCACCACACAGCTTTAGAAGCACTTAGGGTAGGGGAGGACTGGAGCAGTGGCACGGCTCCCCCATCCAGCCAGCCTCTGATTTTGCAGACCAGTGCCTCGGAGGGACCATAGCAGAATGAAGAGAAGAAAAACATAAAATGTGTTGAAGCTCTCAAGCAAGGAGAGCATGAAGTAAAAAACACCAGGATTAACCAGCAGTAAAGACAGACCATACTACTTTCCACAGGTCAGTTGCAATATTTGACTTGTTCACAGCCCAGACAGATCCCTGTCAGCTGTTGCAGTGTAGCACTTAATAAAAGACACCTCGGGAGGTTCAGTCAATATATCCACAATGGGACAGTCTTGGAGGGACTGCCAACATGGATGCCCCACCCCCCCCCCGGTAGGAAGTGAACATGCACAAGTTAATTTCCAAAGACTCAGCTTCATGGTCAGCCATGGTTTGTGGCAAGAACACAAGAACAAAGTAGGGACAGCAATTTCCTGTGTTGGAAGTAAGTTTGGGCAGAGATTTGACAGCTTTAAACCCCCAGGCTTAGGTCTTCCATTTGACAGACCACAGTCTTCTGCCCCAGGAAGCATCCACCCCCAAACACTCATTAAAAAAAAAAAAAAAAAAACAAAACCACAAAGGAAACATCTCTAAGCATGCAGATGTTTAGATGGGCAATACTTGAAGATGCTCTTCTAGATGAACCCCTTCCCAGACCCATTCACCGCTTCTGACATCCTGAGGAGGTATCAGAGCTGCAGACTTGGGAGTTGAACGGACCACAAGAAGTGAAGAAACAAACACACACAACACCAAGAGGCACAGCAGGTCCCTCCCTCCCCCTGCAATCTGCACTAATCTCCTCCAACGTCTGTGCTGCAGAAGATAATTTAGAGGCAATGGCATGCTCCCTAACACATTGCCTCTCTCACACAGCAATTAAATGTACATCATTGTCTGGCTGTCCCGTATCCTTGGGGCAGGCAGGATTGTCATCATCTTAAAGTCATGATTTACAGAGGTAATAATCATGGCACCAGCCTCATTACATGCCAACTTTCAGGAAATTAGGTGATAGATATTATTCATTAACTTGCCACATGATACCCATATCCATCCATCTGTTACAGCTGAGCTAACATTTTGGTTCAGAGCATGCAAGCTAATAGCTTCTTTAGGAAGGAAGGAGGCATTGTCCTGAAAAGTGATGGGAGAGAACAGGAGGATTGCAACTGTATAAAATCTGCTTACCAAAGGGAAAAAAAAAAAAAAAAAAAAAAAAGAAGAAAGATGTCAGAGCTTGAAAGCTTTGTGAGCAACAGAAGGATGCTCAGGCCAACACCGTCCAAATCAGAGTAATACACAGTGCTCAAAAATGGCATGCACAAGTCAAAAACTTAGTTCCTGGTGGGCTCAGTCCAAAAAGGTGAATATGAAACAAAGTGGATTAACACTATTTTGGGGTGCTCTAGCAGGTTGCTTCATGACAGTGAGCTGCTTAGAGCCCTTGAAGGAGCCCTCCGCACTTTGCCCATAGAACTTGCTGGAGTCCAGCTGTCCTAACACCATTAGAGCCTAGGGATACTCCAGCCATCCTCAGCAGCTTCCAGGAACCCAGAGCAGCCTTTGGCAGCCTAAGGACTGTGAAAAGAGGAGAATGCTGAACACCTGCCTCTCGATCAAGTGCTGGGACAGAAACTCCCCAAAGTACATAGGAGAACAGTCACAGAGAAGATGAAGGCCTCCAGAGCTTATCCTGCTCTTCACCTAGGCTCCAGTTTTGCCTCACTGAGATGGGCATCTTTTAAGAACTTAATTCCAGGATGAGTCACTGCCAAAAAGGGGGAATAAAAAGGATTCCTGTGAAGTATTTTTCATTATTTTCTTTTCAGAGACGGCTGTGTTCTTAGGAAAAGAAACCAGAGGGCAAATGCTGAGACCTCAGAGGCACAACCCTACATTGCACAGACATCTACTCTCAAGTATTAGTCATCCTTAGGCAAATAATACAAATGGTTTCCCAGCAATTGTTTTGCCAGAAAGAAGAGAAAAGTGAGTGTGGATGGTGCTGCTATTGCCAGTGCCAGCCTTTGATATGACAACACTACAAGACTCTGAAGGAGGCTCTCCAGCAATGCAGAAAGTTTGTGCCCATCAAGCTACATCATGCCCAGAGGCCAAATTTATCTTCTCTAACCCTATTCGACCCTTTTAACAAATGCTTTCTCAAGCAGAACACATTAACAAGTACCATAAAAATAAAAGGGTTTCTCATTCCTCCCTCAAATGCAAGGAAGTGCTGTTGTCAGCCACAGGAAACACCAGAGCTGGCTGGGATCTTGTAGCTGGGAAACTGCTGCAAAAGAAGTGGCAGAAGAGCAAGGGACTGGGAGGAGGGGACAGAAAGCAGACTGGGAGCTTGGAAGCCTACTGTACCTACAGGCTTGCTGCTAACCATGGGCCAATGGGATGTGTGGCTAGGCACAGGGAGTCAGCACCCACCCTGGAACTGCCCAGCACAAGGGCAGCCAAAGTCTCCAATGCAAGCAGTGCCCAGCACTCCAGCTCCAAACTGGAGCTGATGATCCCCTCCCCAGCTCAGGGCATTCGGATGAGCAGAATCAAAAGCACAGCATGTGACAGTGCAGAAGCACTTCAGGAGAGGTATTTGCATCCCAACTGTGCAAGGTAAGAAAACTGCCAGCACAGCAGCATTAACAAGTCTGCTGCTGCCAATGTACTTCACAGCACTTACTGAACAGCTTGGTAACCTGAGGAATGATTAAAAGCGAAGTGAAAAGGAACTGTGCTTGGAGTCCATATGCTATGCTGGCCAATTACATATTAGGAGACCTCACCACAGCCTCAGGCTCCTTATCCTTCTCAGACAATGGTTTGATTTCTGGCTGGTCCTGTGTGGAGCCAGGAGTTGGACTTGATGATCCTTCCAACTCAGAATATTCTACAATTCTCTTACCCCAACCCCTTCACTTCAGGCACCAGGTCATCTCCTCCTCACTGCTCCTGGGATCACGGGGTGGGAACTGGGCTTGAGTTGGCATAATTGTGCTGCACCAGCTGTCCTATGCCAGGAGAGGTGCAGCTCTGGCTCTGTAGCACACACTGGTGATGTGGGGGACATACTGCCCAAGCTGCACAACCAGACAGAGACAACACATACTCCTCAGCATTAACACTTGTTTCCAACTGTTCTCCAAGGAAGACAAGGCTCTCTACAACACTAAAGGGTTAAGATTCATTCTGCAGCATTGCTCATGACATCTGTAGCACATGATACTGTTATTAGCATTTCAGGGATGTAATTATTGCATAATTCCAGGATTCACATCAACAGATCTGTGTTCCTTCAGGACTCAGCCGTATTTGCCTAGGGCAACAAGATGGTAGAGAAAGCAAAATGTTCAGCAGGCAGAAAGGGATGACAATATGAACACAGACTAGATATGAAGACACTTAGGCTAGAAACTAGGAAAAGGAGGCAGGAGACTTACGAACAGCCTTTCAGCACAAACAGTAAGGACAAATGGGCAGTGAGACCCTGACATGGGCTGCTCAGAGAGCTGTGGGTGCCCATCCCTGGAGGCATTCAAGGCCAGGTTGGATGGGGCCATGGGCAATCTGATCTCGTGGGTGCCAGCCAGCCAGCCCAAAACAGAGTGCTGGAACTGGATGATCTTTAAGGTCCCTTCCAACCCAAGTCATTCCATGAAAGTGCTGAATTGATTTCAAAATGATCCCACCTGGGACAGAAAGCACAGGCCCTCCCAAACAAAATACCCTCCAGTATCAATGTATTTTGTACACAGAGCCTGCTGCCACACGACATGCACACAGGCCTGGCATCACAAAGTAAGGCATAATTAGAAGTAGATTCCACCCAAATTAACTTGCAAATAGAGACGCAGGAGTGAATTCAGCCCCAGCTTAATTCTACTAAGGTCACTGAAATTACCTCAGAGATTAATGTGACCAACTTGAATATGTGTCTCATAGCCATCAAAGGAGCTGTGCACTTGCAAAGGGCATAACAGGTCTCTTGGATCTGCCAACCGTGAGCCGGGCACGTTCAGGATGAAGGCAACGGACAGAAGTCCCTCTTGGTTCAGATGCCCTTTAGCACTTCAACCGCTGCTTCTGCAGAGTTTTTGGACCAGGAAAAAACTGACTTTCAGCTTTTCTCCAAAGTAACACAAGCAACATGCTCTCCTTCAGGTCACTGCTGCAGCACTGGGAGGCCCTTGGGAGCATGAGCTTTCAGACAGATTAGTACAGCTTCACTGGGGAGGGAAGGACAACAGACGCCACTTAGCAGACTGCAAGCAGAACTCATCCCTGAACTGAATTTTCTTCACAGTCTCACAGTCCCTTGATCAGACAAGTCAGCTCCAATGTAATGAAGTGCAAACACTTTTGCTCCCACTAATTAGTTTTAATTAAGACACTGGATAAAGGGTAAGGATGTCTTTTTTTCCTTTTTGCTTTTACTCTGATTGTCTTCATTTTTATAGAGGATCTTAAATATTCAGATGCCTGAACCACAGCTTCAATGACAATATCTCAGGTAAACAAAATAATGGAGTATTTTATAAATATTGTCAAGTTTGCATGTAATTATCAGCACATTAAGGTCCTGCATACCCACCTGATGGATTTATGATCACCAAGAGAGCAAGGAGGCCTTCCTCATACAAAGCTCTAGAAAAATTTAGGGAGTTTATCACAGTTACTGCGTCACCATTGGCTTTTTAAACACTTTTTGTGTATTATAATGAATGGTTATCAGAGTGATGCACAGCTATAATCAATTGTCTGTGCTTCTGCCCATTAAGGACACTATCAAGGGCAAGAAAGCACAAATAAAAAATAGAAAATGCAATGCTCTGTCCTCTTCCCTTTCAGCCCTGGTGCCATGGGTCAGGCCGTTATTCCTGAGCACAAACTGTTCCCTTTCAATGCAGTTCCCCCCCCTTCTGCCAGATGACCCTGAGGCTGTGCTGGGTGGATTGCTCTGGGGGCCATGGGGCAGCCCTGCCATCCTCAGTACTCCCAGGCACCCGACTCGCTGCTCTAATTTTGGTGCTGACAGCCTTGAGAGCATCTGGGGAAGATGTCTGCTGTGCAGACGCCAGCAGCCAGTGGCAGAGCCCCAGCAAAGCAGCAGAAACCCCCCCCCAAGAGGTGCACAAAGGGCAGTGCCACGGGGACCCAGCAAAAAGCTGCAAATCAGCACCTCCAACACCACCGCCTGCCAGATCCTTGGAGCGTGCAGAGCTCATCCTGAATCCCTTTCTTTGGAGAACAGGGAGCTGCTCAGATTGATGCATTCCCAAATCCCTGATTCACTCTCTGCCTCTTTCCTGGAGAGGAAGAGCTACAGTCATCCCTAAATGCCAAAGATAACACAATTGAGAAAGGGATGCCATATCACACACCAAACTACTGGAGAAAATCCCACTTTATCTCAACAAGACAATTTTCCCTTCCTAGCTCTGGCAGAAGAAAGGCCAACCCCACCTAGCTGCAATTGTTTAACCCAGCTGCAGTATCTAAAGCAACGTCTACCTGGTAAAAAGGCATAGGGCAAATACTTCATGCCTGGTTCACTGTCTGTAACGTGATGTAGTGCTTGGAAGCCAAAAAAATAAGGACAATGGCAGTTATGAGCCAGATCGGGGGAGTATTACTTTGGAAAAACAGCCCCTTGGGAAGATGATACACATCAGAGGGGCAGTTTAACATGAGTGCTGGGAGATGGGCAGGATGAGCAGGTTAGACTTTTCCACCTCTGTATATAGGTGTGGTGCCACAGCAAGACTTCCCTCCTTCTTGTCTTCACAACACCACAGCTGCACTTGCTGTATTGCCTCCTGAACGCATTTCATGCACATCTATGTGGTCACCCAGGCTCAACAAGTCAGCTTGAAAACATCAGTTTGAAAATCCCTAGAGCCTGACATTTAATCCCAATAGGCTGAACCCACCAGCTCCTGCACAGGTAATGTTGCAAAAGGAAAGTTCATGCTTTTTGTTCCTGTGAGGAAGAACGTTCAATAACATTGACACTCATTTAAAAAAAAAAAAAAAAAAAAAAGACTTTTTGCAAGGCTAGACAAAAAAATACCACTGTCCTGGGAAACATCTTTCCCACTAGTTTCTCCTTAAGGATTCAGTTTAGGCTTGTGGGAACTTAACACATTAGAAACTCGCCCATAATTTGCATGCCCCAAACAGCAGGAAGATATGAGATCTGGTATTACTGAGATTTCTTTCCTTTGGCAAAACATATTCCAGAACATTTACTTGCAGAAAAGTTCACACATCATTACAACTAAACAGCATGCCTAGTGAGTGAAGACAGGGCACAAGATGACACATTACCCTGTGGTTTTATTATACTAGCTCTGCTTCCTTACCTCATTTGCAAAATTAGGGCTGGTCATAATCCTTCCATCAGTCTTTCCTGAAAATTAGGAAGAGGCTGAACCAGATTTTCCAATTAAAAAAATCTTCCCACAGTTTCAGAGATGTGAAGACAGACTTGCCAAGTATTTCATCTGAAGGAGCTTTCTGAAGTACCAACCCAGAACCTGAATGCCAAAACATTCCTTTGCAAGCATGCCCCAGGAGCATACATGGCCCAAGTGATCCCCACACCCTATGCCCAGAGTACCAGTTGAGAAGGAACACAGGCCAGAGGACACATGAAATTAAAGATCTTTAAAAGCTACACATCACCCACTGCAGCTAGGACTCTACAACTCAAAAGTGCCATTTGGTGATGCTCAGTGAAGCCACCTCCGCCAGAGAGCTCATGGTTCAGTTAAACCTTGCTATCCACATTTCACAGATGGGAACTACGATATGGAAGAGCTAACTGACTTGCCTAAGGTTACACAAGAAGCCTGCTGTCAACCAAGTCCAACAAGGCCCAATCCAGCACGTTAACCACATTCTTTCATGTGGTGACCAGTCTGAGGCTTGCAAGTTGTTGCTATTTTGCAATACAAAGCCACATCAAGCCCCTCCTCAGCAGATGCCCACAGCAGCCCACAGTGACAGAACCAGTGACCAAGTCTTACACAATGGCTGTGAAGAGTTTGGAGGTCAGTGCACCTATTTCCCCCACTGCTAGTGAAGCAGCCCCTCAGCCCCAGACTTCCCCTTGCCCCCAGTGCTGCAGTCACTGCCTCCCAGGCCTTACCTGCTGGCTGCAAACAGGCAGGCAGCTGTTGCCATAACACAAGTTACCAAGGAAATAGAACGATATGTCATCAATATCAAGCGCAGGGTGTGCACAGATAAACCAGCTAATTTCATTTTGGCTGAGGCCACTCCTTTTGTTCTCCAGGACCCATAACCCACCAGTGAACAAGTGACGGGTTTCTGTGGCTTTACACCTTACCATATGCGCAAAGCAGAGGCACAGAAAGACTTCTGGCCCACAGAGCTTCCTCATTCCTGCAGTCCAGCATTGCAGGCTGCCCGGAGGGACTGCAGTCTGTGTAGTCGAGGTTTTCCAGACCTAAGAGAACAAAGCCCTGAGCAACATGCTCTAATTCTGTGGCCAAGCCTCCTTCAAGCAGCAGGTTTCACTAGACACCTCCTGAGGTCCTTTCTAGTCTGAATTACTTACTGGCCTTTCCTGAACATTGCTCTGCCTTCCAGTTTTCCCTCACCATCATCACCATAAGGCAGCAGCACAGGCAGAACTAGAGCATCTCAGTCTTTTTTTTTTTTTTTTTTTTTAAACCACCCCTATGGGCAGCACATCCTTCCCGTGCTGCAGCTCTGAGCACACATAGATGTCATAACGCACGCTCACAGCTCCTAACTCTGCACAAAACAGCAAAACTTGAAATACAAAGGCAGGTTCTGTAAAGTCTTGTCAAGAGAAATAAGCCCAAGTTATTCATAGAAATGGGGCTGAGTGCAATCGGCCCAGAGTTAGAGAACGAAGACCAGAACCTCACTCTTAACACTGGAGTTACTCAAACAAAGCTCCACCCAATCTATGATTCTCAAACATCAGGCTAGGAATATTCCCAAATCCACAGCCAATAGGAAATTCCAATATTAACTTAAAAAATGAAATTCAAATATTTGATGGAAATTTTTTAAATGATCAAAACATACGATGCAATTGAGTCAGTAAAAAGAGGGCAGAGTTATAAGTTAAAGAAAGAACTGAAAATAGTCGATCTGCAAAGCTCGCTCTCTGCTCTAGGATATTATCCCACACTCCTACTCTATTTTACATGTATTTGCCTGGAGCTGTGGGCAGGAAAGACTCCTCCCAGCAGCACCTACCATACACTGAATTCCCCTACCTGCTGCTCTGAATTCTCTGCAAGTTGGATGGTTTTACTGACCTTGCAGGAAAGAGAGGGTTTTCCCCCCGCTTTTTGTTAAACAAAGTTTTAAAAACAAGCTATCTGAGCGCTCACATTCTTCCAAACAAATTCACACGCACCTTAAAGTCAGGAAAGGGAAATAACCTGACTTGTGAAACAGGCTGGGATTTACTTTATTTTAATTATTAAAAAATGAGAGTGTTAATTTCAGAGCCTTCAATAATTGAGTTTAATTACCCAAGAGACAAAACCGTCAGGCTGAAAGCTGTAAAATATATATAAACAAAACAAGACATATCAGCAGCAGGCAGAATGACTGAATCTATTACCACATTGCCAAATAAATGCCACACTACAGAGCCCTGGCACGGCTGAAGGTAATAAAAGTGACACCGAGCGTTTTGGGAGGGAACAATGCAAGCAGTCCCACATTCAGTTAGAAGCAGGTGACAGCATCCTTTCTCCCACTCAATTGTGCGTATTCCCATTTTTAAAGATGCAGCCCCTCATCTCCTCCAGATCCTTTGTGCAGCACACAATGCTCCCTGCACAGATGGCAGTGACTTGCCAGGCAAACCGCTCTGGCTAATTGTTCGTCCCGGCCACGAGCAGCGGGAACGGTGGGAGAGCGCGTGGAACAGCGGGCCTCACAGCCACAAATCATCCCACAGTGGGCATCTGCCCCTGAGAGCTGAGGGCTCCTCTCTCACAGCTCTCTACACAGCACGCAGGGGCAAGGAAAGCTTGAAAAAAAAGATAGAAGCCTGCCCTAAAAAGGCTCGTACACCAAAAAGGGTGGAATGAGTCGTGACAGTGACAAGACTGGCATCTTTACTCTGCCTTCCACGGGAAATCTCTAAAGCACAAAGGAGCACGTCCCACTCTTGCTGTGAATCACCGCCTCTCTTTGTGCCAATCACAGCCCCACTCTCACCAGTGCTTCCCAGCCTGCTTCTCTTGTTGCCAGTGCTGCTGAAAGTGGACCCTTCCCTTTGATCTAATTAATTTATTTCTTCTCCCAAGCACATCTGGGGGAGGGGAAAGAAATGGAAGCGCTTCAGGAAAGGATCCCAAATAAATCTGCATCGGCAGCTTGTCGCCAAACCACTCCCCAGTAAAACAAATGCCAGGTTGAATTCCATAAGGCACTGACAGACCATTAAATGCAGATTCCAGCAAACAGAAATATCATCAGAAAGGTCACACAGGTAGCTAGGGCGACCTCGTGTTCTAAGCAAGGCAGAAGAACCCTGCCCTGCTGCACTCACTGCTCCCACATCTAGGAGAGGCACTTCTGATGCTCCACGCATAGTCAGAGAGAGACTGGGAAATCTATACCCTCCATTGATGGCGCTGTTATGGAATTCAGTAAATGGATAACATGCTCAGTATCTACTACAGTGAATATAAAAAAACAAAAAGAAAAGAAAAAGCCTAAGGCAAGACTAATATTAATACCCAGCCATGTCACTCTCAATTAAGTTCATATCTAATGAGCACATTTTCTCCTTGCGCTATCCATTGATGCAATGGCCAATGAAAAGCATAAAATGCTTCCACTGGAAAGCAATGATCCGTGCTGGTGAATGCTGAACCAACCAATTATGAACTTTTTTTTTTTTTTTAATGGAACAAGCAGGGTTTCTACGGACGGTAGTTCTTGATGCCAGAAAATGTCTGCATCCACAAAGTGTCCAGGCACTCTCCTCACAGACTGCAACCACTATTTGCTATTACTTGATTCTCTATCACTATTACCACTGACTACTGTATGTATCTATGTAACGTGAAGAATATCTGCTGCACCCTAACTGACAGCCGTTTGCACTTGGTGCTGCATTTGCATTGCCTGTTTTCCATGAACATCAGCTGCTGTTCCAGACTGCACAATGTCTGAAACTAAGTGGTCAAATCTATCAAAGCAGCACTGTTCATTACATGGCAGGATGCAATTTCACTTTCTGCTATCCACATGCCCCAAAAAAAAAAAAAAAAAAAAAAAAAAAATCAACCTATGGGAGAGCTGTATTGCTCAAACAAACAAAAAAAATTCCATCATTCTCAAAGAGCTCATTTCTTCCCACTGGGAGAAGAAAGCACAGATCTAGGAGTAGCGCTTCACACAGCAGAGCAGAGGCTGAGTCCATACGGCACCACGGTGCTGCAGCCAAGCCAACAAGTCTTGACGTACCACTTCCCTGGAGGAGCTGACGTTACACCCGGATCCGGCACCACAGCCTGCATTCCCACAGGCATCGGCCCTGGGTTGTGCTCTCTGACAAGGTAACAGGCACACCCTCCAAATCATTTTAATTAAAGCTGAACATAAGGAGAAGCTGACCCTCCTTCCCAATCCAGTTCACTTCAGAGCCTTCATCACATTAAGCTTTGGACTGAAGATATTAATGAAATCCACCTAAGTGTGCATGGCTGGAGATTCTTGAGACAACTCATGGCTCTGAGGCACAGCACAGAGCCGCTTTGTGTCACCTCTCTGCCTCGTGAATCCCTGATACATTTCTTACAATCTTCTTCCCTTTTTTTTCCCCCCCCAAGGAAGAAATCATTAAATTCCAAGGATGCTGCTCTCATCCCCTCCAAAAATGCTCTGGAGCATACAAACATCCCCAAGAGGACCTCCACACCTCTTTTGTATGGAGGAGGCCCTGGAGACCTGCTTCCCACCGCTGCACTGCCATGGTAGTGGCCTACCCTTCTCAGTAGGGACAGCACATTAACCAGGGATGCTTAAACCCAAAGCATACATAAAAAAATACTCCTACCCAGTGACAGATCTATTCAGCAGCAGCAACCTGGACGCAAGCTTTGAAGCCAGGTATACGCCTGTTCTGTCCAGATAAATCAATGCCTGTGTCTGTACTGCTGGCCCAGCTTTCTCCAGAGCCTTGACCCACCTCCATCCAGCACCTCATCATTTGTATCTCATCTTCCATCTCAAACCAACAATCACAGGCCAAAGCACTAATCCCAGTGGGATAGAGTAGAAAGATCATGCTGACCGTCCATCTTTCCTTCCTCTCTTGCCAGCATTTTCTTACTGCTTCCTACTTATCTTAGGCACACTAGTTGTTTCAAGGACAGAAGGAAACACACTCCTAAGGTGCAGTTCATTTCACAAGGATTATAATGCCTCAGGTGAATTCTCAGTGAGGATTCCCCCAGAAGCTAATAAATAACAACAAAATAGTAGATCCCACACGCAGGGTGGAACTGTAATTGCAACGAAACAATATCTACCCCTGGGAGGAGGGCAGAAGAAATGCTCTGAGTCGGTTCAGCCTCTAAGAAATAATGCTGCTGTTTTAGAATTACCCATCTTTCAGAAGTCAGCCAAGCAGAAGTGATCCTTTCCACAGCTATCTGCACTGTTAGCACTGGTTGCCTTTTAGCTAGGTTTCAAAGGAAAGGGAGGCTGCAAAGGAACAGGCTGTATTTTCAGAAGGTGTTTGAGCCCCACCTAGCCCCCACACCCACATACACACACTGCGCTCTGATACAATCGGTATTACAGCTTCAGCTCTGCTAAATCCAATTTATCTGCCAGGTCATAAATCTTGGTGCGTATTGGAGCAGGGGCTCGGTTTCAAGCTCCAAGAGATGCTTCTCCCAGGTAATAAATGTCCCAAATAGGTTAGTTTAACCCATAAGCAAGGCCGAGGAAAACAGGCAGAGTTGGCTCGTTGGCATGTGCAGCTCAAAATGGAAAGTCAGCAGATGATCAAGACCTAAATGTTTAACAAATAATGAGGAAATAAAAAAAATATTTGTATTCAACAGTTCCACAGAGTCTGTTAAAACACTCCAGGGTCAAATCTGCACGCGGATTGTTGAAGGATCAGTCATGCGTTATGAAATTCTCCCTCCTAAACACTTAACTTTTAAGACTACCTGGCAGAGACAAAAGACCTGGTAGGAAATCAAATCTGTTTCACAGGATAATTATGTTCCATCCCTTAAAGCTGTTGCCAATACTGAAGAAGTGGGAAATTAGGATTATCGCCTCAAAATGCTGCAGAAACAACCCTGTGTTCTCTTACAACATCACCACCTGGCAGCCTCACAGGGCTGAGTGCTTGTACAACGCCCAAGCCTGGCACAAGGCCCACGTGTCTGGGGAGGGGAAGGCACAGAAGCAGCAGTAGGCAACAAGCAGAGCAAAAAATGCAGAGAGGCATGAGCCTGAGATCTGGGAAATGGGCTGCACTCTTTTCTTGGCCAGAGGTTATGCCAGTTTGGAGGTGGGCTTGATCCTCCACTTTGAGTGAGCAGCTTTCTGCGATGTACCTGTTGGTCATGTTTTGGTGGCTTGCTTTGCTGAGGTCCCTTCGCTATAGGTGTGACTGTAGGAGGCTGTTATTGAAATTCCTACTTATTGCAGAGCAGGACAGGGTAGCTTTTAGCAGATTGGTAAGAGGAAGGAGAAGGTTTGCCAATGAAGAACACCTGCTGGGTAACTGGCCGCTCCCATGCAATTGTGTTCTGCAAGGTCTATTTTGAGCCCAAGCCTAAATTGTAAATTCAGGACTGAGGAGGCTCCTCTGTCTTGAAAGGACCCTAAGAAAATAGGAGTGGTCCCTTGGTTGCTTTCATTGTACAAGGCCCCCCACACTCAGAGTCCAACAGCCTTTCTTATGAAATCAGTTGAAACACCAGAAGAAAAAAAAAACCTGAAGCAATAGCAATTGCTGAGTTTTTAAAGAAGTCAAAGTTGAGACACACTCTGGAAATTCAAGTAACTCACTGCACAAGTCGTGCAGTGCACTGCTCCCTCCCTTCAGCCTCTTCTTTTTTTGTGTTTTATAGATAAGACAGTAACAATGAAAGTGCAAGTCAGGACTACAAAAGCAAGGACCTGCTGACATACACTGTACACAGGACAGACACACGTCTCCCTGTAGCCCTGCCAACACAACTCAGTCCAGGCTGAACACACCGCTGTAGCTCTGACAGCACGCTGGGACACGGGAACCTCAGAGGCACCAAGGAGGTTTCTCCCTCTCAGAGGCCAAGCCCAATGTGTACGTGTTGGTTGCACTGCTTTGTTCAAGAAGCTTGTTATTCCCCATGGAAGCTGACACACTGAGCTCCTGGTGACCAGCAGACGGCCTCTACCAACTCCTCCCTCTGCTTAGCATCACCCTCACACAGCCAGCTGGTTTGGGGCATAACGCTTCAAAAACAGCAGCAGATTGATTTGACAGTCCACTGGGGAACAAGACTTCTCTGCAGCCTAGAAAACATGACCTACAAAGAATGACTGAAGGAACTAGGTTGTTTAGTCTAGCAAAGAGTGAGGACATGCATGATAACTATCTTTAAAATACACAACACGTAGCTGGAAAAAAGTGAATAACCTGTTCTCCCTTCCCACAGCAGATCGGGATAAAGCAAAACTAGACCTAGATCACAATGGTAAAAACTTCAGTAAGAGGTCAGAAGCCTTCTAGTGGGGATGACAGTGCCACCCTGGATTTCATCGACTGGTGGGGTTATGGAATTGCCACCTACAGAAGGTTTTAAGACTGGGCTACAGAAACATCTAGATAAGCAGGTCTTGCCTAAGGGTAGTGAGCTAGGCTACATGACTCCTCAAAGACTCTCTCACACCCTACTGCCTCAATTAGAAACACCAGATCACAAGTCAATATCACAATTTTCAAACCAGCCAGTTGCACTGAGGTGTGTTCCTGATGCTCACAATTCCACCCTAAGTGTGGTCCTCCCAGGACTACTGCTCTGTGGAAGCCAGGTCTCAAATTCCTACCAGCAAAAGAGGTGATCAGAAGAGTGCGTTGGATTTGCACACTGGGCACCACATGGAGGAGGAGGACTAGAGCAGCTGGTCTTGCTCATCAGGACCAGATTTCCAACTGACAGCAGGGCTAGCAAAGGATCACACCCAAGTCTGGAGTATAGCCACTGCTCTCATGAATGGCTGCCCCTTGGTTGGTGCGTCACCAATACAGCCTCCACTTGTACGTGCAAATGGAGGAAAATCCAAATGAACAGTTTTGTTACAGGACATCTGAAATCTGCAAGTTGGCTGCTGTAATCACAAGGGCTGTATTCCCTCTCCTCAGATGTGCATACATCACATCTATCTCAGACAAAAAATGACAGGTAACCATTGGTGGAAAAGAAGGTGAGAGAAAGAACCAGCATCTAAGCAGACATTAAGAACATACCAACCTTTTGAACCCAACTCTCTTAAGGACACATATCCACTTCAGCTTCACCTCAAAGCAGTTTCCAGTTAACCTGATGCACAAGGAAAGACAGCAGCCCTTTCCCTCTCCTTGTGCCAAAGGCACAGACACAGGCTGCCCAGCCGGGCAGCTCACAGACGAGCCAGACTTCACCAATCTCCGCACACAGATGGGTCCAGTCAGAATTTCAGCTGAAATGTTTGCTTCCCTCCCTCAAGGATGCTTGAGGAAGCCCCTTTTCTTCCTGCTGAGGCACGGCAATGCCCAGCTCACACAGGAGAAAACTCATTTCTGAAGATTAGGTGCCAAGCCGTCCCACCAAGCCAAACAACCTCCTCCTTAAAGCTAATCCAAGAGTCTGCCTGTACCATAGCTCCAAACACAGCCACCCCTGTAGCACAGAAACACAAGTCGCTACTAAAACACACATCCAGAAAGTAGGTATTCTGCAAACTAACAGAGGTCCATCTGGATTTATCAAAGGGGCATTGGGAGACAAATTTAGCATCTTATTTTAATCATTCTAAATTGCAAGCAGTTTTTCAGCTATATAAATTCTTTGAAGCTAGTGGCTCTCCCCTAATCATCACGGTTTATATTTACATGATGAAGTGTAATGATGCATGTCAGGAATGTTACAGTATTAGTTAAATTAACTAAGACAACTCTGGCTGCAAACTGATGAATTTTAATGTGTCAATATCAAATATGAAAATGCAGTTGTGCGGGTCTCCAGATCTGCGTGACCATATGGTTCAGAATCCTAATTAATGTCTCTGGATTCTATTTCACAGAACTTACAGCCACATGAATTCGATACTGTTTTTTTCCAGAATTTCAGGAAAATGTATATTTTTCCAAGCTGTGAGTTTTCAGTGGGAGAAAAAGCTTGAATTCCCTATTTTCCTGATAACTTCATCTCATCTCGATGCGGACCAGCAGTTTTCCAAAACCAGAGGTCAGCTGGAGCTGTCACCCTGTTCCAACCAGTCTGGAGAGACTCGCTTTGCAAGAGCCATAAAGGTTTATTACTAAGAACAAACTCGTTTTCAAATCATTATGTGCTGTGAGCAATCAGACAAGCTCTCCAGGAGTAAATGCAACCCAGCCTTCTGAAGCACAGTGGTTGTGACATGTAGGGATAGCACAGACCCTGAAGCCAGGCACTGCTATCAACACTACAGACCATCACAATCATATGAGTATTGACAGAAGATTTCCAGCTCCGTGGGGCACTGCACAGTGCATGGCTTTGCAAGTTCCACTTTGGGGACAGTGATATTTTCGTCTTCCTTATCTGACCCCATTTCTTAATGATCCATATTCAACATCTCGCTCTAGGCAACAAACAACATTTACTTGTGCTTCCCATTATTTAAACCAAACCAAAATAAAACGAAAGCGCAAACCAAGTTCATTCCAAAAGATCTGGTCAGACAAAAGATCTGTGCCATCCGCTGTTTTTTAGACAAAAATATTTCAGCACAGAAGCTAATAATCCTTGAGTTCTACTGGCACGAACAGAACAACTACAGCATCACTTTGAGGCTTTCTGAAACACGCGCAATGCTTTCAAAAGCCAGGCGCATTGAGAAAAAGCTCTCTGCCGCCTTAAAAGATCCCCAGAAGCGACCCTGGCAGGCACTGGTTCATGTCCACTATGAGATGGCTTATCTGTAAGCGCATCTTGGCATAGCTACATTCATGTAGGATTTCTCCTGGTATTATAGAGTTACATGTTTCTCACAGCATGGAAAGGAAAAGATGGCCTTGAGAGGTTTAAAGATTTAAGATGTTCCTTTTATTTTCTTTCATGAGAGCTACATATAACTACAGGCACTATCAATTTAAGAGCTCGGCTCTGCAAGAACTAAACACACTCAGCTTCCCTTCCACTGTGCCCTGCAGGAGGAAGGCTTTAAAGCATCAGACGATGTTTGTTCCATTTCTGAAAGGGTCAAGAGGATCCGAGATTGGGATTGCCAGATCTGCAGTTTACTGAAGCACTTACTTGAAAGAATTGCTAGGAAAAAAATGACCACAAAAACAATGGGAGTGCAGAACTACTGGCTGTGCTACCAGAAGTGGCATTCAAGAAGCACTAACAAGGGCCAGGTGATGCAGTGCATAGTGACAAAGTGCCCCAGTGCGTGCCTCTTGTCTCTAACCTCTAAACTGAAATGCTCTGGAGTAGGCACTATTTCTTCATTGCATACTTGTCCTGCAATTACCACAACAGCCAGTCTCTATTTATGCTTTAGACTCTGGATATGGCTCTTTGATCTAATCATTAGTTCACCAAATCACCAAGGCTCATCCACCCCAAAACACCAAGGATTCTGGAAGAAAGCATGTGGCCTGACTTGAGCAAAATAAAATAAATACACCCATTCAATTTGACAGGTTCAAACTCTCTCCTACCACCCCAAAGGATAAGAAACCAGGAAACCACTTGGATGGCCGGAAGCAAGAAGCAGTTTTTGGCCTGCTTTAGTGCTCTAAATCATATTAAACACTGAATCTCATAGTCTGACAGTAATAGAACAAAGGAAAACAAACACCCCAGAAGTCCTTTACAGAGCATTTCTGAAGTGAGACAGCTGTATAGACTGCTTCAGCTCCTACAAAAAGTCATTACTAATGCACACACTGCATGATAAGCAGTCAGGTAGAGCTGATGAATATTTGCTTAATACCAAAACCCTAGGAAATACTTTTTTTTTTTTTTTTTAAATAAGAAAAAAATTCACTGCAATCCTAATCCTGCTACCAATCTTATTTTTTATTTAAATATTGTTATTATTACGTATTTGTTATTTGCATTATAAGCCTAGTCACAGACAACACGCCTTGCCTGAGCTGCTGCTCAGACACAAAACTAAAGGTAAGTCCTTCACTGCCAAGTGACTGCTGAAGCAGGGACAAGAGACAGTTGGAAGCTTCGCGCGGCTGCCGCCCCATTTCAGGTTAGATTAATTGCACCAGGTACACCTGATCCTGCACAATATGCCCATCTCTCAAACTGTAAGCAACCATCCCACCTTCCCTGTGGACACACCAGGGATCTGTGCGCGTTCTCTATTAGTGCAGGACACCTAATAGCTATTCCTACTCTGGAAGTGCCTACGAAGTCCTAATGGGTTTACAGCTCTATTATCCCAGGCCTTGTAAAAGCAGGGAGCATGAGGTCAGTTCCCACACACAGAGGCAGGTGAGGTTGCACATGTTAACTGTAGTGGTCTCCAAAGCCCCAGGTGCCCCAGCAGAGCATTGGGCACTACCAACATCTCTCCCACACAGCTAAACAAGAGTTTGGTTTCTGCAGAAGCAAAAATAGAAATGGTTTCTTAAAAACAAAAAAAAAGTGATTCCCAGATCAAAGCAAACCTGTTCTAAGTAGGTATTAAGGAGGAAAAGTTTGCTTTAGGTTTACATTTAGGTCTACATTTGTGTAGAAACAGTATAGCTTCATTACAAGAGAACTCTTTTTGGAAGTTCTGGAGCTTTCAGACTTCAGCACTGATGCAGAACATCACAGACAAATAAGAAATAAGGCAGCAATATGCTGAAATGCTGCCCTGGGAGTTGGACATTCTTAGTCTGAAAACGAAGCACTATTATGGCTTGGAGAGCCATTTCCTAAAAAAAAAAATAAAAATAAAAAAAAATAAAAAAAAAAACCACACACCCCACACACACAAGTGCTATTCAACTCTCTAAGCAGTTCTTAAATCTAATTGTAACACAGACAACACAAAGTTTTGAGAATAATCCCACAAGGAGCTCACATACACACTGCTGAGTGCTGCACTGATGCAAGGGGAACTGAGAGGCTGGATCCTAACCCAAAAGACCACTGATTCCCACAAGCACACAGATCCTGCAGTGCATCTTCAGGCAGGGCTGCCTGTAAACTATGCCCATACACTCCGAGCTCAAGGCATTACATTTGACAATGACTTTCCATTGTATTTATTTCCTTTGATCCTTCTCACATTTTCCTGCCTTCTAGGGTCATTTGCTGATACTCCTCTTCCTCATCTTCATTGCTTACTGTTGCTTGCCTTCTTTTGATACTATTTTATGCTTTACTTTTACTTCAGGCACATGTATTTTAAAAAGCACTATCACAAAATGCCCATTCCTCCCTCTACACTAAAGTACAGCCTCATTTGCCACAGCAGTGTGATGGACTGGCTTCAGCCAAGTCAGGAAAGAGTTTAAACAGACAATCTGTGAGCACAGCTGATTCTGCTTAATTAGGGATCTGCTCCATTGGCAGATCAGCAGAGCCACTAATCAGCAAGGGCTGGTCCTGAGCTGCTGACAACAGCAGCTTCTTGCACTGGGGCAGCCAGATCTAAAGGAAAAGAATGTCAGTTTTCTGCCCAAAGCAATGTCTGAACACACACAAGTTGCATCACCAACAATGCCAGTACAGATGAGAAAGAAACAGAGCCTTGCTTGCACAGATGCCATCATACTATTCATGTGTACACACCACAGTGACTATCTCTCTTGCCATCTGGGATAAGCTCCAGTGATGTAAGGCATGTTCCTGCAGCAAACACTAAGCCTGAGCAAGGAGTAACCATGCTGGGTACAACAAACAATATGCAGGCACCAAACCCATAGAGGTGCGGACGCAGTGCTGCAGAAACTAGCCCAAACACACCTTGGGAGGCTCCCGTTTCTGCAGCTCTTGGCCCTTACAAGCATGTGAAAACAGAGCTTGTTTAGCATGGCTGTATCCTCCTCTTCCCCATTATGCATCCTCACCTGGATTGCAGAAGCTCTGTTGCTTTGCCACGAGCTGAAGAGACACATGACAAGAAGAAACACCAAGGCATTAAGTGAACCAAAGCCTGAGGATTGGGGTCTTGTTTCAGATCATCTCTTTTGAGGGAAGAATGGCTTATTTTTAATTTTAAAAAAAAAAAAAAAAAAAAAGCATGCCCTGGGTTGAATGAAGTGGGTCAGCTCTGTGACTTAAATTCTCTCGGTTGCAGCAGCGTGACCAGACACTTAAAACCGACGCCGATAATCGTTGCATTTCCCACAAGAAGGAGCAGATTATGCGCTATTACAACTTGTCAAGACATTAAGCAGATTAGCAGCTGCAGCATGTTTGAACCAGTTCTGCCAGCCCGGCTGGAGGGGAGGGCTCAGGCAGCAGGAGCAGGCAGTGGTGGCCCCCGTTTGTTTTGGAGCACGGTGGGCACCAATGTCCTTCTGCCCACCCTGCAGTACATGTTCTGCACATTTTAACAGCTCCACGTGCAAGTCTATGCAGTCCTGGAAGCCCAAGATGTGAAGCCTCATGGCATCTCATAGCCTGGAGGTTACGGAAGGTCAGGGGTCATCCTTCGTTTCTTTCAGTACACGGGAGAAAAGTCTTGAATGGTTTTCCTTCCATTGCCACACAGGGCTGCGCAGTAAGGAGGCATTAGAAGCACTGGGTGGAATTCCTCTTCCTAGTTACCACTAGGATGGATCTGTGGACTCAAATATCTGTTTTTGCAGCTCCGATGTCTGTTCTGTAAAACCCTTGGTGCAGCAGAATTAAGGCTCTTTACTGCTGCAAGCAGAGATCGCCTAATCAAAGCACAGGTTAACTCTCTCAAAAGCAACATTGCTTAAGACAGCTCCAGAAGTAGCCCTAAACCAAGCAATAAAATAATCAAAGGCCACTTCACAGGTCACAGCACAGAGCATCGCAGGGGGCCATGGGGGCAGAGGTCAGCCCTCGCTGTGCTGCAGCCCCCCCCGGCCCAGGCACTGCTGTAACCCAGGTCGAAGTCCTCCCTGTGCTACTGCAGGCTCCAATGCAGCCACAAAATGAAAAAACTCAGGAAGGGCTCCTCTAAGTTAAGAGGTGTCAACAGATTTTTTTTTTCAAAGAAAGGCCAAAGTCTGGTATTCTCCTCTTTAGTATGGCCCAACCCAGAGCACTATTTCCACTCCCACTGGCAAGCATATGAGATGGCTGCCCAGTGAGAAGTACAGCTCAGGGAGCATTTTCACAAACCAATCATCTTATCAGCAGCTTCATTGTATGAAGATTCAAAGCAAAACAAGAAAGCACTATCTTGGCACTTGCCCTGTGGCTTCACAGAGAAGCCTACATTTCCACCTCCTTCGCTGCTGGAAAACCTCACTTTCCATCTGAGAATAGAAGTTGTGACTGAAGTATTCCTGCATGGGGGGCAGTGTGGGGGGGAGGAGAAAACAACAAGCACCAGCCCTTGCAGATAAATAACTTCAAAATAGCTTCAAGGACTCCTCCAGGACTGCTTTGAGCACAGCATCCCCAGCACAGTGAGGGCTAGACAGGTTTAGGTCACCATGTGGCATGGCCCAACATCTGCAGTGTTGCCCACAGCCACCAAAGCTGGAGGGAAACAGAAGGTCAGGTCAGTGCTGTCCTCACTGGGTGCCACTTATTTCCATACAAAGGCTACTGAAATGCAAAGACCAGTAACCATTGCTCTGCTGCTTCTTTAGCAGTAAAGAAAATAATCCAGCAGTGAATACAAGTGCAAAACAAACCAAATGACCTCACTTTGACTTCTTCCCCCTTCAATCTGGCACCTCTTTGATTCATGGCTTTTACATGGGAAGCACAAACATGCAGCCGTGGTTTCACCACAGCCTTTACAAACAAGGAAGCTCTGAATTAAAGAGAAATTTCTGCTATAACTTGCTAACTCCATCACCCAGGAATATCCTGCGCTGCCAAGCACTTCTTTCTGTTTTTAATGCCGCTCAGCAGCAAACTGCTTGTGTTCCCCCATTTGTTCTAACTCTTGAAGAGAAACAAACAATGCATGCTCACTATTTTTAGTTGTGACCTCAAATAATACACTGCTTCAGAACATACGCTCAATTCACACATATGTAAGCACGAAAAATGACTCACAGGCAACGAATAACAAGCGTTTGACATTTAAATGTAACCTATTTGTAAGAGCAGTTAACATTTGTATTAATTAAGGCACACTTGAAGCAAGATTTTTCTGTTGCCATTCATCCAAGTATATATGAAAATTATCTGTCTCAGAAAAAAAAAAACGTGACAATTATACACAATTATCTGCTGCACTTTCCACCTGAGTACCATTCAATCATAGAATCATAGAACAGCTAAGGATGGAAGGGAATCTTAAAGATCATTTAGTCCCAACCCCCTGTCATGGGCTGGTTGCCCTGCACCAGATCAGGCTGCCCACTGCTCCATCCAACCCAACCTGGGGCACCTCCAACTCTCTGGGCAGCCTGTGCCAGGGGCTCATCGTTCTCTGAGTAAAAAATTGTTTTGAACATCTAGCCTAACTCTCCCCTTTCCTAGTTTAAAGCCATTCCCTCTTGTCCTATCACTATCAAACCATGTAAAATGTTGGTTCCCTTTCTGTTTGCAAGCTCCCTTCAAGTACTGAAGGCTGCAATGGACTCTCCCTGAAGCCTCTTCTTCTCCAAGCTAAACAAGCCCAACTATGTCAGCCTTCCATCATAGAAGAGGTTCTCCAGCCCTAGCATCATCTCTGTGGCCCTCCTCTGGACCTGCAGCTACCCCATGGGCCTGGACACAGCACTCCAGGTGGGGCCTCACAAGGACAAGGTAGAGAGGGGGGGAAAAAAAAGACAGCATTGCTCCAAGGAATTTTAATCCAACATTCTTGCTGAAAACCTGACAGAAGCACCAAATCCTGGATGTCAGCAGGCCTGCAGGGCCTGGTGCCCAAGGTAAGTTTACAAACCCGTTGTATAAATGGATCTGCAGATCTCTTCTCCTTCAGAAGAACAGTAGCAGCTTATCACATCATTAGGAATGCAGGTCTGGAACCTCATGGGATCCCACCCATGTCCTGTTGTCCCTTTGGCTTCTCTGTTGCTGAAACAACCAGTGCACAAACAGGTCTGCACTTGAACCTTGGGTCCATATCAGAGCAAAGCACGCTACACAAACTCAAATTCCCTCACAAGGCAAAGGCATTTTTTTGGTATCTATTTTCCATTAGTAGGAGATGCTCATAATTAATTCATTCAAGCTTACTAACATTACTCTTGCTTTTGTAGCTGTGAGATTATTACTGGAGCAAGCCCAAGAAGGAAGGCAGGAGTGAGGCCCTCTGAGAGCAAGTCATGCCACAAGTTGTTATTTAGAGAGGCAACCACACTTCTCCAATACTCAGACTACGTCCCTAACGGAAACACTGCATTTCCTAAAGAGAGCTTCTACCAATACAAATCAACAAATAAAGATGTGCCTGCAACCAACATAGTTTTCAATTAAACAGTAACTGAATAAACAGCACGAGGACAGCCAGAGACCTACTGCAAGCCCTGGACCACTGCTTCACATCTGCCTTCAGACCCCAGGTCAGATTCCAAGCACATCCTCCTGTACAGCCTTTACTTTGAAGCAGCACAAGCTCAAGTTTTGTTGTTTTCTTCCTGCTGTTTTTAATGTAGGAGCGAGAAGCACGCTGGCCACACACCCACAGCTGGTACAGATCTCCTGACCATTGCAGGGACTGGAAGGTGTTTGGCAAAGAGCTCCACAGCCCCAGGAAAAGGACACAAAGCATGAAATGGATGCTCCCAGTAGCTGCTTTGTATCACCTAGCTAACATCTAAGGAGGAGGTCATGGTTGCAATATTCACAAAAGGATATGTGACAAAGCATGCATTTATCACAGGTGCAATTCTAGCAGCAACAAATTTGCTGCTAGAATCCCCTCCAAGAGTCAAGAACCCAAGCAAGAACCCCCTCCATCAATATGTGACCCAACACAGCTCCAGCCTTAAGAAAAACTTCCCCCCCCCAAAAAAAAAAGCATCACACCTTTGTAGCCTTATCTTTTAATGCAATGCAGAATGTTGTTCTTCGTCTTAACGTTGGTAGCTTTAGTTATCAAGGTTTTCCACCTTGGTATGCACCATCAGATCTCCTTCATTCCGGTATTTTGAGGGGAAAAAAAAAGAGCGCTATTTAGATGCAAGCACTTCAGAGTGAATTTGCATTGCTCCTAAGAGAGCAGAGATAGTGTTAAAAAAAAAAAAAAAAAAAAAAAAGAAAAAAAACAACCCTAAGATACCAGGCATCATTTTCACTTATTTATTAAGCCAAGGATCTGTTAAAGTGCAGACTTCCCCTGTGCCAATAACACCTGGCAGTACATAAGATAGTAAGGACTGTTACTGTAATGGCTTTTCCATTGAAACAGACCAAGCACTTGACTACACTCCCAGAGAAGTGGAATATTATTCAGCGAGGGAACGCAGATACACCAAGAGGTGAAGCAGGGTGAAGGCAAAGTGCAGGCAATTAGTATTTCCTTGGCATAACTGCAATTTGTGAACTCACAAAAAATCCCCATCTAAACCCTCAGTTAATTTGATCCAAGCGTAAGTCAAGCAGGCCTGTCACATTCCTGCCCCCAGGAAAGCATCAGGGCCACCGATGGATGAGGATGGAGCCTGCAGGAAAGCGATCCGCTCGCCCAGGGCGGGCAGCCCCCCCAGCACCATGGGGTCCCTGCAATCTGATCGAGATGCAGTCAGCAGAGAAACAAGGGAGGAGAAAAACCTGCAGATGAATAACAAGGCTCTTCAAAGAGGAAAAAAAAGTTTTCCCATGGTTTAAAATTACAATCTAAACTTCAGTGGAAAGGTGATAGTGGGTGCCTTAGAGGTACAAGACAGCATTACATCAGCCCCAGAGCACACGCCCTGGTCCCTGTGGTATGGGAATGCAACTGCAGCTCTGTCACAGGTAATCCACTTTCTGAAAACATACTGCTGACCCATGTGCCCAGGTGCCCCATCACGTAGGTGGTCTGCTTCTTCACAAGAAGGCGGCTGGTATATCTTCCCTTTCATGTCCTCCCTCCTGGAGAGGCTCTGGGAGCCTCACTGCTGGGCAGTCTCCTGCTTTGCATGCCTGAAATGCAAAGGGAGGGCTAGGCACAGCCCGCAGAAGGGGCAAGGAGTTTCTTTGACAAGATAAACAGTGATCACTTTAACAGCTCAGGCACAGGACACCGCTTCTCATGTGAATGTATTTACACTTAAATAATACATCTATATGACCAAAGGCAAGAGGTGATCAAAAAACTGACATTTCAGCTGCATGACGCCTCCGTTAAAAGTGGCATGTCAAAGGGGAAAAGCAAGAGAGACGGTCTGATTTATGGGTTACTTTCAGAACGAGCGCTGGGGGAGTTTTCACAGTAGCCCTTGAGAAGTCTCTGTTTATTTGAGGAGCTCACAGGAGCACGGCCACAGCACAGGCACTCAATTCCATATCCCAGATGGAGCCAGATCCACTCCATCAGTATTTATTTACATTTAGATGCAAAGGAAGGCTATCCAAACAAAAGCAAAGAGTGTCCAGCAGATAATTAAGTGCACTAATCACAAACATATTTAGACAAGAAGGACCAACTCGGTAGGATGAAAAGGCAGGCTCATTCCTACTACAAACAAACTCCAGAAGAACTCCTCGTGCCAAAGACGTACTTAGCAGATACCATCCTCTTCCCCACAAAACCTCTCCAGGACAGATTTTTTGCAGCCTACCCAGCAGGATGCTTCCTTCAACCTGCTGACAGGGAGCTGAACCAGCCTCAGGTACATAAGCAGCAGTGAGCAGCAGGGCACCAACAGTCATTCCAGATTCCACACGCTCACTGCTAACTGTTTTAATGAAATCACATCTTATCTATTTTTACTGTTCTCTGTATACCTGCTCTGTTTTCATATACATAAATTATTCTTTACTTCCTTCCTGAAAGAGCTATTATTTAGCAGCCTTGCTGGCATTAACTATTGTATCACATTCCCCCAGAGGTACACTAGAGCAATGATAGACTGCAATGCCAACACAAAAAGCACACACACAAACACTCCCTATACTAAACCTTGGCAACGTAACCCATTTGAATGGAAGAGGCAATATAAATAGATCACCAACCTAAGCTAGTAAGGGCATGGTGCAGGCAGCAGATACATTACTTCTTCCACTTCACAAAATTAAAATGCATGGGCTATAATGATAGCTCTGCTTGTTCTGAACACATCCAATGCTGGACGGCCAGACAGAGATATTGCCATGATTGCTTCACAGATAGCAACGGGTCAGGCAAGGCTTGCTTCAGATTCTCCCTCTTCCAGAGTACTTTCAAAGTTGTCTTTATTTAATCCTTAAATTATCAGAAGAAGCCCTCTCATCTAATCTCAAAGAAATCACACTGGGCTTTAAAACTGTCCTCCCACCATTTCACAGAAGAGACATCTAAGGCAGTGTCTACAGATATATATTTCCATGTCTTGGCTGATCTGAACTGATGCACCAGCAATTGATACACATGCACATTAAAGTAGTTGCTTTATTTTACACGCATCTTTTTTAAAGACTCTGCTCTTATTTCAGCATCTCTCCACGAAACAGATTTCTGTGGACAACTCCTCCAGAAAGTTACACAGACTTCCCATACCCACACAAAACCGCTGGTCTCTAATTAGAAATTCAACTGAGTTAGCATTATAATAAGCCCAAAGAAGCTGCCTATGGGCACAGATTTATGTAACTAAGGCCACGGTCTGGGGCTGTGGGAACAAAGTACTCTCCAGGCCAATGCTGGCTCCAGTGCACTCCTCACAGAGGTCAGGAGAAGCTGAGTGGCCCCATAGAGGCAAGGCCAGGGCTGTCTAATCCTGAGGGAAGGTGATGCACAAAGTTGGTGTAACAACACTCAGTTTATACCCATAGGGAAGATGTCCAAATGGCACTGGACATGCATTGTGACCACAAAACATGCAGTGTGCATCATTCGCTGCCCATATTCTGACCACAAAAACTCAGGTAGATTTGCTCAAAGCAACAGAAACTTCCTCCTAAGGTTCACACCTTTTAATCGAGAGGAGGAGACTAGTTAAGTGGGGCTTTGACAAACAGGGAAGTCAATGGCTTCTCTCCAAAAGCCTGGAGGCAAAAGACAGATAACAAGCCCTGGCTGGGTGGTAGGAGGGAAACCATATAAAGCTGTGGGGACATGCTGATATGCTGGCCTAGAGCCCACTATGGACTCACCTACAGTCCAACCTCAGCCCAGGTCCCAGTGGAGAATCTCCAGATCACCTTTTATCAAATGGGATAACATCACAAGGATGGGAGTTCAGTTTCTTCCAGAAAATTTCTGTTTTCTGCTATTTCTTGGGAGTAAGTGTAAACTCCTATTACTCCTTTTAAAGCAAATGAAGCTTCTCGTCCCTTTTCACCCCCAAATACAGAGCCAGGTGTTCCAAAATACAAGTCACAACACAGTTAAGAAAGGCTAAAAAGAGAAAACTAGAGAAGCAGGAATCCCAAATGGGTTTTGCCTGAAGGCAAGGGGCAAAGACAGTGAGAAGCAGTAACGTAAGCAACATCATTTTACAAAATTCAAAAACAAAAAAATAGGTCACCTTGTCACTACAGAGATTGGGTGGGATTAGCTTAATACCAGCATGTCCAAATAAAGGTCAGAGAAAGCTCATCTCATCAACCAAGTTAAGAGGGTATGGTCATTAGCAAACTGTTTTCTCAGATGATGTTTGTGTAGTTGTCTCTTGGGCCTGAAGATGAGGCAGATACCACACAACAGAGTCCAGGATAAGGAAGTTTGCAATGGCTCCTGGGGAAAGACTTCCAAGCCATGGATTAAAAACACAGGGTTGCATGGGCTTGTCTGGATTTGCAGTGTAAATCTGCCAAACACTTCAATGCATATATTTGTAACATGGAACATGTATATTTTCTAATTGGAAGCTCCCACATTACACTGAAAGGACAACAAGAAGCAGCAGGATGCCAAGAGGCCAAAGCTCCTCAAAGTGCAATCCTTGCAGGAAATCCAATAACAGAGCATACCACAGCATCACACTTGCTGTGCTGTCAAGAAGAGTCCTAACCCTTGACCTATGATGATTCATCTTTGTTTACAACCTCTGACATTTTCCACCGCCATTCACACAGACACATTAGCAGGATTTGACCACTGCCTAAAACATCCAACAGGGATAAGTCAGCATGGTCCAAACTCCTCTAACCCTTTAGCCTGGCCCACAGGAAAGGGATCCCCATCCAAAAGATGACAATGACAACTCTGAATAGCTCCACAGCACCCAGGAATACCCCAGATGGAAAAATGGAATTATGGAAATTCATTTCCCCCAAACACTCCACTTTACAAGCTGCTTTGAGCTGTAGCCCTGACCTTATTTTTGCAGGTAAGACCTGCAAAATCCTTGCGCACTGCAAATATTCTTCCCATTAGCCACCACAGAAATTAAACTGTGTTTGAAGACAATGACCAATATGCACATAACCCCTCCTCCTCCTGTTCTCCCAACTTTCACAACTTGTCTCCCTCTCCCAGCATCCCCACTTCAAACGCTTATCAGAACCAGCCCCAGGTTATCCAAAAGCTCTCTGTAAGGCTGTGGCAGTCACTCAGCTGAGAGACAGAACAGGCACTTGGTTTGTGTTTGTATCAGCGTCCCTGGCTTCAATGCCTGGAATTAGGCTCTGCAGATTAGGCAATGTGCTGAGGCTTATCTCTGTGTCTAATCACTAATAAAGTTGCAACCTGGTGCATTTGCACTATACGAGGCCTCGCTCTACAGCATGGGCTTTAAAGGTCATCTGCCACCTCCAAACAGGTCTGGGTTTGTTGCAGCAGGTAACCCTGGCCCGGCAGGTCCCCTCCCGTTCCCATCGGCTGCAAAAATCCAATTACGGGCACAATGGTCCCAGCCCGCAGAGGATCCCTGGCCCCTCCAAGTGCCTGCCTCAGCACCCCCCAGACAATGCCTGCTTTTGTTTCAGCCTTGCTATTGTTTGGGATTCTCTCGCATCCGTGGACACGGGATAAAGAGCCACGTTCAGAGAGATGTTTATGAATGAGGTCTCAGAGCTCTACGGTGCAGCAATACAGGGCTTGACCGTGGACAAAAAGGGTCACGGTTTCTAAAAGCCATGCTGAAATTAAATCATTGAAGATGCAACATGCATTAGCCAGGAATGAAATGTTCCAAGCAAACTTAAACTGAAATCCTACTCCTTCCAAAGTCAAGAGAAGTTCTGCTGTGGACCTCAGCAGTCAGATTTTCTCCCAAAACATTTAGACTTTGTAAAATACCCTGCAGATTCCACTGCTTTGAAGACTTCACACTATATTGATTTCCGAAGTGGGAAACAAAATAATTTGAACTTAATGAAAATGTTTCCCCATAAAAATACAGTAGAGAGCAGCAGGAAATATTCAGATATGTGCCAAATATACTGGATGAAAAATATTACCTAATAAACATCTAAATAGCCTCCATACGTCAAAAAAAATCTCCTTTCTTCAGTTAGCATAATGAATTCTTTAAACTAAACTCATAATGAATGAACTTCATTTCATCTGAAACCAGGACAAACAGCAAAGATCTACATGTCCTCCAGGACCTCCCAGAGTTATGAGGATCTTATCATCTTTCTAAGAGCCTGAGATGAGCTCAGGCAGCTGACAAAGTTCAGCTCAATTTCTGAAGCACCTTCAGCATCACATATCTTGTTAAAATTCAAGATAGCCTTAGCCAAAACCCAGCTTATTTCACACAACCAGGCCTACAAGGGACAAAACCAACTGCAAACCCATCCATCGTCTTGGAAATTACTCTTTGTGAGACACTGCTGCGCAGAAGAAGATAGTAATATTGAGAAACCTTTCTGGCCTTTAAAGAGTAGAAGCAGACATATAATTGCATTCAATGAAACATCATATGGTAATAAGCAGCAATGGAACAGCCAAGTATAAATCTCCCATTCAGTAGAGTGTCACATGTATAAATCTATTTACCAAGGATTACTCTGTATCTCCTACCACAATAAATCACCAGGAAAACGTCTTATGCACTGCTAGCAGAGCAGGGATTTGGAAAAGCAGACAGGCTTCATAGTGACTGCTAACTAGCCAACCTGAGACTTTGTTACAAACATGTTATTAATTCACTCCCCTTAGTGGGCATGCTTGCTTCAGTGTTTGGTGGGACCAGGGCTGGGTTTGCTTCGTAAAACCAGTCCTTCACTCTCCACGACAAAAACACCGATGGACACAGATACAGCATTAAGCCTACAAACAGGGCACAAAATCTACCGAAGGAACCACAGAGGCTCTTTTGACTTCGCAAGACTTCGGACTGATTTGCAATTCTTTACCACCATTTATAAAAGAACGTTATTCTGGCCTAGTTTCAGTTTAATGTAAATGTTTTGTGTAGGTTAATCCCAGATAAATAACTGTTTTCTTGCATTATCTACCTCTTTCACTACAAATTATGGGCCGTCTTCGTAAGATTAAGCAGTGCAGAGCCAACTTTTCTATTGGATGCTCCAGTTCCCAGCTCCACAAGGGTGCCATGACACACACTGGAATATCTGAGTGTCTCCACTGCTGTGCTCCACCTTACCAAAATCTCTTGCTCATCATCCAAAGTTTGTTATTTAAAGCCATGAGTACAGAGTGGTTCAGAAAAGCTTTTGCTCTTTGCTGAAGTCTTAAGGCTAGGCTGTTCCAGAAGTTGCAAGGAAACAAAAAAGATCTCATGCCTGTGTAGCATTTAATAGACAAGTCCAAACTACAAACACTGGCCACACACACAACAGACAGCCACTGTAATTCCCTTTAATTCAGTAGGATACACTTGAGAAGTGGAGCAATAAACTGAACACAGCTTCAGTGCCAGAACACACAATGTAGGGCAGTTCCCATACTTCTTGGTCTATGGATGTCACATCAGAAGGGAATACTAATATTCTTCAGATAACACTTATTGTCACACAGTTCAAATCTTTCTTTTGCTTGACTTCAGCCGCCATTCATACGCTAGGTAACAATTTGATGAAACCAAACAATGTCCACACAGTCATAAACTGCACAGCACAAGACCACAAACCAAACTCACCCTTGGTATAAATAACTCCACTAACTGTTTGTATAAAGCCTCAGAAATACGCCTTCCTCCTTGTGGTCATATCTCAAAATCTGAGTTTGATCTGCATGTGGAAAGACAGAGTAAATAAGGCAATTGCCTGTGAAAAGAAAAAGAATCTGTACCTTTTTTCAAGTGCCAGCTAGCTTAGTGAGGTTTCCAGCATGCCAACAAAATAATAATCAACAACACGTAAATCTTCCCAGGAAAATCCTCTTCTAAATAAAACTTCTGTTGAAAATACATGGACATCCTCTTGTTTCCAATCCTTACCACAGAACTTCCACAATAATCAACGTCCCATCCAATCCAGATCTGGAAAAACAGGTTCAGGAGCCCCTTAGTCTCTTGGCTTGACCACCCTTGATTAAAGAGAGAACAGCCAGCAGCACAAATACTGCTCATTTTAACAAACAATCCTTGCTAGTACATCTGTGGCGGCATCATAAAGATCACCACTTCCACAGCTAGACACTTGCAGGCATTTGCTGGGAGCCTCACTAATCCACAGTCCTTGGAAAAGCATTGAGATCTTGGAGCACATGTGCTGGTTAGGAATACATTTTGCCTGCAAAAGCAGCATCCAAAATGTTCAGTTGCACATGCTTAACTCACAACTAACAACAGACTTCTCCTTTCTGACAAATCCATTACACACTAAGTTCACATACAAAATATTTATAAGATTTATCTACAATCCACACAACACTCACGTTGCAAAGTGTTCCATTACATAAACGCATACAAATAAGAGAGCATCCTGGTTGAACCTCTGAAGAAACTGCTAGAGAAAAATCTGTCTATACCATCACACTGCTTGATCCCACCTACTTGGCAGGGCATTTTTCACAGGCATCACTCTCACTGCCCTTTGACACAGGCAATTATCTGCTCTCAGTCCTGGCTGACCTCACATTCCTTACCCACTTGAAACTCCCATGTAAAGATAACAGAAGTTTTCATTCACATTATCTTAACCTCTTTGTTCTGGAGAAAGAAATGATATTCATAATGCCCAAACTGATTTCATCCTGGTTGAGGATTAGCCTCTACCTCTACTGCTGTAGAGCAAAAAGGCAAGCAAAAAATGACAAATAATTACAATGCTTTTTGCTTTACAATGAATACCCAGAGGTTTGCAACAACCCTTTTGCTGGATTTGAACTATAGTTAATTTCTGAGCATGTCTCAGATACCCTTGACAAAGCCTACTGAGTCCTGCAGATAAGGCCCAGGACTGAGGGTCAGAAAATGTTGCCTGCTCTTTACATACTTAGGCTAGTCAACGTCCAAACTATAAGAAGGAGAAGAATGCTACTTCTCAGGTTTATAAATACGCTATGAGGCCAAACTCATTAATGTTTACAAAGCACTCCTAAACTCCTTGTCTGGAAGGAGTTATACAACCATAAAGCATTATTCACGCTGTTCTAAGGCAGAAAAGTATGTATTACTGCAAATCCAGCAGCTTTTCATGCACCATTAAGGTTTACTACACAGTCTTAATCTAATCATAAGCACTTCAGAATCTAGATCTGTCATTCGTAACATACAGATCAGACTTCATCACAGAATAACCAACTGGGTCAACTCTATACAGCACAAGACACACACATGCTTTTTTCTCATTCGTACTGCACCTCTTCAAATGAATTATGTGGTCCCTTTCCAACCTGTTACAGTTGGAAAGATCAGTGTGGTAGCAAGGTGATGCAAGAGTGAAATGGCAAAAGGAACAAGCAGAGAAAGAATACTCACCCACCTCCACAGATCCAAGCTCACAGGAAAAATTCCACAAGGGAGGGATCTCCGACCAGAAATCCTTCCCCAGTGGCAGTCAGCCATAAATGGGATCTAAGAGAGGTAGAGCCAGGCTCCATCCCTTCCGGTCACACAGCTGAATTGTCTTCACCTGTGTTCCCAGGGCTGAGCTGGTCTTTTCCCCAGGTGATCAATCAGTGGTTCAGGCCATGACTCAGCAGTTACCATACACAACCTAAGCAATTCTATGATTCTATTTGTATTTTCAAAACTCCATCATTATTGGCTTTCCTGTCATCTTGCATTATGTTCACTCAGGATTTCAACTCAGGAGTGCAAAACTCAGGTAATGGATCTGTTCACGCATTTTTAGAAAGTTGAGATGGGAAGGCATGCAAGGTCCAGGTTTATGTCTTTACGGGTGTTCAGAGAAGAAACTCATTCCTTCAAGCAACTTTTTCTGCCCATTATTATTATTATTATTATTATTATTATTATGAGATCTCCTTCATGTGCAATTCTGGAAACACATTCATAAGTAGAGGTAGACTTGCTTTTGACTTGCTGATCAAAATACAATCTTTATACCTCCAGGCATCATCATCAATGCTGTGTTGGAGGGAGTTCAATCCAGTTGAATGAAATTGGCTGCTGAAATCCACAGCTAGCTCCCAAACCACAATTTTGGCTAACTCACTTACTCCTTCTCTTTCATCGGGCACCTGCTGCACCCTTTCCCAGCGGTCTCCAACTCTACCTAGAGCTGGGCAGGCAGTTTCTGCTGACCACTCTTCTACCATTAAAAGGATATTTCCCTTATCAGCTCAGCACAATGGCACCATGAGATTCAAGGAAATAAAGCCAAGCTCAGAGGAAGTTATTCCCCCAGCTGCCCTCCTGCCCTCTGGCAACTTGCAGTAGGTTCAGAGGATGGGCACCTCCACAGCCCCTGTGCCAGGACAAACTCCACAATGCCCTCGGGCTCAACAAAGCACACCCTTTGTGATAGAATAAGGCCTCTGCTTTCATTAGCTTTGATATGGCTTTGATTTAAATCCAGATATTAAATCTGTCATTTAAAAAGAAAAGCACTGCTGCACTTAAATGTAACATTCAGGGAGTCTTACCCTTTACATAACAGTCCTCTTATGGGGCCAATTCCAAGCCTTTCCCAAAACTATTGTGTTTTCCTCACTTCAGACTGCAAAAAAACAAATCAATAAAAGACAGTCCTCTATTTTTATCCAAATGAGACAGAATGAAAGAACAGGACAGCTGATTTTCCGTCTTCTGTGTCCAACCTGGCAAGATGCTGTAATGGGCTGAAAGGAAAAACAGAAGCCTTTCCACATGGGGAACAACTGAATCAGCTGCTGTTTACATGATCTGCTCCTCATTTTATAGGTCTGTGAGCAGACCTGACTGCACAACAGTGGGATTGCAAAGCTCACTGGACCTATGCTGTCAATATAACTCTGCAGCAACACTTTCTCAGGTACAGAGCCACAAGGCAAAGAGAATTAGCTACTCACTTCCAAAAGCAAAGTCTAAATCTAGTTCACAATATTTAATATTCTGAAAAGTCTGAGCACGTGTCCTTCAAACAGAAGATGCTCGTCAAGGTATTTCAGGTGGATCCCTAAGAAGTAAGATCCCAGGACCACCTGTTATTTTGCAAACCATTGATCTACTACTGCAGAGCCAAGCAGGGCTGTGACCTGTACGTGCCACCTGCACTTCTGCACCCACACTTGGCTCCCACTTGCTTAGGCAGCACATAGTTTTGCTACAGAATGCTCCCATGCTTACAGAAAGAAAAAAAATACACAAGGTACATAGCTTAAATTTAAGCACAGATTAAACAACATAGCTGCTTAGACAAATGCCGTTTTAAAGAACAAATTTCCAAAGGAATGTAATTATGCTTCTTAGGGTTAACAAAAGGACTTGTGTGATCCAGTTTCTATTCCTTACTGCGATGTAAGCAAGGGATGGATGTGACTGAATACAATACCCACAAACCCACAGGATCTGCACCCATGATTTTAAATAATTAAACAGTATTCATTCAGGGTGATCCTTCCCTCCCCGGCCCCTGCTGCTTAGCTTTACATATAGAAAACATTTAGTGCACAAGGCAAACAACAAACAGGAATATAATTAGTCCTGTTTAACCTAATTGAAAAGAGAGAAAGCAAAAGCTTGCACTGCATGGATAGCCATAAAATCATAAAATGCCATTTTTCTTAAGTTCGTATTCCAGTAATTATCTTTTATACAAAGAACAGTGACTCATAAAGCTGCTTTTTCATTTAAAAAACTCCACAAAAAGTCTGAAATAGAAGAGCTCCCTTCTCTTTTTTTGGTCAACTCGGGGCTGAAGCAAGAGCTTTATGATCTGTGGGAGTGAAAAGTCATTAGGGTTTCAATTCCAAATGAAAATTAAGGCTTTTAACTTCCCATACTACTCACACTGACAACCTTTCATACATAATTGCCAAGGAAAAGTTACTGTGGTCTTGTCACCCTCCTAATGATTGGGTGATAGGCTGACAAACAGATCCTCCCTACAAATTCCACTCTGCAAATGGCAATAAAAGCCAAAGGTGGTTAAGAAGCACTGGGTTCACACCCCAGAGTGACTTTGATGACTTTTTAGTCAGAGCTTATTAGAAGTTACCAAATTAGTGGAGTCAGAAATAGAGCAATCAAGGGAACAGGTAAGAATCTAATTGAAAGAGGAAAGGTGTCTTCAGCAATTATGACAAAGACTCTGCTTATTTGAGCTGAAACAGAGCAACACAACGAGGACTCATCTTCTTCAGTCGTGGATCTGCTCCTCAGCCAAAACTACACTAGGCTTCTGGATAACCAGCATTTTAAATATATAACATGACACCAAATACATAAATATGGCATGAGCAACGCAAATAGGATGAGCCAAAATACAACAAATGCTGTCCTCACTCTTTGAAAGGTATCAAGGTAATTTGTTGTCCTGATAATGCAGAGAAAGCAAACCATCTTTCTGCTGTTGTCTTGCTTGGGTCTAGCTGTGAAAAGGTAAATAAGTCCTTTGTCTTTTTTACTCTTTATCTTCTAATTTGGGAACAGAACTTATTATTCAGTGAGGTTCTATTTTTTACAGTTGTCTAGAGACTGTTCACAGTTCAACATCCTGATGTCCGAAACAGAAAGAAGAACCCCAGCATGTAAAATACGTTTATCCTAGTGAAGTCAAAACAGGATTTGAAGGTATTCCAAACTAGGAATTACAAGAGTCTGGAGTTTTAGCTCCTTTATGGGCTGCTCCTTCCTTGCTAGCTCATTATAACTGAAAACCCGAGGTGTTTGTTATCACTGGTATCATAGCAATAATGAGAGGCCCCGTCTGAGGTAAGGTCTCATTCTGCTGAGCACTATACAAACATTATAAACAATCCAACAACTCGAGTTCATTGGAGAAGATAAAGGAAATTTATCATTCTGATTCTATAAGAAGAGAACCAGAGACTTACCTAACACTACATCACAAGCTGCATTACAGAGAAAACGCATCAAATCTGGAGTCCCGATCCAGCACTGCAAATTGAAAACCATTCATCCTTCTTCTGTTATTTTATAGCTCACCCTTAAACAAAGCCATAGTAACTGACCTCATAAAAAGAGTGCTGTATTTTTTTACAGAAGGCTTCAAGATGAGCACTGGGTGACTAGTGAACACAATGGAATCTAGAGAAAATATCTGTACAAAATGTAAAAAAGATCTTCCAGAAGACAACTGGATACATCTGCATTCATGCAGCTGCATCAGTGTGGCCTGGAAGACTGAAAACTTCAGGAATGATGATTTTTTAAGTGGAAGCTGCAACCACTCCAGAAGATAAGATCTCCGCAAAGCGTATATTTTCATAGAATAAAATCGGAGAATCATTAGAGTTAGAAGGGACCTCTGAAGGCCATCTAGTCCAACTCCCCTGCAGTGAACAGGGACACCACCGCTAGATCAGGTTGCCCACAGCCCAATCCAGCCTCACCCAGAAGATCACCAGGGATAGGGCATCAACCACATCACTGGGCAGCCTGTTCCAGTGCCTCACCACCCTCTCTGTAGTAGATTTTTTCCTTATATCTACACTAAATCTACCCTGCCTGAGCTTGAAGCCATCTCCACTTGATTGTGTCACCACAGACTCTGCTAAAGAGTCTGCTCCCTTCTCTCTTTTAGCTCCCTCTTAGATACTGTAAGGCTGCTATCAGGTCACCTCTCAGCCTTTTCTTCTCCAGGCTGAACAGCCCCAGCTCTCTCAGCATCTTCGTGTCAGGGGACATTGAGAGGAATGATCGCACAAGCTTTAAAAACTGACCCCTACATTTTAAGAGGTGCTGCAAGCAGTTAAGAGAATGAAAAGACAAAACTCTAGGAAAAAAATTACATCACAAATGCTTTCAAAATTGGCAAACAGAAAGCTTCCTGCACTGGCAGAAATACCCACCTGGTTTGTAGCCTCAAAAATCAACACTGAGATAGGAAGACCAAATAACTGAAATAAAGAAAGCAAGAGCATAGGTACACACGGTAGCAAAGGACAGGTGTATCAGCAGCAAATAACTGACCCCTGCTCTAGATATGAGCTGCAAACAGCAAAATGAACAAGAGGACATTTTATCAGTTTTTCACAACATGCCATCCGTGTGTGATGCATGAGCCACTAGAGAAGATCATATAACCAATAACTACGTATCACATTCAATAGCAAACAAGCTTTTAACTCAGTAGAAAGGGATTAAAAGCTCTGCAGATCCAAAGCATAGATGAAAGTTATATTCAGCTGCCGGGAAACATATAAATACAAGACTGCAAGCCCCTGTAAGGGAGATAAGAAAAGGAAACCAGGAAGACAAAAGAACACTATTCATCACAAAAGTGCTTTAAGATTGCACATAATAATAAGATTCTCAATACCTTTGTTAGAACTGGAAAAAGATAAGGATTGTTTTCTTTCTCCTTTTTTTTTTTTTTTTTAATTATTGATACCCTTAGCACATGACCCTTCTACTCTAGCACAAAACTGAACTTTCCTGTAGATTGCTCTGGAGCCATTTCCAGTAGATCCCCCTAAAAACAAAAGTGGGAATAAATCAGTGAAAACAAAAGTAGTAAATAGCTACACGTATATAACCAGATCTACACAAGAATCAAGCAGACTATTTCCTAAATAGGACAGATTGTGTCCATTTGTGAAGATCACAAACATGAATCTCCTTTGCATGAAAAACTAAAGCATGTGTAAAGAGCTGAAATCTTCACTCAGACCAAGTCAAGCAGCATCTCTGAGGGCACTGAGATGTACCACACTACTAAATGGTCCACAGTCTGATACAAAGTCATGGCCATCCTTCAAAGAGCACAGTGTGACAGGAGTGGCATTTATAGGACAGGACATTATCAATAAGTGTCACAGAGTGAATGAAATGTACCTTAGCTAGTAAAAAACTGCACATGAAAGATGACTGCAAACCCTCGAGGGACTGCTTAGCACTTAATGGAGAGTCAGAAAGCAGGAATGCTGGTTTTAACCTTGCATTCATGATACACAGCAACCTGTCTTTAGATGATCCAGGGCAGAAGACGTAGGGAAGGACAAACAGTTTTTAAATCTAGTCAACTCCAATAGATCATAAAAAGATACTGACAGCAAGCCTCCTGCTGGAATGGTTTCCATAGAAATAATAAGCTTTGGGGACTGGAAATGCTGTAAGGCTTACTTTTTCTTTTTCTCTAACATAGTGGCTTGTTTTTACTGATCTACTGTGAGTGGTCCTTTTGCCTGCTCCCTTCCCCAGCAAGAGGACAGCACAATGTCACAGCTCTCCTCGCTGCACCAAAGCGGAGCTCATGGCACAACACAGCTTCATTTCCTTGCCCAGAAGGCAGAGGCAGACAAGGCTGCCAAACCCCAGGCAATGGCAGCCATGGAGCACCCTACTGCCCCGGAGATAGCTTGAAACATGTAGAAGAACATGTAGAACATGTGTCTCATGTTCCATACAGTATTTCTCTGCCTTCCATAAACATTCAAAGGCCACCGACTTCCCTGCTCAAGAAAGAAACCACAGCAGCAGAGCTTTTGGATGAAATGGGGAAAAAGGCATCAGCATGTAGTCTTTAGTGTCGCTGCATGGAGCTGGGGGATGGAGTTGAAGGGCTTTCCAGAGCAGTCCTAATTTGATTGAACTAATTCTGCCAGCGAGCCTGGGCTGACACAACTACAAAAGACAGATAACATGTCACCCCTTCAACTGCAATTTACAGCTGGCCAATGCCCTGATACCATAAGCCCAGCAATCATCACTAGGGCTTGCTCCTCTTCAGACAGCACAGACATCTCTCACCATGCCCAAAGCAGACAAAAAGGAGACATCCACTCCTGCAAGCCTATAGAAGACCACATCTCCTAGCCCAGACAACACCATAATTCACACCAGACACAGGACTGCTTCAATCTAAGTGTGAGATCCTTGGACGCCAAGCATCTATAGTCACTGCCAAGACAAGTGACACAACAGTACTGCTGACAGCACTTAGCACATGGTGAGCTAGTCTCCCAGTCTCAAATCCAACCAATGAAATAACCTGTAGTCTACCTCACCAGCAATGATCTTTCATAAAGACCTTTGCAGGAGAATCCTTGAGCAAGGTGAACATTGGGTACGGCTGACCAGGACAGTGAAGGCACACAAACAGTGACAGCAGTAACCTGCTGGCTTCCCACAGACAGGCTTCATGAGGCTATTAGTGCTCCACAGGATCTCTGCAGGTAGGGGTGGACTTGCACCGTCAGTTTTGGCTCTCAGAAAACCTTCATTTTGGCAGGTATGAAGATTGGACCTTTCCTTGAATATCTCCTTGAGTAGGAGATCTCCTTGAATCACTGCCTGGGGACATAAGAAGTTAGCACATGTACTGAGCTTTTGGAGAGTGGCAAACACCAGGGCAACAAGCAACTTAAGGAGGGGAATAATATCCATAAACCTGTATGTATGGGGACTGAAGTAACATGGCATAAATGGCCTTGGCCCAGACATGACTCACCATGAAAGCATACAAAATTACCTGTACAGCAGCCCTCAATTGCCATGGTGATAAATGTTTCCTAATGTCTAAGAGCAGCTGAGTCCTGAACTCCACACATCTTATTCACTAACAAGAGCATTCATTATATTTAAAAAAAAAAAAATCACAAATGAATTGTGGCCATTTTAAGCCTTCCTCAGATCAAGGGCTGATTTACACTCTCCTTTCAATGGAGACTACTGTGCTCCAAGTGCTGTTAATTCAGAAGATGGAGGTCGCTTGCTTTTTTTTTGCTTCACAATTCAGTAGGCAAGGGAAAGACAGATTCTCTCAGACAGTGTTACTTTTTCTGCCAGGAGTTATCTATTCGCAGAAGTGGGTCAACTTTCTCTTGGTGGACATGTTAGTGTGTGAGTGCCTAGCAGCGCTGCCTGCGAATTTCTGTCCGCTCCGCGTGCGGAGGAACCTCTGCGCATAACTATTTATGGCAGCCAAGCGTTTCATGAATTGCAGCAAGTTAACCACAAGGGGATGATGACATTTGGAGACAGGGCAGGATGAATTCTGGCTCGCAGACAAAAAGTCAGGTTAAAAATACAGAATGCAGAAGCAAACCTAGCCAGTTGCTGCTAATTCGCAGAAAAAAAATGGATACGCGGCCCCCAGCTTGCCCGCTCCATGCTAACAATGCTGTGAGTTTTGCAGTGGGACACATCACAGCATTTCAGCCAGTTTAAGTGTCTCACCTGCGTCTTGTCCATCAGGGAGATCAACCACCCTCTGCTCCCAGAAAACTCTCCAAAGAGCAGCTCAAACACAGTAGGCTGAGATGACAACACCAGCATGCCGGGCTGCAGACACATCTGTGTGAGCTGCCAGCAAGGCCCAACTCTGGCCATGGTGGGCTGCAACCTGAGCCTCCTTCTCCATACTTCCAAGGCAGCCTTACCCCTGTGTAAGCATTGACCCTCAGCTTTCAGAAGCAATGATTCTCACGCCTCTCAACCCTTCACGCACACCGAGTGCAATACCTGCCAAGGCTGCATTTTGGGTTCCCATGCCTGCCACTTAATTAGATCAATATTTAATTTTATCCTCAGTTTTATTTGATGAAATGCCTCCAGAGGACCAAATCATTTACATGTAACCAACACAAATTTAACCCCCTTATTTTGATTGCTTTTGACAAGTGTAAGTGAATAATTTCATCAAAGTCCTATGGCAATTTACCTTTTGATCAATACAAGTTTTCCTTCAATGGGACAGCTGAGAACAAGATAACTCTTCAGCAAGTTGTAAGAGGAAAACAAAATTGGAATGTACTACTACAGAGACCATATTTCCATACGTGGCCCAATATTAGTGCACTGTATTAGTTTCTTGAGCCTTGCTATCCTTAAATTTGAGAGCATAATTAGGGCTGGCACACACTCAGTGACCATGCAGGAAGGCTAGAGCAGACAGTGATAAAGCTGAAGACTCTTGGATAAAAAGCCAACAACTGCTGTACCCTTAGTGTCCAAGACATCAGCATTCATAAATCTATAAACAGAACTCAACGAACTCACAGAAGAAGTGCAGAGGCATTTCTACAGAGGTTTTACATTTAGACCAAGGAGAGTTTCCTTGTACGAACAGAAGGAATCTGTATGTAGTGGCCTACAATACCAGAAATACTAGCATTTTAAATATAGTAATATCAGGAAAAGTTAAAGCAATGTTCAGAGGACAAAAAGCATTCTTGATATAAGAAACCTATGAAATGGCCACGTAGCCAAACCTCTGTCTCAGAGTTAAATCATGGCACGGGCCATAGAGCTCTGACAGTCAGCACTGCAGGTGACATCTGACTTATTGGGAAAAGTGAATCTCCTGTCTTTCATCAGTGCTAGCACAGCTGCACTGGAAGAGTAGAACACGTTCACCACAGCTCCTCTAGTAGGATTGCTCTTACCTGACTAGATGGTTGCATATAAACTAACCATCCAAGCTGCCTTCCCATCAGTACAAAGAGCACATACGATACAATGCTTCTCCTAAAGCAGACATAGACATTTCAGTGTTATGACTGATGTCACCATGATGGCCTATAAAGGAAGCCCAAGGAGACACAGATGTTACAGTCTATGTTGTAGATACTTCAACTTAAATCTGATGAACCTCACTTCTGCGTGTTCTCATCTCAAAGGTCTCATTAACATGTCATAGTAAATAATATGTATATTGATTAGAAATACAGTAATAAAAACAAAGGACTTTGGCCTAAAGGGTATGAGAAGAAGTGCAGAGTGGCTGTACACCCAATCGATACTAACCCACAGGGAACAGCTATTTCTCTTTGCCACCATTTTAAATGTAATATATTGTACCCTCTAGGTAAACATGTGGACATTTACAAGTGGGAATCAATAGAACTAGAGCTTTTCCCACCCTCTCATCCAGAGAGGCCATTCCTCTTTTCTCAGAGCAGACAGCAGCGATAGGCCAGAGATTAATGTCTATGCTATGATAAGCTATCTGCTGCGCCCATCACTTGCCTCAACACCTCTCTGGCCATTTTTGAAATGCTGATGCTTTTAAGAATTATTCTTTTCAAGAGCCTATTCACATTGATAAAGAAATAAATAACCATTTCATCCAACTGGAAAATAAGTCAAAGAGACAAGGGCAACAGCCTGACCCATTTTTGGAACTCAGAGCAAACAGCTTCTGCAGCAAGCAAATAAGAAGTTGTGACGATAAAATTTACTGGATGGCATGGGTGGGGAGATGAAAGCCCAAAAAACTTCCCATGCACGCGCTGGATTTTGTCCCAGACACATCAACAGCTAGCAATCTGTATCACTGTGGGCTTGCAGCGTAGGCGAGGAAAGCCACAACATGCGCTCACCCATGTCTCACGGCAGCGTTTCACCAGACTGGCAGAACTCACACCCTGCCAGCCTGCAGGACTCACAAGCCACCTGGACTGACTTGCATGGAGCAACCATCAGCAAAGAGGACTGAGTCGTTCTTAACTGGCAACAAAAGCACAGTGGCTCTCTCCATCTCGCCCAGATGTACACATAAATCCTACCAAAGACAACTGTCCTCCTTTAGGTTGTTTTTGGATAAACAGATGTTCCAGTTAGATCTAGAGGAGGCTAAAATTAGTGGGAGCTGTTACACTGCTTCAGGGAGCTTTGAGTCACTCCCAGTGTTCCCACACACCTTACAGTCCAGGGATATACCCCCATGGGATCTGAAGGCTTATTTCAGCCTGCAAGTAATGTTAATATCCCCCAGTATGGCTGTCTTTGTTGGTATCTTTTTCCCGTCCAGGGATTTTTGGAAACTTTATTCTGGCAGAAACAAGGCAGTAGCAACAGCAGTAGCTCCAACTGGGCTGCCTAACCTGGAAGTCCATATAGACTATGCACATACACAGAGGTTCCTGCTATGTACACAAAGTAAAGCCAAAGCACTCACAAGCAAAATAGCGCAACTGTGCTCCAGTATCTGTCCTGGACTTGTGGGTAGGCTTATGGGAACTGTGGTGTGTCACTCAACAAGGATACAACTGGCCAGCTCTCATCATGCAGTCTGGAGATGCCCATACCCCTACCACCAAGACTCCCAGCTCACATGTCACTAAGCAGAGAATGAAAAGACCATTTACCTTCAAATAAATAGACGTTCTCTCAGCTTATAGCAGAATATCCGGAATTGTATAAGATTGCATGTGTCATCTAATATCAACTACTTTCACACTACTAGTTATGCTTATTACGCTATCATCTATGAGCAGATCTTCAGTCATCAGGTTGCAGGTATCACCTTCCAAAAAGCCAGTTTATAAAATTAAAGAAACTTCTATAAACCAAGGGAAGATGAACCAGGTTTGTTTGTGGGTTCTGTTTTTTTAAACTATTATCATTTCCACTGGACTCACTGTACAAACTCTGTACAAAAGAGTCTGAAGTTCATCACCTCACACTGGGCTAGTACACTGTGAGCAATAAATAGAGTCCTGGTTTACCAATTCACTTCTAAAGAATTGATGAAGAGAAAACAAATATTTAATCAACCTTTGGTTGCTAAGATTTCATTTAAAAGCCACCATTCTAGGGGCATTTAACAGACAGCTCCCACACTCTTTCTTTCCCATGTTCTTTCAGAAAAGCACTAACTTGATGAAACGGTCCTGCAGAAAACCTGGGTATTTAGGAAAAAGGGATAAAAAGGCCAACATCTAACCGATAGAGGTCAAAAGCAGGGTTGGCACCAAAGGGGATGGAAGGGAGCTGGTGCCGCAAAGGCTTCGCAGTGACAGCTTCTCCACCGACCTGACTTACTGCATTTTTTTCCACATTCACCTGCCGTGCTCTTCCACATTGTCACAGGCTTAAACGAAAACTGCCACTCGGTCCCAAGCAAGCCTCCCCACCACACTTCTTGCTGTCAGTCAAAAAGGGGCCTGATAAGCTTCACATTTACATATGTATGCACAGGAATTTCCAAAGGCACACTGAGGGAAATGGCCTCGCTGAATGCCGATGCTATCTGAGAAGACAACTATTTAAAGCCTTTTTACAGCTTCACTACCTAAGTAGAGAAATCAGGTTTGTTTGCATCTTTCCATCTATTATTACCCTAGAAAGTGCAGATCGTATCTGTCCCAGCCTCAGAAATGAAGCCAGGCTGGTTGTAAAGAGTTCAGTTAGCTTCAGTACTTCCCAGAGAGCATCTTCCTCAGCTCAAACCCGGCACCTGGGAAACTAAAGTCACTAAAACCTATGGAGTTAGTCGATACCAGCAAAGCCCTCTGTCCCAAAGCTGTAACAGCACACTCAGCGTCCGACAGGTGCTCTCTGGGCCTCTTTGAACAGCAAGGCTTTATGAAAACGCAGGAGCAGAGGCCATCTGCAGCTTTACAAACAAGACACGGCTGATTTACACAGCACTTAAAAAAAAAAAAAAAAAAAAAAAAAAGATGCTTGCTGTATCCTGCAACATCTGGTGACTGCATCGCCCTTTCAACCAGCAAGCCCTGACTGCTGGGCGAGGTGGCAGGAACATCTCCAGCTGCGAGTGGAAACATGCAGCTGCGGCAACAGGACCGAGCACAGCAGATTCTCGGACAAGCACACCACTAGAAAACTGGGCTGTTCGGTGCATGTGCCCTCAGACCTTTTGGGGCATTTGCTATAAGGCACCCAAAAAAGGCCCTGCACTCACTGGCCCCACGAGGACAACTAAAAGCTCCGGGCACTGAAGGCAGTTATTTGGCCAACGCATCCAGAAGCCCCATCCCAGTGCCCTGTCCTGGTTAGAAAAGAGGATTAAAAACATCAAAAGGATTCTTGTATACAACAGTTAAATAGACTGATGCTTGGTTTGACTCCCATCAAAACCTCTTGGCCAAAATAGGTCTTGTTGATTTTAAAGGAAAAAAATAATAATCTATTTTAAAGATATTCCAATATTATTATTATTATATATATTATATATTATTGGAATATATGTATGGCCACTATTTGACAACAGGAGAAAACATGCTTGAATACAAGCGGTCAGAGATTTGGCATAGTTTCACTGTGGAGCTCGCTTTTAACTTTAATGACTGGGTTACACAAAATCGTGAACACTGCTCTTTCGAGAGCAGACTCTTACCTGCAAACCAACCTCCTGCTTCTGAAGAGGAACAGGGGGAAATGAAGTCCCAGCTCTTTCAAACCTTTGGGCACTGCACAGCCAGGCAGCTTACCCTGAGAGCCCACAGAGCTAATAACAGGTGATGGGGCAGCCCTATGCTTCCATCAGCTTCTTCCCAAATCGCAGCTAGGCTTTTATCAATCTTATCCAAGTAACAAATAAACAAGCCCAATGTCACTCAGAATACGTAAAGGGGGAAGAGACAGGAGATGGGAAAAATCAGTGACTGAAAACACAACCTGCTTTTTTTGATGTGAAAAAAAAAAAAAAAAAAAAAAAAAAAAAAAAAAAAAAAAAAAACAAAATCCTCCAGATAAATGCCTCCAAGCCTTAACCCCAAACAGCAGCATTTAGCCAAGCAGCGAGGCAAAGCTCAGCGACCTCCTCCCTGCACCACCCCTGGCTGCCCTTCCACAGCAGGGCAGGGGTGAGGATGGCAAGATCTCTCCCCCACGGCACTCCTCACCCCAGTACAAGGCAGGTGTGCACACCGAGAGGAGGTGGGTTCAGGGAAAGGCACCTGCTGTGGGCAGGGTGGTGAAGGGGGCAAACTCACCGTTGAGACCGTTGGGGATGCTCCGGTGATGAAGAGGCGCAGATAGGTCATCCATGGACCTCCGCATGGCTCCAGCCTTGCTGTCGCCAGCCTTGTGATGGTGGAGGTGGTGATGGTGGTGATCGGGACTGCCAGCGCTGCCCGTGCTGGAGGTGCTGCTTCCATCCCCCACGTCCCTGGTGGCAGAGCCGCCGTTGAGGTTGGTCAGGCTGGCCTGGCTGTCGATGGAGCTCCGTGAGCCGGCCCCGCTCCGCTCCTCATCCAGCATCAGCACCATCTCCTTCAGCTCCACGTTCTCCCGCAGCAGGGTCTCCTGCCTCGCCTCCAGGTCCTTCAGCTTCTGCTGGTACATGCCTACCTCCTTCCACATCACACTGGCCGTGTGCCTCCCGAACCTCTGCCATTCCCTCGACAGCTTCTTGCCTTTCTGTCGGTCGTCGTCCAGGAAACAGCAGAGCTCCCGCAGCTCCTGGTTGTCGTCCTGCAACTTCTGGTTGACCTCCTTCAGCCCGCGGATCTCGTGCAGGTGGAGCTGCAGCCGCCGGTTCACATCCTTCATCAAGTTGCCGTGTTCCACCATTAAGTTCATCTTTTCATTCTCCACTTTCCTCAGTCTTTTCACCAGCTCTTCCTTGCCCCACCTCAGCATCTCCTCCTCCGAAATTTTGCTCAGGTCCTCTTTAGACCCCTCGAGGGAATTTTTGGCCATCATCTGTGCCTGGAAAGCGTCTGCTCTTACAGAGTAGCAAACGGTTCAGGTTATATGGGTTATTTTTGCTCGCTTGACTTCCTGGGACTGAAATTCACTGCAGCATCTTAAGGAAGAAAAATTATAGTTCCCCGTAGCGTGCTGGACAAGGTGGTACAGCAAAGCCCGACTGGAATATCTGCTTCCCCATAGAATCCATAATAAAAAAGCAATCCAAAGGGGGAAGAAAGGAAAAAAAAAAAAAAAGAAGACGCGCCCCCAAACGGGGCTGGGGGCGGCGGGGAATCGGCCGCCTCCGAGCGAAGCCTTCGCAGGGGATCGGCCAACTTACCCTGGGCGAAACAACTACAAGGCGACCGGCCCCCTCCTCCGGGGCGCTCCGTCCACTTGTTCCCCGCCCCTCCCGCCGCTGCCCGCCGAGCCCCGCTGTGGGAGACGAGAAACGGGTTCCGCGCTGCCGCTGCCGCTGCCGCCGCCCCGCTCGGCCGCTGCCCGCCCCCAAACCCGCGGCGACGTGGGGCCGAGCCCTGCGCGGCGGCGGCCGATGCCGGTGGTGCGCTGCCGAAGAGCGGCGGGGGAGCCGGCGCCTTCCCGGAATGGCTCAGCCCTCAGGAGGGAGGGGAAGGGCGGCAGCACCGGGCTGGTTCCACCTCCCCCTGGGCAGGGAGGCGCGGCCCGACCCCGGCTCTAGACCCAGCCTCAGCACGACCGAGCGGCGGTGGCGAAGGAGGAGGCGGCGAGCGGCGGCTGCTGGCGGCGGAGCGGAGCGGCGCGGGGCCGAGCACCGCCCTCCCGCGCTGCCCCATTGGCTGCCGGGGCCGGGCCGGGCGCTCGTCGAGCCCCGGTGCGCCGCGCCCCGCCGCCGGCTCGGGTTACCGGCACCGCGGCCGCGCGGCCAGCATAGGGCCGCCTGGCGCCTTCAAACGGCAGGTACAAAGGAACGGCTCCCCACCCCGTCGTGCTCTGCTCGCTGCGGCCGGGCTGCCCGTATTTCCCATCGCTGGTTGGTTTTTTTTTTTTTTTTTTCCCACCCCTCTTCCTTCCTTTCTTTTCCTGGGAAGCACCAGCTCGGGGAAGGGTGGGGTCGGACAGGCGGGAAGACGAGCCCGCCGTGCGGCGCAGGGAAGCGGCGCCGGAGCGGCCCCGGCTACACTGCCGCCAGTCGCTGGGAAACGCTCGGGCGCAGCGGCGGAGCTCCGCATCCCTTCTGAGCCGCCTTTGTCTCCGGGTGCCTGCCGCAGCCTCCGCAGCCTGCAGGTTGCTGCAACCCTCGGCCTCCTCACCGCTCCGTCAATCCTCGCCCCCTCCTCCTCCTCCTCCCCCCCCCCCCCGCTGTGTGGGGCAGAACTGCTTTTAAAAATGTGTTGTGCTATTCCTCGTAGCAACCTGTCCAGGTTCCTATAATCTTTACGATCAGGTGTGCCAGTGTCACTTCCAGGCGTCTCAGACAGAACCCAGTAAAGGGTACAGAAAGTTCACAAAGTTAAAGTGGATTTCCTAGGCAACATGTAGGCAGATTTCCTACATCCTTGCATCATATCCCCTGACTTTTAGTCTAAAGCACTTTTCCTTGAAATATCAGCTGCTTTTGGCCAGCATCGCGTTGTGAAAATGCACCAGGGCAGTGTAGTGCTGCCAGTATTTCTCACATGAGCCTCCTTTAAAAACTCCGGGGAATTGCCAGCTTTGTGTTCCCAAGGTACCTTGGTAAATGATTTGACTCCAGGGTTAACTCAGCACTGCCTCAGGTTTCTGACCACACTGTGGAGCTGGTCCAAGACACCCTCTAGCAAGGAAGAAGCATCGAATCTACTGCCAGAGCGTGGGATGCAGAGCAGATGGTCTGTGCATGGAGGGAGCATCAGTCCAGAGAAGGATGGAGAATTGCAACTTCTGCCTTTTGGTGCTACATTTCTAAGTCTAATCAGCAAATACGCAGTTCCTTTGATTTTCTTTTGCATGCTGCTTGGTTTCTGAGCCCTGGCATATGTTGGCAAACTAAGAAAACTGCCCACTCCCAGATTCCCTAGCAAAGTTCTGAATCCTGAAGGTGTTTAAAGCCATGTTGGATGGGGCCTGGGCAGCCTGATCTGGTGGGTAGCAGCCCTGCCCATGACAGGCGGGCTGGAATTAGTTGGTCTTCAAGGTCCCTTCAATTCTAAGACCTATAATGTCCTGCTGAAGCACAAGACTTACCTTCTTCTGACAGAGCTCATCTCTTCTGTGGTGACTTTTGGTCCTTTTCCTTTCCCCAAACAGCTTATATCCTTTTGTTATCAATGACTGGTCCTAGGGCTTCATGCGGGATATGCAGGTTGTCAATCCTCAGTCCCACCACAGACAATCATCATAACTTTTACACAAACCCAGTAATTCCCTGCAGAGAAGGGAATAGCATTGCCCTCATGCAGTAGGCTTTTGCACAGTATCTGCATGCTCCCTTCAGTGGGATTGTTCCTTACGGGTGAGACAGGCTCAGGAGGCTGGGGCTGGGCAAGATGGCTGAAGGGCTGCCTTGCCTGCCTGAGAAGCAATGGAGAAAATTGTAACGGCGTGCTGTGAATTCACCGTGGAGGCGGTCAGCTGGGGGGATGTGGAAACCAGTAGGTGTCTGTGCACTGTCCTGAGCCAATGAGAGCTCTCTCAGGTGTGAAGCGAGTCTGCTCCTGCTTCCCTCTGACATCCCAGATCTAGGGCACCAGTGCAAGAGGGGCCACTGGCAGCTGGCTGCAAAACCAGGCTGTGTCATGGAAGTAACACCTTTCAGAATGGGGCATGCTCAGGGTTGCATTGCCTCAAGAAGGCATCCTAGCATTCCCCAAGCCAGGTTCTTCTATTTACAAGGCTTTAATCTCATCCTTCCCTACAGGAAGAGGAAAGTGCTTCTCCTGGGCCCTCCCAGGCGGTGATCTGACTCGCAGATCCCGACAGTGGCTGGGGGAAGGAGGAGCAGAGTGGGGATCAGCTCCCAGAGGCCTTTCCTCACCCACAGCAGTCAGAGGGGAGGAGGAGGCCCCGGCAGCTGCACCATGAGCACAGGTGCAGCCAGGCCCTGCAGGTGCAAGTGAGCTCATGGATGGTCTTGGCCTGGCAGCGTATCTCTGGGGCTGCCTCACGTTTGCACCATCCTTTTCTCAAGAAAGGCTGTTTTGCTGTTGTTGTTGTTGTTGTTTTTCCCAGATGAAAATTTCAGAAATTTGAACTCTATGGATGGCTCTGCCAGCAGACAGGGGGGCTCCTCAGAGGAAGTGAGGAGATTATTAATATCCACAGAGGAAGTCACTGTGATGATTGAGGCATGCTTTCAGTTCTCTGTGTCTGTGCTTTTGAAAAAGTTATTGGCACAAGTCCACTCTGCTATGGTGCACAAGGGGTTTGTCTCATTCTGAAGTCCAGGTAGACTTTAAAGCACAGTAACTTGTTCTTGGACATCTGGAGAGCTGCGTGGTCTGGAGGTGGCACTGAAACTGCCTATAAAGGTGCTGGGAAGGCATTTATCTGGTGCTGATGGACACCTGACAAAAACATGCGTTGACCTGCAGCAAAGACCGCAGGTGGAGTGAGCAAAGCCTGAAGTGAGTGGACATCATGCATCTCTTCCACTGTGCAGCTTCCCTTCAGGGTGGGTGCTGCGTTGCAGCAGAGGAAAATCCCTTTAGCTTGGAAAGGCAGCAGTGTTGGAGCAAAGGTGCAGAGTTTGCCAGCATCAAGCTGTGGCCCAGGTTATCCACCTGCATGGTGGAAGTGATTGTTTTAATACCTTGGAGGGAAAGGACTAAGTCAGTGCACCGCTATGTGATCAATAGCTGAACCTGTGTTGCAAGCAGATTTTTAATCAACACAAATAACACACATCGTTGGAGTATTTTTGATGGGTCTGTGCTTTTTATTTTCCCTTATCAAACCCAGTTTTGCAGTGTTGTTCAGAAGGAACTACAATTTCCCTGTGCCAATTTAAGATGAAGTACAGAAGTTGGTAAACAGCACACCCCGGATTCCTTTTGTTACATTTGGCCATGGACCTTCTGCAAGCTTTGAGTGAAAAGCATTTTCAATATGCATGTCTTCTTATGCTTTTTATACCCATGAAATAGAGCATCAAAGCCTATCCCTTGCACTGAATCAAACAAATGCTTCCACCCTCTTCAGTCAGGGATGGAATTTTAAAGCGAATCATAGCATGATAAGAATTTTAGGAAAAAGAAAAAAAAAGAATAAAAAAAAGAATCTACTGGGTAAATTTGCTCTTGATGTTAACTCCCGAACTCAGCAGGTGACACAAAGAATGAGTTTGTGCCCTGTTACTTCACAGTGATATAGAGCCTCATTTAAGCCTTACCGAAGCATTCCCTCTACAGGACTACATTAGTATTACAGAAAGCACTTCAAGCTCAGGTCTGCGCTACTGCTTTGCCCCGGGGAGGGCTGGATCTCACAGATCCCACTCCCCTGGTGTGGGAACCCCACACCTAATGGAGGAATCCCAGAAGGACTTCCATATGACTTTGCTTTCCCAAGAGAGCATAGGAAGTCCGCAGCACTGTGTGTGCTGCAAGGCCTTGTGCCAGTTTACCCAGGCTGAGGACCTGTCTCATAAAGCCTGTGCTCCGTGAATCATTTACACAGGTTATAAATCCTCCACTGCATTTGTATTTTCTCATAAATCAGTGCCAAGGACTAATCCTTGATTAATGTTTTGAAATATACCATCCAGGTTGCGTCAGTGGAAGTTCTGTTTTGTGCAACAAAGCTGTACGGTAACGAAAAACATGCAGTGCTCCTAATCTCTGCTATTAAGATAGGGAACTTGCTTCTAGCCTGATTAAGCAGTATTTTGAGCCAGAACATTTTACATGACTCAGCTACCTGAAGAACTGCCTTGGGTCACTATTCTTTCTTTTCCCAGAGACTGAGTGTACAATCCAGGCAGATCAGCTGAACTTTGCCATGAAAAGCCTTCCTCCCTCTAGGTGCCCATCTGGCTGAGCAGAAAAAGCAGCCTCTGACAAGATTGTGCATCACTTCATAATGCTAGGTTCTGGCAATATTACTGGGCCATCCAGTTCAGTCTCTCTGCTTATGAAAGTAGTATGTATTAATGAGAGTTTCATCTTGTGTCCACAAAACCTTTCTATTTCGTGCCCTGCAACTACTAGGAAAATTATTAAATGCACCAACTTGTTTCAAAGCCTTCAGGATATTTGGAGAAGAATACTGTTGTGACCTGCAAACTCTTTCCCATGCCACAAAAGCAGGTCCTGTAAAAGGCATAAGCCTCTACACGGTACATTCAAATCAAGCAGAAGGAGCCTGTATAAATCTCCAAACCCACACCAGTCACCAAAGCTTCATTTTCAGTGAAGTTTGTCTGTTTCTTACAATGCAATACATTTTTTTTCCATCCTTATTCTTTATGTTTATTGAATCTAAATCCTAAAAAGAAATAGACATATGTGCTGCTCCTAGCCGAGAGTTGCAGGTGATTGACACTTCCCAAATGCAGACATAATAGCTATAGCAAAAATTTCACTGCTAGTTAAGAGTGTGTTGAGGATCCAACTTCATTGTGCAGTCAGAAAGCTGCATGCAGTGTCAGAGCTATTCTTCCAAGTATTAAGAAAAATCCCCCAACTCCTCTTACAACATATTAATCACCTGGACAGCCGTGTGCCTCAAGCTGAGTCACCTTCTCTGCCATCCTCTACCCAAAAAGTAAGGAGTGCAATAAGTGAAACCAGATGTGTGTCAAGAAATAAAATTTGAAAAACCTTTCCATATCTTCCTGAATATGTAAGATATAGTAATAGGAATATGGCAGACTGGATCGCAGCACTGGCTCCTGTATTGTCTCTGCCAGTGGCCAATACCAGATGCTTATGAGAATTCTGTGAAAAACCTGCCCATAGGGTGAGTTTCCTCCTCTCTGCCATCTGGTACTGTTTGGCTTCTTCCCAGAAGTAGTAAGATTTACATCTCTTCCAAAAATATTTGCAGTCCTATCTAACATGGGAAGAAGGCCAGAGATAGCTTGATACACCTTTTCCTATTGTAAACATTTCCCTGTAAACTTGAGTGATCCAACAAATACATGGGGGAAATGAAAGCAAAGGATTTACTACACTCCTCCATTACCATGCCATGATATCCTGGAAACCGAAGTCCACCCGGAGCTACGTGCAGGGCTGACAAAAGAGGGCTTTGTGAATATGGGGCAGAACTAGGTCCCCACAGCCTGGAGGTGCTTGCAGGAGGTTGCTTTGCAAGACAGAAGCACAGCACTCGCCGTTTTTAGTTGCATCTTTCATGTGCACCAACTGCATAAAGCTCAGGAAACTGCTGGGATTTAGATCTGAGCCATTTAAGTCACTGGTGATTTAAACAGTGGCTTTGCTGAAAGTGTATTCATATATTCTTATTTCTTCCTCTCTCTCACTGCCTCTACACTTTCCCTACGACTTTTACCAGTCCTTTGCAGATGTCTGGGATGAGGTGCAGTGTTGTTCCGTGAGCAGCAGGGATTTTAGATTACTGCAACTGAATGAATTTCGTTATCGTTTGTTTAAAAAAAAAAAAAAAAAAATTAACACAAAAATATAAAAATATTAGTGCTGTTCTTAAGGAGCACTGTGGACTGATCTTCCTTGGGTTTTAGTTTGTTCCATGACCAGGAGGATGCAGCAACCACCCAGGCTCTTCTGTAGTGCCCCAGTGCTCCCTCATCCATACACATCCTACTTTCCTCTGGCACAGCTCCGTGTTTGGGCAGCACTGGGCTTGGCACTGGTAGCTACAAAAGAGGCACCTTGCTATTCAAGCAAACGAAGCCATCAGTATTAGCAGCATGAAGTCAATGAAACCTCAGCAGTTCCACAATACAGCAAATAAGCTGTTATATTATCCACCATGTTCCTTACACTCTTTTTTCTCAGTTCTGTTGTGTATCAAATGAACAAATTCTCTTAGCTGTATTGATGGACCAGGAAAACATAAACACCCAATTGTGTACTGTAAGCAAGGCCTTTTGGTACTGTACCCTTCACTCAGTAGTAAAGCGTGTTTTCTGCTTGCAAGACAGTGACCGTGCTGAGGACGTAATTTTGCCTTCTTTCATAGCTCACTGAAGCCACTGGGATTTTATAACAGATGAGAATGACAGAGCCATGCCCTAAAATGCTGACACTACTTCCATATATCATAGAGATATCTGAATAATTCATAGTGTCAAGCAGAGCAAGTTAAAGGAACAGCTTTAATACATTCCATACCAAAATGAAAACCACAAATTCCTTTCTTTGGAAAGAAATGTGATCAGTTTCTCCAAGCAAATCTACAACAGTGTTACAAAATGTGAAAACAATGGGATTTCACTATGACTGAGCATGTTACCTGTTACCTTTGCCTTGTGTGATGTTTGAAATAAAGTGAAATTGGAGCCATATTAGACAGAAAGACAGCGTGTTCTTCCCCAGGGCACTGAAATGTTGCTGAAGTCACCAATTTGCTGTCACAGGTCTTCAGGTTACATCTCACTTTCTATCCTTCCTTATAACTATTGACTTCTAAATCATTTATTTCTGAAGAAAGGTTGGAGATTAAGCTGAAGTAAAGAACCCTGAATTCTGAGGCTGGTTAAATCTAAACCAGGCACATGTTCTTCCAAAGGGCCCTCATTTTTACAGTGCACAAAATGAAGGCTCAAGGATGTGGGGCCCTCTGGGAAATCATGCTTGAAATTCAGATAAAAACAATTCCAGCTAATCTCTTCTTCTGCATGTGAAAATAATAATAATAAATTCCTGTAATTTGTAGATTTGTTTACTCCTGTAAGCTTCCTGCCCTTTATTCTAGACCAGCAACCTTCCTTTTGTCCAATGCTTTGGGCCTCAGCAGAGTAGAGATACACTGAGGCAGGGGAGGTGTTGCAGACACCCACATCTTGCTCAGCACATGACAAATTGGAGGTCTCCAAAACGGTGCTCCTTGCTGTTGATATGCCCAAATCAATCTCCCCAGCCTGATTTGCAGCCGGCAGCCACAGCAGGTGTTGGTGTGCAGGTGACTCTGCCTGGCTTTCTGCATTCTGCCCACGTCCGCTGCCTGCTATAGGACAGGGATGCAGTTACAATCGGGGATGCCATTTGAATACAAATGGGAGGAAGAAAGGCACTCTCACCACCGGAGCCAAAGGAAGCCCCAGGTGGCAATGGGGTAATAGGATTGTGATTGCAAGGTTCAGCGTGATGGCTGCTCCTGCCACTGCTTCTCTCCAGCATGGCACAGCATTATATTAAATTTCCTGCACGCCTGTCACTCTCCTGATGCCGTTTGGCACTGCCTTCCATGCACACATAGTAATGCCAGTTTCCTTTGCATTTTTCCTCGGACCAGCAGGTTGCTGAGCCTTTGTATTCACCGCTCTTTTTCAGGTGGATCTTGTTCACTGAGGCAGCAGTGCTTGGCTCTGAGTCGTGCCGTCATGCAGGCTCACATCACTGTGTGGGCAGTTCTCTTCAGCAGAGAAGTAACACTTGGAAAGTGAGGAATTACTTGCCTTAGGGCTGTGGTCATTTTTAATGGTGTGGAGATAATCTGTCAGATTTGGGAGCTCAGAGCAGCAAAGGCTCCTGTGTTCATATTCATTCTTCTAGCATCTTCTCATCATTTCCCATGCAGAAGAACTTGATTCTTAGAGCAATTCATATTTTGGGTCCAACTGGAGTTTGTCTTTGCAGATACTGCTTGAAACCACACTGCAAGTACCTTTTGATAGCATGCAGAGTGTTCCAAGCTTAACTGATGGATCATAGTTGCTAACTTGAAGTTATACTCTCTGCTTTGCCTTCATTAGAAGCAAAAAGTTTCCAGGAACTGACAACTCAGGAAACTGAAGTTTTAGCTAAACAGAGCATAGCATAGCACACATCAAAGCAAATTTATTGCATCCACGTGCTCAATGCAGTTCTACCCCATGTCCATTGGGTCTATATTATTGCTGGGACCAGCAGCATCCCCTCTGAGGATCAGCCCTGCAGGTGACTCTGTCCTGGTCCCTTGCCCATTTGAGCCATAGTGCCTTGGACAACCCACTTAGTGTTTCCACCTGGGCTATGTGGACTGCTGCTCTCCACTGACTGGTGTAACTGGCCTGCTGCTGGGCAGAGTTGGCTTTAAACCAGTGGCCCAGGAATAGAAAATGTTGTGCGATGCTGGCAAATGGTACAGTGCCACTGAGGCACTGCCACCGAAAAAGAGACTGGATCTGGTCTGCCCAGAAGGCTTCCAAAGCTTTACCTTAGCATTGTGTAATTTTAACAAGTTTGGCTTTGGATATCTGAATACAGAAACATTCACAAGCATATACTTCCTCTATGGAGAGAACCAGTAGATTCTGCTGTCTGAAGTGCCTCTGCTTTGCCTGTGGCAGTGGGACCTGCAGAAAATATTGAAGGAGGGAGGCTGCAGAAAGCAGAGTTTCCATGACACTGGGAGGCATATTTCCCTGCAAAACCCACAGAGAGAAGAAAGAGAGAAAAAGAAAGAGAGGAGTAGTTCTTCCAGCAGTTTAGGGCAGGGGTGTGTGTTAGGTCCATCTCCATGGCAGGGAGACAGGATAGCAATCCCTGGAAGCAGTTTTGGTTTGGGGAGCAGGGAGAAGAGATCAGCATCTCTCAGCTGCTCCTCCTGTGGGTGGAACCCTTTGAGCACTCACTGCTTCCTTATCCCGAGGACCTGTGTGCTGATGGTCACTCCTGGAACTATGGCTTTGCCACATCTGTGATGCCACAGGACATGTGAATCACAGAAGCTAAGCACACTGACATCATGCAGAATGCTCTGCAGACAGATTGATGTTTCTCTTTCACTGATAAGCAAAGCAAAGAGTTCCTATACACAGCATGGTGTCCCTGAAAGGAAGGTTTTCTGAGTTCTCTGTTGTTACCCTCATGGGAGAATGGAATCTTCTCTGTCCTGTGGACCACAGAAGCAACTGTTGTACAGATTTAAAGAATGATTATTACTATTATTTTTAATACAAGATTCTCTCAGAAACACTCAGAGTTACGCTTCTCCACCAACACCACTGGCAGTTCCACAGAGAAATCCCAGCCTCATTTTACCATCTGAGTAATCTAACCTTACTGCAGGAGAGACACAACTGGGCTTTTGTTCTCCTCCCAGCTCATCTGGCCCGACAGACTGGAAAAGCCACTTACTTGGGAACAGACACCCCTGCCCACTTGCTCACATTCACTGAGCTGGGCAGAGCTCTGCATCTCCAGGCTGAAACGTGGGGGAAGGCAGAGAGGAGGCCACGTGGGGTGGTTTTATGTGTTATTTCATCAAGTAGTGATTTATTGCCATTTCCATCCCAGGAGCAGGCTGTTTCAGAGCTTGTAAATGCAGTCTGGCTTCTGAGCACTGAATGGATCAGACTTTTATAAGTTGAGGCCAAAACCAAAGTGTATTTGAGTGCTGGTGTTTCAGTCTTCCCACGTATCTTCTTAGAGGTGGATTATTCTGCAGTCCTTATGCTCATTGGATACATTAGCCAGGTACACCATTTTTTATTTCAGTGGGTGAGGCAACTTCTCCCTGGAGATAAGAAGCAGCAGGCTCAGATGACTTGCACTGATTTATACCTGTCTGTAAATGGTGTCCCTGTCCCAATCCTCAGCTATTTTAGGAAGTCACATGTATTGGTCTTATAGGGTATAGTAAAGATGTGAAGCCTCCGTCCCATACAGAAGCCCACTGGGAAGTAGAGGGATGCAGGATCCAGCACAGGGGACATGTATCACCCCAGCACAACTGTGCACCCCAGTCTCCCTACCACATGTCCCCAGGCAGGCTTCTGGACAGTCCTTTTAGTACCAGACTGTTGGACCTTTGCTCACTTCTTCCAGTGGAGATTTTTAGACATGTGGTCACATCTGCTCAACACTAAAGCAGGAGACATGCTGCCAGGGAAGCAGGCAGCTTGACCGACCAGCAGCAGTGCAATAGGAGTCATTGTCTCTGGGTTACCAGTTCAAACCAGTAACAGGTTGTGACTGGCAGCTGCTACCTCCTGACAGCTGCTAAATAGCCTGTGTAAATTGGGTCAGTGCCTTGGGTCAGCTTTCTCATTAACAGGTGTCCACAACTCAACACCACAAAGAGAACCCAATTATCAGCCTCATCCATGACAGTGATTTGGAAGATAAGGGCACAAATGAATGCTCATCAGGATGTGAGTGCATTAGGGAGGAAAAACGTTTTATGCTAAGCTACTCCTTCCTTCCAGTATCTCTGAGATAAACAGAAGGATTTTAAGCCTTCAGAGGCACCAGGCCAGCACCTTTCAGCAGCTTCAAGCCCTTGTTATTGTTACTGCTATTGCTCTTGACAGCAGGTTAAAAGACTGCAGGTCTCTTAGAAATCTTTAGAATTCTTAGGAAAATTGTTCCTGCCCACCAAGAGCTCACTGGTAAAGCAAGAGATGGCAAATCTGCATAGGCAACCGGCCAAAGAGGGCAACGACTGAGGAGACCTCTGGGTGCTAACCTGGTTACCCACACCACCATTAACATGCTTCAGACACTAGGCTAATAGTTCTGTTAAAATAAACCCAAAGGTTTAAAAGTCTCAGAACTGGAAATTCTATACATTTGCAACTGAAGCACAAATGGCCCAATACCACCAGGAATGTGATTTAGGCTTCAATGCTCTGCAAATATTCCTTTGGCTAAATTAGAGTAGGACTTGCTTTTAGTCTCAGTGTTACCTCTCTTAAATGAGAGATTGCAGTTAATAAATGAGATCAGATCTTTCTAATGAAAAACATTATGTAAACTAAATGCATAAGGATTTAATATGAAAGTTATGAGAGGGCTATCTGGTGCCTAATGGAGCTTAATATTTCCTTCTCTCAGACCCTGTTTTACAAACCTGCACAACTTTGGCTACAAACCTAACACATACCTGTTACTGCAGGAAAAATGAGCCACAAATGAACACAGGACAACTAAAAAAATCTGTGTCCTGTCCACTTTAAAACATAAGCAGAATTCATCAGTTGAGATCCAGCCCTCAGATCATCCCATGTACTGGTAGCCTCCTGCTCCAAAATGGGAAAAAAAACCCTGTCCAGTGTGGGGGAAGATGTCACATTATATGTGCACCTAACAGCTCATGTCCAATGCAAGAATCATAGAATCATGAATGTTGGAAAAGAACTCCAACATCATCTAGTCCAGCCCCAACCCATCCCACCATAGAATCACACAGAATCACAGAATCACAAGGTTGGAAATGACCTGCAAGATCATCTAGTCCAACCACCCTCCCATTCCTATCAGTGCCACAAGCTACTAAACCATCTCTCTCACCATGCCACTGACCATGTCCCTCTGTGCCACATCTCCACAGTTCTGCATCTCCTCCAAGGATGATGACTCCACCACCTCTCAGGGCAGCCTGTGCCAATGCATCATCACTCTTTCTGAGAAAAACTTTTCCTAATATCCAACCTGAGCTTCAACAGGCAGACTCACAGCTGCTCGATTTACAAAGAGGAGTGTCCAACAAATAGCCAAGGGCCAGCTGTGCATGTGGTGTGGTGACGTGGGCCCTGTGCCACTTTTGTCCTCGTCCTTGCCATTGTCACTCCGGCCTCACCAGAGCTGAGTTTGGTGAATGAAACCAAAGAGCTGGGCACTAACAACAAAGTTTCCAATTTGAGCTTTGTTGTTCTACACATCACCAAAGGTGTTAAATAAAATTACCATTTTCCTGCAGCCCTGGCAACATGGTAGTTAGAGTGATAATAATACAATTATTACTGTATAAAAATGTGAAATCAGCCTTGAATCTGATGAGGCTGTTATCAGTGTCCAAGCTGATTGTGTTATGAAAACTGCACAGGTAAGGAAAAATGTATTTGTTTTTTCAAAACGATGCACTGGATAAAATTTAAATTATATTCTTTTGAAGTCTTAGAAGAAAGGCACAGTTGTTGTAACTATATGATGTTTTCTCTTATCTTCACTAGTATGTAAAAGAATCCCTAATAAATTCCTCATTCCTTACAAAAAACCTGTGATAAGACAAAATTCTTCATCAGTTACACTGAAACAACTATAAAAACAATTTATTTACAACAGCAGTGATTGTAAAATTAAACTCAGGGATGAGACTTGCTTCTTTCTGAAGGTCTCTGAATGTCCTTGGAGTTTATGAGTAATAAGTCCTCATGGGACACATGGAATTCATGCCCTTAATCCATTCTGACTTTAAAAGTCCATCTTCTTTTATAGAATGTCTCATTATACAAGCTCTTGCTTCAGCAAATGTACTTCCATCAGTTTTCTCTGATGTCTGTTTAATATAACATCTTCTGAATTATTTAATGAGCAAACATATGGATTAAATAAAGCAAACACATCTTCCAGGGCTTAAATGTGCTTGATCAAAACTTTGCAAACTTTCTGTGGCTCATATTTAAGATCCCTAAGCCTCAAACCTTGGCAGTGTGAAAGGGAAGCTACTTTAAGGCTGACCTGGTGAATCCTATGGGTTGGCCAAGTACTCCCAGAGTTCACATTCACCTCTTTCCTCTGCTCCATTACTCCCCTCTATCTGCTCTGCCTTTTTACAACCAAAGGTCTGAGCTTTTTTCTGTGTTTTACATTCTCTTTACTGCTGTACAATTCAGTTCTAGGTTATATTTCTGTGTTTTTGGGCAACATGTAGCCTATTGTCAGAGTTTACCGGTGTAAGAATAAGCCAGCCTAGAGTTCTCCTCCGATTAATTTGAATGTAATTCTTCATTTCATTTCCCCTGACCTTTGAAATCTCCCTTGTGATTACTCATCAGAAAACCTTGATAAGATAAATTAGAAATTCTTTTAGATCTCAGATCAGATTGGAATAATAATCACCCTTCTTCCCAACTATCCATCTCAGGCTTGGTCACTTTTTTTTTGAACCTGTGTGTAGTCCAAGTCATATGAGCTGTAGAAATTAAACCAACCGAATTTCTACAAATGAATTTAAGCATTTAGGTGTAGAAAACAATAGTGTGTCCCCCTCCTCTTCCAGATCCTAGAATCCAGACAATCTGACCACAGTTTTAAATTACTGGTGACCCCTTTCTGAAGTGTTTTGACACGATGTTTTCTTTACATGCTTTGATTAGGCTTATTTGAAGCTGAAACGATGAAGTAAATGCATCAGCTGGATGTGTCAGGTAAAGTTGCAAAATTGGAATGTTATTTTATTATTTGTAGCAATTTAAGTGCAAACCAACCAAAACCAAATAAAAACCACCACCAGAGTAATGGTTATCTGAGCCATTTACCAGATTTGTTTGTTGGAATTCAACACAAAAATTGTCAAAGTTCAACAAGGTGTAAAGTAAAGCCAGGCTCCAGCCAGAAGAGCCCATGCAAGACCAGTGCAGAGTAGAAGCTTGGGCATCTCTGGCAGCAGAACAGCTGATATTTATTTTAAGGTTGAGAAGAGTGGGCAGGTATCCGGGAGAGACATGAATGAAATGTCCTTTTGTACAGCCTCTCTTCCTAGTAAAGTGATTCACTGGTTAGGAAGACTTTGAGCTTGTAGCTGGTCAACAGGAGACACAAACAAACAAAAAATCTCTTGTTGGAGTTGAAGGTCTCATTCATTTCATTAACTGGATTGTTCCCAGTACTCCCTTCTGCAGACTCAGCCTTGCGCTCTTGGGAAGGGTCACTCCCCACCCTGCCGGTGCCGCTGACCCAGGGGCAGGCGAGGTGACCTCTACATCCATCCATAATCCCTGCATCTGTCCCTGCCAGCTCGCTGAGCACGGCTGCCCAGGAGTTTCCCACAGCCTGTATGAGCTCTCCCTGTCCTTAAGTGCTGCATGGGTGAGTGGCAATCCATGTCTCCAGGGACAAAGCAACCTGGCTGATATCCTGGCCCCAATGAAGGGGGAGTTGTTCTGCCACTGATTTATCCTGTTGAGATTGTGCTGAAGGACCTGAATTCTCACAGCTGTATTAAGTTTGGATTTTTTTTTCTTGTTTGATGTCAAAATAATAGAACTACATGGTAATAGAAAGTAAAAGAGCTACAAGACGTCGCAGTTCTTTATGTGAGTATACAGGAGACAGAAAATCATTTTAGCTCTAAGTTCCATGAAACAAATTTTCATGAATACACTTCACAAGGTACTCAGTTTAGTTTCAGTGAGAGTTTGTGCACCTCTTTCCTAATGATCTGTGCTACACAATTAAATTTTATCTTGCAGAAGAAGACCAGGTCAGCTCCAAACATTTTGCTTGTTAATAGTAAGTGCACACAAGGAGCTTATTAGAAACTCAGCATTGTTTGCCTGATTTTCCAGCTAACTTTGCGTCTCTACAAAGATGAGGAGACCAGCATCCTAGAATAATGCAAATAATAGCAACAATATAACTTGGAAGCTGTTAGAAAAGTGACTTTATTTCATTTTATTTGCATTTGTGGTTGCAGCTAAATTATTTCCTGACACTTCTGCATCCTTTTGCTCCATTCTTATACCCAATTTAGTATTTTACTTTAATGTTTTTTCAGTCTTTTATCTGACTTGGACATTTCCAGTCCCAACAAAGATGGTGAAAAGGCAACATTCAAAGCCACACTTGCATCCTTCAGCTCAGTCAGAGTTTTTCAATAATGTCATGGATTAGCAGTGGAGCCAGTACAAAAATGCACTGTATTTACACTGCAAAGCTGGCCACTTACCCAAAGAGGTCATGTCAAATGTTTTTTACCTTTCCAATAAAGTATTGCCTTATTGAAGCTTGCTGAGATCTAATCTCCTGGACATTATATATTTTAGATGGATGGAGGAGAATTGGGGTCTGACTTGCATGCTATAACAAGATCCCAGTCCTAGAGATTCCCAGTCAGCAATTACAAATGTCACAGACACTTTATGGCATCAGAAATTACTGACTGCATAAAAACTTCATGTGCTGCATGGTTTGAATTCAATCCATGGGGCTACAAAATCTTTTAAATCACCGAAGGCAATGTGAAAATCTCAACACTGACAAGATGGAAAAGCTCCTGTGACCCAGATACTTAGGCTTGGTGCTGAGACACGCCAGGAGCCTCCCAAAAACCCAGAGCTCTGCTTGCATGGGAGGAATTTCTCACGCACAGAGGACAACCCAGATCATAAGCAAGAAGGATGTGAAATTAATATGGGGAAATAGGATGACGGGAAGAGAATGTGCACTCATGTGCAAGCGTGCCCGTGTGCATGAGGGAGTGCATTGGCTTTATGTGCAATTTTGAAGCATTGTTCTAAAAGCAACAGACAAATAATCCAAGCATATATTACTGCTCCTCTGTTGTGCTGCTCATTGTGCAGACAGCGTGGCGACAAGGGCAGGAAAATGCCCAGGGAGAGAAATGCAGCAAAAAAAACCTCTCCTACATTCATATATATTCTGCAGTATTACCCAAAACAGACAGATGCCCAGCCATCATCACGGATTAGCACATCAAGTGATCTCAGAGCAGTGCTAACAACACAACAGTAATTGTAAGGCATGAGGTTGTTTTGTTTTGCATGTAGTGTATCTCGATTTGATGGTAACCATTTTAAAGTCTGGAAGAATTTTGCACTCACTAAGCTGATTTTACAAGCAAAGAGAAGTGCTTGTCAGCAAAGGTTAATGTAGCTGTCACTGCAGGAGAGCCCTGTGGGTAGAAAGAGTCTCATCTGGCCGTTTTTTAAAGGGCAAGAATCATTGGAGTAAAGGAGGAATTTTTCCATATTTAGAAACCTTTTGCGTAGTTGTGGTGAACTGCTGCATGTTACCGCTCTATAGGAACAGCTGCTATATTTTTGTGATTATCAGTATTTGTTTCTATTGCTTGTATCTCAGGGTCTTATCTGTTGTTCTTCTCCAAAATGAATTGAATTTGAATTGAGAAGTTGAAAAGAGTAATTCTGGGTGTCTTTATTGCTGGCATCAGTACTACATTAGAGAGATGTGGAGCAGGAAGGACTGTCTTCCTGTTTTACTGATGGAAACAGGGGCAGGGAGTGACTAAATGTGAGACCAGACCACTGACTCCAAAATCCTTCTATGTCTCACCAGCATCTTCAGCACACTACTGACACATAACAAGGGAGTTGAATCCAGATCTTTAGCTTTCAGGCTGCCCCTTAACCACAGACTGGACCCAACCCTCCTTAAAGCATCAGAGGTGAAACTCATACAAGTGTAAGGCCTGTGTAGCAATTGTAACAGGGAGAAATTTGGCTGTGCCAGGCTGTCCTGACCATGCAAGATCTCATGGTGAAGATGTTCAAGCCCTCTGGTGAGTGCTTGCAGTGTCCCCAGGAAGCCCCTGTCACAGCCAGGGGACATGAGTGCTCTGTTTGAAAGCAAAAGCGTAAAAGAGATCCTAAGACTTCCAAATAGCAGCTGGCTTTATTTCCCCTGGTTGCCAGGAGATGGAGTCGTGCAACATGAAGTACATGTGCAGGCAATGTTTTGCTCATAGGCAGGGTCCTTGGTGAAATTGTTCTGGAAATCTTTTCTTAAAGCTTCCAGAGAAGAAAGCTGCCAGAGTCATTTGTTTTGGTGAAAGCATGCAGAGAGGCAAGGCCAACTGTGGTTGTTCATCTTGTGAGGGCAGTGCTGTGGACAAGCCAGTTTCCCATTCTCAGCAAGCTAGAATAGAGGCCAATGAAGATATCCTTTGATAAAACTCACGTGGCAACTCTTCATGGTAGCACTTCTTAGACATTTCTGGATGAGATCTGAGGCAAAGACTTAGGGTCCACAGGATATCAGAGCGCCATACACGTGTTGCACAAAGCAATTAGCAGTGCAACAAAAGAAAAAGCACTCCTACCTGACCCAGAGTCCCTTAGCTTTGCCACACTGGATACCAAAAATCATCCAGTAATTGCGGACTATGGGTTGACAGGTGGACAAAGTGAATGAGTCTCAGACATTGTTATACCTGGTGGAGCTTCACACACGATAGCTGAAAGTGACCACATATTCTCATTATCCTAACAGGCCAGACATCTTTCCTCAGGCACTGTCTGGAGACTTCCTGCCCTGCGGCACCCCGAGGCCTGCCTTGAACTTGGAGTGACTCTGCGTGGCTTCCCACTCAGCTCCCCACACAGAGTGCCTGAGGGCACCTGAGGAGCTGTCTCCAGTCAAGGAATGGATAAATGCTGGCTATTCCACGGAGCATTGCCTGGGCTGCATAAAGCAAGGCCAGAGTTTATAAATGGCATCAGATTTTCTGCAGCTGATGAACAGTCAAAGCATCAGGAGCTGTGATGCTTTGCTCAGTGCTGATACTTGCTCCGAGGGGATTTCCTTCTCTTCCTGACACAGATGGTGAGCTAGGTCCTGCTCACCTCTAGCTTGGGTTACTGCAGCATGCCCAAGGGCATCCAGAAATAGCAGTGTGATCTTCAGTGACCTCCCTGTTACCTCTGTGTGTAATTCAGGCTGTTAACTTTGACATACATTAGCTGTAGTTAGCTCAAGATCTCCTTACCTCACCTGCACCTCACTGCAAGAGCCGCTTTGTAAAATGCTATTATTTGTAATCCAGTAAGAGTTGGGCTACTATAAAATGTAAAAATCTGCAGTAATGTTGCTCAGTTTTGGGGAAAACAATACGAATCTGTTTAGAATTCCCTTGGTTCTGCATTTGTAGCACCTGATCAGGCCCTTAATGAGGCTACAAGCCTCTCTGGAGCCAATGAGTCGATCATTTGGTATCACTGTGAGAGAGGACTGAAGATATCATACAGTGGCAGAGAGCAGCCCTTGGCCAAAGCCCTCCTCTGCTTTGTGAAAGGAAACAGTCACACACATTTCTTCTCAACTTTTCTTGGAGAATATGGAAGAAAGGGCACAGAACCAGAGGACGGAAGAGCACAATACCCCTGACCTTCTTTAAATGACATTTTTCTCTAAGTAAACTGAAAATTTGCATATTCCTTTAGCAGTACATGTTGTTCCTTGCATATTTCATGAAGACACTGTAGCTGATGGGAAACCTGTGGCAGTGTGGTTACTAGCTGCCTGCTAGTGCTGGGCCAGTTATGCAAAGGGCACAACCACCCAAGGGCTCCAAATTTGGGGCAGGATTCTCCAGGGGTCCTAAGCTGTGCATTGTCTGCACTTTCATGCTCCTTGTCCCTCCAGAAAAGAGCACACTAAGCCATCCGCATGGACTCTTGGTATAGCTGGCAGTGTTATGGACTTCATTGCTCACTCAGAAATCAGAAATAGCACATTTGTAACCTCTCAGATTTTAGAACAGCATCTATTCTCTTTCACTGCAAAACAACCTTCCGATGCTGATTATTTTACAGAACTTTTCAAGTTGTAATTTGTTTTTATTGGCTGTATCTTCTATTTTCAGCTATTAGAAAATATCTGAACAACCTGTTTACAACTCCTTGTCCTTCAATAAGGGTGGAGTAATGTCAGAGTTGGCTGTTGTTAGCTTTGTTCCATGGAAGTAATGTTTTTGTGGCTGTTAAACAGGAAAAGTCTTACTTTGTACAGGCTAGGGGTGGGACTGAATGATTCAGGGACAAATGCATGGATCCAGAGTGGACCTTTCCTTCTAACAGGCTCAATTTAAGAATAATCACCTTCTCTTTTGATGGAATATACATGCTTCTGTAAGAGCTTTTTTTGTCTCTCAGAGCAAATTAAAGACAGGCAATTTTATGACGTTTTGGATCACTGATGAGGAAAGGCTCATTTGTACAGCCCAGTGAGCAAGCCTTTTGGTTGTTTCTCATTACAGACAAATTATGTGGTTATATGTAATACACAACATAAAGCATTCAGATGTAACATAAAATCAATACAGCACTTTCTGAAAAAGAAATGTACATTTTAATGTCCTTATTATTTCTTCTGTGCCCAAAGAGGGGGAAAAGATCTGTGCGCTGTAGATCTTGTAGAAGACAGACAGACAAAAATCATTCAAGGGTTGATACTTATTGTTCTGTTCCTGTTACTGCAGGGACAACAGTAGTAGTTTTTTAAAAATTGTTTCTGTGTGATCTTTTCTGTGTGAGCTGATAAGAAAATACAGTCTTTCTGTGCGTGCCACACATAAGGAATGCCTACCGCCCATATGGTACGCTTTGGGCTCCTGTGTCAGAGTTCCTGTGTTAGCAAACTGGGAAGAAAAGAAGCAAAGGAGTTATTAGGTTTCTGTAAGACAGTGATGTTTACTCCCTGCTTGTGTATAACATGAGCATAAGGATGAATGGAAAATCTTTCAGCAGTGCATCTTCTATGTGGTCATCTTGGTTATCATACACAGAGCTACGGCTGAGCTAGGCTGATTTTCACCACATGCAGGGCTGCCCTGGTGTTTTGTCCAAGCATTTGCTGTGACATATGACACAGGGCATAGGAATGTGCACTGGAGGGTATGGCTGAAGCAGTAGGAGGTGCTTGAGAACAACAGGATTAAAGGATATGAGGGACTCATTGTTCTATTACCAGGAGAAATGAGGCCTCTGATACTGCAGTGGAACATTTTGTTCCACATCTGACTCATCTTGGTATGTCCAGAGGCAGCAGGATTTCCGCTTCTCGAACCCTTTGATGGTACTCTTGAGGTAGCACATGCACTGGGATGGCTTATTGGGTTTTTGCATCAAATGCTTCCTTAACATCAAAATGCATTGCTAGTGTGACTTCAGACACTGCAAAACACACATCTGTGTTCCTTAGCAAATCAGCTTAAATAGGAGAGGCCCTTTTGTTTTTTACTGTGCTGTACAACTATTCTTATAAGCATCTTTCCAAAGGCTTAATATATTTTTATGTTGTTCATGTGAATATTAAAAGCCACGGAAATGAACAGCATCCATGCTAGCAGATTGCTTTAAATCTGCTTAGCATGCATACTGCTCTCTGAAAGGAATGGCTTACCTTGCTCTCCTCTGCCTGTGTGTGTCTGTGGCTTTGGGTCTATGTTATGTACACGCACACATGCCTTTTTGCTGTTTCCTCACAATCATTGTCTGTTTTTGTATTCCCACAAATAAGGAAAGCAAAACAAATGAGAAAACAAATGAAGAATAGAAGGATTTAGTAATTAGACACATAATGAGAAGGCAAAGCCTTGCTTCTTCTACAAAGACTTATAGCTCTGTATTTAATTCCCAACCGTTACACTTTAAGATAGCATTCACTGTTAACGTGGGGAGGAGCAGCATGTTCTTTGGTTATTCAAGTTTATAGCACTGAACTCCTCAATTCTGACCCAAACTACACCTGATGGTGGAGTTTCCAGGCACTGGGTCGAGTGCTGGTGATTTGATTTAATGCAGTTTGCATTTCTAAGCAATCTGTCCCACAAACACTAACAAAGTCTAACATACATAGAAAGAGTGAAAAACGTAGTTGTTGCATATTCAAGGGGCTCGTCTTGAGGGATATAAGATTGCAGAGCACCTATGGCTATCAGTTGCTTGAATTGTCTTAAGGTTTGCAGGTTCAGTACAGCAAACTGATCAACAGTTTTCTTCATGTAGGCTTTTTTCTGTCCTAATGTTGTGCTATTTGCAAGCAAATACTGCATTTTCACACCACCTCCAATTACATCCATCAGTAAAAATGCTGATCTTGAGGACCAATCGATGAGCTCATTTGGACTTCAAGGGAATAGGAGCAATCCAATACCTTAAAAAAAAAAAAAAAAAAAAAAAAAAAAAAAAAAAAAAACAAGAAGGAAAGAAGGAAAAGAGGGAGGGAGAGAGGGAGGAAGGAAGAAAAGGAGGGAGGAAAAGAAAGCAAGAAAAAATACACTGTATTTTCAACATTTGCAGCAAAAATATTCAACAGATTTATTCAGGTCATTAAGCAAGTGTTCAAATTATGCAAATTAAAAAATAGATATTCATACAAAATATCCTGTGTGCATGTTCTCCCATGACCATGTGATCTTGGTGAATGGTGCCTAAATTAAAGCCCAGCCCCATTGCTCCACAGAGAACAGATGCACGTTATTGCTCGCAGGTAGCAACAAGGGCAACACATTAAATTCAGCACCTTGGGTCAAGGGCAGCAGTTCCATTCCTGAGCTTCGTGTTTAGTGGTGGTTTGGCAAGGAACTCATACAGAAAAACACAACAGTGATTAAAAATATCAATACACTTCACCTTGGAAGACTGCCATGTTACAACAGGGAGAATCCAGGCAGAAAACTAGTAACTTGGGAATGATCACACAGTAAGCCTCCAGGCAGGGATGAAAATAAAAGCTGGAGATGTGCTCTTCCATCCACCACAGCAAAGATTCTTCAAATGCAGCCCATAAGCTCTTACCTGTGGCCTGGCAAGTCTCAAAATATGGCTCAATATAAATGAAAACGCAGCCATCCACCCCTGACAGAGCCAGCCTGTCGCTGAGGCCAAGGCAGCTCCATCTCCATTTCAGCAATGCCCTCCAGATGAATTGCTTCCCAGTCCCCAGCTGAGGGGAACCAAAAAATGGCCCGGTCTGAATGAACAGCACACTGGGAATTCTGATGTGAGGGCATGGCTTTGAATGAACACTGTGGACTTCAAAGCTATCGCATGCCATCTCACAGTGATCAGCAGATCAGATCTGTGGTTCTTTTCCTTCCAAGACTCCCTGTTAAATATGCACAGCTTTCCATTTTCTGTTTATTTCTGAATTGCATGGATGCCAAACTGATCAGAGGTTCTGATAGAAACGAAGAGGCTTTTGGAGAAACCTCATTATCCCACAGTTTATTTGGTTACTGTGTTTCATTCTTTGCATATTCATCCTACAATAAGAATATGTTTGTTATGTTGTTTTTTTTTAATGGGACGTTCAAATATCATCACAAACTCTGAGACAGCAGGCAGTGTTTACCACAGCAGTGGTATCCGGGATGAGTAGGAAGATGCATTTACATCCGTTGTTTTTACAGAAAAAAAATGGGGTTGCATAACTGCTTTTGATCAAAGTTTCCAAAGGCAGCGACTGGTTTGTTTGTTCTCCAACCTGCTCACCGAGGTCATCCATGAAAAAGGGTTTTTTAAGTGGTAAACAATAAAAAGGGGAACAAAATTGTAACAAAGCCCATCAGGCGTTCTTATTATCTGTACAAATGCAAAGTTTTTAGTGACCTTAGCAGCAGTTCCATAAGCATATGGAGAGCAAAACAAACTGTTATTAAATGCCGTTACACATATGGTCTCCTGACAGGATGTTCCAAGCCATGCCGCGATTTTACAGCCCGTATGCACCGTGCAGCAGTTCTTCGTCTCAAAGCAGGAGTCAAAAATAGCACGTCAGCATGGACTCTGCATTCTTGGTCTCTTATGGGCAGTCTGCATTGTGCACTGTGTCTAGCTGCGCTGAGCAGCAAAAAAAAAAAACTCCATCTGAGTGCGATTTGGTCTTGCTAGTTTGTAATATGAAACATGATGCACGAGATGCAAGAACATCCCAGCACTTAGAGCAAGCATTTCATAGGTTTATGTCACAAAACACTTAAAGATAAGGAAAGTGTTATCAGGAACATTGGTAGGGAGCGTGCAGCCGGCAGGTAGGGCAGCGGGGCCGCGCAGGGCATTGCGGGCTGCGGGCTGGAACTCCCCATCTCACCCCACGGCGACAGAGAATGAGGCAGCAGCAGCAGCCACACCGAAGTGGTTTTTAAACGTCTGCCAGCGGTATAAACGCTAAGCGCCGTTACGTGGGGTGTTTGGGTCGTACAGAACAGCCCGCGCAGACCGGAGCCCGGCAGGAACGCATCAGAAGCCCGAGGACTGCTTCCAGCACTGCGTTCCGGCTGTACGTACTACACCGGTTACACAGCCGAGCGGCCGGCAGGTTGCGGTCGGCTTGGAACCAAACCGAGTCTCGTTCCCCGAGCCGTCCCCGCAGCGTAAGACGATGCGCAGGCGGTGAAGCTCCGCACGGAGCCGCTTTCCGCAGCCCCCGCTCCCCTCGGCCGGGCGGCGCTCGGGGCGGGTGGGCCGGCGGGGGGAGGCCGAGGCTCGGCGCTGCCCCGCCGACGGCTGCGGCGCCGGGATGCGGGCGCTGCGCGGGGCGGCGCTGGCGCTGCTGCTGGCGGCGGCGCTGGGCCCGGACGCGGGCCGGCCGCATCCGCAGTGCCTGGACTTCAAGCCGCCGTTCCGGCCGCCGCGGGCCCTCGCCTTCTGCCGGCGCTACGGCGCCTTCGGCTGCTGCGACTCGAGGCGCGACCGGGCGCTGCTCCAGCGCTTCTATCGCCTCAGCGCACACCTGGACGGGCCCACGTACTCCGCCTGCGCCGGGCACCTGCAGGACTTGCTCTGCCAGGTGAGGGGGCTTCGGCTCCGCGGCATCAGCCCTCGTCTGGGCGCTTCAGGCGTGGCTGCGCAGGTCCCAGGGTGCTCGGGGTGTCGGCGCGGCCGCGGGCGCACCGGCATTGGCACGGCGCCGCGTGACCCGGGGCAGCGCTGCACACCGTGCTGGGAATGGGGCTGTCAGCCCACGTGCGCACCCTGGATCCGTCAGCAGCAGCTGCCCCTCGCCAGGTTGCTCTGGGCTTCTCGGCCTTTGGATCTGATCTAACTTAGCAGCAGCGGCGCTCTGAAAGGTGGGGGTGTGGACAGTTACATCTCCCAGGGGTCTGTACCTGGAAAACCCCCGGGTACAAAACACGCTCCTTGTTCCCCACAGCGTCAGGTGTCTCTCTGTGCAGGGTCACAGCACCCTGACATGCGCCGTCCAGGTGTCAGCAGTCCTGATGTGATGCCTGACAATGAGGCCAAGAAACCTCTGGCTGGGAGATTCTCACTGGGGCGGCTGTTCTGGAGCTGGATATGGTAACGGGATGATCACACATTGTACAGAGCAAAGTGTCCAGCCCTATCATTGGCCGTGGCCTCATGTGTATGAAAATGCCCCTGGGACAGAATAGTAGCAACTCTGTCTGCTGTGTCAATGTAAATCTGAAATTACTTCAGGCAGCAGAGCCCGGTCTGCCATGTTCAGATGGGATCAGAGTGGCTGACCAGAAATCCTTCTTGTAGCATTTTCTGGGGAATATTTATGTTGTTAAAACTGTGAAGAGAAAGGCGACCCTTTCCTATAACAGCCTTCTACAGATTTGACTTTCATTTCATCCCAAATTGTACTGAAAGCAAAAACCTTTGAATATGTTCCTGAGACAGGCAGCATCCCCATCCAAGACCATTTGCAGGTTGGAGACTAGTAGTTAGCAGTGCCCACTAAGTGCTCTTTCTGTCCCCTGCGTACGTCAGAAACCTGGCTGTTAAAAATTTGTTCAGAAGTGGTGAAATCTCTCAACATGGAAAAAATGATTCACTGAAATGTTCTAATGAGCTCAGTGCACCACCGGCCTGAGACACGGCTACAAATGGCCGCACAAGCACAACATGGGAGTTCAGGCACTGCGATTGTTCCAGAGCACTGCTTTCACTTATTCACCATACATGAAACTTATAGCCTCTACCTGAATTAATAAATGGTTTTCTGTGAATTATTCAGCACACTTCTGTCCCTTTCTGCTCACAGTTTGTGATTTCTCTCAAATATAATCAGATTATTTTGACAAGTGTTTCTTCTTGTACTTGAGCAACCTGTTGTGACAGGAGCAGGGAAGTTGTACCTCTGTGCAACCCTTAATTCTGACATTCTTGCTGCTTTCTCAAAGCAGGCTTTCAGAGAACCAAATACATCTTGGTGTCTCCTTTTCCAGAGTGTGAAATCCAAAGGCAGAAAGGAAGGCAGCTCTGATACAGGCCTTGTTCTAATTCTCTTGCTTAAATTAGTTTTCTTAGGCTAAATTTTCATCATGACAACAACACCAGCAAACACTGCAGCTGTTTTCTGTCCCTGGCACACCTCTTCATGTTCATGTAACAGAGCTGAGTGCTGTTATCACATCTGCCTGTAATTTCTAAGTCATGTGCAATCTCCTTTTTACTGCGTTAATTGCTTCTCATTTGAAGGCATAAAAACCTTCATTTTGCATTGAATAGCTTCACATTATGAGGGGAAAGCTAATGATCTGTTGTACGGTCTTTCCATTAATTGTGGCATGTAATAGAAAATAAAATAAAAAATATTGTGTGCACTTATCAGCTAATTTAAATACATCAGTATTCTGGATCTTATGCCTTTTCAGCTATTGAATAGCACCGTAATCTGCATTAGAATTTAACTGCTTATAGGTTGATTTTTTTTAACTAAGTTGATTTTACTTGGAAGCAATGCCACCCAGGAATTAAACAATGCAGAATGTATTCAGGAAGGATAGTTTCTCTTCTTGCCTTTCTTGCCTCAGTTATTTATCTACCCTATAAAAATAGCTGAGCATTCACTAAGTCATGTTAAGTTATTTGGAGAGCACTTTTGAGATGCCTATTGGGAAGATGCACTGAAACTGGAAAATATTATGTGTTTAATACATGGAAAAACTCTTACAAATCAGAACTGAGTCACTTTGGTCAGTCTGTGATTTACAGACCATTTTACTGGGTTGCAGTGACGAAGAAAGAAAATGCATTTCTCTGGAGGAGTTCTTGTAGTGGAAAATACAGAGTATGTAGATTTGAGTCAGTCCTTAGACCTCCAAGGATTCACTTTCCCTAAATTAGGGCTGTCCTGCAGCTCTTCTTGGGATTTAGGGGTTTGCCTGGATTATGGCTGTCTTGTGATCTCTGTCTGAAATCCCATTACCTGAGCTTAGTGACCAGTGTAGTCAGAGTGGGATGCATTTTGACCTCTTTGAGCCAGATACATCAAATGTGTATGCTCAGAGATCCTGTGTGCAGATGCAGGAACGAGATGATCTGTAAGGTCCTTTCCAACCCAAGCTTTGCTATGGCTTGAATCTTCCCAGCTAACTCCTTATGTCACTGCTGTGCTGTGGTGAACCTGCTCTGTATCTCATAGTCAGAGCATCCAGTATAGAAATGCTTTTTTTCCAGTCCAGCCTGGTAAGGCGATACAGCAAGATGTGTGTCATCATTGGTTTTCTTGAGTTAGTGCTATGGTTGGGATAAATGCGTACGTACATGAGAAGCTTGTAGGAGCCAGCTTTCACCAGAAACACTGAAGATCATTTTTGTGAATGTTAAGCTAAACCCACTTTCTGAGATCTTTTCCTCTGTTAATATATTTTCAGAATAAACCATAGCATCTGTTGTAATTAAGGTGAAATTTCTCCGATTAGTGTTGCTGCTCAGCTGTTTTAAATCTGATCCACAAATGGCTTGAGGCGTTTTCTGTCTCTTTCTAGGAATGCTCTCCATATGCAGCTCACTTGTACGATGCTGAGGATCCCTCCACCCCTGTGCGGACCATACCAGGACTTTGCCAGGACTATTGTCAGCAAGTATGGCAAAAATGCCGGTCCATTTTTCGCTATCTCTCTACAGACCAGGAGTTAATTGCACTGGAGAACAACATGGCAAAATTCTGCCGCTACCTGTCCCTGGAGGACACGGATTACTGTTTCCCACACCTGCTGGCTAATGAGAACCTCAACCAAAACCTGGGGTTGGTGACCGCTGATGCAGAGGGCTGCCTCCAGCTCTGCCTCGCGGAGGTGGCCAACGGGCTGCGCAATCCCGTTGCAATGGTGCACGCCAACGATGGCACCCACCGCTTCTTCATCGCCGAGCAGGTTGGCCTGGTGTGGGCCTACCTCCCTGACCGGTCCAGGCTTGAAAAACCTTTTCTAAACATCAGTGAAGCCGTGCTTACCTCACCTTGGGAAGGAGACGAGAGAGGTTTTCTAGGTATTGTCTTCCATCCTAAATTCAAATTTACTGGTAAAGTGTATGTCTACTATTCAGTTGAAGTTCGTTATGAAGAGAGAATCCGAATCAGTGAGTTCAGAATTTCTTCTGGTGACATGAATACTGTGGACCATGGTTCTGAAAGGTATTGTACGCACCTTTAATGTCTTTAAGATCTCAGAAGACAGCTTGTGTGTTTTTAAGGCTTACTAACAAATAAAGCTTATTTAGCTCAATATTGTTCTTGTATTCCAATGTGTTGGCAAGGTGATGAGGCTTTAAGCAACCTGGTCTAGTGGGAGGTATCCCTGCCTACAGCAGAGGGGTTGGATCTAGATGATCTTGAAAGATCCCTTCCAACCCAAACCACTTTATGATCCTATGAAGGTAGCCAAATTTCAGTCCTAGCGTATTGAGACAGTGAATATACATGTCCTCTGTGGGTAAACTACAAGTACTTAGAACAGAATATTCATGATTCTTAATTCCAGTATGTCAGAAGTTTTAACTGAACTCTGAATGAACATTACTTACAGTTAATGTTTTGTTTTATTGATTTTCCTTTGTGATAGACTTCTGCAATGCATGAGTGAAATTCATTTCAAAGATAAAGGTTCCCAAAATTACTAGAAACAAACCTGATGATATTGTACCAAAATGAATTTGATCCCATGATTTTTTTTTTTTTAATCTGAATGAGAATTTGACCATATGATATTACAAATTGAGCATCAAATTAAATAAAGTGTAAATAACTATGCTATTACTGAGAGTATTTTGATAGGACAATTAATTTGAGTCTGACCCTGCAGCTGATCCACGTTAATACACACAGATAATTAAAGGTTTGTTTGCGAAGACAGTTAATGGATTTATAACCTGCTGCAGAACCATGTGACTGATCCCCTGTTTGAAGAAGACCTTGAATAGAGTTAATTTTGAGATTTTTACTTTATTACATTGTATTATGGGCTTTGTTGACTGTTTCAGTAGTTTAAGCCTGCAGATGTCAAGGCCTCTCAGCTGTTTTGTTAAAAAATCATCAAGCTCTGTACTTGTAACTCTTTCTGTGCTCATGTAGCCATTGGTTAGTATAGTGAAAGCTTAATAAGACAAACCTGTGGTCCTGTTGTGCTTGTGCAGGCATGTCTCTCCCAGACTTCATCCTGAGAGGTTTCTTTGGGTAGTTGAGAGAAATCCCTGGAAACTGAAGTAAAGTAAGCTTTGTTTGTTACACCTGGGAATCTCCTGCTTGTGTTCCTGGCTTTACCTTTCTTTAAAGTTATATTTTCATACACTTTGGCCTTTTCTTATTAAGATAGAGAGGCCAGCTGCATTAAAAACAAACAAACAAAAAACAGCAAAAAAAAAACCAACCAAAAACCAAAAAAAAAAAAAAAAAACAAAAAACCAAAAAGATAAAAGTAAGAGCTGCTCAGGCTTTAAAATGAAGTTAAGGGTACTGACTTGAGTAACCTTTGCTTTGTCGGGATGCTAGTTGGATGGTGGTACTGCTTTTACAGTTCTCGAAGTTCCTGATGCCCTGTGTATGTAATTCCCCTTTAAGGATCCTTTTCTTTTTAAGCATTTAGCTATTACGTAATGTTCCAAAAGTCTTAGGTCGCCTTGAAAGCGCCTGTCAGGATTGTGCCAAGTGCTGTACAGATGCAGAGATGGAGTCCTTTCCCTCATGGTTTGCGGTCTGATTTGAGCTGAGATTCCTTTTTCTAAAGGGAAAAAAAAAAAAAAAAAAAAAAAAAAAAAAGCCAACAAGGAGGAAGGAAGAATCAGAGGACAAGTATGATTACAAATATCTTCTGCCACGTAATTTCTCAGATTTTCCTTATTACACAATTTGGTGTTTTTGTAATCTGGAAAATATGTCTGAATAATATGATGGTAGAAAAGTTAAGCTTAAGCAAGATTCAGTATGGAAGAATATGCACCAAAGCTGACCTGCAGCCATTTCTGTGTCTCAAGAACAACACCGTGTGGGTATTACTCTGCCTTTTTCTTACAACTTGTGCAATAGGTAATGCATTATTCCTGTTTTCAATTAGGATAATTCTGGAAATAGAAGAACCAGCTTCTAACCATAATGGAGGAGAGCTGCTCTTTGGCGATGATGGTTATCTCTATATATTTACTGGAGATGGAGGCATGGCTGGAGATCCTTTTGGGACCTTTGGAAATGCCCAGAACAAGTATGAGCCCCTAAAACTTTGTATCACATGTCCCTTCTGCTGCCCTTAGATTAAGGCAAGCAATTGGGGGAGGCAAAATTTGGGCTGTTTTCTGTCCACAGTTTACTTTTTCTCTGATGCTGCACTCATGTTTGTGCACACCTCCCATGGAAAGTCTTGTGTTCTCTTTAAAAAATATATATACAAATATATATATATAAATATATATATGTATCTAAATGAGAATGTCTGTTGAACTGCGATCTAATTTTATTTCCCTTTTCCTTCCTTCTCCCAATACAGATCAGCACTGCTGGGCAAAGTGCTGCGGATCGATGTGAACAACAATGACCGGGGGCCTGTGTACAGGATCCCCCCGGACAACCCCTTCGTTGATGACCCACAGGCTCGACCTGAGGTCTATGCCTACGGAGTGAGGAATATGTGGCGCTGCTCATTCGATAGGGGAGAGCCTGATACGAAGGAAGGGAAGGGGCGTCTCTTCTGTGGGGATGTAGGACAGAACAAATATGAAGAGATCGACATCGTAGAGAAGGGGAAAAACTACGGCTGGAGGGCGAGGGAGGGATTCAGCTGTTATGATAAAAAGCTTTGCGTCAATTCTTCACTGGGTAAATATATGCTCTCTTGAAATTACGTGACTTTCACACTGTGCAGTATTCAGCGCTGTCATTTTTAATTCCTGCCTTCAAAGCCTGGCTGCTTGACTGAAAGCACTATGAAAGGCTATGTGGTCTCAGTCTAGGATGGAACTGACTTGGGGATAAATCCTGGAAGTCCAGAGGTCATCATTTTTTGAATTAGGAGACAAATGAAATGTCCTAGCTGTTGCTTTCCTTGGCAGTATAGTTAGTCAAATATTCTAGAGATTCCTTGATTTGGGGGGAGAATTTAATCTTTTCCACATCAAATAAGCTTTCCCGCAGAAGCAAAAATAATTTCACTACTAATGTCCTTCTTTAAAAACAAACAAACAAACAAACAAACAAAAAATCCCCCACAAAATAACAAATTCTGTAAGTTGACCATCCAGTATGCACGCTGCTTTGCAGGTAACTGAATGTACATTTTGTTTGTATTTCTTCTAGCCGTGCCAAAAATCAAAACCATAATTTCTTTTTACTTTTCAAACTTGAATTAAGGTATTTGCTGGCTGACTAAACCCTGGTGCGTGTGTGAGTGTGTGTATGTGTGAAGCCAGTGCATTGTGTTGCAAGGTCTGGTCTGGAACACATCTTGTGCTGAAGTCTCCACACAGATCCAGGTACTGGCACTGACTTGCACTGTCTGAGATTCTAGTTTTTTCCCTTTTATGTGTTAAACCTCCTGTTTATTAGCATAGCTACAAGTATAGTGGGAGCACATAAGTGTTTCTTTATAAAACTTCTGAAAGCCTGGAGCAGGGTTTTTGCACTTCCTTAGCTGAAGCAGTTGTCAGAGAGCCCCTTTAGTGCTGTCTGTGTGATAGCACCTCTGCAAGTGTTCTTGGTGAGCACTTACTGAGGTCTCCAGGGACTCAGAACAATTTGTGTTGCTTTTAGAGACCCTTTTGTTAGCACAGTGAAATGTCACAGCCCCTGTACAGTGGTAAGAACAGTGTAAGCTTAGGAAGCACCTGCCTCATATGAAATACTGCTGCTGTGCAGCTGCCAGGTTTGCTGATACAGAAAGGGAGGAAGGCTATGAGGAAGAAGAGGGGTGCAAGGATGGACCACGAGTTTCAAAAGGGAAAAAGGAGAACAAAGAAATGTCTGACTTCAAAATCAAGTCATCTGCCTCTGTTTTGTCCCTGACTTGTGTTTTACCTTACATTTTACAGTGAATCTGCCAGCACTACATCTTGACAGTGCTATACCATAAATATTTGATGGTCCCTTCAGGTTAAGTTCCCCCATTTCATAAAAGCACGTGCTATTCATGCTGACATCTGACATATCTTTTCATCAGTGCCTGCAGTCTGGAGTCACCTGTCTCTTTTTTTTGCCTTTCCCCAGTGAAACACAATTGCACTAGGCAAGCAGCTTCTGCATAGATGAGTATCTCTGAAAGCAGCCTGCAAATTCATAGGGAAGCTGTTGAGAAATTGGCAAGAAGCAGCACTAACAGAGCCTGGTTATGGAAGGAGAGTCTTGTCTCGGATGAATGGTCAGGTGTCTGGAGGATGGAGGGCATTCAAGTTTATCAGGAGTTTCTCTTATACTGGTAGTGTGATACTAGCCCTGAGCTGGCTTGTCCTGGTTAGCACAGCCAGTTAGATGGGGGTATCAAATATGGTTCTGAAGAAGTGAGAATCCACACAGATTTGGCTTCATCAGCAGTTCCTTTGGTTAGAAGGTACTCAAGGGAAACCTGATTGTGTCATGCAGAAACAACTAATCTACATCATTTGAAACACAAGGTAAGCCATGCACCTATTCTCTTTACAGATGATGTGCTTCCAATCTATGCATATCCACACAAAATGGGGAAATCTGTTACAGGAGGCTATGTCTATCGAGGCTGTGAGTTTCCAAACCTGAATGGCTTATACATATTTGGTGATTTTATGAGTGGGTAAGTGGATATTCAGATGCTTACTGAGCTATACCCCTAGCCAAAGTCCTTCAGTAATGCTATGCCTGCCTGCAAATGTATCTGCTACTGGCTGCTATCTGCTGCTGTGTGCTGCTTGTGGCAGATGGCTCACGTGGCATATTTTGTACAGCTTCTACTCCATGCTGCTGTGTAGAAACGTGACTTCATGCCAGCAACTGTTGATGTCACTGGTTCACATTGTGTCAGTACAAATATCGGAGCAATGATATGGTACTCATTTAAAATACTAAAAGTCATGTACAAAAGCATGCAAATGCATCCTAAAAAAATATCTCTAAATTTCCACAAATCTTTGGTGTAGCCAAAGATATATATTTTTTAAAGTCCAGTAAAACCCCTTAAATTCTTGCCTATCCTTTCTCCAAGTGCTTGTCTTACCCCTGAAAGACCAGGGATGCATGCGTGATTAATACAAGTGTTTTGACCTCAGCGATTCTTTATTACTTGGACGAGCTGCAGTTCATACTTCTGCTAACATGGGCAGGAAGCATTAAATATCCCCTCACGTTTCCTAGAGAATGTTCATAAATAATTTTCTTTATTGTTTGGTGCAAATTTTAGGGTTTTGATTTTCCTTTTGCTTCACAGACGCCTGATGTCTTTGAAGGAGGATCATACTACTGGAGAGTGGCAGTACAGTGAAATCTGTATGGGGACAGGACAAACCTGCATGTTCCCCGGGCTCATCAATAACTATTACCAATACGTAATCTCTTTTGCTGAAGATGAAGCAGGTAATCATTTCACTTATATCACTTGTGCTTTTCTGTTTTATCATGGCAGTAAGAACCATCCAAATTGAGGATTAGCTCAAAAGTTTAGAATTTGGAGTTTTATGATTTGGGAGTTAAAATCCATTTTCTTTTATGTCTAACATTCATAGAATGTGCAGCTGATCTGCAGTGCTGTGATGAGAAAGATACATCACCTTAAGTAAGAATTACATGGCTTAAGAAAGTATAATAAAGGCAGCTGGAAACTCAGGCAGGAGTCTGTTCTGAGAGGCAGCCCTTTGCCTTTTTCTTGTCTTGTTATAATGGAAATTGGTAATAGCAGTTGAGCGAGTTTTCTTTCTCTAGAGTGAACTTTTTTCCCCTGTACTTCTTCAGCATGCAGGCAGCCATGTTTTACAGGTTTACCACACAATTAATCTTAGCAAGCTTTTCTTCATGGAAGCAGTTATTCTGGGGGCTGCTGCTCTGATGAATATTAATCCAGCTGGAGCAGTGGATGTGTTGATGTGGTGGGGGCACCTATTTTTAGCTCATTGCATTCTCAAAAACCAGCAGCCCCATCCCCTGGCATGCTGGGGGCACTCTAGGCACCGTGCTGTCTGTGGGATGCATGTGTGACAGCCTGCATGCTTTATGGATCTCACAGACATATTTCTGCCTGGTAATTCCCAGGAAAGAAATATGGGACGTGGAGGGAGAGTGCCTGTGAGGGCTGCTTGTCCTGGCCCCTCCTGCACAGCAGGAAGAGGGGGATGGAAATGCAGTTAAGAGAAAACACATCAAGTAAATGGTGATGGAAATTGTTTGGCTGAAGGTCGAGCTCTACCCATGCAGCTTGACAGAGCTGTCACAAATCCAAATGCCTTTCGTGTGAGGTACGCCTCACTTTGTGAGAAAGCAAAAGCAGAAATTTGGTCTCGTGTAATTCACCCCAAAGGACTGAGGCAGTGTGAACAGTCTTAATGCCCTTTCATTTCAACAGAAGGAATTGAGAGTTTGACTGTTTTGCACTAGTGGAGTTAAAGGATGCAGATTTGACCGAGGTGACAACTAAGGCCTGGACAGCTAAACATGCAGTAGAAATCAGTCAAAATAATGTTTAATGATGAAATGTAAAACTTTTTTCTCACTGAATTTATTTTTTGCCACTGGAATACAGACGAACACTCATTTCAACCCTGTTGCACTGTTTGTTCCAGCAGCCAGACCTCTCTCTGTCAAGTCTCATCGTTCCCTGATGCTCTCCAACTTGCAAGTGCCAATGGACTCCATGGGGAGATTTCATGGCTGTGTGTGTTTTTTTTTCCTAGGAGAACTTTACTTCATGTCTACTGGCGTACCAAGTGCCACGGCCCCACACGGAGTGGTGTACAAAGTGGTGGACACCTCCAGGTAGGGGATGCGCTTGCTGCAAAACCTGAGCTTGGTGCTGTGTGTCCAGGTGCCCCGTGTGGCCAGGGGTGATCCTGCAGTGTGCGCTTGGACAGAGCAGAAAGACAACAAAACAAAGCATGTCAAAAAAGCGCATTCTTTGTTGTGTATTTTAAGAGGGAAAATGGCTTGGACAAGGAATCAAACTGTCATCATCCCTTCTGGATCCCATGCTCTTGTATATGAGACTGAGTAAGGCAGGGAATAGCTGTGTTTTGTGGGGAGGCTTACACTGTTTTTTCCAATTTCCTGTTTTTTAAACAGTACTATTATTGGGTAAACTAAATAAACTGAAATATTTTTAGCTAGATATGTGGAAAGAGACTTTGTAAGAATCACAGAATCATAGAATGGCCTGCGTTGAAAAGGACCACAATGATCACTGAGTTTCAACCCCCCCTGCTATGTGCAGGGTTGCCAACCACCAGACCAGGCTGCCCAGAGCCACATCCAGCCTGGCCTTGAATGCCTCCAGGGATGGGGCATCCACAACCTCCTTGGCAACCCATTCCTTCACTTTTATTTTTCAAATAAGTTTGATATACAGCTTTAGCTACTTGAGTATTCTCCTGAACCAAACTGATTTTCTATTTTTATGTTGGAAAGAGACCTCAAGCTTAAACAGACCTCAGTGCTGTTGCCTGTATTCCTCTGTCTCCTCCTCTGTAAGAAGCATTTTCCATTAGCTAATGCTGTGGAATAGTTCCTGTAAACTGCATAGAAAGAGGCTTGTATTACGCAACCTTTGCAAAAATGAAAAAGCAGAAGTCAAAAGGCAAATCACAAGTTTAAAAACAAGTTGATACAGTCTGTAGAATGTAGCAATACGAATGAGTTCACAGGGAAAATAATTAAAGTAGGAAATATGATGTCCCTATGCCTGAACTGAGAGAGGAACTCATTGCCTTCCACAGAAATGCAAATGCAAACAAGCCTAATTACAAAGGAGTAATATCCTCCAAATGCATGCATCGTGCATTTTTGAACGAGTTTGAAAACCTCTGAAGAAGGATGCGATTAAGAAGCAGCTTTCATAGCAAAAAGTGGTTATAAACTGGATGCAACTTCTCAGAAGTGAGCTGTACTTCCAAGACAAACAAATCTGTGTCGAAGTAATGTGTTGTTCTAAGAGATAGCTTCTGTCAGAGATGCTTACAGTTCCTGTCTGAAACTAATGCATTTTTGGTATTTCTGAAGTGACAAGTCATTGGCAGTGACAAATCGCAGACCTCTTTATTCTCCACCTGGCTTCTTTCCACATTTGTATCAACCATGATAAAAGGGAAAGTCTTTTGTTTTGGCTTTGTGTATGAATAATAAGCTGTTATTTCGCTTCCCTGAAGACAGCCAGAAAACTTGCATTGGTATGACCTTTGTGTCAGATATTCAACGTACCCTGTCTAGTTTTGTGATTTTTAGTTTCAGTCTGATTAATCTCTTTCTGGATTGCTTGGACCTGCCAATGTTTTATTTCCTTAATGGATTCAGCAATAGCAAACAAAAACACAGCCAGAGGACTCCTCTGACTTGTGAATATTTGGACTTTGATCAATGGAGACATGTGATAGTTTAATTATGTTTTCTACTGTAAGAGATTATTTGGATCACTTAAGCAGACTTTTTTTTCCAGTGAGCATTACATTTGTCAAAAGAACAATGGGAAGCAAAGGCTCATGATGCCTCTGGAAAGGAATTAATTGTGCGCTGTACGTGTCCCTTTTTTCACAGGAGAGCACCACCAGGAAAATGCCAAGTTGAGCCTCTGCCAGTAAAAGTAAAAAGCAAGCTTGTAAAATTTGTGCCAAAGGAGAGTAAGTGTCATTGTTGCTGGTTATTATGGGTGTGTGTTAGCTGGCAGTAAATATAAACTCAAAGCTTGCATTCTCCCTCTGCATGGAGACCACCCAGAACGGCAGGCTTCAGAGTATCTTTGAGATTAATTCTTGCCAGCTGGTTTGAATCTGAGGAGTTCGTTCAAATAAGGCATAAGGCAGGAAATATTTCCCCTCTCCCAGGCACGTGAAATCTCTGCAATTTCTGTACCTTTTTGCCTTTTCCATACTGCATAATAACTGTTTCACTACTAACAACTACCTTTCCCCATGACTGTTTCTGTATTGAGAACCTGTGTTCTGTGGTGCTTTTCAGTGACAAATGATTTTTGCAGTGCCTTCAGGAAGTGAGGAACACTTCAGGCAATGAAGGATATCATGGCTAAAGGGTTTGGAAATAGCTCATTGAGCAAGATAAGGTCTGAGGCATTGTTAGTCGGGAGAGAGAAAATACATGATGAGCAAATGCCCACAAAAGACTTGGTGTGATCAGCCATTCAGGTGAACTTTTGGCTTATCCAAACCCTCCAGGACTTTTTGATTGCTTCATGCTGAATGAAGTACTGTGCTGCTAAAAGTGGAACAGTAGAAGCTGCAGATGAAGTTGCACTAAGAGCTATTTACACTCAATGCAAAGAACTAAGTACACCATCTGATCCTCATAATTACATTTAACAATATCCCATTTCTTTTTCCAGTGTATTTTGTTGACACGTGTTCTAGACAGTTCTCTAACAACTTTGTAATGAAGTTGATGTTACTGTAGGAACTCTACTGTCAGGATACTCTTATTTAATTTTTTATTACATACATCATGATATGCTGCATTTGAATCATTGATGAGTTGCACAGCTTTCTCTTCATGAAGGAATGAGGGCACTCAGCACCTTGTAAGATTGAGTCTTTAGGGTGGAACAAGATGTAAGGCTGATTATTAACTGTTGACATGCCTGAGCACTCAGCACCTCCGCAGAAACATTTTCTTTTGCAAGCTGTGCACACCATTTCAAAGCGTTATTAATTTTGTTCATGTTCAGCCAGCTTTGTCTCTGTTTCTTTTATGCACTATTCTGTATGCAAGTCCAAAATTCAGTTTTTTTAAACTATACATGTAACTAATTTGTGGTTTCATTTAGAAGGTAGTTTTCATCACATCATAACGCAGAAGCAGTGGGTGAGATTCCACTGAGCATTTCAACACCTGCATTCACATTTAGGTGCAAACCAAGCATGAAAATTTTGATTCAGGAGCATGAAAACAAGGAGGTAGAGCTGTAAATGTTTTGTTGTTTTGTTGGTGTTTGTGTGAACGTGACAGAATCACTAAAGCATGTGGCCAGCTTTAGCTTGAGGAATGCTTTTGTTGGAAGTGTATTTAAGAAACAGCCTGATGAAGAGTAACTCATAAAACAACTTGATAGAGTGGGGTGAAAAGCACTCCCAAGTGGCCACTAGCTTTTGTGCAGTCCTACATACCACTGTATGAGTTCCAGCATTTGTGAGTGCTTTGCCAGGTCAGGCAGTAGTAGAGTAGAGTCTGAGGTGTGTGCAGCTAAGACTTTCACATTTACTTCTTGCCTTCAGAACTTCAGTTTCCAGAGGGGGGAACACTTTGCACACCAGAATTACCATTTTCCTCATAATAGCATTGTTTGGGAAGCTCTTTCAAAAAGTGAACCACTGCATAGTTTTGTCTTTAGAGAGCAATGGTTATTAGGACATTTTTTCCCCCAAATCCACTACAGAACTATTGATGAGAATGGATAAAACAAGGAGAAGAAAAAAGTTGTGATAGCTTTGCAAATATATGGACACTGTCACAGCTCAGTTGATTATTATTCTGAGTAATTCCGAATTGCTTCCCTCTGACAAGCTAAAACTTATTTTTAAGCTAAAAATAGAGTATATGAATAAGCAAGTCCAGTTACGCCTGGAAACTGTGACAGGAAAGAATTTTCAGCTTTGGAGTTCAAGGCTCTTTTTCTTTTTTTCATAAGGAATTAAAAAACAACCCCAAATCCTGTTTTATGTGTTGTCCTGGCAACTCCGTTCTTTTTGCACATTCCAGTTACCAGAGAGAATTGATTTTGAATGTTCGCGATTTCAGCTCCTCTGAATAAAGCATCTGGCACAGTGGGGAGGCCGGAGCTCTCAGTCTGGTAACGATCCAGTCATTAGTAATGAAGAGAACAGAAAAAGTGTGCGAGTGTGCAGCTCTAAAATGCTTTCCACAGGGGAGAAGGGGACTCGAAGAACTCTTACCTGAGAAGCTCTAACTCTGACCCTTTAATACCCATGCTAAAGTTTTGCCAGTAGTCTGCTTGGCAATTGGGTAATGTTTCCTTCCTGAGAGTCTTATTTATTGGCATTAAGCAGTGCAGTCCTCTCTGCTAACTAAAAGCAGCAGACATTTCTAGTTGATGAAAATATGGGCTTACCGGGAACCTTTTTGCTTCTCAACAGGACCAAGTAAACAAATTCCAAGAGAAAAGTTAAATCAGCCAAAAATCAGCACTGTTTTTGTGTCATTACCTTAAAGATAATGCAGTGTCTGCAGAATGACAGACCTATAATTTCCTGGTCTGTTTTTTTCTTTTTTTTTTTTTTCCCAACAGAACTCATTGTGAAGACACCAACACCACGTCCCCGACTAAAGACCACAACTGAAGCCCCGAGAAGAGGCTGGCCAGACCCTGCCACGTCCCACACACCGGCTCTAGACCGAGTGGACCAAGCCCCAGTGAACCGCAGCGTGATGCTGGTCCCCACCACAGCACGAAGCCCCAAGCCTGGAAAAAGGGAAAGGAAGGGACAGCGCAGGAAGAAGAAACCCCGCAATGGGGCCGTGCGGCTGGATGGTGGCAGCCGTGGACGGAGCTGGGGCAGAGTAGAGGTCTATGTTGATGGAGAGTGGGGCACGGTGTGCGATGATGGCTGGAGCTCAGCAGCCGCTGCTGTGGTGTGTCGTCAGCTGGGCTTTCCCTATGTGGTGCGGGCCAGCAAGAAGGCAGAATTTGGGGAAGGGACTTCGCTTCGTATTCTTCTGGATGATGTCCAGTGCTCTGGGCAGGAGAAGACACTGCTGGAGTGTGCCCACGCTGAGGTTGGTACGCATAATTGCTCCCACGAGGAGGATGCTGGTGTGGTGTGCAGCAGGGAGGAGGTGGCGGACTGGTGATGGGTGCTGGAGAAGAAAGCTGAGGGACAGAGAGCACTTCCTCTTCCTAATCGACCCTCTAAAGCAGCGTATGTATTGAGGAAGGCTTTCTCTGCCTAGGGGATGCTGCACCTATTTGAATTAATCTTGGCGTTTTCTTCATCCACATGCATCTACCTTGGAGGGAAAGAAAAAGTAAAATTCACTGGTAACTTGAATGTGTCCTGGCCAACGGATGGGTTTGTAGGGGGTGTTTTACAAGAAGAAAACCCAAACCTCCTCAATTACAGATAAGATAACAGATACCTACAGTTGCCCGTTTGCCATACAAAATGCAACATTCCACAACCACGCTTCACAATATTTGGCTGAAAAAGAAATTCCCAAGTGGCTGTGTTTCAGTCTTTCTTTTGCAGGTGTTTGCATTGTTTTCCTTGCTTTGCTGGCTGTAGCTCTCAGTGGTGGTTCTGAAGTATGCACAAATCAGTGCCTTTCTTTGCAGAATAAAAAGTAGACATTTTGGCTAACTTTCTGCACACTAGTTGAAAGGAAAAAGATTCTCTTGTAATGCTTAACTTTGGTATACATCTATGGATTATCAAAGATAACTACATCTAAGCAACAGTCAGGTAAATTAGGAAAAGCTATGGCATGCTGCCTAGAAAACCCTTCTTCAGGTTACACTCCTCTGAGAGAAAAGAAAATCAGGTCTTTTTTTACATGAACAGAAACATTACCAGTTGAACACAGAAGATACTTTGTACATGTTCTCCACTTTATCAAGCACTGTGAAACCACATATTTTTGCATTCAGTTTTCACAGCTATGAAGGATGTAATGTACTGGGGTAATAACCCTGTAATTATTTACCCCTTTTCAAAAAATGTTAAAAATAAATCACAACAACCCACATTTGTCTGAAATGTGTTTTTACCTTTGGAGACACTGGAGACACTATTTTGTGCTCTTATGTAGTCTCTCTGCATTTGATAGAATTTGCCTGGTTATTATTTTTATTCCTGACATGGTCAGGGTAAATTCTATTTTACTGCTCATAGAAGAACATGAGAAAGATGAAGTGAAAAAATGTAAAATGCCTTTTGCAAGTCCATAAGCAAGACCTTGTGTCTAAAGCTCTTCCTGTGGATGTTTAATTCCCCAGTTTCAAGTTAACAGAGGCCTCCTGAGCCCAAAACATAGAATCGGTAAGGTTGGAAAAACCAAGAAGATCATCTGGTCTAACCATCAACCCATGCCTGTGATCACTCTCAGTCATGTCCCTCAGTGACATGTGTGCCCTTCTCTTGAACATCTCCAGGGACAGCGACCCCACCACCTCCATGGGCAGCCTGTGCCAATCGCTAGCGCCCTTTCTGAGAAGAAATTTTCCAAATATCCGACCTGCAGCTCCTCTGGCACAACTTAAAGCCATTACCTCTTGTCCTGTTGTTAGTTACATTGATGCATATGACAAATAAATAGTTTTTTCCTCAACTTTATCATGTATCACAGAACCATAGAATGGCTTGTGTTGGAAGGGACCCTAAGGATCATCGAGTTCCAATCCCCATGTAGCCATTACATTATTTTTGATATTAAAGAATACCATCTCTATAAAAAGCCAACAATCAGAAAAATAGCTCTGTCTCCCTAGTTCTTATTAAGTGTAAAGGGGAGAACGGGCAGATAAAGCACCTTTTGCAAATTACTGCTTTCATTAGAAAACCCACCAGTGCTGTTAGGAATGAGCTTGTTGTTAGGCCTTTCCCACTGCAGTAACAGTGCAAGTGCATCTGTTTAAAGTGCAGAAGTTTGCTTCAAGCACATAATAATGTTCAAGAAACAAAAGAACACTTTGGAAATACTTCTATTAAGAGACCTGGCAGCTCTTGAGTTGATGGGGCCAGAGGGTTGGAAGAAAATAGAAAGTGAAGATAAAATCTTTCTTCTTCAGGATGCCTCTTCCGCTTCTTTTGGTTTCTCAGCCAGATTTCAGCTGGCTCTAGCTGTGAGATTTTAAGGAAAATCATGATCATGATTATGCTTGAAAATTTCTGAGTAAAAAAAACCTCTCAGGAATAACAGAAGTAACAGAGATGATGCAGGGATGTCTGCCCCGGTGCAATTAGACAGAAATTTCACCTTCATTTTCCAGGCACGTAGCTATTTGTCACTTAACTCTTCACACCCCACTACTGTTCCAGCCCACTTGAACTTCCTAGGCAAAGCAAAGGCCCCGTTGTTGTGCCACAGCACCTCTACCTGCCTCTGCTGAAGCCAGCAGCATTGTGTGGCATGGGCTCTGGCACAGGGCTGCATGCCTGCTGCTTACTGCTGGGCCATCTGGGTGCAGACATCATGACAGATGTATTCATGAGCAGAGGTAGAGACAAGACCTGCAAATGTATTTTCTCACCTTTGCCCTTTCTGCCAGCCTGCAGAGGGGGAAAAAGCACTCAGGTGTGTGCATGCCAGCTCAGTAGGGTGTTAGCACATTCATCCTGATTCCTTCCAAGCTTAAAATGGATCTGTTCTATGTCTTGGTATTTGTCAGTCTGATCTCCTGATGTCTAAATGAGCCTGTACAATTCAAAGCACAGAAGCGCACCTACATTTAAATACCTGATACGTCATCTGCACTTGTATAGGGCTCTTACTGGTAGCATTTTTTGTCATTTCAAAATGCATTTATATACCTGGATGGCACGTAAATTGAGCTGTAGGTAAGCTGATCAGTCCTCCTGCTACATTTGAACATGCCGCTACATCAAGTTGCAGTGCATGAACAGCTTAAGGCATGTGTACTGCATTACTAAGCACGATGGCCTATAATTAAATAAAACTGAAGCCATGACTCAAGGCCATAAGATCCAGAAGTAGCACAGTGAGTGACACTGGCTCTAGCACAACAGTGTAGAGAATGGGCCAGGGGACCCCACTGTTCATGACGCTGTGGAGTTTGTCCTTGCTGTACCTCCCCTACCAGCCTCTCCTCCAAATCTCACCAGTCAGTGCTTTCAGTCAACCTGCTGGCATCAGTTCAGATGTCTGAGAGAGGCCCAACTACATATCCATCCTGCTGTGCTGGCCTTTGGCAGAGCACTGCTCAGCTGTGATCCACAGAGAAATTCAGCGATGCTGGGAGAAAAGCAGTCCCAACCGTCAGTACCTAATCTCTGAGAGCTGCCAAGAGCCCCCTCAAAAAGGTCAGCTTGGCATGTGTGATGCATTCACTCTCCTAGATAATTTCTTATACACGCATACATTTTTCTATTAGAAGATACCCAAGCAGTTTTTATTAAGAACTGCATACCAAATTTAAGTTTTAAGCTTTTACAGTCAGTTCTCATCTGTTAAACAAATAAGACTACCAGCTCATGAGATGCATGTCAATACCTTGCTACCCTGTGCATGATTTTCCCAGGTTTCTCTCATCTCGATTTTAATCTGGGGCACAGGTGCAGCTATGCAGCTGCTTCAAGCAATGTTTTAATGCAATCAGGAAAGCAGTTAGGATGGAAACTGCCAACTTCTTTTAACAATATTGTAGTAAATAGAGACACTATTTTTACGGACAAGAATCTCCAGTGTTCAGCCAGGTGTAAGCACTGATATCAAGCACCTCTTCCTCAGGGGCATTAACTGATGGCAACACCTGAACTCTTGGACTGCCTTCATTCAGCATTAAGAGCCTTGACAACTACTTGCTAGTTCTGCACAGGAACATTGTATTGACTGGGAAGGATCAACGTGCTCTTCCAGAGCTGGATAACTGCTGGCACTGCAGCATCCCAGGGCCCTGTTTGTAGGCATGCAGAATATTTTCCGTCTATGGGTATTTTAGTATCAATGGTGAGTTGAGCTGCAATCCTGTAGAAAGAAAGCTTAAGAATATATATTTTCTCTACTGAGTTTTGCAATCCTTGGAGCAGAGCACTGTGTGCTATTAAAAGCAAATGGTTACTTGCCACAATATAGTGACCATGTGAGATGAAGCAAGAGGCAAGTGGAGGAGCAGAAAAAGTTATTTGTCTCAGAAAAAAACATCTTGATTTTTCACCTTCTGTATACCAAAACCTGCATGTCTGCACTAGGGACCCCATGGGCACAGCTAAATCCTGTTTCCTGATTCCAACAGAATGTTATGTATAGGATTTCTTAAGGTCTGGTGGTAGAGCCAGACAGATAGCCTGAGAGATCTAAACAGAAGGCAGTTCTCAGATCCCACCTTGACAGTGTTTCCAGCCTGGAAAGGAGTACATCCACGTGTATTCCTGCTGTACATGGATGAAGCATGTTGCTTATGTGAGCACCAGATCCTACAAGTACCATATGGACCTTTAAACAGGGGGCTGAGGTTTTCACCTGTGAATTCTCCATGAGAAATACTGATTTAATCACCAGCTGCACTGAAACAGTAGTATACAGCAGATGGAGGCATTTAACAATGAAGTCAAAAGCTCCTAATACAGAGGTGCATTTTTTTGGCAACTTCAGTTTGCCTGGGGATTCCTACCTCTCCAGCTAAGCACTAGGGAATCATCCCCAAGCACAAGCTATGCCTACGCTATGCCCTTACTGTGCTGTCCTCACTTGCAGGACATAAGATATGATGCTGGACCTCTGAGAGAGAGCAGGAAATGATTTTTAATAGACAGAAATAAGACAAGAGGAGTTTGCATTAACTCTAGGTCCAATTTTTTTTGCAATTTTACCTTGCAAATTCACAGTGACAGTTCCCAACTTTCTGCCACTCTTGGCTCTTAGTGTTCTGGGAACACTCATGCTGGCAAAATGCTCATGTGATAGCAGTTCAATCCCCAGCATAAAAGTGATGCACAGGCAAGTGCAGAATGCCCGACCTGTGCTCCTTCTCTGTGTGTTATTTGGGTGCCAGGCAGATGACAAACAGCACAATGATTTTGGATCGTGTCTTTTACTCTTGGGAGTAGAAACATATTGGAATACAAGCAAAAGAAATTATTGAAGCTTGTTAGAATGCAAACAAAATTTTTATTAAAACTTATCTTTAAAGGCTGAAATGTAATTTCCACAGCCTTCTCAGGCTGAGTACTTATGAAAGGTAGTTATGTAGAAAAGTACTTATGAAACATATCAGCTGATGACTGCATTTACATGAGAGGCTTGATTATACAACTTCCCTGTTTTAATCAGGGATGAGGACTACACCGCAGGGCCTCTCTACTCCATGAAAATGTAAAAAATATCAAATATTTTATCACGTATTAAATGCTCCCCATCAATTGCTTGCAAGCAAGGTAGAAGCAGAAATTTTTTTATCAGAAATATTCTGAGTGAACTCGAGTGACCCTTACAGATAATTACCTTCTATCCCTCTGTAACTCTGAAAGAAAAATCATCAATGAACCCAGAAAATCGATAATTCATCACAAAGCTCAATGAGTGGCTTTGGGTTTCATTAGCTAGCTTCAGTTTTTAAACACATCCTCTGGCTGACGCCGCTCTTGTAGTGAGCCATTCCTTTCCCATTGATTGCTATTCACATTACAAGATCATGATGTAGACTGCCTGACCAAATGGAAAGTTAGATTTCTTTTTTCTTCTGAGAACAAGTTGTTATAACACCCCAACCTCGACAGGAAATAAAATCTACTTTCATGTCAGATAAACTGGAACAGCAGTTAGATGATAGTGTTGGTCTTTAAGAATACACCAGCAGTGCAATTTCTGGATTAAAAAATATTGGTGTAGAAATCTGTGTACCCAAAACACAGGGGGAAATCATTTTGGGGTCGTTGCCCCAAGGGTTGCCATCTGGAGAAGAGAAGGCTCTGGGGCCTTCCAGTACTTGAAGGAAGCTTACAAACAGCATTGGGACTGATTTTTCACACGATGGGGTAGTGACAGGACAAGGAGGAATGGTTTTAAATGAAAAGAGGGGGAATTTAGGTTAGATGTTCAGAGGAATTTCTTCATGGAGAGGGCAGTGAGGCACTGGCACTGCTGCCCAGCGCTGTGGGTGCCCCATCCCTGGAGGGGATGAGCTCAGACACAGGGTTTGCATTTGAGTAGCGCTGCGTGGAGCCAGGGTTGGACTCCAAGATCTTTGCGGGTCCCTTCCAATTCCGTGATTCTAAGATATTCCGTGATTCTAAGATATTCCGTAATTCTAAGATTCTATGCCCTCCCTGCAGAATACAAAGCATTAAAGCGCTGGGGGCCGTCGGAGGTGACCGTGGAGCAGCCCTGCACACCCACACGATTCAGAAAAGCCTTCGTGCTCCTGACAAGCTGTCACACTTCGGGCCGGAGCCGCTCCTCCTGCAGCCCCGAGCGGAAGCAGTTAACAGCCAGCAGCCTCCGCCCTGCCCGAGGCCGTGCCGCGCCGGCGCCGTCCCCGCTACAACCGACCACCGAGCGGCGGCCATGGCAGTGCTGGGCGTGCTGCTGTTACTGGCGCTGCCGCTGCTGCTGGCGGCAGGGCTGTACTGCTGCTACGTGCGGCGCGTCCATGCCGCGTATGACCACATCCCCAGCGCCCCGCGCGAGAGGTAAGGGCCGGCCAGCCGCCCCGCCGGGCGCCATTTGCGCACGCCGCTGTGACTGCGGGCTGGCAGCCTGCTGAGGGCCGGCGCTTTGCTGACACGGCAAGGACGGGCGTGACGAAGCGGAGATCAGCAGTTTCGAGTTGCGCGTTCGAGTTGCGCTTTGTTTGTAGGACGTTGAGCCGACAGCCGGCAGCGGTGCAGCAGGGGCCGGTGTATGGGAATGGCGCACCGCCCAACGCCGGCAAGAAGCCCTGCGCCCTCACGCACCCAGGCAGCCCCGCAGGGACACCGGGCCCGGTTGCTTATCTCCAAGTGTCAGGAGAAAATCTACTTCTGTAATCGTGGTCAGAAATTGAGATGAGAGTTAGGAGGGAGCCTGTCATACCTGAATCTACCTGTCCTCATCTTGGGAAGTGAGTTCACAGCCTAAGATAATGGCAGTTGAGTAATTTCGTGGCTGTTTCTCTTTTCCTTCTTCAGGATTTGAGGCGTGGAGGTGGTGATAGAGGCTAGGACCCTCCTCAGGAAGGTTTCTAGCACTGATGTCTCCATACAAGAGCTTCCCTATCTCTTGAGCTCACAGTAATCATAGAATTGCAGAATTGTTTGAGTTGGAAGGGACCTTTAAATGTCATTGGTGCAACACTCGTGCAGTGAGCGGGGACACCCACAGCTCCAGCAGGTGCTCAGAGCCCTGTCCAGCCTGACTTTGAATGTCTCCAGGGACAAAGCACCCACCACCTCTCTGGGCAACCTGTTCCAGTGCCTCACCACCCTTATAAAAAACTTTTTCCTCGTATCCAGTCTAAATCTCTGGTCTTTTAGTTTAAAACCATTTCCCCTTGTCCCATCACAACAGACCCTGCTTAGAGAATCTGTCCTCTTCTATCCTGATAGCTTTCCAGAAGTATAAATAGTCAGTGGCTGCAAAACCCCCATGTCAGTACCAGCTGTGCAAACGCTTCCGCTGCCAAATATCCAAGGGAGGAAAGATCAAATACCTCCAGCTCTGAAAAGTACTTTATAAAGAAAAGCAGAACATGGTACTGATGTAACCTCCCTGGGAGTCAGGGGATTGTGAGAAGATGAGGCCAAACTCATCTTGGTTGTGCAATGGACACAAGTTGCCACAAGAGAACTGCCAATTAGGTGTAAGGCAAAGCATCTTTACTGTGATGTAAAATGGAGAAACATGGATTTGAAGGCTGGACTATTATGTGGGTAAAAAATTGATCAGATGGTTGTCACAAGAGGGTTCTTATCAATGCTTCTATGTCCAGATGGAGCCAGTCAAGAGTGGTTTCCCCCAGGGGTCTGTCCTGGGACCAGTGCTCTTTAGTATATCAGTGACATAAACAGTGGGATTGAATGTACTCTCAGCAAGTTTTTTGATGATAGCAAACTGAGTGGTGCAGTTGACACAACAGAAGGAAGGAGCACCACCCTGAGGGATCTGGGCATGCTTGGGAAGCGGGCACATGAGAACCTAATGAGAAGTTAAACGTTCAGAAGAAATGTTTTACTGAGAGGATGGTGAGGCTCTGGCACAGGCTGCCCAGAAAGGTTGTCAGTACTCCATCCCTGGAGGCATTCAAGGCCAGGTTAGATGGGATCCTGGGCAGACTGATCTGGTGGGTGGCAACCAGCCCACAGCAGGGGGTTGGAACTAGATGATCTGTAAGGTTCCCTCCAACTTAAGCCATTTTATGATTCTCTGGGTTCACAGAATCAGCACAAGAACTGGATAAGGCCCTGAACAGTGGTAATATAGCTTTGGCCTCAGGAAGGGGACAGAATGGTGGCTTCCAGAGTTCCTTGCTAACCCACATGGCTCTGATTTTGCAGTTCCAAAATGGGCTTCATCCAAATGTTAACCCTTCTACTCGTTCCACAGCCTGCATCTTTCCAAGGTGTCATTCTGTCCTAAGTGACTTTTCCTTTGTTGCTGTCTCCTTCCTTTACCTTTAATAAAAGCTTAAGAAAGCTTTGTTTCAGGATGAAGTACAACAGGATCTTTGCAAAACCTCAGACCATGTCTCAGCTCTTACAATTACATAATGACAAGATTATGTTAACACCCTTGATTTCCTGGGCTGATTTAGTTTGTCAGAGCTAACACATCTCTAAATGAGGCTTGTGCATGATTGGCTAAAATAGTGAGTCATAATGGCTTTGTGTCATTTCTGTCGTGTGAATCATAGAATGGTCTGGGTTGAAAAGGACCACAATGACCATGTAGTTTCAGCTCCCCTGCTATGTGCAGGATTGCCAACCACCAGACCAGGCTGCCCAGATATCACACTTGGAAAACACTGAGAGCTAGAGAAAAGGTCGTCTCTTCAAAAGTTTGCTTCGTGTTAGAGTTCTATTAGGAGGAAATGGAGAGAAGGATTTATTTGTAAATGCATGGTTTTGGATGGCAGTGCCACATAACTATATATCCCAAACCAAACCCTTGCTTGATTCTATCATGGCATACATGACTTCCTACTAGTGAATGAACATTCTGCGCTTGTTACAGCACCTAACCAACTTGGGAGTTGACAGGATAAAGGACAAAACATCCCTGAGGACTCAGTTGTCACAATTCCCCAGTGACGGGAGCTGTGAGCTGGACTGTACTCGATATGCTGCAGGTAGAGCTCTTCCCAGAGCTTTGGCTAGCAAGGACTTTGTCTTCTTACACATTTTTATAGTCCAGTTAGAGAGGAGGAGTCAAGCAAGAGAGGAGTGAAGATTTCTGCAGATATTACGTAGCCTTGTTGAGTGCTTGTTATTTTAACTGTCTGCTGGTTCCAATAGAAATAAAACAAGAGCCTGTTTTTCCCCTATAGCTTGTTTGTATAGAAGAGGATGATAGCATGGCTGGCTGTGTCTCAAATGGAAAACAGATCTCAAGCACAGCTTGCTTGATTTGGAGAGGAGCTTGGCCAAATCTTCCTTCAGATGTGTGCAAAGCCAGTGGGAATTTCCTGCTCACATCTGAAGGAAGAAATTGGTCTCTGACCTTTGAATACAGCTATTGTAGTTGAAGGATTAACCCTTTTATTCACTTCTTTCAGTTTCTATATGAATCCTAAGCTTTTCTTAAACATTTCATAGTCTTGCTCAGAAAATATATCTGCTGTGGGCGTGCAGCTGGCAGGACTTTGTCTCTACACCAATCCCCTGGCTGTGCACCAGAGGGTTCCTAGCATACCTAGGTGATGTCTGCATACTGGCACAGTTATGTGTTATTTCTGCCTTTCCGTACAAGGAGTAAGAATACAACCAATGCACACTGCATCCACTGAGCAACAAGTCTGTATGCTGAGTACTTGGCACATGAGCATGTGGGGATATAAAGGGATGCTGAAATGGGGTTGGTTTTGCTCCTCATGCTTTCTGTAGCAAAGAATCTTGAGCATGTTTGAAAAGCAATTTACTGTTGTTTATGTTACAAATAGAGCATCTACCCAGGGCAATCATCATTCCAAATCATTCTTTTAATCATTAGACTGCAGCAAAACACCTAGGTCTTGAAGCTCACTTCACATCCTTCCAGTCATCCTTCCCTAAGTATCAGTGCTGAGGACTGCAATCTGTACAAAATCCTTTTGGCATCCTCATGACACTCTTAACTTCATTTTCTGCAGCTTTTTACTTGGACATCTGCCAATCTTTTGGAGAATGATGAAGAAAAAGGAGTTTCTACATGATCTCTTTCTGCAGTGGTAAGTTGACACACATCAGTAGGTTAGACTCGAGTAGCCCTGTAGTAAGTTGGGAAAATAAGACGTGGAGGCGTTGAGTTATATACTTATCATCATTCAGAGGGTAGGTAGTAGGGCTAGATAAAGAACGCTGGTATTTCTCTTATTGGCTTTATTCATTCAAGTCTGCAGTTGTGCCCTGTACATGCTGCTTTGGTCCTTTGAAGTTCTTAGGTCTGAACTGATACTGGTGTTTTGTACCATTTCTTTCCTTTTTTTTGTAGGTCAAAGAAATACGGACCTATTGTGCGGGTTAATGCATTTCACAGAGTCTCAGTACTGATTTTTAGTCCTGAAGGAGTGAAGGTACTGCAAAATAAAACAGAACGGACAGTGGGAATCAGCCCTCTAAAAAGGGTGGTGGTGTCTGATGATTAGGGCAGCATGGTCCAGCTAACTTGTGCCTTCTGGGAGCACAACTCTGCCAGTTTACGAAGGAGAAGTGGCCTGAACTTTTTTGCAGTCTGTATTTATTTTCTTGCTTGATCAATTGATTTACTTTGTTACTTTTCTTTAAACTGCAGATATAGCAAGCACCCTCAATTTCTGAGAAGCAGGCTATCTGCAAGAGCTTGATATCTCAAAAGAAAAGGCACAAAGGAGCTGAATTTTTGTAATAATCACAGAGATAGCTTCCAGGTCACCAGGCAAAAAATGCTACAGGCATGCAAAACAAGCATGGAAACTGGGGAATCAGGGCACACCAAATAATTCATGTAGTCTTCAGACTGTGTGAGCGGCTTTTTATGTTTTGTCTGAGAAATGAATGGTGCTCAGTACTCACCAACCTGAAATCTTATTTTAGGAGTTCTTGATGTCACCAGAGTACCCAAAGGACCGTCTGATATATGGCCGTATCTTCAATTTGTTTGGTGTGAGGTAGGCAAAAAACTACCTGAAGCCACTGTATCTCAAAGTAAGTGAAAGATTAATAAAGACACAGGCATGGCTCTTGTGTTGAGTCAGGCTGTTAATATAAATGACTGATTCCAGGTATACTTAAGCAACAAGTGCTTACTAAATTACATTGAAAGTCTATATGGCAAGTCAAACATCTTCCCGATCAGGCAGGAGGTTGTGATGGATGTTTTTTACCTTGATTTTTTTTTTCCCCTATGAATGTTCAGTTAGTCTGAGAAGAGTTTTCTCAAGACCATCATCAAACATTTCACTTGAACAACAAACTTTCGTTTGAATGCGCTTGAGTTTCCAGTTCCTAAGCAAAATGAAAGAAGAGGGGATGTTTTGCTGTTATCTTGATGCTCCTGAAAATAGAGTAATTAAATTACATTAATTATTTTTGTTACAGTTGTTTTGGAACCTGCACAATGAATCAGCATCCTGTTGCACACAGTAGTCCACACATACCATGCAAAACATGGATACAATTCAGTTGTTTTCCACAACAATGCATTCAAAGCAACAAAGTACTTCCTGCTTATGGGAAAAATACAAGAAAGTAGATGTGGAAGAGTTTTTGATGGGACAATTTGGGCTGACTCCCTTGCTGAAAAGTGCTCCTTTCCTTGTTTTCTTAAATGCTAGGTTTTTGGGGAATGGCTTGGTAACTGATCGTGACTATGAGCACTGGCACAAGCAGCGGAAGGTGATGGATCCAGCTTTCAGCAGAAGGTAAGGCAAATATCTCTGGGATGATCTGCTTGCGCCTGCTGTATTTTCATGATTGTAACCATTCTTGATGCATTTTTGATATTTAGAAAGAGAAAACCCTCTTAAAATCTTATTTTAATTTGAGTATAGCACACTATACAGTGTTCCCAAACTTTCCCCATGGGAGTGACACTTATGTAAGCTCAGTGGTGGCAGGGAGTTCCCAGGGTCGTGCATCTAGGAATGCTGCAATGGTTGCTTTATCCCATTTGAAAACAAACCTCAGATATTTGAAGTGGGCAGGCCTAACCATTCACCTGTCTGAGTGATTCCCTGTGGGAGAGAGAGATTGCTGTGGTCTGGTTTGCTTGTCTGTACAAAATAAATACATTGCATTTAGGGTCTGGAGGTTTGTCCATCTGCCTCAACATGCTCAGGCCAAAGCTCTTTGCTGTGACAGCTGTTATTTACATGGTAGGATAGAGCTGGGTGGCTGCAAGAGCACATTTTGTCACTTCTGATTTTTAAAGTACTAAGGCAAATTTCTTATAAATCTAAGGTTAAACAACATTTAAAAAAAATCATTATAATTTCCTGTAAAAAATTATAATTTTGCCCGAGCAAAGGTATCCTCCCCAGAGTCCCCATCACTCATTTCTATTAATTGTTCAGCTACCTGATTGGTATGATGGACACTTTTAATGAAAAAGCAGAGGAGCTGATGGAGAAGCTAGAGGAAAAGGCAGATGGAGAGACAGAGTGTAGCATGCTGACGATGATGAGCCGGGTGACTTTGGATGTCATTGCAAAGGTACCAGCTGTGTGCTTTCTTGTTTCCTCTGCCATTAGCAGGAGGGAATGAAAATAATGGGATCAGGAGCTGGAGCCAGGGTACCTTTACCTGGGAACGCCCCAAGAAGTGGGGCAGTAATTGTGGCACACCCGTTCAGGCTGAGATATCGGAAAGGGAAGTTAGGGAAGGATTTATGTTGTGTAAGAGAGGCCAGCAGCATGCTGCACAGGAAGCTTTTTGCAGAAGCCCTTAAACCTCGTGACTCCCATCCCTCCAGACTAGAAGGGCACACTGCTGTTTGTTCATGGGTGCATATTGCATTACTATATGTCAGCATGAAATCTGCCTTGCCATGGCTTTTCCCTTCTTTGTGTGAAACAGTTAAGGAATAATTGGGGGTAATAACAAATATTAATTCCCCTTAGAAAAGGAGAAAGGCTAATCTAGATATCAGCCTTCCCTCACAGACTCTTGCAGACTAGCCTGAGGCATTTTTCTGGGAAAAGACAGTGGTGCGAGGCAGTCCTGCTTTATCATGCCAGCTCTTCTGAGCTGGGAGGATTCAGCAATGGCTGCTTTTTCCTTTCCCTCCCCTCAGGTGGCCTTTGGCTTGGAATTGAATGCATTAAGGGATGACCAGACGCCATTCCCACATGCTGTGACCATGATCATGAAAGGAATGACTGAGATGCGCATCCCCTTTGTGAAGGTCTGTGTGCTCCTTGCATCCATCCCCTGTCTGCATGTCCAGCTGGAAACTGCCTCTGTATGAGACTAGAGTTGTGTGTGGTCTTAATCTTACAGGGAAAACATCATCAGTAGTTCTTTCCTCCAACATGTGTTGAGATAGAATTAATTAGCACTTTAAAACACTTGCAGAATTAACATGTTATTAGTTAGTGCTTCATTTCTATCATTCTGCCTTTTTCCCTCCCTGCATGTTTTCTCTTACGTGCTTTTACACTTTCATGCCCATTGCTGCAAAAGTTGGGAATTCCTTGCCCAAGAAGCACTGCAGCCTTCATACAAAGTGGAAGAAATTTGAACTTCCTTACCATAAAAAAAGTATTGGCCAGTGGGGCCAGTGTTCATGGACTTGAATTTTGTGGGTGAAATCTGGAACAGTTAAGCTCCATAGTTTCTCAAGAAAGCTGTCATTCAGACTTCCAGAGCTCCCACTTTCCCTTTTGGGTCCAACGGGTGGATTCTGTATCGTATGCTACAGTTTCTTTCCTCAGAAAATTGAGGAATTTTGCTCATGATGATCAAAAAATTAGCCCTGACAAGGCAGGACATCAGCATGAACTGAAGTAGTTCTCCTTTTAGTCCAAACACTTCAGGAAAAAGTCCGAAGCACTTTAGGAAAGTTCACTTTGTTCTGCAGAGAGCAGATGTTTTTGTGAAAAATGACATTGAGGTGCCATTTAAAAAACAACACTGCAAATGTTTTTACCAGCAAGAGGAATAAAAAGACTAAATAAATTCTGTATTCAGTACATGCCAGGAAAGCAGAAAATGATAAAAGAGGTCCGGGAGAGCATACGGCTGCTGCGGCGTGTGGGCAAGGAGTGTATTGAGAAGAGGAGGGAAGCCATCCAGAGTGAGAAGGAAATGCCAACAGATATTCTTACGCAGATACTGAAAGGAGATGGTAGGAAGCACATCGCTGTTCAAGTTAATTTGTCTTTGGCTTGCTTTTCCTGAGCTTTGGAAGTCTTAGTTTGGGGACGTGAACTTTGTGACTCAGTCTGCCTTTACTGTCTTCAAGACCATGTGTTTTGTTTTTTTTTTTAACATTGAAGAGTCATAAAGTGACTTGTTTAGAAAATACCCTGTTTCTTGACATTGGATCAAATACTGATCACAGGTCACCTCTGAGTAGCTGTCTCAGTGTTCCTTCCTAATCCATTCAGGAAAACATGCTCAAAGCAGGACAGGGTGTCCTGACTCTTCCAGCTGGAGCACAAATACATTTCCTAATCTCATTTGTTTTTCTGTCTTGACAGCTCTGGAGAAAACTAGAGATGATGAAAACATGCTGGACAACTTTATCACTTTCTTTGTTGCGGGTTAGTAGCTGCTTTAATATTTGGATATGTTGTGTGGGAAGCTATATTCATTCTTGTGCTGCCCACACAATTGTTATTGGCTTTGCTCGCTCCTTGTAATGCTGCTGTGACCAGGAATCACTTGGTTGGTGCATTGGAACTGTTGAGTCATGGCCTGAACCTCTGTTTGATCACCTGAGGTGAGCACTCAGTCAGCCGCAGGATCACAGGTGAAGGCAATTCAGCTGTGTGACTGGAAGGCGTGGAGCTTGGCTCCACCTCTCCTAGACCCCATTTAAGGACTGATTGCCACTGAAGAAGGATCTCTTTCTGGAGATTGTTCCTTGGGGGGGTTCTTGCTAGCCTATGATACTGGTGAGCACTTTCGTTTATGTCTGATTATCTGTTTCAACATGATAATCTTACTAGCACAACGTCTCTATGTACTTATTGATTGAACAGTACTTTGCAACACCTGTATACTTATTGATCTCACAGTTGGTAAACAGCAGCGTTATACTGGAGTAAGAACAGCTGAGCAAAGTCTGAAAAGAGCTCTTAGTTTTCTCGCAGGCAGATGATGTTTCGTCCTTGTTCTGTCATACCAGCATAGTGAATAAAGCCAGGCTGTTGTTGCAGGAACAGCTTTGCCTTTGGGGTGCGAGGCTTTTTCATGTGGTTCTGACCCTTCCATCTCATGTCCTGCTAAGTCCCACTGAAAGCATCTTTAGTATGTTGCATGGGTTTTTGCATCACCTCACCCACATAAGCAAATGCCATCCTTGCTGTAGGGGTAGCATTCAGTGCTAGCTGGGAGAGGTCAATGTCAAGACTATCAGTAGAAACAGAGACCCAGATAATGAGCTGAAGGATGTAGAAAAATTGATCTGCACATCAGTGGGATTTAGGTGACTTCCTGAGATGACGCTTTTCTTTCCCAAAGGAAGGTATTTTTTAAACAAATCTTCATGGAATTCTATTTTCTGTAGTGCTTTAAAATAGTATGTGTCCCTATTAATGAAAAAACATTAAACATACCTACATAAAGCAAACATTTCAAAGACAGAAGCTCTGTTTTCCTTCAATGTCGGTAAATATTTGCTTCTCAGTAGGGTTATGTGGCTGGTGATAGGACAGTGACTGAATCACTTAGGCCTCTTATAAGTGTTAGCACTGATCTTGCTGATAGGTTGTTTCTAATCATTCAGTCATGAGTACAAAATCTGCAGCCATGAATTGATCAAGGTAACTGTTAAAAATACCAGCTATGCTTCTTGAAAGGTGTTTATCACATCCCTTTTAGTGTTTCATTTAACTTCTTAAATACTTGAAATAAAATGTTTGGGGCGTGACTTTTAAAGTCTCTTGTTGGCAGTAATGTGACCAGACCTTCTTAGTATCATCTTATTACTTTATACTAACCTTTGAACTGATTCTTTATGGTTCTAGGTCATGAAACCACTGCCAATCAGTTGTCGTTTACAGTAATGGCACTGTCTCAGCATCCTGAAATAATGGAAAGGTAGGTGTACTCTGATTCACTGTTGGTTTCATGGTGAACCTAATTATATGGATTACCAAAAAACTTAAGGTAAATTCTAGCCTTCTTTCCGAAAGAAACAGTTTCATGACTCAATATATCTGACATTTAAAAACAAGCAGAGGGATGAATTATTTCAATTCCATCTAAGTGTTTGTTTTTTTTTAAAGCTGGTCCAGAGTGCTGCCTGGCTGCGTTGTTCTGTGTGTGCTTTACTGCATCCTGATGGAAGGCACAGGTTCAGGCAGGCTGGCTGGGAATCAGTAGGCATTTTGCCTGAGGATGAAAATCAAAGTGCAACTCAGTGTCTGGAAAGTAAAAAATGTACTTTGTCACTTTGCCTCACAAGAAATAGGTGTCTGCAACTAATATTTTTGAATTTCTCTGCAGAGTACAAGCTGAAGTGGATGAAGTCCTTGGTGCTAAGAGGGACATTGAGTATGAGGATCTTGGCAAACTGAAGTACTTATCACAGGTACTGTAGGAGTGAAGTAAGATACCAGTCAGAGCTGTTTGGTAGCACTCCTGCCATGTCACGCGACTGCCAAGAAGAACCCCATGCTTTTAAGATTTTAGGAGCAGCACCAAAATGAGAGGCTGATGGCATTTGTCCTCGGAGAATAAGCAAGTAGGCAGACAGCTGTCTGCAGCAGCCCAGCCTTGATGGGAAGGGTGCTTCTAGATTCCATTCTGAAACCCCAGGATTCCTTTGCTTCTTACTTGCATTATTACTAAGCAGAGAGCTGGAGTTGCTTAATCCCTACCTGTTTAAGCTGAAACTGTAGTTGTATTATTTTAAGAAGGGCTTGCAGTGTGGAGCCCAACCTTTGCGTAAGTCCCACGCAGTTCCCAAAATCTCAGCTCTATTTTTGTTTGATTGCTATTAAAACATTTCCAACTATGATCTCACCGTAGTGCAATAAACGAAGTGAGATTTGAAGACTTCCAAAAATATTGGCTGGTTTTTGCAATTTCAGTTTTTTTTTTTGTTTTTTTTTTTCAGTTGTTAAACCTTATTCATTCACTGAGGAGGGGGGGAAAGAAAAAAACAAACAAATGTTTGGTCCTAGAAGAAATCTTGTGTGTAAAAAGTTGGTAATGAACTGTAAAGCCAGGGGTTGGCTACTTGCCAGCATTTGTCACGTATCTTTTTTTTTTTTTTTTTTTTTTTTTTTTACAAGATGAGAGCACCAGTAACCTTCAGGAGAGGCTGAATAGACAGACCTGGCAACTATTCTCCTTGCTTCCATTTCCCTGTAATTTTAGTAATCTACTATCACTGCTTTTCTCTTAAACTGCCCCGTTGAGACTCATGTTTGTCATTTCCTGTCCCTCAAACTGCTGTGCTTTGGTGGCAGATAAATTCAAAAGTGCACTTCTTGTAAAGAAAAGACATCACTGTGTGCTTACTGAAATCAGCAGGTTTCTCTAGGCTTGTCCAAGCGTCATCACAATTACATCACTCCAATTAGGACTAGGTATCTAAGCTTTTCAGTGTTAAGACAGATTACATGAGAGCCTCTCAAAAGCAGACAGTTTATTTAGCAGAACAAGCTTGGATCTGTACAAGCAAAGTCACAGTCACCATTAGTCAGAGAGCTAGTCTGTCCATGGAGGATCAGAGACCATGGGACTCCTCTGTTGTCATTCAAGCAATTTTGAATCCTTTTGTCCATGCTTCTTTTTCATTAATTCATTCTTGCATACCCACTGTTAATTGCATTTGCAATGCGATGCTAATGTGCACTGTTAATTAGGCTTCACTTTCATGAAATAAGCCATTCTTACAGCTCAATGCCATCAAAAGAAACGGTCATGTTTCACTTTTTTTTCTCACTGTTTCCTATTCATTTTTCTTTGCCAGGTTGTTTTTTGTCACTTTGGTGCTGTGACCTGGCACAGCTCCCTGAGCACCAGATAAAGCACAAAGGCAGGGGCAGGAGCACAGTGCTGAGAGTGGGGAGGAGGTGGCAGTAGCCACCCGTGCTGCTGGCAGCAGCTCTGAGCACTGCTTGTCAGGTGCATGAATTTCATTCACTCTCAGATACTCCCTTTGAATTTCCTTCCCAGTAATATTTCACCTAATCGTTTTCCCAAGTTTAGGTGTTAGATCTGCTGAATGCATTGTGCTTGTCACTTCTTTATGTAATTTCTGTATCAGTGATAAGAAAGAACCAGGTCTGAAGGCAAGTTGACTTAGCCATTTTTTTTGCCCACGGGATTCTGAGGAAGGTACACCAGCATCTGTTCTATAAGCCAAAAGCTCCCCTTTGGCCAGAATGAAAGGCTATACGAGTAATTCATTATGTTTCTGCACTGCATTAAATAACTGATCTCTTGTGCTTTTTGCTGACACAGGTTCTGAAGGAATCAATGCGTCTGTACCCACCTGTCCCAGGGACAGTGCGCTGGACAGGGAAGGAGACTGTCATTGAAGGTGTCAGGATTCCTGCAAACACAACGCTACTTGTAAGTCTTGCAGCAGCATCCCCCATCAGCAACATGTAGCTCTTGCAGGATCCACGTGTAACAGTATCAGAGTCCAGAATACTCCCCCACCATTCCTACTGACTATTTGGTGAAATTTGGGCTGGGACTTGGATATGAATTGAGACACTGGGTCAGTTTTGCCTAGGGGGTGCAAGATAGCTGTGTTTTTGCACCTGTGACAACAGAGAGTCATTTTCAGTGAGCTTCTGCTGACTAATGCAGATCTGCCTTCTTGACAGTTCAGCACATATGTGATGGGGCGGATGGACAGGTACTTCGAGGATCCGCTCTCTTTCAATCCAGACCGATTTAGCAAAGATGCACCTAGGTGAGTTTCTTTTTACTTCCAGATCATTAAATATGTAATATTTAATATCTAATACTTCAGGGCGAAGAAAGCAGAGGAAAAATTTTCCCATTCCAATTCATGTTATTTAATATTTATGTTAAGGTCAAAACCAGACTGAGACAAAGCCAGGATAAGTATTTGCTGTACTGCAAAACAAGGATTTGATGCATGACAGCCTTTACCCAGGAAGCTTGAAATGGATGGTAGTGTGATGGAAGTATCAGGACAGTTTGTGCTGAAGCCCCTACATCTAACTGCTTAGGTCAGGAACTTTGTTTCAGATAAGAGCTATTCTGATCTCCAGGACCAAACAGCCCCTTGCTTATGTGGTTCAGATGTGCGTGCAGGAGCAGCAGTTGGATGGATTGTTAAATCCTCATGATAGTCTGGAGAGCATTTAGGGTGTGCTTGAAATATGGCTTAGAAATAAAGTTTGCATGCAGCCATACTATGCAAGCTGAGCCAGTGGAGTGCTACTTACAGCACTGTTCAGAACTCTGTTGGCTCTGAACCAAAAAATTCTAGTTTGGAGATTGTCTTGACAGTTCAGCTAGGTGGGGTGGCATTTAACCATTACCTTGCTGTAGTGTTGGCTGTAGTGTTGAAGGATTTGCATCTTTCTTTATGATAAAACAGTCAGAATGACAGTTTTGATTGTTTATCTTTTTAGGCCATATTACTCCTATTTTCCATTCTCACTGGGACCCCGTTCCTGTATTGGGCAGGTGTTTGCACAGGTGAGCACAACTGTAATGAGAATCTGTTAGTGAGCCCTGGGCCAGGTCATAGTATACTGGTACCTTGGCCCTACTGACAGTGCACTAGCCCTCTACCCCTCAAAGGGAAGGTGCATAGCTTGCCCCTGATAGGGGACGTATGTACCTTGCAATCAGGAATGTGCTATGAGTTTATCTAAGCGTTGGTGCTCAAAATCATCACATTAATATGGTTGAATCACCAAAATGGAGTTTGTTTGTAAACACAGGGACAGATCTTTGTGTCTGTCACTTGTCTTCAAATCTGGGAAGCCCCAGCTGGCTGTGTTCTTCCTTCCCATTCTCACAGCCATTAATAAATCTATATTGACAAAGCAGTAAGACATAGCATGCTAAATTTCAAATGCTGCTGTCAAATCCATACTTTCTGTCAATGATAATGAGTTTGCTTTCCTTCTTAACAGATGGAGGCTAAAGTGGTGATGGCGAAATTGCTGCAGAGGTTTGAATTCCAGCTTGTACCAGGGCAGAGTTTTAAACTTTTGGACACAGGAACCCTTAGGCCACTAGATGGAGTAATGTGTAAGTTAAAGCCAAGGAGCTCTCCTAAGGGTTTCACCGTGTAACCATCAGGAAGGGCAGCATGAAATGAATGTGGTTGAGTTTCATCAGATTTTGAAGATTTTCTCCCTAATTGGAGGTTAGATTTTTCAGGCACCTTTAGACGATTATTAGACAGAAAAATTTCCTAACTTCCTCATCATTTACTGAAGAAAACTTCAGGAGATCTGCTCTAGAGATGTTTGAAAATCTTGGAGCTGAAATTATGCCTGGAATTGCAAAGCATTCTGTTTTTCTGGGGGACTCTGGTTGTTAACAGATGTTGAAAAGGACATCCTCTCACTGAAGTATCCCTGGGAATACACAAACATAAGGCCAGATCCCAGCAGATAGCTTCTACTAATTTTATTTACAACACAACATGGTCTAAGTAAGGCCTTGTGTGTGGATTTTCATTTTTACGCAATAAAAAAACACAGAATGCAGGACTGAACTTAGAAAGAGAAGCTTGGAGCCGTTCTCCTGGTCAAAATAATTTTCCTATCTCTGCTCTACATGAGGAAAAATGATGGAGAGAAATGATTTGAAACAAAAATCAGACACTGTGATCACTAATTGTCCCTGTTGCTTCTGCCTCATTTTCTTCAATGTCTTTTACTTCCAGTAGCAGTCAGTGTTAGATTCACAATCCAGGCAAGGCTGTTTCTGTGGGGGAGGACTTGGGTTCATTTTGTCCTGCATCCTTTCCCTATCTGGCTCACTGTGAAGCTACTCCAAAGCTTGGACTGGACTGCCTCATAGCTACAGCAGGCCTGGAAGTGCCTGAAGTCAAATGCTGCTTAAACTGTCCTTGCCTCAAAGAAATATGTATGCAGCCTGAGCCAAAGGCAAGAGAATATCCTGCAGCTGCCCCAAAACTGTTTGCTCTGGGCTGGCTTTCAGCCTGGCTCTGCTATGGGAAAAACGATACTCTGAAAATCTAGAAATACATGGATTCCTAATGTGGGTTTGATCATAAAATCTGTCATGAAGTGAAGGAAACTGGAGACCCTTAGCACTGTTGGTGTTACCACCTTCTTGAGAGAGAGGACTCGGAACATACACTGTCAAGTTTCTGTGCTGGGTTCCACACCAGGAAAGTGACTTCTTAAGAGATTGCTTTTGTTTGTTTGCATTGTGCATCACCTTGTGCAGAGCAGCAGAGGGATAACAGGCCATTAAGAGCGCTGCTTTTGGCAACGTCAGCAAAGCTGTGCAGTATACTAATATTACTTCTACCCAGAGGTAATAGCACTTGTACTGCTAGGAGTTTAGGCTGCCCATAGAACAGCTCTGCACTCCCTTTTGCTGGAAATCTGCTCATATTCTCCTGTGCATTAATAAAACCTGATGTGGAAACCTGAGGACTTGCAGCTGGATGTGTGCGCTCAGAGCGGGTTTTAGGATGCATGAGATGCAATGCTAGTGGGGCTGGGTGTGCAAAGGGCTGGGTTTGGAGATGTCCGAGGGAGGGATGCATCTTGGCAGTGTTGGGGGCCCTGAGGGAGTAATGGAGGGCAGTGGTGTATCCTGCTGACAGCACGCAAACCACTTGGCGTGGGATGCAGCTGCCTCTGCCTTATGACGAGCGAGATGGAATGTGTTAGGGGCAGTAAGCATGCATTTCCTTCTGCTCCCTCCATAGTGGGGTGCTTTCAAGGACTCAGGGCGCACAAGGGGGTGTTACCATGGTTAATACCCTGCAGCAAACCCCAGTACCATCCAGCTGCCACAAGCCTTCCCCCTGACCCACTGGCCAGCAGCTCCTGCAGGACTGTCGCCTGTAAATGTGATCGCCTTCCAGCAGATGGCAAGCTCTCATCGGCGATGTATCTAGCAGCAGCCGTGCTCCTCAGTCCTGAGGTTCTGGAGAGACCCAGGGCTGCAGCTTCATGAGCACTGCAGAGAAGGACAATTTCTCTCTGCTCCCTCTCCCAGATGCACAGGTACCTGCTAGGATCCTAGCCAGGAGCCCAGGTGAGAGCTGCCCCCGGATGTGAGGGCACCTGTGGCAAGATATATTCCCAAATTCTTGCAGTGCCTGAGCCTTCCCCATGTTCTGACAGATGGCAGCTGCGGGTTTCTTTGATCAGAACTGTAAACTCTGCCTACCCCTTCTGGGTTGTTGCCCAGAGCTTTCATGTGTGTGAGGAGTTTCCCTTAGGATTTATTCCCAGCTTTTTATGCTAACCTGGGATCTTGATCTTACCCCTTTTAGTGTGGCAGACAAGTAAGAGGAGAAGCAGAGAAAAGGCCACTGCCTAGACTCTCTTGGGATGGGAAGGAACCAAGCAGGGGACAGACACTCAGAGGACTCTGCCTTGCAGGGGGAGGCAATTCCCTTTATATGGTGAGGGAGAGCCTTTCTTATCCTTGCTTGTCTGGAGCATCACAGTTCGGCACTCACACCCCATGCCCAGGAGCACAGCCAGCATCAGAGCCAGGAGGGAATAGCCTCTGGGGGAATGAATGCAGACAGGGAAACGAACAACACTGTCCTTATTGCTGGGGCCAAGTGTGCAAAGCATGAATTGGGATGTTTTGTTGCCTGTCAGGCTCATTTATCCAGCTCCCATTTGCCTCCTCACACAACAGCTTTTGCAGTGCTGTTTGGTGGTGTGCAGCATGTTCAATCACTGCATGCCCACCACAGTCCTGCCAGCATCTCAGTAGGAAACCTGCTCATGGAAGCCAGCAGGTTTCTCCATTTCGCTGCCTGCACTGCTTTGATCTCACTTGGCAGGACCCCGATGACATGTCTTGTCATTGATCACTGCCTTGTGGCAGCCTTTAGGCTACCAGGTGACACAGGGGCTGAGAGAACCCAGTGCTCCATTTCATTCCCTGTGATTTTGGGTTCTTGCTGTGAATTCACAGCAGTTATTGTGAGCTCAGAAAACTGAAAATAAAATGACGTAAAGAGGTCAAAACTAGGAGACTAGAAAGCTTCCTGTAATGTCTTCCTTCCCACATAAGACTGTGCCCCCGAACACAAGGAGTCTGAGACCACAGAGCTGTGGTCTTGGCAGGAACCCATAAGTGCTAACATAAAGCAAACAAATAATCGATCATTATTACTGTTTTGTGTCTGTGAGTCTTGTCTAATAGGTCTTGATATTGTTATGGTGCTGAGGACAAGCTGAAATTAAATAATACTGCATTCAGCTGGCATCTATTCCCTTGGAAACACCGGTAAAAATGCATGTAAGCATTCTGCAGTGACAATGAATATTCATTAATATGACACTTGATTTGAAAATAAGGACAGTAATTAAAGAGCCGTTAAGGCTAAAAAGCAACAAAGGAAACTCAACTACCAGAGGAGTTGCCTTGGGATCAGGCTGTAACTCATCTGTGCCTGGATAGGCACAGGAGGACAGAGTGTTTCTGGATCATTTTACACGGGTTTCATAGGATGAGCAAGCAGTGTGTACTGGGAGGCTGCGGGCCCTGCCTGCCCTCCCCATGCTCTCAGCTGTACATTTCTGAAGATTTCAGGCTTTGGCCTCCATTCCACTGTGGTGCTGCTGCTCATATCCACTCCTCCATATTTCTCCAGTGAGAGACAGGTATCCCGTGGCATTCTTTGGCATCCCTTCTCATTCCATTGCATGGCATCATATTTCATTCCATAGGATCCCACGCCGTACCATCTCACCCCATCCCATCCCACAGCATCACATCCCATGGCAGTGCATCACATTGCATTGTGTTGCATCTCGTGCCATCCTGTTCCAATCCATCCCATCCCTTTCCATCTCATCCTGTCCCATGGCATCCCATCCTATCACAACCCATCCCATCCCATCCTGTCCCGCTTCCTTCGTGCAAACTCAGCAACACAAGAGAGCTCTCTTCTTCACATCACAAAGGCGCTGAGCTGGGTGTGTGTCACCACTGATCCCTACAAGCCAGCACTGTGTTTTGTGCCTGGATTGGCTGCTTTGGGTGGAGAGGGGGGTGGAGAGGGGCTTTTTTAAACTTCCATTTGTCTTGCAAACAGTTACAAACCCATGCTTTTGCCAGCATTGTGCCGTTTCAAACAAATCGACTTTATCCTAAGAAGAGACAGCCGATACCTGCTTTTATTAAAAACCTGTCCAGATACTTCTACCTCAATTCTCACTGCTTAAGCTTTATCTCTCCGAGCCGCGCTCTGCGGTACCATCAGCAGGAAGGACGGCGTTCAGACCTAAAACTCACCCGCTCCTACAGCTAACCCGGCGGGCACGGCGCTGCACCGCCCTCCGCAGCTCTGCACTTCTGGGAGACGACCTCGCTCCGCGACACCCGCAGGTGCCGGGGCCGCCCTGGGCGCCGCCCGCCCGCCCGCCACTCCCGGCCTCGCCCTGCCCGCCCCGCCCCTCGGTGCCGCTCGGCTCCCTGCGCGGCGGAGCGCGGCACATCGTGGCCCCGCTCCCATGGAGACAGGCGGGCGGCGGCGGGGCGCGGCGTTGAGCGCGGCGTTGCTGGCGCTGTCGGCGCTGGCGTTGCTGCTGCCGCCGCTGGCGCTGCGGGCGGGCTCGGAGCTGCCGCCGGGTTTGCTGGAGGAGCTGCGGCAGCGGCGGCGAGACCTGCGGCGGCTGGCGGCGGGCGGGGCGGCGGCGGCGGCGGAGGGCGGGCTGCGCTGCGGGGACGTGCGGAGGGCGGCAGGCGCGGCGCCGGTGCTGGGCTCCGGCTTCACCAAAGTGGTGGTGCGGGCGGCGCTGGCGGGCGGCGGGGCCGTGGCGCTGAAGTCGGTGCACGGGGCGGGCCGGGAGGTGCGGCAGTGCGAGCAGCGGTACGGGGCGCCCGCCGGCTGCCGCCGTCTGGCCGCTTACAAACTGCTGAAGGAGGTGACGCTGCTGCGGCGCCTGCGGCATCCCGGCATCGTGCAGGTACGGAGGGGCCGGGGGTGCCGGCTGCCGGGCGAGAAGGGTTCGCTGACGGCCGCTCCTCTCTGCAGCTGCACGGGCAGTGCTACGACACTGGCGGGGAGCCCGAAGCCGGGGTCACGGCCGTGCTGGAGCTGGGAGCCCCGCTGGAGATGATCCAGCTTCTGCAGACCCCCTGGGAGGAGAGATTCAAAGTAAGAAAACAGAACGCGGCGGGGGCGTCGGTGGGATTTCGGAGCTCGAACCGAGTTAAATGTGAGAAGCGCCCGATGGCCGCTGGGCGGGCGGGGCTGTCAAGCTGACGCTGTGCGTTCCTGCCGACGGACCTCCGCTCATCCTGCTTTCACCCCTTTGGAAGGGCATGGCAGCAGCCCGAGCATGGAGTTTGCTGTGTCCCTTCTGTAAAGCATCTCGCTGGGGGTGAGGAGCTGAGTAGTATCAGCATCCTATTCTGTATTTCTGGTTCTCCCTCTGTGTTGTCCCACTCTATAGGGAGGTTTCGTAGCAAGACCGTGGCTCGCTGCGAGCTCTCCGTGTTCTGAGCAGAGTTCTCAGGTACTGCCGGGACACGAGCACTGCTGAACTCCTTTCTTTATGCCGTAGGAGTGCATCCCTGTCCATGAGCTCTGCCTCAGTTCTGAGTGTGATGCAGGAGCTCTTCAGCTCCCCAGGAGCTTGGTTGGGCAATGGTTGCTTTACAGAGTGCCTCGAGGTCTCTGCTGGGGATTCACTGCTGCTTGTTTGCTTCCTGAGAGGAAAGGAAGCATCATGTAGAGGTGTGCGCACCTTGATGTCAGTAAGAAATATTTGGGGCAAGAGAAAAACACAGCAAAACTCCCCAGACAAAACCCCTGCCTGCTTGTGGTATGCAGTGTTGGGAAGGAGCCTCACCATACAGTGAGGAGTGTGGCATCCTTAACCGCAGATGTGAGACAAAAAGCTGGGTTTTCTCTGCTTGCTTCCCTGACCAAGCTAAAATGGCATCAAAGCTTCCAGAGTCACATCTCTCGACCCGTGGAGTTTCATGTCAGCCTACAGGCAGGGTTATGCTCGCTGCTTCTTGGCTTTTCCGGCACTTAGTCTTAAAAGTACTGATCTCTTGTAGAACTGGAACCCCTCTGTACTGGGCTGGCTGGTGGTGAGGTTCCAAAAGAATCTCAGAATCATCTGAGTTGGAAGAAATCCTTAATGGCCATCCAGTCCAACCCCCTGTGCTGAACAGGGACACCCACAGCTCCAGCAGGTGCTCAGAGCCCCGTCCAGCCTGACTTTGAATGTCTCCAGGGACAAAGCATCCACCACCTCTCTGGGCAACCTGTTCCAGTGCCTCACCACCCTCAATGTAAAAAGACTTTCCTTATATCCAGTCTAAATCTCTGGTCTTTTAGTTTAAAACCATTTTCCCTTTCTCTGTCACAATAGACCCTGCATAGAGAATCCGTCTCCTTCTATCCTGATAGCTTTCCAGAAGTATAAATGGTCAGTGACTGCAAAACCCCCATGTCAGTACCAGCTGCACAAACACTTCCACTGCTAAATATCCAAGGGAGGAAAGATCAAATACCTCCAGTTCTGAAAAGTACTTTATAAAGTAATGTAAAGCAGGGTGCCTTTAGCTACTGAAAGGAGTGGCATTGAGGTTTGGTGTGCTGGTATTAAGTAAGTTTGTAGCAATCTTTTGACTGATGAAGACAATAACACATAATGTAGACTGGTACTGTCTGGTCCTGTTTCTTAATGAGAGCATCTAAAAGGATGGGATTTCCCCTCTAATGAGCTCCAGAGGAGCTGTGAATGTTCCAAGTCTAGATTGCTATCTGAGGCGAGAGGGGAGCTGGGTGTTCCCACGCATGTGTGGTGGTGACATACCTCCTGGTGTGGGGCTCATGGCATGGAGGAGGAAATGCTGTGGTGTTCAACCTGAGGGCTGCTTTGGTGTGAATGCACTTCCAGTTCTGATTTGTCCGAACGTTGTTCAGCAAGCATTACATAGGATCAGGTATTGTCTGAGCTTCCCTTGCTGCCAAAAAGTTGCCATGAAAGCAAAAAGCTGGCAAGAAATACATTGCATGCTTTGGTTGCTTCTTCAGAAGCATGATTGCGTGCCCAAATTCGTGCTGCTGAGCGATGCAGCAACGCGTGAATCTGGTATTAATGACCGTGGGGCCTCGGTCTGCATGGAGCAGCATGGGGGAAGGGAGGAGTACGCATTAATTCTATGCCAGAGTGGGGAAAAACCCTTCAGATTTCAGCTGGCAAATCAGTACAGCTCCTGGAACACGAAGGCTGCTATTGTTTTCCTAGCAGCTCTCTCTTCCAGTTCCTCTAACTGCAAACATCTCTTTTTGTATATACACATTGGCAAAAAATGCTGCTAAACTTCTTACTGCAGTCCAATCCCGTGGCAATGTTGATAATAAATTTTGTAGCATACATATAATTATCTTTTATGTACTGCATGCCTTTTTGCCTTTAATTTGATCAAGTGCCCTCCCCTTTGTTCTACTTGCAATTTAATAACTGTTTTTCATCTGTTTTTTCCATGCATATTCATCTTCCCTTTCTCAGATTTGCCTGGGCCTTGTGGAGCTGCTGTTCTACTTGGCACACTCCCCTCTGGGCTCAATAGTCCTCTTGGACTTCCAGCCAAGGCAGTTCGTTATGGTGGATGGGAACCTCAAAGTGACAGACATGGATGATGCCAGCACTGAGGAGCTGTCGTGTGAGGAAGATAATGACTGCACTCTTGACTTCCCCACAAAAAGCTTTCCTCTCCGGTGCTCTTCAGCTGGGAAGTGTGAAGGAATAAACGAGAAGAGGAATCTCTTCAATGCCTATCGGTGTGTGCAGGTGGTGTGGGCCCACGCGGTGCCAAGTGCTCTTCTTCCACATGCGCTTCCTGCTCAGCTTTGTTAGATTGTAGCTAAGGATGACTTTAAAGCAAATTTATTTTCCTTATAAGGCAGGAAAATGGTTGGGCTGTTGCCTGGTAAGGAAGCAGCCTCCTTTCTTCTGCTGCTGCCCTTTTCCAATGCCCTCCAGGAATTTGCCCTAAAGGCTGCACCTGTGAAATCATTTGCCAAACAAGTCCTCCAGAAAGCCATGGCATTTGGAAGCCTGAGGGCTATGTTTGCCAAAAGCAGCTCAGGTTATCTGCCAGAGTGCACCAGCTCTGGCCCACTGCTGCTGGGAACAGGCTGGTTCACCTCTACATTGGGCTGTGGGTCTCTATGAAACGGTAGGAAGCTGTGGGATCACCATGGGCAGTGGGCTGAGACTGCTGCAGACCGCTGAGTCACTCTCACTTGGTTTTCCAGGGTTAATAAGAATACCCTGTATACCCTGTCCCTTCAGGGCAAGGGAAAGGTCTTGCATGAGCCTTCTTTTTTAGAGGTCTTTATTATTATTTTTATAATTTATTATATTGTAATGGGAAATCCATTACATGAAAGCTGACTTGGGGAATGAGGGAAAGCTGCATTTCTGGAGCCTTTGCAAACCAATGTTAAGCTGCTGTGTTCTAATCAGTCCGTGGGATTTTTGCAGGTATTTCTTCACCTATCTTCTGCCACACTCTGCACCACCAGCTTTGCAGCCCTTTTTGAGTGATATTCTTAATGCAACAGGTACCATCTCATATTTGTAAACTAAGCTTTCTTTATTGGAAGACTCTAGATGGCATGTCATATAATTACTTGTCGTTATCATCTTTTCTTTCAATGCAGGTAACTTACAATATGGAATAAATGAAACCCTGAGAGCTTTTGAAAAGGTTTTACATCTGTACAAGTCTGGGCTCTACTTACAGAAAAGACCTCTACTTTTAAAAGGTATGGGAATTTGAATGCTTTACCTGACATAGGGAATGTTAGGGATGCTTGCCCTACTGAGACTTGGAGACTACTTGGACTACTTGGAGACTGGTGCAATTCTAATCTCCTGTGCATTCAGGTACTGTGGTCACTGGAAATAGAATGAAGGACCAAAAGTTTCTATTTTTTACCCCTCATTTGAGCTGTCTTGTGTTGTGTGTGTCTTGTGCATGGTTGCATTGTTTTGCCAAGTAAATGTAATACAGACAATGTGGCTAATTATTCTCCCTAGTGGAAAGCTTCAAAGGTCCAGTGGTTGCCATGGCTTACATCTTCCTGAGTGTCCCCTTGACATGATCATAGAATGATTACGGTTGGAAAAGGCCAGTAAGACCACGTAGTCCAGCCATCACCATCATGCTCACTAAACCATGTCACTCAGTGCCACACCTGAATTTTGGAGGAGTGAAGGTGGCTTCAGAATGGAAATCTTTTACTGTGTGTGGAATTTGCAGTTATGAGCAAAGATATCCAGTCATGTGCACTGAAGAGCAAGCAACTTTAATAGGAAACGCCAACATTTTCCTGTGCCACCTACCTCTTGGCATAGCAGCTGACCCAAAATGACCAAATGTATCAAAATGATCATCATCCTAGCTGTGCATGAAGGTGGGGAGAGACACTTAATGAACTCAACAATATCCTTAACGTGGCCTGCTTGGGCTTGTTGGGTCAATCAGTCATTGTCCTGTTTCCTTTTAGAGTATCATCCAAGTGCAAAATACTAAGTTCATTTTGCAAGTAGTCTATGAAGGTGCACCTGGTGTTTCCCCCACATGCCATCTTTGTGTTCCCAGACTACATCTCCCTGCGGGGATTCCGGACGGAGGAAGCAGAGCCCTATAAGTGCTGGCCTTCCTACAGCCACCTGGGCTGCCTGCTCTCTGTCCACAGCCCTGAGGAGGCCGCTGCCATTTGTAGCTCCCAGCCACAGTGTCAGAGTTTCATCATCAGCCAGCAGAGAACATGGACAGGTGAGCTGGGGATGGGCTTGGAATCATCTTGCCATATGGTGCCATGTTGCCTTGTTCTCTGTCCTCCTCTGTAGTGCTCTGTTTTGCTGGGTGTGTATAAAAGCTGCCTATATTATTTAGGAGATTAGAAGTCTTCTGTGATGGGCAACTGAGGTTGCCTAGAGTTTTTCATGGAATCATATAATGGCTTGGGTGGGAAGGGACCTTAAAGCCCATTCAGTTTCAACTCCCTGCCATGGTCTGTTTGCGGCCCACCAGACTGGGCTGCCCAAGGCCCCATCCAACCTGGCTAGGGATGGGACACCCACAGCTTCTATGGGCAGCCTGTTTGTGAGGAGATGAGAAATTCTGTCTTCCTTCTGTAGGCTCTTCCCTCTACGCTTTTTTTGCACAGGTTTATTGTCGAACAGTTACTTACTTCATACAGAGATGGCTTCATTTTTGGTGTTATGCTAAGTAGTTCCTGCGGTATATGTAGTTTGCAGAAAGCTGCTGGTTTTTCTGAGATGAAAGAAGCTGTGCGAAAGTAGGTGGTTACTATTGTTGTAATTAAAAGGCTCAAGGCTTACAAGTTGTTATCCCCTTTATCAAAACTAAAGCTCCAAACCAGTGGATTTCAAAAGTATCCCTGTAATTAGCTCTGATTACAGCCTTTTATTGCTAGCATGTTTTCAGAATTATTATAAATTACCTCATTTAGCTGACACTTCAATCCTGGGATAAATTATTAAGCTTAAAGTAAGACGCTAAATGAGATAAATGGGTGTTTTCAGTGTTGGAGCTGAAGAATCACGTCTTGCTGGCTCACAACAAAGCCAAAAATGCTGCTTTTCCATGGGTTTGTGTGCAACTGATATATGGCTGATACCAAAGTAGGAGCACTGCACTGGTGCAACGTCAGTCTCCCACGACCACTTTCAGGCTAACAATGGGCTCTGAGAGTACATCTACAGCAGGGTGGTGTAACCCTATCCAGGAGAGCTGTGTTTTTGTGTCTTTTGGGATAAATAGAGTGGTTCGAGGTGAATGAATCTCTTCTGTTAAACTTGTGCCTATATTTTCTTTCCAGGACGCCCACTCGCCTCATTTCAGAGCAGCCCAACTGATTTAATACCGGATACTACTGCTGTAGTCTATATTAAACGATCAGCTTCCTTAGGGAGAAGACTTTAAAGACAATGAGATCACATAGGACAATCCTGGGAGGAACAAATCACTGGGGAGAAGTTCATCTACTGAAAGGAATAACATGCTTTATTTTGCTCGGGTTGTGATCTCCCCACTAGCTCAGATTGAGTCAAATACTGCTGTCTCCTTGATCAAAGCTCCAGTTTCTTGTTGCAGAGTGCTCCTTCCCTGCAGCCCTGCTAGCTTGTTTAGCTGTTCCCACACTGCTGTTCTGCATAAACAATCCCAGTTTTAGTCAAATGTGGCCAGGCTCTGCAATACCTAGCCTTGTTGCTTCAGTAGTCAGCTTGTCAGCCAAGAAATAGCAATAGCTGCAGGGACCTGGCTGGAGTAAGCCCAGTTTGCTCAGCAGACTCCAAATAACTTAGAAATAGCACACACTGGAGAATGCAGCAGCTCCTCCTGCAGCTACCAACAAGGTTTCACACCACTGTAGATGGAAGGGCTCAGACCTCAGTGAGCGGGTGCAGACTGGGGTCCGTATCCAGAGGTTGAAGCTGGGGATGGCCTTCTGAGGAGGGTCATGGTTCAGCTCCTTTGGGTCAGGGAAGGGAGACCGTGTGGAGGTCATCTCTGGAGCCCAGTGTCGGGGTGCTTGGATGCACGATTTGGGTTTGACCAGGTGTGATTTGCAATACCAGCTCCCATGTATCAACCTTGAAGGTTTTTCTGTTACTTTCCGTGAAAGAGCGAGACATTCAAATTATTTATGTACAAAGTGTAACTCTGTATGGTAAAGAATGACTGTGTTTATTCTAAGCATGCTGTGAATAGTTTTTCTTTTGTAATAGCCTATGTTTTAATGCAACCAAATGCAAGTGTTTCCTACCTTCAGCTCTCCCAGCATCATTACCCATTCCTGAGGACAACCTGTGAGCACACACCTGCACATGCTCTTCCCTGGGCTGTTTGCAGGCATTGCCCTTTTCTTTTCCTGCACGCTGAGAAAAAGCCCAATTCTCTGCTGAGCTCCCCCTGTTACAGGGGAAGTTTCCTAGCCTGGACGGGAGAGCTGTGCTGCAGCATCCCTGTGATACAGAGTTGAGTTTTCCTCCCAGCCTACACCAAGCTCCTGCCTGGGTTCTGCTGTGTTTGCTGTGAGCTGGTCCTGGATTTCCTGAGGCAGGTGTTAACCATTCAGCTCATTACTACTTGCAGCAGTGGGGCTTTTCTCATGCTGTGTAACCCCTGCTGGTTGAGTTGAGGCTCAGGGACTCTGGTTGTAATATCAATTAACGAGAATTTCTATTAGCATGACAAGAAAGCTCTTCTTGCTGTGATTATCCTATTGCTGCAGGCTTTTAAAAGGGGCATGATGGTGGACCCAGGGGAAGGTGGAGAGATGGTCCTGCCAGGGGTCCTCCGTTATCTTGCTTTCACCTCACCAAGCATGGCTTTGGTTATCTCCTTTGTGGTGCTTCACATTATCAAGATTTAATGAGAGTTTATTCTATCTCTCTCAATATAAGGAGGTATAAATCAGAAGTGTGTTCCCCAAAGTAAAGGTAAGTGCCAGCATGGGGTCACTTCCAAGAGGAAGAAACAGGGGATGTGAACATTCATAAGTTGCAGTCATTCCAGATTGTGCTGGGAAGGTCTTCCTGGCCTCAATATTTCTCCTGGTAAAAAGTTCTGGTTCTGGGAGCATTGAGTATCTTGTATTCCTTGTTGCATGTTTTCCCATGGGGTTTTGATTGTATAATTTCCTGCAAATCAGTCAGGACAGCCTGGCAGCAGATGGTGCAGGGTGTTACGGGGTGCTTTGCATAAATGCAGATCCCAACATAACACCTGCAAGTGTCAGAATCTAGAGATGGGCATAATTTTATCCTCTCTAATGTTTCGAGCACACAGTGCTTAATAGTAAGCTACTAATAAAAAGAGAGCTTGAGCTCCCCAGAATCCTAGTTGCTCCATCTGCTCTTGCTGCAGTGGCTGACATCTGTGGGGACTGTAGTCCAGCCCCTTCAAACGAGTGGATGCATCCCTGGAACCTGCACACTTCTTAATGCATTCCCTATCCTGCTTAAATGCATGGGGCAGGGTGATTCATAGAACCAATGAATGGCTTGAGTTGGAAGGGACCTTAAAACATTCAGTTCCAATGCCCTGCTGTAGGGTTGCCTCCCACCAGCTCGGACTGCCTGGGGCCCCCATTCAACCCAGCCTTGGGCACCTCCAGGGATGGGGCACCCACAGCTCTCTGGGCAGCAGTTTCAGGGCCTCACCATACTCAAAGTGAAACATTTCCTAATACCTGACCTAAATCTTCCCTCTTTTAATTTATCACTATCTGTCCATGTAAAAAGACCGTCTCCTCCCACATGTCCCACTGCTTGGCTGCTTCCACCTTCCTTCGTGTCTTCAGCAGTGCAATGCCTGTGACGATGCTGTTATTTGTCCTTTGCTCCAGTAAAATGAAAGGGTAAAGATAAAGATCTTCTGGTCAAGGCTTGGGCACACAGTCGTGTCCATTTCTGTGTCAGCAGCTACAGCTGGACATACATTTGAAGAAGCACAGTCAGTGGAGAAAGTGGCATCCAACTTGCTTCTTCCCAGCTTATTGCTGTTATTTTCTGCTATGAAACCTTTTCCAATGGCAGTGCCAGTTTCAAAGCCCATAAAACCCATCTTCTGCTCCCTAGAGCAGCTTTAAGCTTTCAATTCCAGTGAAAATTTCAGTGCATGCTTAAAATCTCTTTTAGTAGCTACGATACACGCAAAACTGAGATGTAGGCATTTATTGCCCTTAAAACTCACCGTTGCTGGAGTCAATTTGTCTCTGCTGTTGCTGATCAGTATTTCAGCTAGCATCATGGTAACAGAGAAAAGTGCTTAGAAGGAAACAGCAGGGAACCAATTGCAATGGAAACCACATGTGCTGGAGGAATAATATTTACCTAAATGTGTCTATCACATCTTCCCAAAGGATGTTGCTATTAGAAGAAAATGGTTATGAAAGTGTTGCCACCACAGATAAAAGTAATATCATATTTTAAAAACACACACTTGAATGTGTTCTTAATTAAATCCATATTGTAATAACAGATATAAAGCCACATCCACAGAGGATAATACCACGTCCTCCTAAGACAGAAGCTACAGTTTAATAAATATCAACAGGTGCTGTATGACTCATGTTAAGTATGTTTGCACACATGACTGGTGACTTCATGAGCTGAGGTGTGGACTGAGGGGGTAGAACTGAATAAAGAAAGAGTAAATTCTGGTGCATCATCCAGATTTCTGGTAGCACCCAGAGTAATACCCGTGTTCTGCCACTATGCTTCTGAAGACTTCAGTGATGTTCTATGGGGGTCTTCTCCACTTAGCTTTAGAGACAGAGGTGCTTTTTAAGAAATACTTGGCCTTTCTGGGCATCGTGTCCCTGCACTGCATCCACCACCACAATGCCTTGTCCTCTCTGATTCCCAGTGGCCATAATACCATCCTCATCTCCCCCAGCAAATCTCTCCCAGCTGCATGCTCAGGTTTCTCTATGCTCCTATTTACCCTCCATTCTTTGCCTTTACTCTTCATCTGCTGTCCCAGCTCATGTACTTCTCACCCCTGGCATATCTCCAGCATCCATGCATCTCCCTGCAAACTCTAAAACTTGCAGCTGAGCCATGCATGACAGCATGTCCAAGGAGCTCTCATTTCATCTGCTCTCAGAGAGGAAATAGTTCTGCGTGGAGCAGGACACGATCTGGTGGCACCTCAAGATCGGTCTGCTTTGATTTTCAGCCTGTTCATTGATCACAGATGATTTCTAGATTAGAAAGTTCCAAACAATATAGTAGTAACACCCTGTAAAAAACCTGGGTAAAAACTGTGCATTAAAAACATGGTGATTAACTACACTGGGTTGTTGACATGGTGCATCACACCTTCCCAATCCAAGCTTAGGCAAGGCTTAAGAAAAGGCAAATTCCTGAATTGTGTTATGTTTACAAACATTTATTCTCAAACCTCATCAGAAACAGTGGAATTTTCTATTGAACTTCTCAGATAAAATTTGTTGCCCTACTTGCAGTAATTGGAAATATGAGATCCATCCTGAAAATGAATTAAAACATCAGCTACTCTGAGAGCTACAAAATGTACAACGAAATTTCCACATTCTTGTATCTGTAAGTTAGTTTTCCCACACAGTGTCTTTAGCATGCGGAGTGTTTGTCTCTGCTGGGATTGTTTGTCTCTGCATATTCCCTCCCTGCTTCAGATGACAGATCAGAGAGTTCAGGCTGAGATTAAAAGCTTGATAATGAAACCTGGGGACGCAAGTTAATCATCACATTGGGTAGCCAGAAGAGTGTTTTATGAATGTCTTGGGGACACTTGGTTGCAAAGGAAATTTTCTGATTGCTCAGATGGAAAATGCCAAAAATACTTCAGATAACTAGCTGCTGTGTTCTGCTCAGTGTGGTTCCCTTCTCATTTGGAGAGGGAGTCATGAACTCCCGCTCCTAATTAATCTTGCCCTTGTTTGTTTCTTCTGATTCTTTCAATACATGAGGAACAATTCATTGTTCCTCTCAGTGAAGTCAATGTCATGGTTTGCATTTTCATGGGTTGACTATTTCACTTTGTCTAGAAAAACTACTGCTATGTGACTGTAATAATTGACATTACCTTCAAATCAAACCAGTTGCGCCAGTCTCGTTCCACTCTTAGTCTAGAGCAGTGTCAAACCCAAGATTTTTCCCAGTACTGCTAAAGATCAGTTCGGGATGTGCTCCAGAAATGATGCATGGCCTAATTGCAATTGAGTGTTTGTTCACTTGCTATATGGCAATGACAGTTAAAGCTTCCACTGAAAGCTTTACGAAGTAGCAAAGTGTTCTATTTCCACCCAGGGAATCTTATGTAGAATCATAGGATTATTAAGGTTGGAAAAGACCCAAGGAGGCTGTGGATGCCCCATCCCTGGAGGCATTCGGGGCCAGGCTGGATGTGGCTCTGGGCAGCCTGGTCTGGTGGTTGGTGCACATAGCAGGGGGGTTGAAACTAGATGATCATTGTGGTCCTTTTCAACCCAGACCATTCTGTGATTCCATGATTCTATGACATCTAAGATCATCTAGTCCAGCAATCAACCCATTTGAAGCTTCTTCCAGCAAAGCATAACAAACTTGCCCATGCTTTTTTTTTTTAAAAAAAAAAAAAAAAGAAGAAAAAGTATTAATGTTTAATAACAGCATTTAATTCAATCATTCTTATTATTTGTTTGTTTATATTTAAACTGGGTGCTTTATTTTGAAAGAAATCAGTGATATGTTACTTTAGCGGTGCTTCCTTCATCTTGCTAAGATAGGAGCACAAGGGTTAGTCTCTCATCCTCACCTCCTTTGCTTTCCCACCTGTGGAGCCCATCACTCAGTGCTAATGGAAAAGCACTGCGTGTGTGAAGTGCGAGGGGGAGAAAGGATGGTCTGCAATGCCTCACTGCAAGGGTCCTGCAGGATGTCACCAGGCTGTCAAGGGAGCTGCCACCCATGGGCAGCGGAGGTGGGGAGATGTGCCCCTGGTTCCAGCCTCATAGCACCAGGGCTGCCCGTGCTGAGGCAGCTGCCCACCCCTCACTGTCTGCCCTGAGGCAGCACCCACACACTGGGACTGGCTCCCTGCCTTTCAACACCTTGTGACCCAAAGCATCTCTGTCCTAGTGCTGTGTCTGATGGTGAATGGCTAGGAAGCACGCTGGCTGAAACGTGCTGTAGGCTCTGCTCTGTTTTAAGGACAATTATTTTTATAATGGAATTTTTGTTTGGAGCCACTGACTGGCTGAACAGCTTCAGTCCTGTTAGGCTGTAGATGAGCTACCTTAGGAAAGAGGAATTTTTCCCATGCCAGGAACCAAATCAAAGCGTTACCTGCATCCTTAGAAGTGCAGCTTTACCTTACCTGACCTCCCATCCTACGGAGGACTCTGAACTTGAGAGGATCAGCCTTGCACGTTCATGCACAGGAAAAGAATAGGGAGAACAAACAGAGCACCCCACCCTCTTCCACTTATTTAAGATCAGAAAGAGAGTGTAGGCTAAGCCTGGAGGAGTGGATTTATGGATGCAGAAGAACCTAGTTATTAAAACGTTATGAAAGTTTTCCTCCCCTTTAAATGCATAAATATGCAGATGAAAGGAGGCATGTGATCTGGCCACCAGCCATGCTGCTGCAGGCTCAGCCTAATTATCAGCTGCCAGCTCCGCTGTGTTTTAAGTGGTGAACATGATTAAAGATGCAAAGACAATTGAAGAAAGTTAGATCGGTTCTTACGAGGCCTGCTTCTATTTTATAACCACATGGCAGCTTGGCCTTGAGACTGAATCTGCCCTTACAAGCTGAGGGAGAAAAGTTCTGCTGATCAGACGGGTTTTTTTCAACCACAAGCTGCACGTGCTCTTGAATTCATCGTTTTTATAGCAAAGCATTTGCCAAGGTGGGCTGCTCTCCTTCCCCAGTCTGAGGGAAAGAGAGCAGGGAGTGCCAGCAGGGTCACCCCATCAGGTGAGAGGGGATCGAAGCCCAGGGTGTTGTGACCCTCCCGTACAGAGAGGTGCTGACTGGTGCTGAAGGCATGGTAAGACAGACTGCTGGGCTTCTCCCTTCCTTTGGAAATGGAAAAATCGTTGAGAAAGCCAGATGGCCTCATGTGTCTGGGAGAGAGCCACGGTCCTGTGGGCAAAATGGAGATCTGGGATTCCTCTCCCCAGCACTGCCATTTTCCTAGCTTGGTTTCATTGCTGCTGCAGCTAAAGCGAGGCCAAGCAGTCTGGCAGTATTCATCCTTTTGTGATCTGTATTCACAGGGGGACGGAGCCTGGCACTGCAAAGTGACAGACCTGTCAGTGCTCACACGTCGGGTGTGAATCCCGCACTCTTGAGTGTTGGCCTCACGCTGCCTGCAGCCACGGCTCTGTCTTGTGCCTGTCTGCAGCCTCTCCAGCCCTGGGGCTCTGCCTGGAGCTGCACCATGCCCTGGGGCTGAGATGCAGCAGGCCCCTGGAGCGCTGCTGTTTCATGGCCCTGTTCCACACAAATGTGCTGGGAGATGGAGCTGTTCCCAGCCACGTCTGCCATGAGGCTGAGCTCCTGGCCTGGTGGGTGGCCAGCAGGGTGATCCATTTGATCACCATGGGATATTTGCTCCTGCACAGAATAAACAGCATCCTCAAAGGGGCGATTGATTATAAAAGCAGCCCAGGGTGAGCAGACACATGAAATGAATCCTACTCAAGGAGTCTCGTGTCAGTGCTTGGCCATGAGTACTGATAGGGATATGAAGTGTGCTCCTTTTGCTGCTGGAAATGTGACTCTGTCCTTGTGCTGAGCTCCATGTCAGGAGCCAGGCTGTCTGCTCACCTCCTGATTTATGAGCTAGATACTCATGGAGCCACTTTGTCCTTTGAAAAGAAGCAGGCACGGATGTGGCTCTGTCTGCCCAAGATTAAGGCCTTCTCCAGTTTCTCACTGATTTAACCACCTTCCAACATATAGATCTAGGTGAGACAAAAATGGAAAACAAGCCTCATTATTATGTCTCTTACCTGTGCAGCCCCCTTGGCCCTGCTGCACTGGCTTTGGGCTTCTAGCCCCCTTATGTCCTATTACATTTGTCATTACATATTTCTTTGTCAAGAAATAAACCAGTAAAGAAATGCAGCGTGTCTATGCCAAAGCTATGCCTTACGAGCCCCCCTGTAATTTTGTGTTCCCCTCAGATGTTTCTTGTTTAAGTAGTATACTGCAGCACCACTGTAGCACTGCTCTTAAATAACCAAGGATCCCTGAAGAACTGTTTTGTGATTACTGGTTTGCTAAGGTTGAGATTTGCATTTTCCCCATTATGCACACTCTGTGCTGCTTCCCAGATCATGTTCTCCCTTTTAAGAGTAAAGCAGCCTTCCCCACAAACTACTCATTAAAAGCTGTTTCAAATCACAATCTCTTTCACCATTTGACTAAACAAACATTCCTTATTCTGGAGATTACTCTATTGCAAAAGATAAGGAAAATGGGCCAGTTATCAGTGTTAGTTATCCTATAAAGGGCATTCCAGACTGATCCAATGCATACAGTCAGGCCATGAAAGTCTGCTTTTTCTGAAGCATTAATAATGCATAAGCATGCTGCTCTTTCTAGTCTCAGCCAGATGCCTCTGTATTATGAGCCCATTCTCACTAATATATTCTCTGGTAGAGGAAAAAAAGGATTAATCACATGCAGAGAATAGCAGGAATACATATATTTTAATAATTCTCTGTTTTCCATTCCTGGCATTTGTTTGCATTTGAAGATGGGCCGGTCTTCTCCCCAGGGATGGGAAGGAGCTGCCCGGCAGCCAGCATGCTCCCGCTTGCTGCTGGCTCAGGGCTGGCTCCCAAGGCACTGCAAGCAGAGTAGTGGGGCTGCTGAGAGCCTCTACTTCCCAAGCAGCTCCCTCCAAGTCAAATGTTATCAGTAGATTTGCATCTTGATCCAGCTATCACTCACCATTTTTCTGCACTCCAGCCATATAGCTGTGTAGGAAAAATACTTGTGATTATACTTAAAGTGCAGTTCGGGTAGTAAACACCTCCATGTTTATCAGCAAAGTGCAGGAAAGAAAGCAAATTACTGAATCAGAGTGACAACAAACTGGAGTGCCTGGGTCTGACTTTGCCAAGCCAAAGCAGTGGCTCACTACTGTAAGAGGTTCACAATCTCCATCCCTGCCTAGGTGCATCATCTGCACCTTGAGCTTCTTACCTAGTTTTACCTACTAAAACCACAGAACAACCACTAAAATCACAGAAAACTTTCTGAGCAAAAAAAATGAAAATATGTGCATGAGCAAGAATTACCTGGTTGGAGATGTGCCAGGGGAGAAAGAGGCTGCCGAGGATGAGTGGCAAACAAGCAGTGATGGGGAGGTTGCCTTAAGCAAATGCAAATCCATGCTTCTGGAAAAGTTTTCCCACCGCTTGTCTCACAGCAGCACCAGGAGCCACGCTGCTCCATGGACAGCCTGATCTGCAGGCAGCCAGAAACTGAACTGAAGAACATTTTAAGTCAAGTGAGCTCCCTGGTACGGAGCTTGTGGTTGTGTGAGTGTGGTCAGGAGTGCTGGGCAGCAGTCAGAATGTGGCTGGGGACCAGGGAGCTGCACAAAAGAACACTTCTCCTGTGCAGTCTTTCGCTGACACATTTTCACTAAAAAAATTGGACTCTGACCCTCTGTCAGTGGCTGGGTCCTTAGCCGAGGTTCCTGCAATTCAAACTGCTTATCAACTGTGTTCTACAGGGCTTGAACTTGAATGTACATGCCAGCTCTTTTCTACAAGTGATTTCAGAAAGCACATCAAATTTTAGCCCACCATCTCCTTACGATGCTTGGACTCCAGTGTCTGGTTGTCCTGCTCTGTAGTAGTGCAGCAGAGCCTGTGCCAGCTTGGTTCCCTGAGCTGCCTCACTGCATGGGCAGATGCACACTGTGATCAGGAGTGCTGCAGGGCAGGGAAAGCACACTGGGTGAAGCACCCAGCTAGGGATGCTTCATTGGTGTGTAATTACAGCTTGTGCTCTTCAGGAGACTACTGGTAAAATTCTCAGCCTCACAAAACCCAGAGGGAAGACTGGAAAAAGGGATTCTGCAGATGCAGTAACTTGTATTCTGATGCACAGTGAGGAAGGTTGGGGTGGTAAAAGTGCATGAACCCAGCTATAAGAGGTCACACACATCTTTTCTGTAATCACTCGGGGCCAGGTTGCTGATAACAACAATCTGCTTGCCCTGAGAGAAGCAGAAGCAGGGATGCTCTTCCCCGCTGTGCAGGATGCTCAGGACAGAGCAGCAGTATGCTCTCTGTGTGCTCAGCAGTCTGGCATTTTACTTTCCTGTCTATAATTGGGTGTTTTGTGTTTAAAGTGAGCACTTGCGATCATTTCGGACCAGGCAGGCTGCTGCTCAGCAGAGTGATGTTTTCTGGATCAGTTGCTGAACAATGGCACAGATCCATTCCCACACACCCTGCAAACATTAATGCCTCCAACTGTCCCAGTTTTGCTTGTCACACGTCTCCTTTCATTCACCCTCCAGTCAGCTCTGCTCCACTGCATTGCAGCTCCATGATGGCTTCGCATCAGGCGGCTTGAGTGCAAGTTTGTCCCCATGGGCAGATTTTTGTCACCATGAGACTTCTGAAAGCTGAGACCCCTACTGAAGTGCCTGGAGAACTGCAGTGCTCAAAGCCCCTCACAATGGATTTAATTTCCTTGCAAGACATTTACAGTTTGGGTTTGTGTGACACAAAGTACATTTTAAATGCGAGATGAATGTAAGTCATTTTGATCACCCATCCTCATACTGGAGATGAATTTTTCCCTCCCGTGAGTCAGTAGAAGAGATTCTGCAGCAATGCCTCGTGTTAACAGCTAAAAAATTGTTAAGGAAATATTCAGAGGTTTAAACAGGTTTTAACATCTCCGGATCCTTTTGGAATTTTCTAGAAAATGAAAGAAAAAAGAAAGGATAGCTGGATCACCTGGCTGATATGTGAACAGCACCGCAGAAAAGCTGTAAAACTGAAAATGGGTGTTGGCAATGCATGTCGTGCAAACAAGCATAGGGGTTTAAGAAGAACTTGTCTTGCAAACAACCTCTCCATATTTTATAGCAGGATTGCCTTGCAGTCATGGCACCAGCTTTCTCTTCAGTTGCACTGAAACAGTTCTAGTGCTTCCTTTGAGTTAACAAGGGACAATTTTTAGGATGGCTTCCAGGAACAGCAGCTGGAATTTCCCAGCCTTCCTCCTGGTAGGGCTGGCTGCCCTATGCTGCAGGGCTCACCTCGCGCCTGGCTGCAGCCCCACACGGAGCTGCAAGGAGAAAAGTACTAAACTGACTTGAAGCTGGTTTAATTAAAGTGATACCCATCTCGCTCAGGTAAACACAAAACAAGGAATAAGAATGTATCCATGCTTTAAATCCTGCACAACATAGCAAAGGGGTGGTAAACAGAAGGTTGAAGCGAGGGTGAGCTGGCTCGTGCATGCTGGAGCTGGAGGCTGTGTTTTGCGTTCCATTGAAAGGTGAGGTGGAGCTGCAGTGTGCATCCCTCACCAAGATAGGCCTCGTCCCATTCAACAGACAGCGTGGTGCTTCCTGTCCTCATATCCAAGTCAGGCTCAGCAGATACAGCTGCCTATGACAGCCCAATTGAAAAGCCAGAATTGCTGTGCAGTCCAGTCAAGGAGAAATGGAAGGAGTTTGTAGCTCTTTCTTTCATTGGCTGAGTGAGTGAAATGTTGAAAATTATTAGTTCAGCTAATCTGGTCTGCTCAGATTGAAAAACTGAGGCCCAAAGAGCACGTCAGTCACCTACTGTCACCCACCCAGTTTACAGCAGAGCTAAACATAATGCACTCAGTGCCTGAGGGTGTTTTGCTAGTACTTCCCAGGAGGAATATGTAAAGAGTTTATGAACACAGCACAGGGCAGTGCTGGTGGGGGCTGCTCAGCTCCTGGCCTGGGGCTGGCTTGTATCTCTGCAGATAGAGCACATCCCCTGCAGCATGATGCAAGCAGCTCTTTCTGCAAAAGATTGTACAGATCTGACAGATTCCTGGTCTGGCGCCTTCACTGTTAATTTAGGCTTTATCCACATGGCAGGCAGAGTATTCAGCAGACCCTGACACGTGGTGAAGTAACACCTGAACAACTGCTATTGTAACTGGTTATGACAGAGAAGTCTCATACCTTAACTCAGCAATAAAACACAGAGACAATGAACACACGGGGGAACTCGAATTCTTACTTAAAGTCTAAGCAGTAGCACATCAGAGGAGTCACACAATTAAGTGATTTCACTCTTTCCACCTTCCATTAAGCAATCAATGAAAGTTCTCCCTCTAGGGAAAAAGTGAGATGAGGGGGGAGCGTTAAGCCCACTGTTTTGCCGGTGGTGCCAAAAAGAAATACATCATGATTTATATGTTAATGAGCCATTCTCGTTAGGCAATGCATTCTGTAAGGTGTTGCAATGGGGGACTGTGAGGTTTATCCATCAGAGGAAATTAATTCATCATCAAAGCGAGACAGAGAGCTCCCTGGTGAGAGCCGTAAATAGGGCATTTGGAGAGTGACAGAGAGCCGGGTGGCATGTCCCTGCTAGCGCTCCCATTGACAGTCATGTCGCCTCCTGCTCTCAGGCTCCAGCTCATGCACATTAACCATAGCCGGTTTCACATTCCTGGTCGGTATCCAGTCGATGTTGGTTTCAATTAGAATAAATGCTTATTGATTGAGAAGAGATGGGCCGGCTGATTAGCTCCTTGGGAAGCAGAGCATGCTTGGCAGAGGGCGAGGCTGGGCTCCTCACAGAGCCAGGAGCACATAGGGTTCTGAAAATTTGTCATGGAGAAGTTTTCTAGATTAAATCAATCCACTGAAGAATCCATCTAATAAAGATAAATGGCTGTCTTCATTAGGGAATTAATGATAGGCCCGATAAAATCACAGCAGGAGTCATGTTGACTTCAGCAAGCTTCCAACCCAGCCCAATATTTGCCTCAAAGCAGTGGTTCCCAACCTTTGTGCAGGCTACATGTGTGCATAACCATGCGGTGAGATGCAGAGCAGGCACTGCTCCTGAGCTGGAGCTGTAGGTGAAGGTCTGCAGATGGAAAACAAGCATCTTTCAGATAGATACCCCCCACAAATAAAATAAAACACAAGACAAGCATTTTAGGTAGTATGGTTAGGTTGTGATTGGACTTGATGATCTTTAAGGTCTTGAGTGATTCTATGATTTTTATTTACATTAGCGAGGACATTTTTTTAGACACTACGGGAAACAGTCTTGTCAAGAGGAGCACTCCAGGAGCATGAAATCACAGCATATTTTCCCTTCCCCAGTCCTGCATGCATGATCGTGAACGCAGAGATCTTGGTGCTGTGATTGACTTTGCTGCATATTCGGGTATCCGCAGCATTTAACTTGCTAACTGTCTCATGCTACGTATGACCCTCACAGCTGATGTGATTACACACAGTTCTCCTGATTTCAGTAATAGCGGCGACGTGCCCGCATTTATTCCAGTCGTTCACACACGATTAAGTTATTCGGGTCTGTGTCCATTCCGGGCTCTGGGCACATCACGTTCAAGCAGACCCCGGCGTGGCTCTGCCCACCCCACGGCCCCGGGCTCCGTCCGCGCAGTGCGGGCTGGGGAAAGCCGCTGCAGCGATCCCCTCCTGTGGTCGTGCTGGGCCGGTGCAGGCAGGGCTGCAAGAGCAAAGGCAGAGCCAAGCATTGCGCTCATCTGGGGTTTGAAAAGGGGTGGGGTTATGGAGGGAGAGTTCTGTTCTAAGATGCGGGTTTTGTTTCTTTTTACTCCCCTTTCACTCTTTCTTCTGCCATTTGAGTTCCGTCAGACTCGAGGCCAGCCTGTGCTTGGCCTGATGCCGTGGTTTGTGGGCCGTGCAGGGATGTGGGACGGCTGCACAACCTCAGACCTCACCCTTTGCCATCAGCGAGCACAAAACCCAAGCGCTCAACACGATCGGAAATCTTCAGCAAGAGTCTTTAATACTGATGAATCCACAGGAGCAGCAAGGCTGTAAACGATTAACGAGGACCTTTATTATTCATGCTTGTGTCAGGTGCTGCCAGAGAAAATCTCACTGCAATCTGCTGTGCTGCTGCCATGTGCAGGTGCTCTGCAAGATGTGGCTTCGGTGCAGTCTTGCTTTGCCAATGCCAGATGTAGCATCAGTGGCAGAAAAGTGCTGCTCAGACATCACTGTCATTTTATGGGTTGCTTGTTTGTTGTTGTTTGCTGTAGACCATTAGTGGGTGGGTTTTAAGGTTTAACACTCAGGACAATTGATATTAGTGTCTGTTATAGGTCAAGCAGCACACTGCACAGGAATATAGAGTAAAGAATGGTAATAGTCTTTCCTAGTGGTTGCATGAAAAGGTTTCATCTAGTATTCTGCACATGGCCAGCTGTAAGGAAGGAAATTCCCTTGGAATCTGCACAGATGAGCAGCAGTCAAACCATTTGCTCTCAATTTCCCCAGATCCTAAGGATTTCACACCTGGCCTAAGCCTCTGGAGATGAGCCTGTGATGCTCTGCCCAGGAGGGACGTTTACAGCTGATCTGTGTGGCTCTTGGATCCTGCAGGCCCAGCTCTAATTACCTGCATCATTATCACAGCTTGCCCTGCTGCAAGTGTTATTGAGGAGTATGGGGATTCACTAGGAACACTCATTCCAATGTAGAACAACGTAATTATTGCCATCGGAGAAAGGAATGACTAATAAGGAGCTTCAGAGAGTATTTCATTCATCCTTTGCTCTGCAGCTTCAAAGACAACTTTAAAAGGCATAATTAAACAGCTCAAGTGCTCAAACTGCCTTGGCTCTTTTAGTATATTTCTTTCCAATATCGAGACATAAAGTGGACAATAATTTCCCAGCACGCCAACATCTCCACCCTTAACGAGCTAATGGAGCTGACAGCTGTCTGCTCTCACATTTTGCTCTTGCTGTGCATTCCTACCTGTTGTTCAATTTTTTTTCCATCCTAATGATATTGCCCAGATTGTGAGTAACAGCTCTGTGCCCAACTCACTCCAGTGTTTCTTTGCAGAGCAGCTCTCACACGTACCACAGAACGCTGTCATTTTAATGATTGTCTCCACACAAGAGCAAGGTGCCCTGCCCCTTTCCATCTCCCTGCTGTCAGCACCATCAACCCACACCAAGGATATTGCTTGGCTCTACCTGCTGTGCTGGTGGGCACATGGAGAAGGGCTTCTCCTGCTCTCTCATTCTATGGCTTACAGCATCCCCACCACTGTTAGTGGGGAAAATGAATGGTCAGAGTATCACAGCATCCCTGTATCTTCTCACAAATTTGTCCTTGCAGGAGACTCTGCAGCGTTAATGCTATATTTTTTTATAGCCAGGCATAAACCTAAGGCACAGGCACACAACTAACTCTCACTGGATTCAATGTTTTCTAGTATTCTGCATTTCTGTCTGTATGCTTTAGGTTGCCTTTTCAGCAAAATGCCTAAAAATGAGTTATTCCTCTTAAAAATTTTTGAAACGGTCAAATTTGCCCACAGATGCTTTTCTGATCTTTTTGGGTTGAAATCCATTTCCACAAACAGCAAAGCCAATGGCTGGAATTCCTGTGCACCTGCATATATCAAATGAGGCTGTTAAAATTAATGGAGGAATACCAATGTAGAAGAGGGATAATGAATTTGATTAGTTTTATTACTTCCCCACTATTATTGAGGAGAGGCTGTACAGCATTTTCAAGCACATAAGAGATCAGCAAATGTAACAATGAATATGGTGTGAGCCTAACAAGCTTCTTGAATGATTAACTACACATCGTCTGTCCCACACTGGAGACCAATTAGCAAAGGCAGACATTTTCATGCAGGGCAATCAGACCTCGGCCAGACATTGTGATCTGATTTTCAAATGGGAGCTTTCTGAGCTGCCCAGAAGTAAAGCTCAAATCCCTACCAAGAAAAATGCTGCTTAGTAACAGCAACACAAAGCTTTGCTGTTCTTGGTGGTCTGTTATTGCCTGGCTATGAGGAAATGGATCTCCAATTGTGAATTTTGTTAGAAATTAGTATGTTTTTGACTCATTAACATTTATTAAAACATTTTGTTTGTTTCTTTGTTATGTTAAAAACACCTGTATCAATTACTTAGTTCACTACAGCCTGTACGGGAACTGTTGAGTCATGGCCTAAATCACTGATTGATCACCTGAGACAAGGACTGAGTCAGCCATGGGAACAAGGGTGAAGGCAATTCAGCTGTGTGACTGGAAGGGTCCTAGATCCCATTTAAGGACTGACTGCTACTGGGGAAGGATCTTTTTCTGGAGTTTTCTCTTGTGAGCCTGGGATGGGGGTGAGTATTTCATTTTTTATTGTCTTTTTCCATCACAATAATCTTTTTGACTACAAACCTGCTATCCTAACCATGCCACTCTTCTAACTGTATTCTAGCTTTTCTTAGTTGTATGCGATCAAATTCTATTTCTGCTTTGTGATGGAACTGCTAGAAAACAGATAGCAATTTGCAAAGGCCCATGAGAGTCTTTCATTTTCTCTTGATCCTGTCATTGTTATGATTAATTTGTAGGTGAGAGAAGGAATGTTGCTTAGATTGGGACTGAACCTTTAGCTGATTTAAAAAATGACAATAATAACAAAAAGCTGATAATACTGGTGAACAGAAAAAGAACATGTCTCTATGAATCACTGTATGAAGAAGAGGTGTGTAGAAACCAGGCAGACAATTCAGGTATTTGTGCTCTTGGCTATACATTATAGTTTATTTTATAGTATATGTATATTGTATGTATGTAGCATATATACAGTTCTAAATTAACAAAGCAGTGTTAATTTTCTGTAGGTCTAACGTTTGACGCCTGATTGTTAGGAAGAATACGCACTAAGGCAACGCCGCTGTTGCCCAGGAGAGGGCAGTCACAGATATCCGCAGCGTTCAGAGGCGCTCGTAGGGAACTGCGCGCACAGCGAAAGGGATCGTCTGAAAACCGTGAGCATCACTCGCGTTTTTATGGCCTTACAGACGCCAGTGCTGCTCCGACTGACTTCAAACCTGTCCTCGGACCTTATGAACCATCGGGCTGAGGTCGGAAACCACCCTTAATGCTCCAGCCGAAGTTTTTACAGCCTCCTAAACAAAGACCTAACTGGCTTATCGGGCAGATGGGAGGTACGGAAGTACTACATAAAGCAGAATGTAAGTGCACAGGGGCGAGTGGTAGGCAGGCAGGCACGCATCTCCCACAGCTCGTGTGGGTGCTGTAGGAGGATGTCAGTAGTCCGGCGGCACTGAATCACAGAGAATCCAGTCGGAAAGGTGCTGTTAGTCTCTGTTGTTATGCTAATAGCAGGTGGAAGGCTACACATATTAATTGCAAACCTGTTTAGCCTCACTGCTTTGAGCCAAGCAGGCACCATAATGAAGCTGAGAAGCTTTGTGTTTTATTTTAATTAACTCAACAAGAAAGGCAATTTAAATGAAATGTTTTCTGTTGTGTTCTCCAGTGCTAATCAGCAGCTCATTATCTTCAATCACATCGGCATTGCTTTTTTTTCTTTCCTAGTTAGAGAGGCACAGCATAAACAAGTGGTGGCACATGCTGAAGGTTGAGTGCAGCGATGTGAGATTAGAGAGGAGAGGAACCAGCTGGCCATATGGAGGGAGACTTGGGAGAGCTGAGGCCTGTCAGCAGGTCCACGGGCACCGGTACTGACATCCATCAGAAGAGCAGATCTTCCTATTGGCACTGGTGGTGAAGATATCCTCCAGGACGGACAAATGTGGATGCAGGAGGTATCCAATGAGGCCACGTGCAATACTGATGCTTGTCTCCTTCATGTATTGTTCATCACTAATACAACAGCCTGTGACACCTCACCATCTGTGTCAGTGCAGGTTTGGGAAGTAATTTTGGAAACATCAGGTATCTATGAATTTCAAGGCTTAATACGTCACCTTATTCTTGTGCAATGCCAGTCCTGCAACATTCAGTGTCTACAAATTCAGTCATGCTTTTCATATAAGGACTATTTCTAAAAATAGGGGTAAAAATATGAGACAGCACTTTGCAGAATTGTATAGTGAGAGTTGTAGGTAATGGATGACAAACTGGAGAAAAGCTACCCAAAGGAATGAAATTTTTGCTTGGAAGATCCAAGAAACAATAACAAAAAAAAAAACCCAATCAAACAAACAAAAAAAACAAACAACAACCTGACAAATTAAATCCCGATGTAATCTAGAAGAGCCAAACAAAAAGCCAGGCTTGGGCTGTGGTTCTATTAAACCACATCTAACTAACCAAACTTGCAGAACCACCCCGCATCTGACTTATCAGTAATCCCAATAAAGTACAAGAAGAGTTAGAAGTATTAGCTTTTGTTGTATTCCAGAAGAAATAATTCAATACAGAGCAAATGCAGCCAAAAAAAAAAAAAAAAACCCAACCCAACAACACGAAACTCTACTTCTGGGTATTCAAAGTGCTGAGAAAACTGTACAAGGCCAAGCTGTGAGTGTTGACCCTTAGGCTAATAGCCTAAGATCTGTAATTGAGTGTCTAAAAATCCATGGGATCCTGTGGTTCATTGCACTCTGGTTCTTCCTGGTGTTAATTTCTGTGCAGTTCCATCCTGCTGTGGGTTGATTTGCCTTGGGATGGGTTCAGCATGTGGTGCCTGTTATGTCAAACAGACCTTACATGAAGGTTAGCACTTGTTTTTGGTTATTATTTCTGCCTTTGAAATGGTTAGGAAAAATATGGTCCCTCCAGCATTTATTACGTGAGCACAATTACTTTATCACTCTTCACATTTTCAGAAAGCCACATCCTGAAGATGGGGGTAGATGACCACCGAAAATATTTGCCAGGGGTGCTGAGGAGCAGCTGAATGTTTTGGAGCATCAGCCACAACCAGGGTACCTGTGCTGGGGTGTACATGTGTATTTCAGATTTCCTGGCCATAAATGTAGATACCACATAATGCTGAGGGTCAAATTCAGTCCTGGCATAGCTTCAGTGAAATCGGATCATCTGCCTTTGGGTTGCTGGTGCTGCATGGTGTTTAATTTAGATCATATTCAGTCTGAATTAGTGCTTGCTTCACCCAAGCAAGGCAGGCTTTGCAAATGGGTTTTCTCTTCACCTCACTTCATGTGTGTCCTCGTGCATCTTCTTCCATCTTTGAGAAACTGCTCTCTTTAGTTTTATTGTATCTAAGGGAGATTTTCATCAGCAGAGAGAAGAATGTGGATTGCATCTCTGCAAGGGAGCACCAAAAGAAAAATTCTGCCAAGAGAAGCCGTAGCAGAGAGCACTGTTGATGTAGATAAAAAGTCTGCCCTGAGGACACCTTGTCATATGGAGCCTCTTGTGCCATTAATTACAATTCTGAGGTGCAGATGAAATATGGATGTGATAGAAGAGGTTTGCTTTGTAATGTGTTGCCGGATAATATTTTTAAAGAGACAACATTGTGCCAAGTCTTCAGCTCATACATAAAAGTCTTTCTTTTCTTGTTGCAAGAAAAGACTCCTGACATCTCAGTCCCAAAGTACTGATGGGTACTGCTCTGGTTACATTTCCAAAAGCAGGTTGTTCCAAAGGGTCCTACAGGAAGGGCTGCAACACAGATGTTATTCCCACAGGAGTTCTTTCTTCCTCCTTGCCATCTTCATCAGACCTGTCTTGGCTGACATCTTCATTGCTGATGAGCAGAAGGAAGTAAAATGCTAATGACTTTCCTAGAAGATGATAATAAAATAGGTATGTACCTGCTGGTTAGGACATAAAAGGACAGCATGAAGGGAAGTAGCCAGGTTAGAAACACAGGCAGAAAATAACACAAGGAGATTTGCCTTGGGAAAAATGCAACCAAATGCACTTGGTGGCAACACAGCTTGGAAGAGGTGGTCAGCAGGCTGGGCAGGGAAGGGATGGTGTGAGCAACAAGAGCAAGGTGTGACGGTAGGTGGCACATCAGATGTGTGCTTGCAGTGTGACTGCAACCTAATGTAGGGAACCTGCTTTGGCAGAGAGGCTGTACTCAGAGGCCTCCAGAGGTCCCTTCCAAATCTTACAGCTCTGTGATTCTGTGGTATGCTCTCTGTGCCCACATTGCTTCCAGAACTGTGAAAACAATCCCAGATTAATTTGTTAGAGAATTACCATTCAAGTGAAAATCCATACAAACTAGAAAATAATACTGGGAAGAATTTTACTTCAACTCTGGTCAGTATGTTGTACACAATATCAAAACTGTAACAAGACCCTCGATGAAACACATGGAAGTACTAAATACAGAAGTAGCCAAGAGCTCAGTGGGGACAGGAATTCCAATAATACACAGAGCAAAAACAAGCATCGTAAAGCAGCTCTGAACTAGGATGGATTACAAAGGGAAACTTTGCTATCTATGGCTTACAGAGGGAAACTGAGGCACAGAAATTTAATCTCTTGTTTAGTGTCAGGGAAGAAATCTCTGTCAGAGCCATGAACTAAACTTAGCCTGCTGGGTCTGCATTCCTGTCCCGAGCACCACCGAGCAATAAATAGCAGGGAGCAGGAAAATGGAAAGAAGCCATGAGAGGAGCTGAGTCTCTGCTCTGAGGTCTCTGGTGGCAGGGCAGGTTGGTGAAACAGCTGGGCAGCAGGGATTGCAGCAAGAGCTGTGCCTCCCCATCCTGAGCAGTGTGGAGGGCTAGCAAATGGAAATGCGGAAGGTGAAATTTTTTTTGTCCTCCCTTTGTGCCCTGTCTTTCTGGTTGCGGTAACACCAGCTTGCCCCTTGGGTTATCCATCACAACCCCAGCACATCACGGTGGTCACCCACCATCCTCTCCCCCTGGCAGCCACTAATCTCAAATCCGTGGCCCCATTACCCATCCATGTGGGATTAAGGTGCTGCTTGTGCTGCATGGCCACGCACACGGGCTGATGGAAACCCCCTTATGCTAACAGCCTTTCTCTGGTGCAGCAGTCTTCAACCAGGCAAATCTCATCCCCATTCTGAGCCACTACTGTCTTCTGAAAGCTGTAGGATCTTGGAACCAGCCAGCAGGTGTGGGACTTATTACAGAAGGGACTGTGCAAGTCATGTTACTTGAGGAAACTGAGATGAAAAGGGACATTAAGCTGCAGGAAAGCACAAAGCCAAGCACTTTCCTCAGACCGTGGTGTTGAGGTTCCAGGGGCTCTCAGAGGAAGCAGGTGTTTGGGGATGCTGTGCCCATGGGGAGACAAGAAAGCCATAACATTTGGGAACTGAGCAGCTGTTTCTGAATGCATGCATACTGAAAGGAAAACTGCTTGGCTTACTCTTCCTTCCCTCTGAGGAAAAACTCCAAACAGAAATACGATTGCCTCACTGCACTTTGTAAAAAAAAAATAAATAAATAAATAAATAAAAATAATAAAAAAAAAAAAGCAACTTGACATTTGACCATATATGTTCTACTAAGGGACATGGTTTAAAGGGGAAATACTGGTGCTGGGTGTGCAGTTGGAGTGGAGGATCTTGGAGGTCTTTTCCAACCTCAGTGATTCTATGATTCTGTGATTCATAAGTGGTGTTTCCTTAGATGTGGGCTCTGCTGTGAGACAGATTGCTCTTGGGCCTCTGCTACTTTCCTAACTAAAAGATCAATGATGGATTAAATTTCAGTTCTGCAGCCTTTGTATTTCTTTGATCTATTCCTTGTAAGCTTAATATTTTATCATTAATAAAGTTTTGTAAATTTAAGTGTAATTTTGTAATGAAATGTTTGGTGCTATGCACTGACAGCGTGCCCCAGGAATGCCAGAATCCCTGAGCAGCTCAAGTCATTTCTGCAGATCAATAAAACAATAGGTGAGGATTGGATCCAGGCCAGGGTGAGAAGGACAGCATGGTGGTGTGCCTGGGCTAAGGGCTCATGGACAGGCACAACTTAGCTCTGGAAGGGGCAGCCCTGGGGCCAAGAGACTGCCCAGGATGGAAACTCTTGGCCTCGCTGGTATTAAAGGCCTGGGATTCCCCTGGCTGCCCCATGCAGCAAGCTGTGATGTCTGTGTACAGAAATGAAAACAGGAGACAGCCAGTCCTGGAGCGGAGCTAGGTCTGAGAAAGAAACAGCAGCTTCATGCACCAAAGTAGGAAATCACAAGGATTATTGCCCCTACAATTTGAAATATATTCTTCCTTGGGCAGGCTGTGGCATTTGCTTGTGCACTGAAAGAAGCACTTTGCTGCAGCAGCATTGAGTATCTTGAAAAGAGTCACCGAAGTGCCTGCAGCCTTTCAGTGTGCATCCTGGCCAGGCAGAAGCTGTGATTGGCTAAGCAAGTGAAAGGACACATGTACCTGAAGCCCCTTTTCCAGCAGTCCTGTAGCAGCTGCTCCTAACCAAAACCCCTAAGTGATCAGCCTGCTGGGCAAAAATATTTTTCCATTTACTGGGATTTCTAGAAAAAAGGAAAAATTGAGATTCTCGGATTTTTCATGAGCAATGACTGAAAAGGTTTTTTTTTTTTTTTTTTTTTTTTTTTTTTTTTTTTATGTTGGCATTGTTGCAACTTTCACTTTTGCAGTCAGACAGCCTGGTTCCATGAATTCCTTTGCTTGCCCCTCACCCATGATGGGTGACATTGGGGAAAATCCCTTCCCTGGGAACCTCTCCTTATGGTGGCAGCAGGAGCCTTGAGATGGCCCCTGCAACTCATTCCAGCCCCAGTGTGACTCACAAAGGTCACCTAAGTGATAATAATCTGCTTTATTTGTTATTCCCATGGAGTCTTGTCCTCTTTGCAGAAATTGCCAACAAGGTCACTGCTTCCGTTAATTGTAGCTGTGTTTATTGTGAGGTGGAGGCATTCCCATGTGACCACAAATGATAGCTCCTCTCTGGTCATTCCTGCTGGCAGAAGCCCTTGACAAATGATTGCAAAGAAGCAAATGAAAGTGGATTGTAAAGTACATTGTGTTGCATTCATAGATAACCTAATAAATAATTTTCCTTGCTGTTCAGGTCTGATTCCATTAGCAATTCCTTAATTAATTCTGTTTCCTTACCCAACAGGCCCACACCCAGTGCTGGGGAAAACAGTGCCTGGTGGAGCAGATGAGTGGAGAGATTGGACAGAAATTGTTGCTGCTCTCTGGTGCTCACTCTGCTGCCGGCTATTGCAGAAAACACAGGACAGAGGAATGCCTATGGGGAGGAAATCCCAGACAATTTTTCACAGTACAAGGTTGCAAGAGAAGTGCTTGTCAGCTGTGATTTTGGCCATGATTACACAGCCCATCACCTGCTGCTTGTTCAATCCCATTCTAGGGTGTGTATTTGCCAACAGCTGGAGTGTAGTTCGCTCCTTCTACAAGCACAGGATGAAACTTGGACCTTTTGTTGACCCACCATGGCTACCATTAGCAGTGACAATTTTCATGGTGTGTTTTATGCTGGGCTGGTGAAATCTTCTTTCTAAGTTTGATACAACTCTAAGTAGGCAGAAATTCACAAGGTTAAGACTAGCATTTGGGAGGCAGTATTTTGAAGGTGGGAATGTCTTCAACTCTTGAAACCATTCTGTGTTAGAATCATAGAATCGCTAACTTTGGAAAAGACCACTAAGATCACCTAGCCCATCTGTCAACTCATCCCCGCTGTGCTCACCAAACCATGTTCCTCAGTGCCACACCTACAAAGCTCTTGAAAATCTCCAGGGATGGTGACTCCACCACTCCTCTGGGCAACGTGCAACTCAGGGCTGGTTTCTATCAGGACTGAAGGCAGGTGGGAACACAATCCCTTGATAGCTGTGTTATCGACTTGCAGGTGAAGTAGGGAGCTTCACTTCCCCCACTGCAGTGTTGCCAGGATGAGCCAATAACACAGAGTGCTGACACCTCACATCTCCTCATTGCTGAGCCAATATCCTTGATTGCTGCTAGCTGCAATTAGCCCCCGGAGCACTTACAGCTCACAACTTATGCTGCGGCTCTTGCCTTCAGGAAGGATGATATTGCACCTCCTTAATTCCTCTTGGGATTTCCCAGCTCTGAAGTCCTTTGTCAGCTAACCATGGTTATACAGGCTGTTCGGTGAGGTTATTGATTCCTCTCATCCCTGCCTCCTTACTCAGCTAGGCTGATTTATAGGAATTCTGGTAGGAACCACTAAAAACCTGGCAGAGCTCATTAATTTGTGAATCTTATAAAGACTTCCCTCATCACAGAGAACATCTGTTTGCCGGAGTGTTATTTTTGCAGCTGCCAAATCAGGTTTGCAAGACTCACATTCTCTGCAAACCCAAACTTGATACCATAATATTTACATTCAGAGCTCAACACTCCCTTTTCCACAAGATCTATGCAGAGTGAACACAGCCACGCTCAGCTGTGCAAACCTCAGTTCCACTGAAATAGCCCACATTAATGCCACTAAATCCAGAGAAATCAAGATCAAACCTAGTTGTAGACTTTCTCTTTTGCTTTTTATGTTCATCATGAGGCATTTCATTAACATCTGGAACATCAGCAGAGGGAAATCCCATTAACACTAATTGTGCTATGCATGAATATCTCCCACAAATTGATGAGAAAAATTCTGCCTCGGTCCTCCAACTTTATCTTTCCGATGCAGCATTTATATTTCCTGATGTAATTTCAATGGCCTTCTGTAACTCATACCCCAGGAAGGCAACTGCTTGTAAATCAGGTGAGACCAAAACACCGCTGAGATTGAGACCATCCGCTTATTTCTTCCTTAAGACAAATCTTCTTCCAAGTCTTTGATCTCCTTATTTTATTTACTGTATATCTGCACATTTGCACAAAGCGTTCTTGTAGTGAGCCAACAATTGCCACTGTCAGGCTTATATTTCTTGGAGGAATTTCTCTCTCATTCTCTTTGAATGTGCAAAATTATTTTTGCTGCCGCTGGGCTGGTGTCAGCTGACACAGCTAATCTTCTAATCTTCTCTCTGGGGTGACATCAGAGGAGATGATGGAGACGTTTCCTTTCTTGAATACAAATCTCAGATTCAATAGTGGCTAATGAAAATCTTATTAATAAAATAAATTTAAAAAAAACACAAGCCAGATTGATATTAAGGACTCACATGTGCAAAATCATTATATCTGTAGGGGGATATATACCGGAGACGTATGTATGGTATGTATATTTCAGGGGAATGCTGTTATTCTCCTGCTTGCTGCCAGCTGTATCTTGCTTTCATCCCTTACTTTCCCTTCCCCGGATTTGTTGCATGAGACTGTGTCAGTGCATCCACTTCCCGTGCAATGACATTATTCCACGCCCCATCTGTCATGTTGAAATGCAAAAAGGATGTGTCAGGAAACAACAATGAAATAAAATCCCAATTATTGGGACTTACTTTCTTATCTTTCACTGTTGCACATGCAGGTGGAGCTCCCCAAGCATCCCACTGCTAATGGAGGCCAGCCTGCAGGACTGCCCTTAGGGCTGTTTAATGTCATCCCCTGACACCACTCTGCTGCTATCTGCCTGCATCACTCTCTGCATCCCCCCACCCCCTCTCCACTCTCTCACAACTACTACTGGTACCCAGCGGGCAGAGATCTCTTCACGCAGCTGGGAGAGATCCAATGGAATTTGCATAAATTAGAAGCAAGAAGTACATTTTAGCCATTCACCATTTAAACTGCATGGAAATAGCAGTGATGCAAAATATAAATTCCTGCTGAACTGGGCAGGAAGGTGATTGTTTTGGCCTCATGAAAAACTGCAGACTGAGTAACCAGCTCTGACCTGGTTAGCTGACATCGTTCCTGCTCCCCACCACTGTGCTGCCTGCTGTTTAAGTGATGAAGCAGCCTAGTGTCCAGCTGGGAGTGATTGGGTCAGATGTAAGACATCAAGGAGCAGATTTCCAGAGACACTTAGATCAGAAGCCCAATGGGATGTGTGTATAGTCAATAAGCATGCAGAGGTTAGGCTTGGTAAGATGTAAGATCAATAAGCATACAGATGTTAGGCTCAATAAGATTATCATGGTGGAAAGATGATCAAAATAAATGAAAATGCTCATGTTATAGACTTACAGTAAACTCCACAAGGAGCAACCTCCAGAAAGAGATCTTTCCTCAGTGGCAGTCAGTCCTTAAATGGGGTCGAGGAGACGTGGAGCCAGGCTCCACCCCCTCCTGGTCACACAGGTGAATTGCTTTCAGCTGTGCTCCCGCGGCTGACTCTGTGATTGCCTCAGGTGGTCAATCAGAGATTCAGGCTGTGATCAACAGTTCCCATACAGATATGTAAGCATCTGTGGTAGAAATTAGGTCCTGCTATGTATCCTGCTTGGGTTGGATATTGGGGAAAGGCTCTGCCTCAGAGGGCGGTGGGCATGGCCCTGGGATGTCAGAGTTTAAGGAATGTTTGGACAGCACATACAGACATAGGGTTTAGATTTGGGTGTTGCTGTGCGGAGACATGAGTTGGATACGATGTGGGTCCCTTCTGACTTGGGATGTTTTATGTTTCTATGATACTCATTGAAGTGACATCCAATATTCATGACTGTGTGCTGCTCACTGTGCAGATGCAGTGTAAAGACAGTGTGGGCAGATGCTCTGCAATGCCCTCTGCCCTTTGCTGGGACTTGAGCTGGGCACCCCATACTCCCTGCCTCGTTTCCTTCCTGAAGTATCGAGTGAAGTGTTTTTCCACAGGAGACCAAGGGAGGCCGGGGCCAACTTTCTGTAGGCGATACTCCACTGCTTCCTTCTGCATATTAAATTTACCATTCCTCCCACAGCATCTGTCATTGATCTGATACAGAAGAGTGTGTGCTAGGCAGCAGTATGGAGAGCAGGCAGATCCACGATCTGTTTTCTCTGTGCATTGAAGAATAAGCATCCCTGGGGCTCCTCACAAAGCCCAAGAGAGAGCACTTACTGATGGATATTTATCATGTTAATACCCACTATAATACTCTGTGCTTACTTCTCACATTTTATTGTTTAGTTCAATTTTAAGCTTTAGTATTTTGCCATGTGTAGCAGAAAAGCTAATTCATGGCCTGAACAAGTGATGGAGCATGTGGTCAGAAGACAGGGCCAATCCAGGGGAGCTCAGGTGCATGCAATGCAGCTGAGCGACCAGAAGGGATGGAGCCAGGATCCACCTCTTCCCAGAACTCATTTAAGGGTTGGCAGGAGAGGTAAGAGTGCTTTGCTGGGGATCCCTGTTTACCTGAGGTCTTTCGAAGGTAAGCTGCTTTCTCTTATTTCTGTGCCTATAGCTGTTGCATTTGTGCTAATCCTTGCTTGCTGCAGCCTTGGATCTTGCTGCTCTGCTGTTGCTGTTGTGCTTTCCTTTGCATTGCACCATGATAAAGACTAAGCTTGTTCATAAATTCCCCAGACTTTCCCCTGTCAGACTTCAGTTTTCTAGGCTTGGCATCTTTCTAGGCTCCTTTCAGCCTGAGAGATAGAGAAGCTTAAAAGAAATACTAATTTTTGCTCTAAAAAAATAGGAGAAAAGAAGTCTTACATTTTCTGAAAAAAATAGTTCTGCACCAAAATTTCTAGGTATTAGAGGAAAAGTTTTAATTGAAAAAGTTCTTATTTGAGGTAAGCGGTGATGAGTATCCACGTAAGATCTAGAATGTATTCAACTTCTTGCCCAATGGTTATTACTCTGTTTCAGTGTTTCATAGAGCCTTCCCAGGGCTCAGCAGAAGTGGGGTGCCAAGTCCCAATTATGGCTCTGGTTAATGTTGCTGTAGTAGTTGTAGATGTCCTTGTCCCTTCCCTTGCCCTCTCTGCTGCCTCCTCTGCCCAGAAGGTGTTGAGCCAAAGGCCAAGTGATGGGGGTGAGTGAGGCACAGGTTTCATCAGCCATTTGTGAGGATGAGTTTGAGCAGAATCACAGGCTTGGGAGCTGGTGTGAATTCGCTGCAGGAACCGCTCTAGCACTGCTGGAGGACTCCGGCCAGCAGCAGAGGAGCACTAGCACACAGCTGGAAGAGGTAACCTCAGAATGAGCCACAGCTGCTTGCTTTGAGTGCAGGGTGGGATGGCCAGCCCTTGAGCCTGTAAATACTCAGGCAGCTGTTTCACTTTATAACTGTGAGTGGGTCCAGGAACTTGTGGGGTTTGAAGTTCAATTGGTATATATTTTTCTCTAGAAATGGGAGTCTGTGTTTGTACAGAGCCTAGCTAGAAAAACATCTGTCAACTCATCTTGGAACAAAATTTTTCTGCACTGGAACTGTGTGGGGAGAAAAGGGCACTCTGTTCTGGTGTAAGCCCTCTGCTCTTCCCTGGTATGTACAGAGGATGAGAACAGGTCCCTCCTTGGTTCTGTATCTCCCAGATCAGAAGTAATTCCTTGTAGGTGGCAGAAGAATGGGGAGGATGTGAGCGAGAAGGACGGATGCAATGCCCTGCACTTCTTATGTGGGGAGAAGAGCACAGGCTGTGGATGTGGTATTTTCTCTCTGGAGCTGACACTCTGAAGAATATCTCTAGGCTGCTGCATGAATGCGTGTGGACATAGTCTCTTCTAATGGTTGTCTGTGGCAGAGGAATGCAGATTTCATGTCAGCAAAACCCCACCAGCCCATGGCACACAGTGCTAGACAGAGCACCAGGAGCCTCTTGGTAGACCCTGTGCAGGGAATGTGAGGCATCATTTCGGGAACATTTGCAACCCTTTCAGCTTCTGGGTTGCTGCCTGCTATCTGAGACTCAAGCTACCTATGGCTAACTGTGCTGCTGTGTACTCAGAGGGAAGAACCTGAATGAAACCAGCCCAGCTCTACCAGAGATGCTGAGCATACACATAGTGCACTTCATATACATTAAACCTTTTTTTTTTTTTTTTTTTTTTTTTTTTTCCTTGGGAGCACTTTGAAGTGGGATGTTTCCTAGACTCCTGCAGCAAATTGCCCACGTGCTGTGCCACAGGCTCCGAGAGCTCCTTCCAGTGCACCCCAAATGGCTCTGTTCCCCTTCAACTCTTGACCTCCAGCTCTGCACCCCACATACCAACATTTGTGATGCAGTATTAAGTAACATAGGACGTAGACTGCATGGATCCTCACTACTGACTGGACATGGCTGAAAGACCTAGGAATTTTATATAGAGCAAATCCCATGGAAACATTCCTGAAGATTAAGAAGCCAAGCTTTAAAGGAAGCCATGAAATGCTTCATTAAAACTGTATTTTAAGTGAGCAGTGGTCACGAAAAGTAACAGAACAATCTGCCCTCGGAGCATTGCCACTGCAAAATGCGTGCTGTGGGACAGCAATGTCACGAGTGCCGTTTCCCAGACTCTGCAGTATAAACCAAGCAGGTTTATTCCTGGCCCCATATCCAGCTGTGCTACTCCAGCCCTGTCGTGTCCCAGCTCCGACCCTTGGCTGTGCCTGCAGTGCTGCTCCCGCACAGCCTGCGCTCCGGCACAGATCTGCAGCTCAGCTCTTAAAAGCTGTTTCATAAATATTCCATGGCCTTTCAGCCCGGGTAATGTGCCTCTGTGACATTAAAGAGGAAACTCCGTGAAGGGGAGGGATGACAACAAATTTATCCACCAATAGCACACTCTTTTGGCACAAAAGCACATTCTTATCTTTACATCCCATAATGAGAAGGCAGAGACGGGACTGTTGCTGCAGCTCTCTGGGTGGGTAGCCGTACCGTGGAAGAGCCGTGTGGCTGTAAATCGTGAGATATTTTCCACCCCTGCCTCCTTCGGGAGAAGGACCTGCGCTGCTGTTTGCTCGCCGTGTTTTCCCAAGCCCCCGGCGAGGAAAGCTTCTCACACGATGTCTGACTGCGAGGGACTGCCCGTGGGTAAGAGCCAGATTTATATTTACTGCAGCGTCCCGCCGGCTGGCTCGTGGTCTCGGGTTGCAGAGCCACATGCCAGCCCTTTGCTGCTGGGCAAGGAGAAGCCCTGGTGCAGGGCTCAGGCGCTGCCAAAAGGCACGGGGTGAGGAAGAGGATGGGCAGAGTGGTGAGGGTTGCTGGTCCAAATGCTATCCTCAGGTGACGGTGTGGGTACAAGCCACCTCTGCTCACAGGGGAGCATCTGGGGACAGATCCTGCAGGACGTGTCATGGGGACACGTTGATAAACCTGCATCAACGGCATGGCTGCGGCAGGGTAGATAAATGGAAGTGGTTTGTGTGCTGAGGGAAAATAGAAGTGTGCCTTGCTTTCAAAATAAGGGCCTGGTGTGTTCTGCCTGTCTGTTACTGTACCTGGGGTTGTACATGTCAAAATTGTCTAAGTGAGAGCAGGTTGGAACAAAGTAGGCTTCTCAGTTGATTTTTTTTTTTTTAACTTTGAGATGTCTTGTAAACACTCACTGTGCTGCCGGCATGGCAGGAAACTCTTGTCATAATGCTAGAGCTGTGCTCTGCCAAGGCAGTTTAATAATAGAGGCATGGGCTGTTGGAAATATCTTTTGTTTTCTTTTTTGTTCTTGTGCCATGGAAAATGTTTATCTTTTCATGTATGTTGTATTCATTTATATACATGCATATAGCACAGTACTGGTACTTTATTTTACTTGTGGAGGCCGTGTGACAGAAATTAGGTGGCTTAAACACAGAAGGTGGCTGTGGCAGTGGTGTTGGTTTTCTTTGATCTTAGCTTCCATTTTGCACAAACAGTCCTAAGTCCAGAAATGCGCAACTGGAAAAGCATAAATTATGTATGCACTGCAGAGTGAGCTGCGCCATGCACAATCTCCTGTGTCCACACACAGCTCCTGCCACTGTCTAAAGGCAAGAGGGAAGAGGATGGGTTTTCCTTGCTCATCTTCTCAAGGGGCTGCTGTGTGCACCAGCAAGGCTTCCTTTCTTTGGTACAGCTAGCTCTGAATTAAGGCCTAGCCTATTTGCTTGTGAAGCACATTGAGCTGTGGGATATTTCAGGATGACAGTGACGATATTTGGCATCTGATATTAATGATGAAACTGATATTGAGCACGTAAAACATGCAGTGTGCAGGATGTCTCAGTTACCTTCGCCAATGAGGGCCCAGGAAGTTACCTTTAGGAAAGTGCTGGTAGGTGCAGAAGCATCTTGCTGTGGAGACAAAGCCAGCAGGGATGTGCGGTGTGGATGCAGCTCAGAAGAGTCCTGACACAGTAGGGGAAAGATTTGGTTTGTTTCTCCTTTCTCCCAACCATCCTCCTAGCCCCATGGCTCATTCAGCACTAGAGGCAGGCTGGTGGCCTTTCTTGTTCCTTAGGAGCAGAGGTGATAACCTAAAGTTGCCCCAGGGGAGGTTAAGCTTGGATAATGAGTCGTAATGCACTGGCACAGGCTGCCCAGGGAGGTGTAGCAGTCACATTCCTCGAGGTGTTCAAGAACTGTGTAGATCCGGTGCTGAAGGACATGGCTAGTAGGCATGGTGAGATGGGTTTGGGGTGGAGTAGGTGATCTTAGTGGTGCTTTCCAACCCTAATGATTCTATGGTTCTATGATTCTCAAGGTTTGTGAGTCCTTCAGTTCCCAGCAACTGGCTCTTCCCATCCACATACTATGAAATCAAGAAATTCCCTTTGCAGTCATCTCTCCTTTACAAGCCATTTCAGAGTTTAAAACTTTGGCAGTAGGAAATCCATAAAAAGTGTTGCAAGAAAATCAGCATAAAACTTTCTAAAATAATGTTAGCATTCAGCCATATGGAAACACCACCTCGCTGAATCTAATGATCATAGTAAAACTGGTGGTGTACTTCTAAAACCCTTATTTCTGAATTTGGCCAGGCAGCACAGCTGCAAGGAGCTGCTGTAGTGGCAAATGTCATGAGCACTGCAATGTGGTTGGGATCTCGAGGCCTGTTTACAACAGCCTGGACAGCCACATGCAAGTGAGTGTGCATATGTATGCATGCAACTATAAATAAGTTTAGCCAAAGCACGGTATTAGTGTCAAGTCTACAGACTGCCTTGCCAGCCCCTCTGCAAAGGGTATGCCTAACGAACAGCATCGAGAACTGGAGGTTGTAGTTACAGTAAATACATGCCAGGATTTTTACAGTGCTGTCAGCCTACACAGGAATGTAGTAAGAACAGCTGCGTAATTGTTCCCTCCGGGCTGCTGTCTGAGGGAACTCTCAATACAATCTTTGAATTAAAATCTTTCAAAATCTTTGAATTAAATAGCTGGATATGAATGTCTCAATATACGTACCAATAATTATTCAACAAGAAGCTTTACTCTATAGGAATACCTGTAGAGTGATTCTATACCATGAGTGATTATGCAGTTTTCAGGGAAATGGCAGTGGGATTTTCAATCCCTGGTTTACGTTTGATTGCAGCACTGATTTGGAATGGAAACTGAACCTTTGATTAAAACAAAGTTTTGTTTCATCTTCTGAATGTAGCACAGGAGACATAAAATCCTAGCTGTCAGATTGCAGGTTAAATGTAAGCAAGTGAGTCATTTTGGACTGAATTCCTACCAAAAAAGGCATTTGTGAGTGTTACTATCAAAATGATCTATTGGTGAGCAGAAATCTAAAACTTACACTATCAGTTTCCTGTTGAAACATGGGTAGATAAAGCAGAAGGAAGCATCAGCCACCTCAGGACAATGGCACTCCTATTTCTATCTCATTACTGATTATTGACATTCTGATGCCGTCCATTAGCACTAGGTACATAGATTTTTCTGCCATTCCTACACACAGATAAAAGAAAAGAACATCAATTATTTAAGTGCTTCCCCTCGTGCATTATTTCTGTCTTGGAAGGATCCGCAGCTCGGTCTCTGTGTGACTGAAGAGCTTTTCATGCACCCAGCATTTTGATTAGGAATATATGAGTCACGAAGGTTCTGGTTCTTAACACGATCCCTTTGACTTCAGAAAAACCTCTGAAGTCATACAAAGGTTCTTAAAGTGCCTCTTCCTCTATTTGCCCCTCTAGGCTGTATCAGCCACAGACCAGTTCTAAGTGGTGTGGCTGAATTTTTGTGGATAACATCGCTGCTGCAGAAGCACGAGGTATTCGGTCCCGAGAGATGAAGAGTCTGTTGCTGGAGAGGGGGTAGTTCTTAGGTTACCAGGAATCTCTTATGTACGTACTTTCTCTGTTATACCCAAAAACAGGACAGAAAAGCAAAGAAGCAGAATTGAGTCAGCTTGTTCTGTGGCAGGTGGCATGAAAATCTGACTGAATTCCCTTCAAATTCCTCCTAAACTTTTGCTGGCTTTGTGTCAATAGAGGAGGAAATAAGACCTTTCAACTGAAGTGTGTTCTTGACTCTTTAGCTAAATACTTCCTTTCAAAGCTAAAATTACATGTTTCTAACATGCCTTTAAGGGAGACTGAAGCCAATTTGCTAAAATTGCTGTTTGCAGAATCAGGATATCCCTAAGCCCTGCAGGAATGTAGGCTTCCTGAGCCTCAGTCCCATTCTGCAGTGTCATGGTGAGCTCACTGAACTCAGCAGTGCGCCTGCACTGCTCTATCCCTGCACAGCCTCTGGGAATTGCTCTCTGCAAGTGAGGCATTTTGAGACAGCCCCATGATCCCAAATATCAAATGCAACGAGGATTGATCAGGAGTTATCCCAGTTGGGCAGCATCCCCTGTCTCATGGCCTACTGAAGCCCAATCCCTGCATGCAGCTGCTCCCTGCCGAGTTGGGCTGGCGATGTGCAAACTCTCTGATTTCAAAGCAGTGAGGCTGCAGTGACCCAGCTGCAGTTCCTTATCCATATTCTCAGATCTTTTGTTGGGGAAAGAGATAGAAAGAAAATGTTCTTTTTGGTTTGGGATCAACCTGAGGACTTCCAAGCCAGTGCAGTAATTCTGATGTGCTGTGAAAAGGAGTGGGTCAAAGGGCTGACAGCAGCTCCATTTCTCTTCTGTGAAGTGCCACAGACCACAGATCTGACTCTTTGTTGTCTAAACCAAAGAGAAGAGCAGTGTGCTCTTTGCTGCAGCCAGGCTTGCTCTCAGTGTGGGCTTGGCTCAGCTCCAGCACAGCACACAGCTGTACAGAGCTATGCAGCATGGCTCCTCATGCATCCCTATTTAAATGTGGTGGGTGAGGTCTCCACAGCATGTGTGCTGTTCGTTTCTGGGCTCCACGCAGTAGGTACTGCAGCTAGCAGAGACATTAATGCTGTTCAGAAGTCTAGGTTTGTTGAAAAGTATTGAAATAATATCTGGAAGAGCAAGTGAGGTTTTCCTATCCTTTCCCATCTGTTTTCTGAGGAGGGTGGTGCTAAAGAAGGAGGCTGCACATTGTTTCTCGACAGTCCTAGCCTGTGACATTTACAGGAACTGAAGACATGTAAAAACCAAAGGATGTGTTTTCCTCTACCTCCCCCCCATGTCCCACAACATCTGCAGCATTTGCAGCATAGTCTGTGCTAAGCCATTGGTATTTAGGAGCTATAACTGCCTTTAACACTGCTTGCTGTCTGGGACCCTCCCTTGCTTCAGAGCTGTTTCATGGGCATTAATTTTAGAGGGTGGAGCACATTTCCCTCCTTTTGCAATTTGGGCTCCAGACGAAATGCCACTTCACCCCTGTACTGACTCAGTGAGTTCCCAGCCTCTCATTTACCTCTTTAGTCACCTCTGTCCCTTGTCATTTCTTTCTTTGCTGTCTATGGTCAGTTCTCTCACTACCCACTGATTGTTCTCACAGTTAAATTAGCAGAATTCAGGATTCCCTGAAATCCTTCAGCTGAAACTTATCTGACAGAATGATGAGATTCCCCCCAATTCCTTGCTTTTGTGAAATGGGAGAGAAATGCTGGGAGAGAGGAATGGGCTCCTGATGCTTGCCAGGCACTGGTTGGGGACCTGCTGGTGGAGACCAAGTTCATTTCCTTGCAGGAGTTCTGGGCTCCTGTGCTGTGTGGGAAGAGCTCTGCATTACTCATGCTTTGTCCTAGCATGATTGCTGAGGGAGATGTATTTGTATTTGTACCTCATTCCAACTCACTCAATGTTTCATCCTTCTCCCCCTGAAACGTTCCCAAATATGACTTAGCAGAAGTCACTGCCATGTGTGTGGTATTAATCAGAGTTTATATATGAGGCACTGAGCTTAGCAAGATTAAACCAAAACTAGTTCTGTCTGATGTGTGTCCGTAACTCCAGCTGCTGAGCCACATCATAATGCTGCATATATTCAGTCCTCATTTGCAGCTATGAGAGCCGGGCATGTCTGTAAATCATGTAATCATGGTCCCTTGTTCAGTACCAGGAGATGAGGAAGGCTCTGCTGTGACCACTTGAGAAAATCTTGGCTTCTGTAGCTGCTCTGTGGGGCAATGTTTCTGCCTTCCAGAGGAACTCTGTGGTGAGAGGCAGATGCAATCCAGTTCCTGGCAATTCTTTTCAATTCGATCTAGCCTTGTCTTTGATTGTCCTGGAATTGCATCCTTCAGTATCTTCTACAGGTGAAGCTGTGATCTTACAATAAACAGCTTTCTGGGAACAGACTAGTCAGAAAATATAAGAAACTTCTATCACCTCATAACTAGATCTGTAGTAATAAATATACTTCCTCAATTTGTGATAGTAGTAACCTGGTGCTTTACTAACTGTACTGATCTCCTCACACACCAGAGGCTGTGGCATAAGCAGCTTGCCCCTGGGACACAAACCCTGTCATTTTCTGCAGCTCCTGTTCCCCATAACCAAGTCAGTCCCCTTGCTACAAGAGTCAGCTGCCCCTTTCACACACATCTGACGTAGGCATGAGATTGCAATGTGTTTGTGCTGCAGGCATATGGGTCCCATCTGGAAAGGGTTTTGAGAAGGAAATGATTGTTTCCTACATCTATCATAAATTCCGAGTGGTATATTTAGGCATAGCTGTTTGAAAACAGACAGTACATTGATGAAACTGAAGAAATTTCACTGGGAAATTTCACCTAAAATGTATGATTCATTGTAGTGCTGCCAACCCTTTGATGTTATCCATGAGCCTTAAGTTTTGTTATAATCTTTTTGTCTGAAGTCAGGTTTCTTGGGTCGTGAGCTTTTGAGGGTCATCAGGATGTCTACGCATCATCCATTCTCACACATTCAGCAACAAATGGGGTGTCTTCTGCCACTGGAAGAGGGGTTTTTTTGTTTGATAGATGTTTTTTTTCTGTTTTTTAAACATCTAAGTCATAGGGGAAAGTATCACATGGGAAAGAGTCAGAGAATGTGCAATGTCTGGAACTGGTATGGCAGTCTGAGGCACACAGTGCTTGCATGTATAAGCCAGAGAATAGTATTTCTCTAACAAAAACTGCTTTTTTGGACACCAATCACTTTTTGTTTGGAGTCATTTAATGAAAAAAATTGAAAAAAAGTCTAGGAAAAGCATTCAATCTGCTCTCAGCTTTTCACTAGAAGAGCAGTTGTTTTCTCAGCAAACTCTTCTCTTGCGATTACTTGGTTTCTTTAGACTTTTGGGGAGCCTCCCTGCACATAAAATAGCTGAACAGCAGTCCTTTTTTTCTACTTTCCTAATTCCTGCTCGCTCTGATGGTTTCTCCCATGTACCCAGTAAGGATACTATTGCTGGAGTGTGACTGACACTTTTTGGTTAAGGCGTGATGAGTCTCCCCTTTATGAGAGCCTCATTGCTCAGGTCTCTTGAAGCTGAACATCTTATTTTGTCCAAGGGGTAGGTGTAAGCTCAGAAATAGCCAGTTTTCATGTGTTAGTTTTACTTCCTCACTCAAAAATGTGTCTCAAAGTTGGGTGCACGATTAGAGTTCGATTCCTTTCCCTAATGAAGTTCAGCAGCTTGGCTGCTCTAGGTAAGTGCCAAATCTTTTAAGATTTCCTTGTTCTGAGGCAATTGCTCAATTGATGATCTGACTTGTGGAATTAAGCCTTATGCAGGGACAGAGAAGAACTGGAAGCAACAGAGCAAATTAATGAGGTGATCTGAAGGTCCACACCAGGGCACGCATACAGGCAGATGTTTTTTATTGTGATTCAGAGTGTGTGTTTTCTTGGGAATGAACCTGACTGGCATTTGGGGTTGTTTAAAGCAAGGAGCCAGAAAATGGAGACCAGATTTCCTTGCTGCTACTCACTGCAGAGCTTTGCAACAGGCTGGGGGCCAATGCATGCCTGCTACACCTCTACAGACTTGGACTTGTTCCTCTTAGAGCAGTTGCTCCTTGCTTCAGCTGAACTCTAGATCTTGTCTCCATGGTTAACATGAGACCGCTGAGGTTTTCATGTCCATCAGTTTCTGTATGTTGGTCAGGTATCAAAATGGTGTGAAAAGTTGTCAGGATGGATAATTCTTCTCTGAGCTGGGTTGACAGCCCTCTGCTTGGAGCTGGAGACAACTGCTCGTTCTTACTTATGCTTCCATCATTTTCCAAAAGCCATTTAGCAGAACTGAGATATTTCCTAAACAATTTCCTTCTCTAAATTTTCTGGATACTGGTGAAGCTTGGCTGCCTTTCCTGTATTTTATGTGAAGTTTAGATGGGGAGGAGAGATTTCTTCTGCGTACCTTCATTTTGTGGGTTACCCATTGACTCTGTGGGCACAGTGTGATCTAAAAATCCCATTTACTGCACAGCTGAGAGGACTGGGAATAGGAAAACTCATTTCTTCCTGGTACTTCCTGAAACATTATGTATTTTTGGTGGAAATGCAACAGAAATTCAGTGATGATATTACACATCTCCAGAAGTGAAATTCCTTTGTGTTTTTACCTCCCAAAATGTATCGTGCAATGAAACAGTGCCCAGGAATTATGGACACTGAGAACTACCTGAGTAGTACTTTAGGCAGATGCTACCAGGGGCTTACCCTGTGCCAGTAAGGACACTGCTGTTGGTTCCCAATGAATTAGGGCCGTCTTTTGTTCTTATGTATTACTTTGGCCAGACAGTAGTGCCCCAAAATTTTCTACCTTCAGCTGCACTTGCAGTTCTCAAAGGTCCTAAGTATACAGTGTCCCTGCTGAGGTGTGTTGCTCATTAGGGACATTCAGACTGAAATCTCTCTGGCCCTTCCTTGTGGTCCTTCCATCCCTGAATATTTGCTGCTTCTTTCCTTACCCAACCCAGCAGCAACTCTTAGAAAGCACCTTTGTTTTTATCCAGATAAGGGGTAGGGATACCAGTCGTTGGAATTTACAGGAGCAAAATTTTTCCACGCGTTCATGAAGTACGTATGCAAAGGTCATTTTCTGCTGGAAGAAGAGATCGGGAGAAATTTCTTAGTGCTGCTTTGAGGAAAATATCTTCTATTTTCACATCTTTAATAAAAACTGGTTTCTGTAATTCTTTTGCAATAAAGACAGAATTCTACCAAGTATCTGGTGATGACCCAAACCACAGCAGTGAAATATAAGCCACTTACTCATGTCTCTAAAGGGAATTATAGCCTTTAGCAGGGTTCATTTGAGGCATACTACTTAAGGTAATAGGGCAGGACAATCTCATTAAGACTTATTTCCACCCCATTTAAAATACGGATTCAGAAGTACAGCTGCACTGCTTACAGAAGAGATTAGAGAGATGAACAGAAAAAAAAAAGTCCATCACTCCAACAGATACAGCAAACAGATTTCCAGCAGGCTTGTAAACTGAGGAAATCAGAATGAACTTTTGTCCTTATTACACTGCATGTTATTTTTCCCCCCTGCTGGTTTTAAGAGATATTGCATCACTTTGGGAAGAGGAGGGGGGCAAAACAATGGCCTCTGTTCTTCCCTGCATTCACTTGAGTTGTTTCAGAGATGAATTTTTGTCCATGCTCGTTTGGGAAATGCATGGCAATGAAAAAGTAAATTTTCAAACATTTTGGTTTGTGTGGTAAATTCCCTAAGTAGTCTGCGATGTGTTCAAAGCTTCTAGAGCATTGTGTTTGTCCTCCCCCGATGATGATATGGGGAGACAGTAATCCCTCTACGTGTTGCTTTTTGTTTCTGTTGGAGTGATTGCGGGTTATTCCGAAGAATTTATTTTCTCTGCTTCTTCGTTGTAAAAGAAGCTGAAGACCTTTCCGCTCTGGATAGCAGAATTTGCTAGATAGCAAATGCAGCAACCCACTAAACTAACAGTCGTGTCTTTTTTGTGAGTGGCAATGGATACACTTGGATGCTTCAAATACTAGAGCAAGCTGCACCTACCAGAAGAGACCCATGGTGACCATGGCTTGAAGCCCATGGCTTTTGGGATCAGGTACCCTGTCATACACAGCCCTGCTCCAGCTCCTCTTACAGCAGGCAGCAGTGGGGACTCTCCGGGGCTCAGCCTGCTGGGAAGGTGAGCTGCAGGGTGCATTGAGAATGATAATGTGAACAGCAGAGGACAGGATCATCAGCATGTCCTTACGGTGTTTCTGAATGGCAATAAATGTATGTTGCCCTTCAGAAATATATGAACAGATTTCTTGCTTCTCTCCTCATTGCACTCTCACCCTTATCAGATTTGGATCATGTTTTTTGATTTACTGAAACCACAGTGCTCCCAGAGGTAAAGGCGTTCTGCCTCCTCCCACACTTCCTAGCAGGAGCTCGAATGGGAAGTAGATCCAGCACCGCTGCTCTGTGTGTCTTCATTGGCAGTTGTTAATGCATAAACATGCATGGCACTGCTGTGGAGGCCAACTAAAATCTGTGCGTTGGAGGAAAACCAAGGAATTGAGTAGAGAGAAAAATGCAGTTGGTGCTTCTAAGGGCTGATCACCATAGTATCAAACCACTATTTACAAAACTTCTTTGTGGAGAATTTTCCATAAGCTCTTTCCTTCAGTTTCAGTTAAACTCAGTGTAGCCACTGCTCTGGATTTAAACTTAGCTTTGAATGGCCTGTAATCTAAACATGGAAACGTTTAAGTCATGTGCTAAAACAAGAAAATGAACTTGTGGATGAAGGTATATGGTGCCCAGAGCAGTGCGAGGCCCCTGAACTGGTTCTGTTGGAGCTGCATCCCTGACATTCTGCTGAGATACCTTTATGCAAACACCAGAGGTGTGTCCAGCGAGAGACCTTCACACAAGCCCCAAAGATAGAATCCCAGGATCCCAAAGGTCGGACAAAGCAGACAAGGGTGCAATGTGTCCCTGCTGTGTTGTTATAGCTGCATTTCCAGCTTTCACAGAGCATCCATGCCCTGTCCTCTTTCCTAGGATGTCAGTGTGCTGCAGCCAAGAAGGACCAGAATAAAATCCTGTCTGGTTTTGGTGACTGTTGTGTGAACTACAGATCAGACCCTAATACAAAGGGTGAGGATTTAATTGGGTATCCAGGTTTCATTCTGCTCTAATCTAGAATTATTAAGGAAATTTATATATTTAAACACAGTGTTTAGCCTGACAGTGCCCTTTTGAAATGCTTTATATAAGCTCATTAGAAGCTTCTGTATGATCTCATATTTATTATAATTAGCAAATCTTAGTAGATCAGTCTCATTACAAGAAATATTTTCTGTTCCATTCCTCCTTTGTTCCTCCACCTCCTGTCTGTCATAACCTAACCATAGCCACAATTAGATCCTTTCAGACATCAGTTTTTTGCTCTGATGGGCTCTGAAGAACAAATAAGAAAAAGAAAAGATATAGAAAATTAACCACTGAGAAATCAAGAGGCTCTTAGAATAAGCGCCTCACCAGTGTCAGGGCTAGCAGCAGTGCCAGTGGCATTAATGGCACTAAGGCACTTAATTCCAATATGATTCAGAATCATTTGTAGCTATCGGCTTATTCCAAGTAAATCCTCTTCCTTCCAGTTCTTTTGTTTGCCATCCCTTGACAAGCCACACTGCATGTCAATTAACTTGTATGGTATGTGAAGGAAGGATATATTTTCATTGGTATCTGAAGATTCATGCATGCAAATGCTATTGTAGAAATACTAACGATGAATAGTATTAATAGCTAATGAATCCAATCCTTTCTTTTATTATTATTTTTATTTATTTGAGACCTGGCTTTGATATAAAATATGCACAATGAAAGGGAAAGACCTATTTTTGAGATTGTTGCATTCAGCAACAGTCTAGCCCAGCTAGCCCCAGCTACAGCCTGGACCTCAGTTCTTGGCTGGAATTCAGCCTGAGGTCCTTGTTTGTAAGTGAAACAAGGGCTACTAAAGCCCAAAAGGCTCTTGTGATTCCCAGAGTGAGCAGAGGTTTGGGTATCTGAGTCTCAAACTTCATAAGCGCTGGGTTTCCTGTACATTGGCCAGTTCAAGACCCACATGCCCAACTTTCTACTCATGTGTGCCCACAGATGCCTGGGTGCTGGCAGAATGGAGATTGTGGTTGTGTTTATGCTACCACAGCCTGAGAGGACCCAAATCCTCTTGCAGTGGGGCTCTGAACTTTCAGGTTATAAGGGGACATGTGGCTAAGAGCAACTTTCCAGCATCCTACTGCCTCTTGCACGTATGGTTTGGTTGCCTGTTTCCTTCTTTCTGTTAAAAAGAATCAGGAGGCTGGTACAACTAGCAGCTGCCTCTGCTATGCTGCAGAAAACTGCATCCTGCACTGCTTTGTCTAAAAGATAGGAGCTAGTCAAACTAGTGCTGGAGTGGGCTCTGTGCTGGGGTCTTGTGAGAAGACCAGTAGAGCAGCATTTAGGAAGCAGTGCAGAAATTGGTGCCGCCCCCTCAGCATCTTCCCTTCTCCCTGGCAGTGCTGTGTGTCCATGCAGAGGCTTGGTCCTCTGCCAGGCTCTGGCCCTTCTCAGTGTGCCTGCATGGTCGACATCTTCCCTGCTGTGCTGTGCTTCTGCCCTGTGTGCTCTCTGTGCTTGATAGCTGGAAAAAAAAAACACTTTGCTGCTCTAGGTTTATTTATTTATTTATTTATTCATTCTGGAAAGGGAGAAAATGGTGCCTACGAAGTCTACTTATTGGCTTAACAACTGTATAACAACACACACAATTGCTATCATCTTTGTGAAGAACCACTGCAAAAAAGTGCCAGGAATCAGACAATTTTCATTTACTGTAAACATTAAAATTGTCACACAAGGTTCAGAAATTAGGGGTTAGAGAGTTCATCTTGGGGACCTGAGAAATAAGGTTACCTGTCTATTAGGGGCCCATTTCACTGCATTTAACAGTTAAGGTTTAATGATCCAGAGCATGGGCATTTTCTAGTTTTGTTCTTTCCTATTTGAGTTGCTATTTGAGTCACTGGCCCCAACTGAGTTGCTTTTCTTTTTTCCTAGCATATGTCCTTTCACCCTAATGCACTCCAGAGGGCAGCCTGCTGCTCAGGCATGTGGAGATCAATCTCAGAGTGCTTCTTACAGACCCCAAGTGCAAGCCTCGAGCAGTGCTGTCTCCCACTGCCAGGAGCAGAAATCACCACTTGCTCGATGCACTGAGCTAGTTTGCTATCCTGTCTGAAAACATTCACCATGAGTCTGCCGCATCACACGTTCAAAATTTTTCCTGGATTTCAGTGAGCTTAGCTTGGATTTACTGTGTTAAGTTCTCATTCCTGAAGCCTCAAGTTCTCATCTCTTATTTTTCTTCTAAATTCTTTGATCCAAACATGCTTCAACTAATGAGTGTGCCTTAGTCTTGTTATGTCTGGCGCAAATGTAATCTTTATGGCATGTAGTGATTGAACTGGAAAACAGGATTGATACCTACTTCCACTGCCTCTCCAGGAATGTATTTAGGACACAGGCTGGAGATTAATGCCTTGGCTGATAGTAAGGAGCATTAGGAGCAGAAGAGAGATAGGGTCAGATTACATAAAAAGAGAAACACTTGATGTAGAATCCAGTGCTGTGGAGAAGAGAGCAGAGTATCTCGTGGCTGAACTCAGTGATGTCTCAAAGCTGTTCCATCCGAGATGAAGCCAGCAACAACTTAAAAACTAAGGTCTGTGTTCCAGTTGGTCACAGAAAATACAGAAAGGGGGATAAATACTCTCTGTAACCCTGGCTGCCAAAGAAAATGCAAGAGAGATTATTTTCAGCTGCTTACTCATTCAGAGGGAGCTGCAGCACATAGCCTTGCTGTGATTTTTGGCTGCTGGGAGCCAGCAGCTTTTCTCTGTGAGCTTGGAAATGTGTATCCAACTCATGAGGGAAAACATGGATACATCAAAAGTTTCCCGATGTTTCCTTGTTAATGAGTTCTGTGCATTCTGAGCATGTACAGTAGGGTCTGTTGGAAAGGAAAGTGTTTGGGGAAACTTTTACAAATGAGAAAACAAATAGGCTGACGTCTCCTGTTTTGCTCCAATAAGCGTGCTTAGTATTGTGTGCAGATCTGCTACAGAAATCACAAGCCTTGTCAGAGGCAAGGGCATTTCGTAATACAGACTGTGTCTGCAGAGGAAAGAAAGGAGGCTGCCAAATAATATTTATGAGTATATCAATAAAATACTGTTTTGCTACAAAGAAACAAAAAAAGGCAAAGAATTTGAGTACGTGGCTTGTCTGAACTGCGGAGACCAGCCATGCATTCTGTACCCAAAGGACTTCATTATCATTCCTCAGTCATTCAAGCAAACCCTAAAGACTTTCCAAAATGACCCTTAACCACAAAAATTAAAACCATTTTTATTCTATTAGCTACAACGGAGTCCTTCTAAAGGGGAAAAAGATCTAAAATGGGATCCTATTGGGAGCTATGGAAGGTGTTTCTAGTCCTGGTGCCACTGGTCTATCCCTGCTCCATGGCCTTAGCTTTTACTTTTGTACAGGGAAGGTGAAAGCTGCTATCTGTTCTCTCAATACAGTACTGCTGCAGCCACTCAAGCTGCCCATTTCAGAGTCATAATGCCTCTCAACAAGATGAGTTATGCATTCATAAACGGACACTGGCACTACCAGAAGCCCCAGTTTCATTTTCTCCCAATCCACGTGTAGTAGAAATGCTAAATCTTGGCCCAAATCAGTGATGGAGCACCTGGTGGGAAGGTAGGAGCAGCCCAGGGGAGCCCAGTTACATGCACCTGAGTGACCAGAAGGGGTGGATCCTGTCTCTATTTAAGGGTGTTTTGCTGGATATCCCTGCCTACCTGAGGCCTTTTGAAGGTAAGAAGTTTCTTTCTTTTATTTCCATGCCTATGGCTTTTTTGTTTGAGCAAATCCTCCCTTGCTGCAGCCTGGGAGCTTGTTGTTCAGCTGTCATTGCTGCTCTTTCCATCACATTGTATCACAGCAGTTTACAGCACTGTGATTGAAGTCCTGGGCAGCGTACTGAGTATGCATGTTTTTGGGATGGGGAGTTAAATCACATGAAGGCTTCTTTCATGGAATTAGACATACCTTGGGATGCCATTTGGAACAATTATTTATTACTTGCATAAGTTAGAGTGATGCGAAGATGTCTGCCAGTGAAGTTTGACACACTCTTGTTTCTTTTGTAACAAATCCGGCCTGAGAAAGAGACTATTTCTTTTTTTTTTGTTTTGTTTTGTCGTGTTTTTAAAATGCTGTATTCTCCAAGAGTATTAATAACTGTGATTTACTCATGAAATTTTAGAGCAGGAAGAAGTTATGCTTGAGTCTTCCTGCTATGAAGGGAGATAGAGTGCCCTAATACGGTTAGCTAAAGAAGCTATAACCTATAGAAGAACAGACTGAGTAAGGCTGGAGAGATGTACACAAGCTGGTATGGATAATACTGAGCCAGAGAACAGACTGTTTAGATAGAGGCCCTTATAGGCACTCCACACCAGCAAATGAATCACTGAGAGCACAACTGGCTGTTTCTAGTTTCTTTTGGCTTTTACCCTTGAGAAGTATGTATGAAGCCCTACATAAAAGCCCCTGAAATATCCAAGCGCCCTTGTCTTGGCTGGGTAAGGGGGCCCACATATACATATGTATAGTAGTTCATTCTCTCAGCATTATGTCCTCAGGGGGGTGAAAGTGGGGATAGATGGGGGGTGCTCACCCCCTGTGGTGCTGCTGTACCCTTACTCCCGTGCTTCTTTCCAGCTCCTCCATAGGAACAAGTATTGCATATTCTGATACTCCAGTTATTGCTCTGGGCAAAATCTGCCTTCAGCGTTAAGGTTCACAACTTAATCCAATAATTTAGTTCAGTGATGGAAACCAATAGGTAACACAATATTTGTTTTTATCATTATCATCAGTGTTTGGAAGTAATGGGCTGTAAACCCTACATGATTTGAGATAGCATTGCATTAACAGTTATATAAGAAAAGCAAGGATGGCTCCAATAACAACGCTTAACAATTTTCTCTATCACTTTGATGACTGTTCACCTCGAATGGAAAGTGCTTTTATGCACCACTGAAGCACAGCTCCAGGCACTCAGAAATGCTGAGATACTGCAAGACGTAACGATTGTGAGCGCAGCCACTCTCCAGCACGTGCTGCCTGGGACCAGGCCTGGTGCAACTCATTGCCTCTAACACCTCTCCATTACGCACAGATCATGCAAAATCTGCTCTGTGGCACCAAGTGTGGAGCTGAGCCCTTGCAGCTGTCTTCTGGTTTTGCATGATTACCAAACAGATCTTACACTAAAATCCTTGTGTGAAATTGGTGGTAAAATATATGCAGGCCTAAGCTTGTTCTGTAAGCTTCTATGGGATCCCAGAGCGTGCACTCATCTTGTGGTGGGGATGCAGAGGTTGTAAATTGAGAGGTGATGCTCAAATCCAGCAGATCAGCATAAAGCCCTCAGGGTGTTATTCTTGCTGCAATTACAAGTAAAGGCTACCAGGGGCAATAGGCTGCCACACATGGAATAGAAATGTTTCTCCTCAGTTTTTTGTGCAGGTACTGCAGACAGGGATAAATTGCTGTTGCTGCAAAGCTCCTGGTGACAAATTGATCCCCATCTATGTCTCCAGCTGCCTGGAGCATTTCTTTGTGGGAGACAGTGGTGGGGTTCCACTGTGGTCATTTTAAGCTGATTTAAGTCTCCTTGTGTGACCTTATCTTATACTCCCAGGCACTGCTCACACACAGCCTCACTGATGCCAGTACCAATAAGTGGATGGCTGGGACGATCTCACTGTCTGTCAGAGGCTGGAGACGGGGAACAAAAACTCTTTTCTGAGCGCTTCCCATCCAGCTCAAATACTGTGACTCACTTCACCTCATGTGGAACCGGCTGCTTAGAAAAACCAACACTGCCATCCTTTTACCACATTTACGAGATCACAGCCTTCAGATACACAAAGCATTACTCACTGAAGCTGATTCCATTAATGCTGAAGACACAGCTTGTCCTTACTCTGTACGAACTGCAGAAAAGTCTTCTTATTGGAAGATTGTGGCTGCAGTTCAAATGCATAACATTTCCTCGTAAAAATATTTCACAATGAGGCAATAGTATTATTAAGAGTTTGCATGACATTACCATATGCTTTATTTCTTCTGCTAGATCCTCCCTATAATAGATATTTTGTACAGCTATGAAGAATATAAAAACCAATTGTTGCTGCTATTGATTTCTGCAAAACCAGTTACTTAGGAAATAGAGAAGAAATCCCATGCTGAGTTGCACAACCCGATCACATTATCAATGCAAAATGATAACACAACACCCCAAGTCAATCCAGAGTGAAAGCTGAACAGATTTTCCTCCAACAAGTTTCTGTCTGAACCTGCTTCTATGCAAACAGAAGCTCAGTCTGGACTAAACTAAATTAGTTATATTATCTTGCAACAAGATATTATCCCAGTTCTTTGTGTTCCCAAAGATATAAACTAAACTGGAATTGTTTAGTCTGGAGAGGAAGAGTCTCAGGGAAGGTATTATCCTGAAAGGAGGTTGTAGGGACATGGAGGTCAGCCTGTTCTCCCAGGTAACAGCGATAGGATGAGAGGTAATGGATTTAAGTTGCACTAGGGTAAGTTCAGGTTAGGTATATGGAAAAAACTATTCTTAGAAAGAGTGGTGAGGTATTGGCACAGGCTGCTCAGGGAGGTGTTCAAGAACTATGGAGATGTGGCACTGAGGAATGTGCTCATGGTGGATATGGGTTGGGGTTGGACTAGATGATCTTAGTGGTCTTTTCCAACCTTAATGATTCTACAAATCTATATCAAGTTCTTAGGTATCTATTTATACTTCCCTGAGCATAAGTAACATGCTTCTCACAGCTGAATCAGATTTATCAGGTCTTCTCCTATTTAAATAGTGTATGTTGCTGGATAGTTCAGTAGATAGACAAAGTACTCCTCCAGGTGGTGTCCATTTTGTGGTATAAGTGGTTTGGCAGATCCAACACAAGCCCTTCAAACCGCAGATTGTTTTATTACTGGGTATGCACTCTCCCTCTCCAGTGACCTTGCTGTCCTAAGCAGGTTCTTATGACATCACCTTAATGCCGTGGCTTAAAAACAGCTTAATTAATTTAGTGTCTATGCATCGCTGTCTGCTGCCATTGTAACCTTCACATAAATAAAGATAAGGCACCAGCTGCCTCCCATGCAGAGCCCTCTGGGTCCCAACCACAGCCCCCCAGGACCCCCTCTGTGGAACATGAAGTCCATCCCCGAGGAGCCGGCCCTGGCAGAGCACAGCGGAGCACCAGACTTCTGTGCAGGTTGCTCATTTCTTTCATTACTCCACATTGCCAGTGACATGAGGATTGCCTTGTGTTTTATAACAGCTGGGATCTTACCTCCATCTACAGAGTAATTAATTTTCCTTAAGTGTGATGGTGCCTTGGTGTTAAGCAGTAAGTAGATAGGGTTACTGTAATGATGTTTTCTGCGGTCTGGGTGTGATACTGTAGGATAACATCTGTTTCTGTATTGTCCTATTTTAAATATACTTGTGGCAAGAAAAAAATTTTTCTGACTTAATACTGAGATCTGAGCTCACTGTCTTGTTTCTTTTAGGTATAACGCATTCACAATGATTGTTTTAGTGTGAATGTAGAACAGAAAATGGCTTTCCTTTTGCTTCAGTGCAATCTGGAATGCAGACAGGTGGCAGTAACACAAAAACACAACTAAACCAACTGTAATGCCATTAATGGTTTAACTTAACTTTAATAAGAAGGGATTTGTTGCTTACCAGCTTGAGATTATAAATAACTACTTTCCTTCAGTAAGGAGAAAAACAAGATATGTAATCAAATGCCTGATTTTAAATTCACTTAATTTTCCCAAGTAGGAGGCTTTCAGGCCTTCTTTTTATGTTACTCATCAGCTAATAAAAGAAATCTCCATCTAGAGATCTAGCCAAGAAAATCCAGGATTGGAGCTCCAGCCAACATTAATCCATGCAGTTTAAATAGCTGCATTGTCCTTCTGCTGCGTTACACAGCTTGGCGCATACTCCAAAAACAAAAACAGATTTTAAATAGAAGAATGCATTTCATTTCTACCCAAACTTCCCCAGAAACCCCAGATTTCCTCTCCTAGCAGTGCCCAAGGCTGCTGCTTGCACATGGTGTTGGCTTTGGGGTCCACGGTGTGGTCCTGGGAAGTGCTTTTGGTTCTTCCAGCGCCCTGCCAAATGCCTCCAGCAGCCATTCAGAAAGCTGCCTCAGCTTGGCAATTGGTATCACAGCAGCAAATAGTATCATCTGAATCATGCGGGTTTGAAGCCTAGACTTTGCAGAGCAAAAACAGGTACAAGAATTTCCTCTGACAGCCCTGTTGCTGTGTCAGACATTGCACAACTTATTAAATGGGAGCAGCTGAGACAGCCCAGTTAGGTAAGAAGCAGTTGGAGCTGGCTGCTTTGGTCAGAAGGAGCTTTGCAAATGTGTTCTTTGTTCTCATGGTACAGGGTGAAGATGGAGGATAGCTGTCATGGAACTGTGGTGCAAGACAAGTGTAGGGCTGTGGCAGACATCCAGGGGCTGCTAGAAAGATAGAAGTACAGTGAGATTTCTAATACCATCTGAAAGTATCCAACTAAGAGGCTGAATACCAGTGCTTGTTCGATATTTTCTCCATTATTTAAATTGAGTTTGAAATGCTCTTGGTCTGTGTGTTGCCCATGGTGTCTGATAGATTCAATGAGGAGCAAACCCATCCTCATGGGCTCCTTTTGATTCAGAACAGATGGCTATTACTTTTAATCATACTGCTGGAATCCCAGTTGCCCAGCATGTGTGGGAAGGGAACCCCCAGTGTGCCAGACACTTGAGAGGTGGGGACATGGCCCTGAGTGGATACCAAAAGCTGTGAAGGGAGCAGTCACTCTGGGTTCATCCTGCGTGTGTTTTGGTATTGGCATTGCGTCCTGTGGGTGCTGCACACTTCTCTGGCTTTTACTGCATGTTGATCTTCACTCTCTCCACTCCCCTTCCCCCCCCCACCCGGCCATGTCATCCTCAAATGTTTTTCTGTCTTCTAAAATCAGATTAACCAGCTGCTCATGCTCTTGGACACTGACTCTGGGAGATGTACTTCAGATCTTAAGGTCTATCTCAGCTTTGTATTTACCCCTTTGACAGCTCTGTGTTCAGAATGAAGGGATTTTATCAACTCAGCTTTCTGGGACATATATTCTGTTTTTGCAAGAGAGGTCCTGTTTATCTCCTCAGGCATGCGGTGCTGCGCCTCTTCTGTGTAACATAGGGCTGGAATTGTTGCTGTGATGGGAAGATGCAGGGCATGTCTATGCCAATGCTTTTGACCCATACCATCCTCCAGGGTGTCACTGGGCACTGTAGGATGACAGCAGGTTGGTGGGTTGGAACCTCTGAAAATGGCAAACTGCACCACAGTCAGAGCTCCCACTTCTTACAGTGGACAAAGTGAGGAGCTGATCTGTTCCTAATTTGATGTAAATATGAGGTAAAATGTGTATGTGAAAGTGACTGTGAAGATACGTACTTGCATTCTGAGTCTGAGTGCAGGACAAGCCTCCAGTGAGGTGAGCTAACCTCTCCCATATGCAGTGCTAAAAGTGCAACAAGTACATAACTGAATAAATACATCCATTATTGTGTTTGCAGTGTAGTAAAAAGAACTCAGCAAACCTCTGAATAGCATCAAATGTATCCAAACTAGATGATAAGGAGATTGTCCATGGCTATGTGCATTTCAGAATGCCTGTTAAGCTGGTTTTAAAGCACACAGCTAGAGCTGATTGCTGATGAAATCAGCAGCCCCTTTAAGAATCAGAAGATCAGTGAACAGCTGATGTACCATGGGCAGAACAAAGCCTGGGCTTCACCACCACTGCTTTTCTTGCTGTTCCCCAAGTTCCTGCAGTTTTAGGGCAACTGGACTTGTAGAGCAGCAATTACTTTAAATTCACATGTCTTCCCTCATAAATTATTTCTGAAATGCATATTTTAAGTAGGACAACGAAGATATATGGACTAGAGAGGCTGTTGTAAGTGTTGGTGGGGATTGTCTTGGACTTGAATGTCAGGTATTTTTATGAGGCTACTCACTCCAGCACCACCCATTTGCCCAAATCAGTAGTGATAAGCCTGATCTACTGTTTACAAGGAAAACTCATATTAAGGTAGCTAAAAAAGAGCTTTCTATATTCAGGAGGGATCAGAATTTTCTTTTTTTGCCTGGAAATTATAGTGTTCAGTGTAACAGGAAATTGCTAAGGGAAGCATATTTTTTTATCATTTCTTCTCTAATGGCTGAGTATGGTTGTGAGAAATGAGCAGTGAGAAACATTTTCGATTTATAGCCTGGAAACAGTCTTGCGTTGGAGCATTTCTCAGAATATTTCCTTAGATCCATGTGCCAAAGTAAGATACTAAAACTGACTTTCTTTTATCTTTTTATATATTATGGGCCTAACTTGACTGCTTTTTCTTAACCACATTTCCTGTTGTTTTCGTTGTCCTTCTGCAACACAGATAATGCCATGTAGGAACACTCCCTGGTACATTTATTTACTATTTTTGGCTGATGAAATCCACATCACAGTTTCTAGGCTGATGAGTACTTGTATGTAGAAGTACCACTATTGTATTTCTGCTGCTGTCCCATCCTACTTCATCTTTTGCACTCAAGTGACACTTTTAGAATTCAAGTTTCTTAAATACACTATAGTCTGACATTTGCTCCATGTCACTTTTTTGCATCCTTTGTTAGTAGTTTAATCCAACAGCATTTCATTAAGTTACTAATAGGGCTCAGCCAGTTTGGGAGTTCAAGCTGGAAAGCCCTGCGCTGCGAAGTTTGGGTCTGGGCTCCTGTGCAGGGGTGCACATCTACATGCCCCTTAGTGAATGGGGCCACACTGTCAGCCTACATGAGCCACTGCCTTCAACTCCTCCATCACTAAAATGAGGAGAGAAGGGTTAATTTAGCAAAGAACACCCTCTTCTAGGACTCAAGTCATTTCACTGATATTACAAAATCTTGGCCACAAAACTCTGATTCAGGCAGAACTATGGATGGGAAGACCTCTGTTACAGCTAGAATACTTTCTCTCTCAGTAACTAAAAAATCTGCTACACATTCCATTTTGAATGCAGCCTTCTATGCGGTAAGGTTTTAATGATCTTGCTGTTGCCAAAATTTACTTTCGAAACCACAGTGGAACAATTTTATCATGCCTATTAGGTAATGCATGTGATTTTGGGGCACAAATTCCCAATTCAGTGCCCCCAGACTGGACCTTACCAATGTCACAGACGTTCATTTTCTATAAATTCCATTAACAGTGCTCTGGAAGCCAAAGTTTTGTTCAGTGCATCCTTGCTTTGTATGCGTTTGTCATATCTGGTCATTACTTTTTAACAGAAAACTTTCTGTCTTATTAATTGTTCTCTAAAACAAAATTTCAGAGCCAAATTGAAGATCATCCTCTGTTAACCAGTTTTTGCTCTTTCATGTTGAGGTGCTTAATAATTACTCCTAATGAGATAGTTCACATTTAGTCTGGTCAAACTAGGGAATTTAAAAGTTTATGAGTCTTTCAAGTGCTGCTTGATCTATAAATCGTTAATCATTTCATATTTTCCAAGGACCACGAAAATTATTAATAGAGGGCCATAGTAAATACATAAAATCAGCTTCACGAAAGCCTTGCCCTTACCAGAGACACAAAACCAATGGATGACTGAAGTCTAGGCTGACTGTCGTTCAGTCCTCAAACAAATGATTCCAATGAGGCGCATTCCTGTTGGGATGGGATCTGGAGGGACGGGGCCAATGGTCACATCAGAGCTGCAGTTGCTATTTCGGGCTCCCATTGCCAAGTAATAGCCAATTCTCCTCTTTTAGTGACTCCTTCAGTCAATTGTGTTCTCTTGCCGTTTTTCACAGAATTGCCTAAGAAACAACCCTGAGCAAACTGGAAGATTAATGACATGGCCTAATTGGTTTTGCCATCCTTAGAGATGATGGGCCAAATTAATCTCCGTTAGAGCTCCATTAATCTTTATGGATTTATACCCGAGATTAATTTGTCCCCATGATACTCATCGCTCGCTGTGTGGGCTGTGGAAAATTACTCACCTATGCATGTGGATTTTCTCTTCCAGCTGGAAAACATGGGCAATAACTCTGAGTTCAGGGAATATAAATGTTTCAAGTACTGCTAGAATTTGTTAAAATGGATGACACTTTTAAATAAAATGCACATTTTATTTCTGAATGTTAGTTTCAGTTTGTGCTTGTTCTCTTGCCTCTCAGTGAATCTTGGATAGAAACATTTTCCCCATGGGGTGCAGACATGCCTAGTGTTTATTCTGAGTGATGTCTTGGCACAGTCCTGCTGGGTGGGAGTTTATGTGCTGATTATCCTGGGCCCAGGGTGTCACCCTTCGAGTTTTAAGGATTCACTCGTGCACACACGGGGGCAGGACTTGGCCTTCTGCAGTTCTACTTTGTTCAGGCCAATTTCCACAGCTGTTCCTCAGTGTGAAGCTCGCTGAAGATAGCAGGAGTTTTACTTAAGTCAGGATTACAGGATTAATCCCTCTATCTCCGCTCATGTTTATTTTGGCAGCCACTTAGGTGGGAGATCTCCAGAGCTTCCTAGCTCAGGTTCTCTCCCTTCTGCTCAGAGAAACACATTGAAATGTGTCTCTTATAGATTAAAGCAGCAATTGCATTTGGCTCCTGTGTTTGCAGAAAAATGTCCTGGTAATGTCACCAATTAGATAAAACCGGGACTTCACACAGATAATAGAAAAGAATCTGCAGATAAGGATTGCAGCAATTTATTGTAGTGGAGACCCATGCTAGAGGTGAATAACAAGCAATCCATCAGGTAGACGATAAAAAGTACACTTGAATTTTACAACCCATTCCCTTATAATAACCCCAGGCAACATTACTCAGGAAGAAAAATATATATGTTGAAATCTGTACTTCACCGTTAATGCATACTTAATGTGTTCAATTGGCTATATTAGCAAATATATGTATAATAAAGTTGAAGGATTGATTGTTGTGTTTTTTTTCTAACAGGAAATTATGCAATCAGATTTAATGATATTTGGAAAAAAATAAAAAGTACAGTGTGTTCAGCAGGAGATAATTACAGGGTTTTGACGTTACTGTGTTACAGCTTCTTTGAATGATTTACACATTGCTGTGTATGTGGAGATATTTTTCACTTATGCATTTTATTTTACAGATGGTATTAGTTATTTCTTCTTAATTCTAGATATATAAAGACTGTTTTACCTACTTACTGGAATTCCACTGGACACACTAAATATACACTGAAATCATCGTCCTAATTATTTATTTGAATTGGCAAGGGAAAATATTTTTAAAGTTTAATGAAGCCAGCAGTGATACACAGCTTCGTGTCGCTGAGCAACAGTGCTGGTGGCCAATGTATTTAAGGGAATCGCCATGTTGATGCCTCAGGGCTCCGTTGTACCTCACAGCAAAGCTCAGGGATGCAGGATCAAAGAGTCCACAGTCTGCATTTCTCATAAGGAAGTGGTAGCTTGCAGGTTGGGAAGGAAAGTTTGGAGGACAGCATCCAAATTCAATAGGTCCCCAAACCCACAAAATAGGCAGTTCTCACTTTTCTCACTTCCTTCAGGATGTAAAAGGTGGAGCAATTTGGGTAGGCAGAAGGGGAAGCTTGAGAGGAATGTGGAAAAAAAAAGAAAAAAAGAAAAAAAGGGAAGGTCAGCATGGCACTTCTCAGAGACATTAAGTGAGGTAAAAGAACATCAATTTGATTAAAAGAAAAGTTTTTACATAACTCATAATTGATCTGTAGAGCTAACTACTTCAGAGTATTACTGGGGCCAAAAGCACAAAGGATTCAGAGAACAGCTGGCAATAAGAGAGGCCATGCAATCATTAGCTGCAGGAGGTAGAATTCATTTACACAAGGAAAAAAACGTGTATAATTCTTACTCCTGCTGCTAATGAAGATATATACGTATATATATATTCAATCTTCCAGGGACTAAATAGCAATACTGGAGGTACAATTCTGCTGAGGACAAGCTATCTTATAAATGCCCACTGTGTCACTTCAATCGCACTAGCACTGGGCTAGCCAGGCTGCAGGTGTGCATTCGCTGGGCAGGTGCTGGGGTGATGCTCTGTAGGAAGCAACATGTTCTCTCCTGTGTTGTGGCTCCTGACTGTATCTGGCCCAAATCCCAACTCTGTGGGAGCTGAGAAATAAGCATCCATATAGTATTCAGCCTCAGTGTCCTCACAGTGGGATGGAGAAGCCGTTTCCAGTGGAAGGGAGGCAGAAGACCACGCTGACCTTACTGTGCCTGCCCAGCTCTGTCTCACGGCGGAAGGGAAGAGAAGCACAGTGCAGAGCCTCAGCTTCCTCTGCTGCTGCTTCCCTGATCATGCAGAGGACAGAGCTGCACATCACAGTGACCCCCTTATGCTCCCCCCAAAACACAGCTGTACCGAACGGTCATCCTCTGTTTGTGCCTATTTTTGAAAAGCCTACTCTGTGCCTGCTGAGAGTTATGTTTTCGAATGTCCTGTACTCTCTGAGTCATATTCCCATCATTCCTATACCTCACAATATTTTCCCATTGCCATAGTGACTGCTTGTGAGGAAAGCACAGCTGAGTAACTTCAGGTTTTTCCTGAACCCAAAACTGCCTGCCAGACTGGACCTCTGCTTCAGTCTGAGTTACAGTAAGCAAGCGGTGCAAACCAAGCTGTGCATTTTGTTTGTAAGAGAGTCATAATTCCCCTCTAACACAGAGATGAGATGGCTACCTGTCAGGTCTAATAGTCCTCCCACCAAATGATGCTGGTTATTCCGATCCTAAATCTTCTCTGGAAGCAGGCAGAGCCTCCCTAGCTGAATTCTATGAGAGTAGCCAAAATAATATTAATGCAATGGTAAATTATGTACTATTCCTTTGATTATTTTTCCCCCTCCCTGAAGCTGAATTCTGTAAAATTAGAATGAGTCTGGAGCACCTCTGTGTTTCTGAACACCTCCCTCTGTTGGACACAGATCCAAATGTCACAGCTTTCTCAAATGTCACATTGCTGTGTCTGAGCAGAGCAGCAACCCTGTATTCCAGAAATGGGACAGTATCATTTTAAGCACTATGGCTTAGGTTCTGGAATAAAGCATCCATACATAAATATGCAATATATAAAATTGCACATTCAAATTCATATAATCTCACCGTCCTTTATTAAAAAAAACCCACTTATATTAAATGTATATATGTAAAATTATGTTTCAGGTAATGTAAAAATCAAATTGCGCTCCAAGAAGCTACCTCTGTTAACACTGTGAAGGTAAGTTCAGAAAAATATGTGCCCAAGGCTAATAATCATTTCAATACCTGTTTAGGAAAACAGTGCCTCCAAGAAATAAATCATATTTGAATATTACAGTTTTACGAGGGGAAGGGAGGACAGTTTGTACAGAATGCTTTTGGATGTAGTTCTCTGCATACTGGGAAAAGAGTGGCATAAGTGCTTTTCATCTCATACAAGGGAGTATTGTAAACACACCCAAACGTTCAATGCTGTTCACAGCAGTACTTTGTGATGTGAGGCCAAACACTGAGTGCACTCCAAAACGCTTTCAGATGTGCTGGTTACAGATGCAAGAAGCATCAAACACAGAGCTCTCCTCCCCGTAGCAATGTGTCTGCCTGCTGAACAGCGATGAGGAGTTGTTAACTGAAAGCAATACTGCGGTCCGTGTGAATAGCCTTCATATTTCATTGGCTTGGCCTATGGCACTGGCATTGTAGGATTGGATCCAAAAAAGGGAATGGAGTAGAAAAATCAAATCCCAGCTGTCCCATGTATTGTTTTGGAAGCTAACAAGACTGAGGTGTCCTCAGAAATGCTTTCCCAGTCCTTTGGTATTCCACTACAGTAACTGACATGACTTTTTGCCAAGTTCTGGGTCTGCTCTGTGTCTCTGTAGGGAAAGGGGCATGAGCTCACTTCATAATGAGCACTGCTGGATTGTTACTGCTTAGCCCTGACCTGATGTGCTGTGAAAAGGAAGACTGATTCTCTATCACCAGGCCCCATTTACATGGTAGAACCATATACTGGGAGGCAAGATTTAAATTCCTTAGGGAAGAAAACAGAGCAGTGAACCCCTACTTGATGTTTAAGCAGGCAGTCAGCCTTTTAGGGCTGGAGTCCTCATTTTATTATCCCAGATTGACAGCAGCTGTGAGAGAGTCTGTAAGTACAGCAGGATTATTTGAGGTATTCCTGCTTCCATCATGTGAACCAAGCAAAATAAATGAGAGAAGAGCAACAGAACAGTGTTCGTGGAATTGGACCTGTTGTTTCCATTTCCCCGAATGCTTTAAGGGCTGAACAATAACAGAGTGAGGCTGAGAAGTTTTTGTGGGTTCACCTAGTCCATCTGACTCAATGCAGCATCAACTGCATCCTGTTAAACAGGGCAGGTATTTGTCTAACGTGTTCTTAAAGGCTTTCCATCTGTATTCTGTAACTTTCCTAGGCAGCTTGTTCTGGTGCTCTGCTGCCCTTACAAGAGAGAAGGCTGGAGGTTTTTTTTTGCTAGTGTCTAATCTGAATAAGAAACCTTCTTGCAACAATTTAAACCCTATTTAAACTTATTCTAACTGCCTTGGCTTTTTCTTTCTGATATGATTATATGCTCAGGGAATTGTATCACACCCTTTCCCACCTTCTTTCTGGGTGTGACAACCCCAAATTTACTCAGGCAGCCCCTCTGCCCCCAGGCTGTGCTTTCGAGCTCTCCCTAATGATTCTGGTTGTCTTGGGAATTCCGTCCTTGTGGCAGCCTGTGTTTACTTATAATATGGTATTCAGAACTGATCTCTGTGTTCCAGATAAGATGTTATCAATACTGAGTATGGTGAAAGAATTACATCATACTTCTGATGGATTATTTATCCATATCTGTTTGCTGTGTGCCTTTCCCACTCTGCATAGCATGGCTAACTAAATGTTCAGTCTAGCCTTGGTAAAACTATTTCTCAATCAGTTATTACTCACCTTCCAGCAGATAATACCTGTCTAAATGCAGTCTCTTGTGGCAGACCTCAATACCTTTTATCTTGCTTTTACAGACAGTTCCTTCAAGCTGCCAAGATCTCTTTTTAAATTTTAATCTGCCTATTGACTGGTGTGCAAGCTGTGACCTGCCCATTTAAATAAGCATCTTCTCTACTCCCTTTTTCCTTCACTAAAGAAAATGTTGTATATAATAGTAGTAAGGACAAAGCCATGCAGGATTGTATTTCATCCATTCCTCCACTTTGTGTCATTTCTAAGGTATAATTTACCTGTACAGTTTTGCACCTGTTAGAACAGGTGTAGCAGGGTCACCAGGGCTGTGCTTCCTCATTTGTTTATGAGAGTTCTATAAAGCATTGCTGAAGAGAAATTATATGGCAACAACAGCTTTCCCCCTATCCACAACACAATGCAGTCATAGAAAGAGCTAGGCTCATTTGACAAGTTTTGTTTTTACAACTGCAGCTGAATCTGCAGCTCCTATGAATTTGCAAATGCAAAGGCCTGTTGAACTGTAGGTTTAATGAAGACAGTTAGAAAAAGTAGTCATTAATCACTTGTACCTTGGTGTCATCTGTCAGTAGCCATCCTGCAGCCAAATAGTGAGCCAGAATTCCCCTGTTCTTCTTCACGCATGTTTGTAGCATGGCATCTTGTTATTCCTCTGTCTCTGCATTTTATTTCATGCTTTTGTCTTTGATTTTGCTTCAATGCACTTTTGCCATTCATCCATGACTATCCTAAACGATCTGATCACTTTCCATGTACTTTCGTCTGGCCAGGTCAGAAAGGGTCTTGTATGTAGCCATGAACTTAATTACTCCTTTTTTACTGCATTTTCTCTGTTTTTCCCTGCACTGGGATAATGTGAGTTTTCGAGATCCAAGGAAAAATATGCAGAGATGGAAAAACCCTGGGTTTCAAGCATCATATGCCATATTTTCTAGCTTCACATGGGAGGAAATCATAGTTGACTGAGAAAACAAAGGGTCTTCCTCTGACAAAAGGAAAAAGTTCAAAATGCTAAACTGTATCTAGGCTTTCCTCTAGTTTTGTTGTATGAATTGGATGCAACTCAAAGCACGTGGTCCATTGAGAATACAAGCAAGAGAGAAAAGGACATTTTTCCTGCGGTCCTGATCTGCTCAGATATTTTACTCTGCTATTAATCTCTAATTGCACAGTTTTCCACAAATGTACATCTACAACTGTTGAGGATTATTAGTCATATGTATTCTTTTTCAGCATAAAGTATTTACTTCTTATTCTTGGATGGTCTCCAAATGGCATTTATAACAGCGAGGCTGGCAAAATACCTTTTGCAGAGTATTTACAGGTTTTCTTCAAAACAGCTTACTGAAATGAAACTAATGCTGTGAACTCCCTTTAGAGATGTTATCCTCTTAATTGGTCAGATGATGCTAAATGGCACCAGGATTCTATTCTGCCAAAATGCTTGTCTGTAACTGCTGATGTGTTGACATAAATGATATCATGAAGGAATGGGGGAGATGTTCTAGAAATGTAAACCTGACCATTTTGGATCCAGAGTTCCACTTTTGCCAAAAAACTCTTTGGCTGAATGAAGTATCTGATGCACATGAGACAATGGGTTAAATTATCTGTAATTATTTCTGTATATAGCATCATAAAGCTAAATAAGCTTTATACAGCTTTTTGAATTTTTCCAATAAAAAGTCATGAATTCAAAACTTCAGCTGAAGTTTCGTGCTCTGCAAGGCTGCAGTCGCTGAAGGCTGGGCCCCTTCTAACTGTGCTTCGGTCTGGGTGGGCGCACTCACCTCTGTGTGGGAATATTCATCTGAAGCAGTTCTTTTGTGAAAAAAAGCAAAATTCATTGTCACAAGATTTCTCAGACAACTGTAAAACATATCTTGAGCTGTTTATGGCCCGAATACTCATTAAGCAGCTCCTGATGTGCAGAAGAGCTGTGTAAGAGGATGAATGTAAGGAGCAGGCAGTGAGTGCGGCGTTCCAGAGCTGTGTTGTGACGTGCAGAGCGAGGTCCCAGCTTGGCAGCCCTGTGGTCACACAGCGTCCCTTGGCAGCCACCAGCTCTCTGCCAGCCAGTGCACACTGCGGGGGTTTTGTGTTCTTCATTCTTTCATTCATGGCTGCATCTGCTTGTGTAATTTATGGAGCACAATACATATTTTTCTTCTGAGAGTCATTCTGTTCTTTATTCCAGTATTTATTCTGTCAGAGAATGGTGGGAGAAGGAGGGGTTGTCGGGCATCAAAGAGTTGAAAAGAACTTGTCTTCCTGCTCTTTTTCCCTTGAATTATGACTGCAGTAATGACAAAATACTTTTAGCTTCTCTCCTTTCCCTTAACCGTAGCTGTGATTTTTCTCTTACTCCCCTGAATGTTTGAGAGAGAAATGTCAGGTGGTGAAGTACTTAAGAATCAAAATGCTGCATCAGGAAATGTTTTTATAATTATTAAACTCCGTAAGAAACAAATGGCAGATTGTTCCCTATGCTGCAGTGCTGGCAGTCAGGAACAGGACCTGGGCAGCTTCTCAGGGCTTCACTTGGGCACTGTCACTACTGCCCCCCATTCTTTCTCTGTTCCTCACCCTCCAGATGCCGCCACCAAGAGCAGAATGTCATGCATGGCTCCCCCGGGCTGATCAGTAATCCTACATCTTGCACTGCCTCGCAGAGGATCTGAAGAACAGCTACATTCTTTCCTCAAAAGCCAAACATTTCATGACTGTGAGCCTGATCTCAAAACTATGACTGCTCATGTTCCTGGGCAACTTAGTGAAAGCTTCTTTGGTCCAATCACTGGTTTCATTTTGTCTTATTTATATTTTATGTATCAAAAGAAGATGAAAAGTGTAATTTCAAAGTTTCTGGATATGCTGTCTGGGAATCCTTAGGAAGAAGTTACTTTAAAAAAACACATGTAACACAAAATTTCTTTGATTGCATTGCAGGCCTTGCAGTAATTGCTAAGACCAGAACAGAAAAGTTTCTTCCAAGCCAGGTTTTGTTCCAAAGTAAATTTAAAAAGTTTAATTCCAAATAAAACTATACTTACCCACAAAAACAAAAGTTACATCCCATGCTGGATGTTAATGTAAAGCGATGCTGGAAACAGTAGGAAAGGATTGTTCCTTATTGCTTTTTACTCAAGCCAGCCAAGTTTATACTAGCTGATGATTTAACTGCTTTCTTCCATCCCTAGGTTGTGCCGAGGGATCTTGTAATGGGAAAGCAGAAATGGGCTGAGGCAGCAAAATCACTGCAGGGGTGTGAGGTTTCAAAGTAGGTGGTCCTGGGCTCTGGTAGATATTGAAGGAATCTCTGAGTGTAGTGGGCTGAATTTTCCACATATCCTTCGTAGGTCATCTTCTCTAGCAGTGCCTCTCTCCTCCAACAGCTCAGGAAAAGCTCATTAGTTCAAGGAGTTGGAACCAGGAGCCTGGCTGTCTCTCAGAACATACTTGTCTCTATTTGTTCTTCACAGATCCCAAGGAACTTTAAAATGTCCTGTCTGGGTACATTTTCAGTAACATAAATTATCAATTTTAGCTCTTACTGCAAATATAAAAAATGACATGAGTAAGATTGGTGAGTCCTTCATAGCATTAGCATGTTGAAGTGATGTGGTCCTTCATCTTATGCATAGATTTTTATGTGAGCTTTATTGTATACATGGCTGACAGTAAATTTTCCTAATAAGCATCGGTTCATACAATGCCTTAACTGTGCTGGATCCTGAATCAGTGAATAGTGACACAGGAAGGCTTGAAATTATGAATATTCTGTGATAAGTCACAAGTTAAAACAATCCTTCTCTGACTAAGGAATGAGCTGAACAATGCTGTGATACGTTTCTCTGTTCCAGAGTGCTATAGGTATATGTTTGCAGACAAAATCTTTTCTCTTAGAATGTACCCAGCCAATATACTTTGTTCCTTTCTGCTTTCTATTTCTGCATTTTATACCTGCTTATAAATTCTCACTATCAAGTTAAAATTCTTATTCTAAAAACACAACAGATTGAGTATTTTATTACGACTTTGTTAAAAAGAGGTAAGCTGTGTATGTCTTAAACGATCTATTTACTATGTTTAATTTTTTTTTCTTTTTTTTTAAATATATCTATTAACCTCTAGTCTTGTTTTTCTGTGATACAACTCAGAAGGCATAAATTTATATTGTTATGGCTTTGTATAAACCAGATTTTACATTGCAAAAAACATCATTTAAGTAAACAAGGAAGATAGGCCTCTGGATTATTTACTGTCGCTGTGATCTCAGCCATGTGCAGAAGGGGTGTCTATGCTGTGCTAGACACAAAAGCATTCCTTTCTGACATTTGCTAGAAGTGTTTCTGAATAACCCAATGTTGGGGCACCCTGAGGTTTCTATGGGTGCAGGAAACTCCACCTGCTGGGAGGGAATTCTACTGGGAGTGACGCAGCTGCGTGGGGACAACTCTGCTGGATCCTTTGTGTTGAACTGCTCTGGGTGCAACCTGTGTCAAAGTGACAGCGCCACAAACCAGATGAGGTTTTAAAGAGCTAAAGTTTCAGCCTCTACTTAGGACTGAAGCCACTTGATGCAGAGCTGCAAAGCTGGGCTGGAACAGAAAAAAGAAGTAATTTTGAAGAGTGAATGGGTAATTACTTTATGCGCTGCTATCCATCTTGCTCCTTTTCACTTCTCTCAGAGTACTAATATCTCAAAAATGCTGTACTCATCAACACGTATTGCGCAGAAGTGGGAATGGAATTGCATTCCTATGCATCTGTAGTGCACATTGCTTCTCATTGGTTTAGTATCACAATGCTATATCCGTGGTTGTAACAAGTCTGCAGTTGACCATTGCAAACATTGAAGTGCATTGAACCTGAGTTGTTCCGGTGCCTTTTGAAAATAAGGATGTTTCTACACAGATACTATGCTTGAAAGCATTTCATAATGTGCTGCGTAAGTAATACCTTCAGTGTTTGCAGGCAGGATATTCTAATAGTTAGTGCACCCAGGTGGTGGTTACTCTGGTTTTATTCTGCCTCTGACCTCTCTGTGTGACTTTGGCTGTGTTGTGTTTTCCCTCTCATTTTCTGAATGTGTAGAATGAAGGTAGTATTTAGTTTACAAAGGTGGTGCAAGCCTGAAAGCATCGCTGTGTGTTGAGCAGTTCCCCTTCTTTGGATGGGAAGAATCATAGATGTGCAAAGCATTATTCTTTTCATCTTCAAAGTGTTCTTTTCATATTTACAAATTAATTGATTTACAAACCACTATTATTTTGTCTGAGCAGTGTGACTGAGGACGCTCTTACTGGAACTGTGTAATTTTCTCTATAATTAATGTATGTCACTCTGACCAACACGATGTGTACAGACTTACTGTAACACATTCTCATTTGGATAGTAAAACACGCACACCTTTGATGGTTTCAACCCACATTTGTTATACTGTATTTTTAATGTGCTCAGACTGTGCTTGTCTGATGGTGATTCTCCCCTTACATCCCGTCTTCCCCACATGCAAGAAGTGCGCTTTGTAGTGACATTCATTCAGACCCCTGCTGTGGCTGAAGCAGTGGAGTCCTGCTATTCAGATGAACGATTATTCCAGCAGCTGAAGTGTTTTCATAAAGGGGACCGGGAGGCAAGTCTGCTGGAGAGCAGTAGGAGAGGAAATCCTTATTTGAGCCTATGATAGGACCCTGACAGCGAGCCCCACTCTAATACCTGGAGATTGTCTATTGGTGAGGAAAAAGCTCTTCTGAAGAATAAAAGCAACTTATTCACCTCACAGAATTGTCTTCGAAAAAAAAAAAAAAAAAAAAAAAAAAAAGAAACTTTTCACTTTGTGCTGCTGCTCACTGATGAAGAAAGGCAGAACAGGAAAAAAAAAAAAAAAAAAAGTCTAAATGAGGATTTAGGCAGACTGCAGGCAGCTAATTCCAGAATATAAAGAAAGAAAGGGACAGACTGTTTTGCAGGGTCTGTTGTGACAGGACAAGGGAAAATGGTTGCAAACTAAAAGAAAGGAGATTTAGATTGGATATAAGAAGATTTTTACTATAAGGGCAATGAGGCACTGGTACAAACTGCCAGAGAGGTGGTGGATGCTCCCACCCTGGAGTGGGAGGATGTCCCTGGGGACACCCAGAGTCAGGCTAGACAGGGTTCTGAGCACCTGATGGAGCTGTAGGTGTCCCTGTTCATTGCACTGGGGTTGGACCAGGTGGCCTTTAAGCATCCCTTCCAACTCCAACAATCCTATAATTCCATGAACTTAACCCCAGAGCCCTCTCCTGTGTGCCCATCTAATCCAACAGTGCCACAGCCCTGGAGCTCATTCTCCCTCCCTCCACAGGCTCCCACACTGTACTGCTGCTTCTGCACAGTGTCCTTCAAAATTCAGGCAGAGCACCATGCCAGCAACATGGGGCCTGTACTGCTGCGTTACCTTTATCCTGGGAAATGTACTACTGGGAGAGGATGAACACTGTGACTCGAGGAGCCCCCACACTTGCACAAGCATGCAGTTTGAGGGCTTCCAGGCTAGAGCAGAGATGGACTGCTACATTAGGTAAGACTGTAGGTGGTGAAACAGACGCTTGTCTCAAACTGAAGCAAAATGAATTACAGAACCAACTCACACGGCAGTGAGCATGGCCTAGAATCAGATGATTTCCAGCAAGCTCGAGGGACTCATCAGAAGTTAGTCACAGTAAAATAGATGCTATAATTATATCCACTGATAAATTTTAGTGAAACCACCACATCTGCTGACAGTGCTAGATGCTTTGCATATTGAAGTTTTCTCTGGTTACAAAATAGGCCCCGTGTGTGCAACAGCTGTTCAAACTTTTCTGATCTGTTCTGTGTATATGCGTTACAGTGACCTGAAACAAAAACCTTTCATCCTCTGTGTTGAACTGAGGCTTCAACTCTTCTAAATTCTGCAAAGAAGGGCTGGGAGTGCCTAAGCCCATCGGCAGATCTGCACAGCAGGTTTTGCTGTGAGGACCCAAACTCCAGTGTCCGTTCCTTACCAAATGCCACCGACTATACTCACTGAATGCAGTGGTGTCCTGCACAGATCAAGATGTCAGAGGATGAAAGGTAGCCTGTCAAAGTAATCACCAAAAAGGCAAAAACATCCTGACGCTGTTGTATGACACAGCCAAATAAATGACCTGCAAAGAAAAGTCACTTTTGAAAAATTCTTTGTTACTGGTCAGTTGGAATGTGTTTGGATTCAGATTTTTTTCTCCCAACATTCTTGCTAAGTGTAGATACTATAGGAATAAGATTTAGAACCAGTGCTATTGTTTTAGTGGACTTTAAAATGATACTGTAACTTGTTTTTTTTTTTCTTAGTATTGGCATTGTGATGGAAACGGCTTGCTGTAATGTTACCTGCTACATCATATCAGAATGCTATACAACTCTATCCTGTTGAGAGTTATGAATTGTTACACTTCTCATATGAAAATGCTACAGGATATTTTACATATTTATTAGTAATGCAAAGAAATAGAAAAAAAAAGAAACAGAAATATATATAACATCAAAATTATTTGATGCCAGCATGTAAATGGGGAGTGTAAGCAAGGTTTCCTTCTCTTAAAATTGAAGTATGACCTCCTGAGAATTCTGCTAAGGATATATGAAAGCTCTTTTGTTTTCATGCATCAAACAGTTATTTATATTACCCCACTCAATGCAAATGATACAAAATAAAATGTCATACAGAGTTTTTAACACTGTCAGCAGTAATTTGCGCAAATGTACAACAAAACCCCTCAAAATACATCATTCCTACTATATTGCTCAGGATACTACATTCACATTTCTGTCATTTACCTTGGACATGTACAAATGCTTAAAGCTACAGCTCACTGAAGAATAGACTGTAGAAGTGTTTGCATTGTTTGGCTCCACCACCAGAATGCCCGCTGAAATATTAGTGAATTCTTCAGATCCATTGTTCCATTGTTCATGCAGCCAGATAGAGTTTTTCATTTTGTGCCCCACAGTGCAGGTTAGTGTAATAAGATTGTGAGAGGTCTAAAAATCATTGTAATTAAATTGTGTGTTAAATAGTGCTTTCCTTTTCCAGCACTTGCCCTCTGAATATAACAACATCATAACTGCATCTAGAAATCCGAGCTGAGATCATCTTTTATCATTTCACTGAGATGATTTTCAGTGTAGTGAGCAGAAAGGCTTCACTGTCGGCTTCACAACACCTTCACAGCTAATTTCAGTAGGCAATCCATTGTGAGGATCAGGTATTTTCACTTTCTTCAAGGATGCTGTGCTCAGATCAGGTTTAGGTCCTATTTTCTAAGTGAATTTTAATTTGCTCTCTCTGAAATGGAGCTGTATTGCCCCTTTTTGTTCTTTCTTTGGCAGCAAAACACACTGTAGAAGTTGCCAGGTGTTTACTTCTCTGATTTTTCTAACACTCCGACATCATTTTTTGCTACATGTATAGTACTTCTGATATCCTTTACCATGTGATTCATCTGATGCTGCAATTGCTACAGAACTGCACAGAAACTGTTTGATATTAAAATCATGCACTGCAGTTCAGATTTCATAGATTTATTTTCCAAAATGTGCACATCTTAAGGAGGTATGGATGAAGCTAACGTTGACAGCTCCTGGAGAGCATGCTGCTTGTGTTAAAACTATCTCTAGCAATTGGAAAATCAGTGCATTAGAACATGCCTCAGCCTCAGAATGAGGAACTTATGACAGTAATGATGCTTTAAAATGAACTTCTTAATTGGTACTAAAAATGAGCTTCATTTCTCTAGTACTGTACCTTATCTGGAAAAAAAAATCCCATGCATATGTACGTATTTGTGTGTATATTGTTTTAGAAAAATATGATGTTTTGGAAAAGTTTGATGGATTATGCCTGAGAAGGCCATGAGAAAACCTAAGGGACCTATGTTAATTTTAAAGATTAGAAAGAATTATGGCTGACTTTAAACATCGTATTTTTGAAGTCATTTTCATTTTTATTATAATTTATTTTTAGCTACACAACTACAAATTTCCTTTCTTTTATAGCCTGCAGCTATAACACACTGTGGCCTCTGTCAGACACAAGCACCATCACACTGGTTTGGAGATCTCTTCAATTCTACCAATATTGGCAATGGCAATTCAGAAGGGAGCAGTTTTCACTCCGCTTTAATATGGAACTGATATCCTAGCCTAATTTTACAGCATATTTTTGTGTTAGCACTACTATGGCTCAGTGGTTGGTGCAAAGACTTGTATATACAGAACTCAGGCCTGTAGCTGGATCCACATGATGGAACTGTCATGCAAAAAAAGCTCCTTAAAAGACTGAGACATAGAGGCACACTTTAAGTGTTCTGGCATTTCTGAAGAGGAAAGGTGCTATAGAAATGCAACGTGTTGTTTTTGTCATGTCTGCAGAGGAGCTTGAAATAAAAATGGCTTTTGTTCACTGAACGCGTCAGCATTTCTAGCACGGAAACTGAAGCCAACTTTTACACGGCCTAATAGTAATAGAACAAGGGGGAATTGCTTCAAACTAAGAGAGGGGAAATTTAGGTTAGACGTTAGGGAAATATTCTTTACTCAGAGGGCAGTGAAGCACCGCTGCCCAGAGAGCTGCGGGTGCCCCGTTCCTGGAGGTTCCCAAGGCCGGTCTGGATGGGGCAGCCTGAGCTGGTTGGGCAGTCAGCCCACGGCAGAGGGTTGGGACTGTGCGGACTTTGAGGTCCAGCGCATATCTTCACCTTGTTAGTGTAAGAGAGAGTCAGTCACAGCACTACGGTGACAGTTCTATCCTATGGCCAGAGGAGCCGCCTCCGAAACGAAGAGGCCGCAGGGCCAGTCCTGCGCAGCGGTTGCTCCAGGGGAAGCAAGGGGAGCTGTTAAGCTGGCAGAAGGGGAACGCTGAGGCAGCACCGAGCAGACAGGCTGCCCCAGTCCGACCGCCGAACTCCTGCCGGACGCATGCCGACTTGTAATTCCCCGCATCCCAAACTTCACCCTCTTCCCGCCGACTTCAGCCTTCGGATCGCTTCGGGGCACCTTCCCAGGGAGCTCCCCACCCCGCTCCCTCTCGGGCACCGCTCAGCAGGGCTCACCCGGAGGTGCCCGTGCTGCGGGCTGCCGCCGAGGAGAAGCGGCCGCAAGACGCCGCTCTCCGCTCGGCTTTCTCCCCGCGGTCTCCTTCGCCGGCCGCCCTCTGACGGTGGAGCGGAGATCCCGGGCCGCGGCGGCTCCGGCCGCGCAGCACCCGGCAGCGGGGAGCGCCCCGCCCCGCCCCGCCCCGCGGCCGCCCCCTCCCGCAGCCCCGGCGCGGCCGCCGCCCCATCCGTGGCGGAGTGAATGGGTTGCCATGGCAACTGAGTGAGGCAGGCAGCAGGCCGCCGCGGCCCCCGCCGCCTCCGCTCCTCAGCGCGCGGACGAAGCGGCCGCCGGGACGGGCGAGGGGAGGCCGGCGGCGCGGCGGCAGGATGGAGGACGGCTTCTCCAGCTACAGCAGTCTTTACGACACCTCCTCGCTGCTCCAGTTCTGCAACGGTGAGAGCGGGGCGGCCGCGGGGAGCGACGAGGTGCCGGCGTCCCGGCGGGGCGGGGGCGAAGGCGGAGGCCGGCGGCGGGGAGAGGAGGGCCTGCGGGCAGGCCTGACCGCACGGCCCCGGCTGAGCCGCGGGGAGAACGGGAGGGAGGAAACTTCGCCCCTCGGCCTCCCCGTTACGCAGCTCCGGAGCCGCGGGGAACTTCTGCACCTGGCCCGTAGGAATTCGCGTACACGCGTGCGTGCGTGGATGTGCGTGCGTGTATCCGCTTCGAGCAGCCGGCAGCGAGCGGTCGCGCACCGCGCGGCTCTGCGGAGCGCCTCAGCCCGGCGGACGCCCCTCGTGTGCGGCCGCGCTGTGTCACACCGAGAGCAGTGAGCGCGCAGCGTCCCGCCGGCCTGGGCAGGTGGCCCTGGGATCCCCGAGCTGCAACGTTCCGAGCAGTGCTGGGGCAGCTGTTCTGCTGTCACCTGTTTTGTTTTTTTTTTTTTTAAACGTTTATGTCACTTAAGAGGCTGCCTGGTGTGATGTGCGTGGTGGCCTGGAAGGTGAGCTGTTTGGCCCGCCGTGACAGCTTGTGGAAAAGACAGAAGGAAGTGAGGAATTTGTTGGTGTTATCAGAGGAAATACTTGTGAGGCTGGCCTGCGTGGCGCTGGGGATTATGGAGCTGGCTGGTGTTTGCTGTTATGGGGTGAAAATACATCGTGTGTGCTAAACACTGCTGGGAGTTGCTCCTGGAAAACTTAAGAATTGAAAATCACATATTTGGAGATTGGTTACCACTTTTCAGCAGCAAAATAAGGAGCTTTCCTAATCTCAAATGTCAGTAAAAACTGACCTGTTAATCTCTAGTTCCTCCAGGTTTTAACAGTGCTCTGGCTGTCTGCTGTCTGAGCAGCTGTAGCCAGGTTAGTATTAAATCGCTTTATGGCAACAACTGCATCAAAAAGCTTGCATCAAACAGCTCTTCTCATATCTTCGTTTTTTCCACATCTCGCAGGATCCTTTTTGTGGTGTGCTGTATGACGGGTAGGATTACAGAAAACACTACTTTGTGCGGACCTTGATGTTGTGGGAGTCATTTTTTAGAATGTGAAGAATTGAGCTATGCATTGTGTGGGGCTGCAGTATTCTCTGAGCTCTTCCAGAGGGAAAACCATGACTATGTACGGGGGTTGTGTGCTAATAACAGATGCCTGTTTTGCCTCAACTTAGTAAATATTTCACTGCAAGTATTTTTTAACAAGAAAATATGCATTGCATTGATTCATTTCAAACTCTGTACTCTAATCCATTTGTAAGCGAGCTGGCTTCCTACCAAAATCCTTGGGCTCTGCTTTTGCTGTATTCATGGCAGTAGCATACATGTGGGAATAGTAGGAGTAAAAGCACTTTCTGAGCAGTTTGAATAAGTGGAGTATCTTATTTCTGAGAACTCACAGTTCTGTTGATTTTGTAACCCTGAGCACATAGTATGTGAGATGAAAATACACCGTATATACTCATGTTGCATATAGGTTTGAAAACCGTAGTTAATCCTTAAGTTTTATCCTCTTGAATGAGTTGCTGAAGAGATTATTTGCCCATTTGTCATGCAATTGTCAATGCAGAGCTCAGGAAACTGTTGTTAACTTGAATTATTCTGTGTTTATAAAAGAAAGTGGTTTGATTCAAAGTCTTTCCTTCAACGAGTTAACATTCAGTGAGACTTCATTATACGAGATGAAGCAGAACAAGAGAATGGGGTCTTTGAATAGTGCCTTGAGATGATCAGATATTTCATACTGACACACGTGACCCATAAGGGGAAAAAATGCAGATGAAAAATACCAGTGAAGGTTTTAAGGTTGAAAGTGGAAAAGAAAACTGCTTTGGAAGGAAGTGAAAAGCTCTTTCAAGTATAAGGGGTACTGTGAAAGGTGATATGGGCCATGAATAGGGCAGGAATAAAGAAGAATCAAACAGTATGAGCAGGTGATAGGCATTTGAAGAAAAATATGACTTAGGTGTTGGGCAAAGCAAAATAAAGCAATAGTCGGTAAGCACTTGATTTGGCCATTGTTGTAGGTTGAGAAGTTTTTCCTTCCGAAGAGAGGAAATAAGGATTAATTCTAGTTTTACAAGTTGTAGTGGAAATAGTCACAGCCTGAAGCAGTGATTGAGCACCTGGTGGGTGGGCAGGGCCAACCCAGGGGAGCTCAGGTGCACGCAATGTACCTGAGTGACCCAAGGGTTGGGACCGGGATCCACCCCTTCCCAGCCCTTATTTAAGTGTTGGCAGTGGAGGTGAGGACAGCTCTTGCTGGAGTTCCCTGCCTACCCGAGGTCTTCTGAAGGTAAGCTGCTCTTTTCCTTCATTTCTGCATCCATGGCTGCTGTGTTCAGGCTTGTTCTCATTTGCTGCAGCCAAGGACTTTGCCACCCTGATATCATTGTCCCTTTATAGCGTTACACAAGTACAGACATAATGGGAATTATTGGTTGTCTGAAGATGAAGAAACAAGAGACTGTTTATGTGAAAAGATCAGAATACAAAGCCAGCGCTCCTATAAGAATAATGCAGATAACCTGTGGGCAGCACAGGTGGCCTGGGCAGTGGGAACGTCTCCACTTGGCACAAGGACAGCTGTGTTTTCTCCGTGTTCCAGTTCTTTCCCTGCTAGGGACAGGTGGAGGCTGCCGAGGGTATGCAGAAGCTTCCCTGCAAGGGGAGGAAGGAGTGCAGAGCTGGGAGGTTGTGATGGGGTAAGGGAAACAGGGTCTTGGTTGTTGGAGGACCTGGTTAGAGAGGGCAGAGGTAATAGGAGGGCAAATTGGCAAGTTTACCCTGAGCCTTCCTTTTTCTCTAGAAATGGTTCAGAGTTCAGGAGTTCAGGAGAAGGATTTTTTTTTTTTTTTTTTGATACTATATGGGCCTGGTCCATGTGATTGTGTAGTAATGTGTTCTTGTAGCTTACAGAATATACAAATATTGTAAGTGGAGACAGGAGAGAAGAAAGAGGCAAAGAAAACATGTTCATTTGGAGCTGCATGTCTAAAATCTAGGACAAATATTTAGCACATCTAGTTCAAAGACACCTACTTCCTTCAGCGCTTTTACAGAGCAGTGGGATAGAGTTGGCATTTGAGAACCACTATGTTAATGGATTCAGATGTCAGTCGGAGATGGCATCAAAGCAAGAAATATGAACTTGCAACATGCTTTTTAATCAAGTTATTTCATTTTTCTTCCCTTAGCTGTAGACCCAGAGGAAACAGTATATGCCTACCTCACTGATATTTATCATACAATCTAGAAATCTCCCTCTGTGTTTTCAGAGGATGAGCTATTCAGGGCAAAATTTTTGCCTATTCTTTATTTTTTTCTTTAAACCAAAGACGCCGAAATAACTTGCTAGTGCCTATCTAAGGATGGTTCTCAAGCGACATCTCACTTTCTAGGTAATTAATGCTTTGTTTATTTTGCATCACATAAATGGTAACAAATAATCACCCAAGCTTCATTTGGATTAACTGTGCCAGGTTGTAGATACCCTCTCTGATGTAACTTTTCTGTAGTTCTTAGTTTGAAAGCTGTAATGTTCATTCACAGTCAACCAATATTTTACTAAAGCATTCCTCATACTGAAGAGCAGAGTACTGGTAAGGCAGTTCAGTGCCAAGTTTTTTAGTAGCTGTGTAAGAAGTGATAAAGAGAACCACAGTGCAGATGAAATTCTGCAGAACAAGGCACATCCTGGCATTATGTACAGTGCTTATCTTGCCTCCTAATCACTCTTGCAGTTCAGAAATTCACCTGTTATGATCACAAATGTGTCAAGTGGGGTTTGGGCACTGATATGTGGATCCTCTGACCACAATTCCCTCTCCAGTCACAGCAGTAACTATGGTCTAAGAAATGTGGCCTGCACTGCACTGGTAGCTGCGGGCATCGTATTTGGGGAGTCAAATATGAAAGGTAAAACTTGTGCTTCCTGCGTTCTGCAAGATGCCTGTGTGATCTTTGAGGAGGAAGGGAGAATTTATTCTTGGTTCATTTACAACTAATTCATAGTATTCTTCACTTGGCTAGTGGGGAAACAGTAGCTGTCAAATGGTCACTTCTGCAAACAGCTGCCTTGCTCAACAGAAACATCAAATTTAGAGTATTTGGGAGGAGCAGTAAAGAAATGTAGAACAAATTCTTTCTAAATGGAATTGATTTATCTCTAAAGGGTTCTGTAATGTTAATTATTTCTTTTAAAGTGCTTACCATCAAAATGATTTGTACAGTTGTCAGTAGAAAAGTATGGATTTCATGGAAATTTTGAAGTGATTTTTAACTGTACCAACATCTATTTTAAAAAGTCAATCAAATAAACCCTCAACTTTTAAAAGTAGCACCTTACAAAGCTGCTGCATCATATTATTAAGGTTTTTGCTAGGTAATAGTTCCGACAGCTGTCAGTTTCTTTCCTTTCTCATTCACCCCAAAGTTATGAGAAGTAGACTGTGTGACTCTGCTCGTGTACTTGGTGTTGGTTGGTTGATTTCCAAGTTACCTGAAAATTATCTGCTGCTTCTCCCAAATGAATTGAATATATGTACATTTTCTCTCTGACTCATCTGTCTACAAGCATAGGGATGCCCTAATGGTGAGGAAATGAATCCCACAAACAGGAAACCTCTATGGACAGTATTATTTTGGCAGTTTTCTTTGACATCTGACTCCTGCACTTCCTCTCCCTGACTTTCCAAAGTACATCCAGTTACTCTCTTCCTACAGCTGGACCTAAATTGCACAGCAGTATGTAGATTAGGGCATCAACAATGCTAATCAGACTCTTGCAGTTTTCAGGTCACTAGCTCAAAGCCATCAAGGCTAGAAGGGGTTGTAATTTGTTTCACTGTCACCACTTTCAGGAATAATGCAAAGAGAAAATGGATTTGTCTCCTTGGACAAATTAATGTACTGCATGTAGAAAAGGATGTTGCAAGCGTGTTCAAAGTGGTGCTGCAAAACATGTTAATCACTTTACTCATGTTTATTTATTTTGTTTCTCAATAGCAAATAACATGTTGAGGGAGGAAGGCATACCAGGCTTTCTTGTGCTCTGCAGGACCGTGGCACGTTTTGGACTTGTGGAGATGACCTATATGAAGCTTCTGTCAGTTTGGTAGGACAGCAGAAGATTTTATTAGCAAGAACTGCTTGGAGAACACTTTATCATTGCAATTTCTTCTGGCTTTTACCAGTTGTACCCTTAAATGTACTGCAGAATTGGGCTCTATTAGATGTTTGCTTCATGTTTCAAACTATACAGCATGTAAGATGAGCTTCTATCAAGTTGCTTCTAGGCTTGCTTCTATTCTGAGATTGAGGAGAAGAGTGGCATACAGAAACATGTGTATCACGTGTCTAGTAATTGAATGCAAAATGAACCATTCACTATGAAATAAAATTAACTTGCTGTAATGGATACTTTCATAATATATATTGTTAGACTACTAAAGCTCAAACTCTTACTATTAAGATGCCATATAAGTAAAATGAATTTGTTTCTCTATAATTAGCTATGTATTTCCAAATAATGAATTACTAAAAGCTCTTTTTCATCATGAATAGCATTAATTGTAGTTACTAAAATTGGCAGGAGGGAGGAAGGGTGGCTTTTTAATTTTTTAAAATAAGCTTTTAAAAACAAATGAAAGTATCGACCAGTCGTGAGAGAGTCTTACTGTGTTAGTCTAACCTCAATAGAGAATCTGTGTCAGTGTTAGCAGGATGGGGAGAAACTGCAAGTATCAAGTATTTTTTCATGAATAAAACAACATAGAGAATTGTAAATTAAAGCATTGGGCTCTCAGCAGCAAAACATGCTTTATCTGATCTTCAAGCTTTTTAAAAAATTTAATAGTACTTTGCACAACTGAAGTGCGTGTTTTAAGTTCTAATTAAGAATACCCAAACTCAGATTCTTTTATTGAAGCTTAAACCACGTGCAAACAATTCAGATAAGGATTAAAATTATATTAGAAGTACATTATTGAAAAGAGAATACATGAGGAGGAAGAGAATGAGTACTGCAGTCAGTGACATACATTTTAATAGGCTTTATTCTGACTTCTGTTTTTCCTTTCCTTGGAAATTCAAGCTGAAATTTTTAAATTTTGATGCTGAAGCTCGTTGGTCGAGAGAAGTAATGAAGAACCTGTCATTAGGTAATTAAAATCATGAGAGAGATGTGAGAGAATAAGTAGGAGTATTGCGTGAAACAGTACGATGACTGTATTTTAGTGGGGTGTTTGCTGTTTGCAGATGCCACTAATTGGGCGGCTGGAGGGTATTGCCAAAGCTTAGAGGGAGCATGGAGGGGATGTGCGTGATGCTGCTCTTCCATGAAACAAAATGAATGTTCATCCATTATATAATTAAAATGTGGAAGTAGCTCCCTGAGGTTTTTTAAGGGAGATGGGGTGGGATAATGATATGTTAACATGATTTCACTAAATTAATTCTTTGGAAAGTAATTAAGTAAGATTGTCCACACTCCATTACTTCCAAAGACTAAAATCTGACATGGTCCATCATTTTCTTGTCTTGCTTCGAAATGACTGCTTGTTGAATAAATATAACATACCAATTTGAAAACCAGTAAGTGAGGTTTCAAACACTGCCTTTAGATGTTGTGGGATATGAAATTACGTTTTTGGATCTTAAATCTGAAATAAATACCTCATAGTAATAGAGCAATTTGCATTTTTTAGTAGCATAGATGCTGTATTTGATCGTAAACGTGGGAACTTCCTACAGGCAGAGAAGAACAATTTTCTTTCCTGGTTTGTATACGAAACATTATTTGTAATCTACTTGTTTGTAGTCACCTGAGTGTTAGGAGCCCTTTCAGTGCATCGGCCTGAGTGAAGCCATAAAGTTTGAAGTTTGGAAGAAGCAGAGTAGGTGAGCGTGTTTCAATGTGTAAATAGGAAAAAGAAAAAGAATCATTGTTTCAAGCTAATAATGGCATTTTTTAAATGAAGACTGGCAAAAGATCTGTATTTCATGAATGCTTTGCTTCTTTTCCATAGAACTATGGTTAAACAACAAAACAAACAGAAAAAGTCCAATGCAAAACAAGCAGAAATAGCTCTGGGGATGTGCAGCTCCCACACACCCAGATGGGGGCAGCTGGGCAGTGGTGCACTGATGTCTGGCATTTCCCTGGAGGTCTGGGAAAGTTTTTGTACCCTGAAGGCAGCAGAATTAGGAGCAGCTTCCCCCTCCTGGGGGGCAAATTGTCCTGAAACCTGAGAAAGATGCTGACAGACCATCAGTTTTATACTTATTGTATGTTTTCTAGAAACAAATACCATTCTATTGTTCTTTTCCCTGTCCAGCATTTTGCAAACCTATGAGTCTCTAGGAAGAATTTTTCCAGCTCCCAAGTGACAATGCTGCTTGAAATAGCTTGTCGGGTCTGGCAGGTGGGTCTTCCCTCTGACCCTGAAGTGTGGTTTGTGTAATACGCTGCTTGGCGTGGTCCTAAAGGTCAGCTTACGCTGAGTCTGTTGGCCAGGGATGGCTTCTTGGGTGTGAGTGAGCTCTGCTAGATGGGTGGTCTGGCCAGCTTGGTTGGGTCACAGGGGGCAATGGGGTCTTTATCTAAACTGTTTAAAAACCTTACAGGCATTAGCATGTCCTGAGACTCCGGCCGATCTTTATTGGATTTGATGTCTGCATTTACATGTTAAAGAATATCTGTCTTCTTGCTGTACAACTTTGAAATATAGGCCAAAATAATAGGTCAGTGACAGCCAGGACTTTGCTCAGCTAATGTGAAAAATGAGGCCATCTTTTTTAGGTTCCTAACCATGAGCAGAGAAAATTGAATTGTATTTTAAAATGGAATGTGAGGAGTCTGTGTCTGTGGATTATCTGAGGCCTGGATATTAAAGCGTATTTAAAATAGCTGAGAGCATAACAAGGTGAACAATGGCTGATGTGTTTTGAGGTGGGAAGTGAAACGCTGCTGCTGTACAGAACATAGGAATTTGGCTGTGGAATTCAACAGAATGGTGGTTTCCAGCTCTGAAAACGCACGTGACCAAACTCCAGTGGAGTCAGAGCATGAAGATTCTTAGAAATGCTGTCCCTCACAGGAGGAAAATGAAATTACACCACAACAATTTAGATATCTCTCTGTAATTCCACATGTGAGACAAATTAGTTGTTTTTTCTTTTTCCCTTTTTTGCTAGATGGATTTTGTGTCATCCCTGTGGCAGCTGCTTTTCAGTTTGGAAGTTCGTGATTTCCTCCGGGTTCAGATATTTTAATGAACTAATTAGGGATCCTCTGGGACAAAAGGTTTTATACATACAACTTTTAAGTTAAGCATTTATATGTTTTGTCTGGCTCAAGGCCTTGCTGCGCTAAGAATTGAGAAGAGGTCTCTTTTAAAAACTTGCTCTTTTTGTCTGCTGTGGCAGATGGGTAGGTGGGGTCAGCTACCAGTGGCATGCAGATAAATCTTTGTGTGAATGGTGTGCTGCAGGACCTGCAGCTGAAGGGCAGAAAACTTTCAAAGAGATTTTGTAAGATGCCCTAGCTCTGGTATGCTGTATTTTAGCTCTCTGTGTAAATTAGCATAAAATGTGTTGCGATAGGAAACGGTCTGTAAAGCAAATCCCCTGATGCCCGTCCATGGAGGTGTTCAAGGCCAGATTGGGTGGGGGTCTGGGCAACCTGGTCTAGTATTTAATGGGGAGGTTGGTGGCCCTGCCTGTGGTGGGGGGTTGGAGATCCATGATGCTTGAGTCCCTTCCAATCCAGGCCATTCTGTGATTGTGTGACTTGGTTATCTGTTCCTTTCTGCTGCTCAGTGCCAGGACCAGCAGGGGCACAAATGACCTCAGGATGTTCTGTCTGACCATCAGGTAGCACTTCTGTGCTGCAGGTGTCAGAGAACTGGCTGCCCAGAGGCTGCAGCGTCTCCTTCTTGAAGGATTTCAAGAGCCACCAAGGCATGATCCTGGGCACCATGCTAGCTGCTATTCACTACTGAATATTAAAGACTCTCTACTCCTTTGAGGAAATATTAATGGATAGGGCAGAACTAAAATTGAGGCTCTAAATTTACAGCTGTTCTGCTTTGTTGAATGATCTAAGAATGGTTATTTCAAACACGGTGGGTATGCATGCAGCAGACTACCTGGCTATTTTGTTATTTAATAGCTCCATGTTTCCACTTCTGCTTTAAATAAACACAATCCAAATGTTAGTGTTTATTTGAGGGGTGGTTTTTTTCTATTTGATTATTTATTGTATGCTGTGTTTTGCTTAGACTTTTTTTAGTCATTATCTGAAAGAACAGGTGTGTTATCAGCACAAGTTTGGAGGAAAGAAAGTCTTTCAGAACTAATCTTTCAGCTCAGCTGTAAATCTGTTATCTGAACTGTATTTCAGTGGTCTTCTGTGACCTCGGTGATTGGTTTTGGATTCTGTAAGCAGTAAACCGAGACATGGGTTTAAATATTTGGAGATGAAGTTGAAAAATGTTTACTGTTGTGTTAAGAAAATGCTTAATAACTGAAGTTCATTGCACTTGGAAAGCATTTATGGTCTCCAAGGAGCGATACATTTATATTTACTTTTTTTTTTATGGAGTTCAGTGGTAAAATGTAAAGGTGAAACTTTAAAACAATGAACAGAACAGAATGATTTGTTCTCACGTTGTCTCATGTGAGTTATTTGAGAGATGCCATTCTGTAGCTGTGATTCCTAGATAGGATGTTGTTGCCAAGACCGTAACCTCGTACACGAAGACATACTTCTGAGTGAATAATAGGCTTGCTTCTAAAATTTGTTTAAACAGGGGGATTAAGTACCAGGGCAACCTACCTTTTCATCTTACTTTTTATATTCTCTCTTTCTTCTTTCTTCCTTTTTTCTTTTTTTTTTTTTTCCCACCCTAGGGCAAAGCTGTATAAAAGGAGAAATGATTCTTTGAATTAAGCTGCTACACTTGGTGAATTTATCTGGTTTCTGATGCGTATGTATGCATTAAGAGAATCATTCTAACTACTAACTTTGAAGACGAATTTGGATATGTTGCTGCAACTTTTTCAAGTAAATAATTCAACATAACATAGACTGGGGGGAGTCTATGAGGGATATGAAAGGTGCCAGGCTTGACTCTTCAGGTATTATCAAGCAAGGTGTATAAGGGTTGCTCAGGAGTGAAGGTTAAGAGGCCAGAGCTGGGGAAGCTGGGCTGTGGTTGGATAATACTCAGGAGGCTGAGGTTCTTATTTTCAGCCAACAGCACCTCAGGCAGATAAGCTAACGTGAGCTGTGATCAAGTTCTTGCTTCCTCTCCTGCTCTGTATGGTTTTACCCAGTGAACACTTGACAGACTAATTTGTCAGTTAATTTAACATGCTAACCCAACAGCAAAATCTGTGCTGTGTTTGTGTGTGGTATTTTGTTTTTGCTGGGTTAGTTTTCTGCCAGGTCAGAGAATTAAATCAGCTTTGGGAGGCAGCAGGAGATAAATTATGGGAATAATGGGTGCTGCAGACTAAATGGGGGCTCCTCGATGGGCTCATCTCATCTTGCAGAACTGAACCCGTGTTTTGTCCTTGCAGCTGCTCATCACACCATGTGTTGAATGGCATCAATAAATTAATTCCAGTTACAAAGAGAGATGGGTATCATTTCTACTGCGGCAGATAGAAGTGATACCCTGCCCCCTCCTTCCCTCTTTTAAATCTTGTGCCAGGTCTGGTGGTGGAAGGTGAAGCTGTAAAATCACATGCAAGCCAAGACAGGGGAGAGGCAGGCAACCCCTGCAAGACTGTAATATGGACAAAGCATGATTTGTAGTTTAATTAGAAGTTTGTATAGGTGGAAAGCTACGTGTGGATTGCAAATACAATTTTTGTTTCGTTACCCGCTTAATGCACAGTGGACTAATGCAATTTTTTTTTTTTTTTTTTTTTTACACTGGTATTTCTGCATTTCAATATGGAATGCTTAGCTTCCGTGTGTGTGTGTGTGGTTCTGGCCCCTGGAAGCCATAGATCTCAATATTTTGTAGTTCTTATGTTTGCAGAAGATGACATTTTAAAAAGTCAAATAAGCCCAGGCACATAGGGATGCACTCAATATTTTTATATGCAGAAATTTTCATTCTTAATTGCATAGTTTTTATTCTTGTGTTTTCCAACTTTATGTGTTCCTTAAAACTTCCTTTTGTACTTTTGCCATAAAAACAAAGAAAGAGAATGAATGATCTCTTCTTTATATTGCCTTTCTTGAGAACGCACTGTTTTGGGGGGCACACAGGTCAGATTATTCCATAGCTTTGCAGGAAAAAGCGTGCCATCAAGACAGTGTGAATTGATCAGTAACAAATAATCTGTGTGCTGCTGCTCTGTTCTCAGAATCAACCCTGGGTGGTTGTGACTGAAGCATTTCTCTTGATAACAGAAGGCTCAGCCAAAGGGGAAGAGGGAGATCTGCCAGATTTGTGCTTTGAGTCCTTTAAACCAAAATGCTCTTGCAGGATCTACCAGGCATCTTTATTGGTGCTGTGTAGGAAGGGCTGGATTAGTACCTTGAACAGTTGTGTCTCCTGTTTGTTTACTCTCATTAGGTTCCAAGAGTTTGAAGTAAACCTAAAGCAGCTTCAATGATTCTTGCAAGGCTCTGTAGGATTTTCTTGAAGCTGAGACACCGGGTGCCTGATGCTGGGTCATTAACCTTGGTGGCTGTGACTTGGAAGGTTATGAGAGACTTGTGCGCACGTTGTTGCAGAAGGGCTTAAGTTCAGGTGTTTTTGTTTTTGTAGTTCTTATTAAAAAAAAAAAAAAAAAAAAAGTTTAGCCTCAGGGAGGCCCCTAAATCTAAGCCTTTTCCTGCCTCCTGAATTTGGCACTTGCTTCTCTTGGTTTAAGTCTCTGGGTGTGTGCAATGTAAGCTTTGAAGTAGCTGCTGCCTGACTGAAGCCTCTCTGAAGGCAGGCAGTTAGGTAAGTCAGTTTGTGTATTTGACTGTTATTTCTTTCCAGCACGTAGATATTTCACACAATACACAATAAGTGAAACTGCCTATTTTTAGTGAAAACCACAGCATTTGAGAATTGCAAAGACTGTATCTTTTCTGTTTGATTTTAATTTTGAATAATGATTAAAATCAACTGTGGTGAAAAACTTTTTTTTCCGGAGTTTTAATAGTTAGCATTGAGAGTGGTTAATCCATTTAGGAAGTGGATGGAATGTGACATTCAAGGAGTAGGTATTTTGTCACAGCCCAGTTCTCTTGCACGATGCCCTGTGGGCCACTGACAAGAACTGGGAGAGGCGAGGGAACATCCATGGGAAAAGCAACTCAAGCTTTTGGATGTCTATCGGTGTGGATCTACATGTTGTCTGCCAATCTGATACTCAGCACAGTGAACATTTGCATCACATCAAACATTTGCAAAGTCTGTGGCAGTGTGCGTATCCCAAACAGCAAACGTGGATGCATTTCACTTCTCCTAGTGGGGCTCTTCAGATGCTGTCTCAGCACTGCATGTGTATGTTTCCTAAGAAATAAAATATGCATAGGTCACTTTGGCTATTCCTTATTCCCCAATCTGACTTCCTTTTAAAGAGTTGTCTTGAGGAATCATGGAACCATAGAATGGTTTGGGTTGGAAGGGACCTTTAAGATCGTCTAATTCCAACCTCTGCTACAGGCAGGGATGCCTCCATCTAGACCAAGTTGCTCAAAGCCCCATCCAGCCTGGAGGAGTGGATTAAGAGAAGAACGAATATATTGGGGTGAAATAAAACTATTCCAAACATTGTATATTGGAAATGCAGGACAAAGTAAATCTGGTGCCCAAGTGTGCTTTGTGGTGCTGGGATGGCTCATATGCTCTGCCTGGGTCTGGGCTGACTGGGAGTCTGTGTCAGAACTGTTTAACAGCCCTTTCTGACCCCTGAGGTGAACAGTGGAAACTGTTTCTGTAAGCAAATGAAACAAAAAAGCCTTTGTTTTCCTTCTGTGCATTAAGATTTATCATTACTGCAAAAGTAATTGTAGTTTTCTTAGTAGAAACTTCACTTGTTTTATGCAGTAGTGCTTATTTGCAATTAGTTAGTATTTAGTTATTTAGTATTGGTTTTTATTTGCAGTGTATTGCACTACCCTTTCTTCTGCCACATATTTATGCAGTTTTGCTCAGTATAGAATCATTTGTAATACTAAAATGTTACACCTCTATAACAAACTACAAACATTCTATGCTGAAAATAGGAATTCTGTGCTTCTCTTGACAAATTGTATGGAAGAACTGTTCCTCTTTTGTCCAGTTATTGCTGGGGGAAATTGATTTGTTGGTTGCATAAGTCCCTGTTACTTATCCTTTAGTGTCTTGTGTTTGAGAGATGTGTGCCATGCCGAAATGCTTATTGCTCATCTGGAGGTAACAGAAGTTGCATCTTCTCTGAAATAAAGAATGCAGATGATTCCAGTAGCCAGCCCCAAATATCTCCCCAGTCTCAGTAGCATCTTGCAATTTGCATCAGTAGAATTCCTACTTCCGTGGCTGCAGGAGCAGAAACATGAGGCAGCGAAGTGAGCACAAGCCTTTGAGACTGCTCCTGGGGTAGCATTCATTGAATGTGGTGATGTTGATGGGCTTCTGTAGGCAGAAAGCTCCGGAGACAAATAGGTGTTGATAAAATGAATGCCTTTTGCAGATAGTTTGTTTTTTTTTTTTTTTCTCCACATTTTTGACAGACTTCCATACCTTAATTAGCTGGTGAAAAGGTGTGGGCTGGCAAGGCATTGGGTATGAATGATATACAGTTTCACAGCTTTCATTTTTCTTTAAAGCAACATTGTTGCACTGAAGCTACAACTCCCTGAACTGTTGTGCGGAGCTGGGAGGAGCTGCATCCATTTGAAATAATCCAGGACTAGCTGCAGAAGCTTCTGGCACCTCCATTTCTTTCAGAGTAACTCTCTTGTTCAGGTAAATTCTTAATATGGCATATTATGCATATAATCTTAGAACAGTGTGCATTAGCTTCCAGTTCAATCCAGTGCTTTATTCACATTCAAATTTCTAGAATAATCATCTTTTTATTGCTCTGTATACTCTGAACATTATCCTTCCTGCCCTTTGTGTCTTATTGAGAGGACAGGAAAGATCAGCTGAAGGAGATGTTTTTGTAGTTTCTGTCAAGGACAAGGACGAAAGATGAAGGCAGGTCTTGAATGCAGCGTATGAATCTTAAATGGAGTGTATGCTGGGTGCTGTGCCTGCTGTGAGCCTAATCTCATACTTTCTACCTGCAGTCTGGTTCTCAGCTCCTTCATGAAACAACCAGGGACCCAGTCTTTGCTCTGCAGCTGCTCTGAGCTCACTGCCTGCAGGATCTGCTGCAGGATGCACTTGCCCGCAGTGCGGGTCGGCGACTCCTAAACGCACCTCGTGGAGGTAATTACATCAGCGTGTGCTGACTTGAGACATGGGGTGAGCTCTTCCATAAGGAAAGTCAGTAGCAGAAGCAGCTGCCTGCCTTGCAGGGACTTGTCCAGTGGCATCTCCATCAACAGTTAGGAGCTTGCTGTGTGTGCCTAGCAGTATTTTGGTTGTTGGTGTTGAGTACCAGCTGTATCTCTACTCTCATGCACAGGATGTGTTTCTGTAGGTCTGCTGAATAGAAGGTTTCAAACAGCTCAGCCCTTTTTTCTAAAACAAGGGAAGGGGAAGAACGATCTGTGTTACCATTTCTGACCTCCTATTTTCTCTTCAAATTTCTAACACCATTTTGATATCTGGAAAGAATGGGCCTTTCCCATTGTGCTGCTGGCCCCTCCTGATTGCTGAGCCGCCAGCTTTCAGCAGTTCAAGCTTTGCAGCAGAGACAGGCAGCTGTCAAGGCAGTAGGTTTGTCTATTGTGCACATTGTGATCTCCCTCAGCATTGGTGATAATCAGGCTTCATCTCAGCAGTACAACCCTGATACAGGGCAGTAGGGATAGAGCTGGATGGATGTTAACTTCCAGTCGTGATGGATGCAGGGAATATATTTTCTGCTCTTCTCCAGCCCTTTTGCAGCTCCTGGGCTGTGTTCACAAGAAACTGGAGGTGAAAAGATTGGATATTAGGAAACATTTTTCCTTCAAAAGAGTGCTAGTGCATCAGAACAGGCTGCCCATGGAGGTGGTGGGATAACTGTCCCAGGGAGTGTTCAGGAAAAGGAGCAGAGGTGGCACTTAGCCATCATGGCTTGGAAGATGTAGTGGTGATGGGTTGGCATTTGGACTAAATGATCTTAGACATATTTTTCCAACCTTAACGATTCTATGATTCTGAAAGCTGAACTGGAGGAAGAGCAGCATCCTGGGACAGGGAGCTCTGTGTGTTGTGCAGGGGCTGTTTGGTGAGAGCCAGCAAATGCTGAGCAGGTTGTGAACGTACTGAAGAGCAGAAGCCCCCAGAACCTTTTCCATGGAAACATGGTCCTTGCTGATATTGCAAGGAAATGCAGGTGTCTTGGGTCTTGCTTTGCTCTGTTGTAGGCAGTTATCTGTGGGGAAAAAAAGCATTGTGTTACCTTCTGGTGTGGAGCCATAGCTAATGCTGCCTTGTTGCTGTCAGCTGCTTCTGAGGCTGAAGTAGTAAGTAGATAGAAAGCTTAACATCTATGGAAAAAGCTAGAAAAAATTGGTGAACTTTTTAAGCTCTCAAAAGTTAGACAATGTTAGAACTAGAGATGTGTAATGTAATTAAAAAACACGAATAAGAGTTGTATTTTAAGCTACATCAGTACTCCTTGTAGTTTTTTTTAGGAAGTGTGCATCATTTTATACGGTGACTTTTCTGGAATCCAGTAAATCCAGTAAATGTACTTACGGTCAATTTTAAATTTGGGAAATACAAAGCCTGTAAATTTGACAACTCTTTCAAAAGCCTCTTTTCCTGGCAAGGAGAGATAGAAAGGCATTGAGGTGCTTGCAATACAATAACGTACAAAAATTAATAACGTTTTTGAGTAATTCTTTTAATGAACCACGAAGAACTGGGAACTGTCACAGAATAACTGCTCAAAACGTTGTTTTGTCAAATACTTTTTTCTTTTTTTTTACTTAATAGTGTGCTTGTGAAGTTGTCTTGCTTCCCCCTTTTTTTTTCTTTTAAATGGAAATAGTGTAGTGACCTGGGGGAGTGAATGCCTTAGTGATGCTTCCTGTTACAGCCTTCGTTGCTTGATAGTAGCTGGGGATGCTGCCTGATCAACTAGGTTGGTTTTGAGAAAATGTTTAATGGAAACAGTGAGGAGTTGTGTCACTGGGGCCCATGGAAATGTACCTTTGGGTTGAGCCTTTTCTCCTGCAGATAGAGCCTGACACCTGGGATGTTTTACTAAAAGCTAATGTTAAGTGTGGTAATGTAACATCTGCATAGGTTACCAGGAGATTGTTTATTATATTTTTGTATCTAGCATAACTTTAAGCATTTTCTGGCTGAGCCTTTTCTTTTCTGGGCTTTATTCTTATCTGTCTTCTGCCAAAATGAAGGATTTTTTTTTTTTTTTTTTTTTTTAAGCATTTTCTGCTTGCTTTTTCTGCTTTAGGAAACTGATGTCCTGCAAGCAGAAAATGTTTTCTGTATGATGTATTCAGTGCACTTGGGACAAGCGTTTTTTTGTGTATTTCAGCCTTTTTCCTACCTCTCATAAATCCATCAATTTCCAAGTTCAGCATGTTGCTCACCTTACTGCCTCAAATTCAGTTCTGTGTCGCATTGAGGCAGCTTACTGTATCTGGGTCTCAACTTGGGTGATTCTGAAGCTGAAATAAACTTCATGTATTTGGAGACAGCTGTAATCAATACTGCTTTAAAATAAAAGTTCCTATTTGAATCATAAGTAAAGGCTGTAATATTAAGTAGTGCCCTGGCATGTTTTGAATTTGCCTCCTGAGGTCACAGACTTCAGGAAAAAGAAGAGGGAAGGAGGAAAGAGGGAGAAGAGGGAAGAATCATGTATTTCCATGTTCATGAAAGAACCATCAAAGTGCTCAATGAGCTTAATTCAAGTGGCCATACCTGCCCTAGCTTGTGTCTGTGCAACTGAGTACAGAGGTCCAACTGCAGAGCTGAGAAAGCAAAGGAGAACTTTTGTCCTAAGGATGTTGGACTTTTTGCCTTTGCTGGTAGGTTCTAGCTTACCACGGAACTTGGAGATCAGAGGCTTTGGTAACTGCAAAGTGATGAGCTTTATAGGCCAGGATCTCTGTACTTCTCATTGGCACTGGTGTTTAAGTTTAGTGCCGTTGGAAGAATTTGCTCAGCACACATTCAGCCCATCTAATCTCTCAAGTGGAACTCTTAGGGCACGAGCTCTGACTGCCACCAGGGAGAAAGCAGTCCCAGAGAGCCCTCGAGGCAGAGGATGACTGTGTGCCAGGCATAGGGCCTGCTCTTAGCAAAGGGCTCATGTTAGGTTCTCATGCTAACAGATCCAGCTTTGAAGAAAACAAGAATCCTCTTTGATATCTGTCGGAAGTAAATGGAAGACTGAACACCAGCTGAAGATGAAGAATATAGGAAAAAATTCCAGTCTGTTGTGGACTTCCTGGCACTTTGCCCCAATCCAAGCAAGAGTGCCACAAGTTCATGCAAGTGCTTCTCAAAAACTTTAGGCTAACTGGCCATAGTGGGGAAAAAACTCCTACATTACTGTGAAAGGCAATACTGAAAAAGATGGGATTTTAATTAAATCTGAAAATAACTTCCTAAAACTAGAAGATTTTTTGCTTTAATATTTAATTTGTTATTTGTCTTAGTGACAGCCTATGATGAAACCTCATGTCATACTCCATTAATTTCAGAAACTAGAATATTAAATAAGCTCAGAGTTCTGAAGAGTAGTCAGACCAGTTCTTGAAGTGAAGCCATTAGCTGAAAACAAGTAAGCAGAGTTTGCAAAAATGATAGATCTGCCTTTGAATTCCATTCAGTTACCCTTTCTGCAGGTGTAGGAAGAATGTTTTATTCTTTTCATGTTATGTTGCTTGGTCTGAGTCCACAGAAAACCATTTGAAAAGATGGCAAGTCTTCAAGAAAAGTAAAAGCAGAATGTTTGACAGAGGGTAGTATTTTATGAATAAAAGCTGTTGATTAGAGGCTGACATCTTCCAATTCTTAATTCTCAAAGAGCTCAGTTATGAAACATGATAAGACACAAACCATTTCAAATTGGTAACAATGGATTTCTAACTATTGATGTTGTCTCAGTTTTGATAGGTCTGGTGGCTTGGCAGCTGGGGGAGGGATGAGCAGCGCAATGGGGAAGGCTCCCCTTGGAAAAGCCTGTAGATGTGTTTTATTTGCTAATTTCTGAACTTCAACAATGCTTTAATTTTTTTTTTTTTTTAGAAACTTTAGCATATATTATAATTTTCAATAAAATGCAGATAATAGAAGTTACAGGTAAAGCCATCAATTGCCTGAGTAAGTTTGTCTGCTGAAGTTCTAATATGGAAGTTAGGAAAATGAAGGAATGTATGCTAATAGTAGTTGCTTAGATGCTTATGTGCTGCCACTTCGAATGCAGTGTGAAGGCTGCATTTAATTGCAAATCAGCCAGTGGCTGATGTGTCTCAGTGGTTTCCTGCTAGTGATGATGATCGTCTCTTTAAGAAAATAAGCACACAAAATCCAAAATAAGATTGGTCTGTAGTGAGCAGTGACAGGTTGACATGAGTAACTTTTAAAAGTTTTAGATGTTTTAAGTGAGCTTGCTTTCCTTCTGATCTGTCTGGATTGCAAGTGTATCTTTCCAATTTATTTACCCAGGAATTAGTTGAAGAATCTAGTAGAGGCATTCAGTTTTCCTGAAGACATTAAAAAATATTGAAGCGTTGGTTGATAAAGTTTCTAAGAAAATGCATTGCATGTACTGATGCATGAAGTTTAATTGCACATGGTTGAAAACCCATTCAGCAGAAGCAAATCTCGCGTTTAGTTTGGTTTTCTTTTTGCCCAACAGTGCTAAATAAAGTCTCACTAGCGTACACTGGGTGTACTAGGATGAATTTGAATTCATCCTTTGCTAGGTTTTGTAAGGTGACTTGTTTAGTAGGAGACTGTGTGACATGTATGACAGAGGCATTGTAGGTGCTCTCACACATTTCACAGTGTGCTTTTGTTCTCCTTGGGTTGCGATAGAGACACACCAACCATCACCCAGGATGTAAAACAGTAAAACATAGCTATGCTCTGCCTGGCTCTTCCTGAGGTGCCTTTACCATTAACATACCCATTCCTTTCTTTGAGTTCTTGTTACGCTGTGGCTTTGGCTTGGTAACTCTAGACTGATCATATGGGATCATTTTCCTCAAACTACTAACCTTGTTTTAATATTACTCTATGGAAGACTGTATTTTATTTATTTTCTTTCTTTATTGTGCAGACTGCTCCACCACATCATGGAGCAATGACAATTTGTTCAAGCTTTTCCTATTGAAGTGCACGTTTAACAGGGCCAGCACAGCAAGTCTGATCTGTAAGAACATTTCATGGATAAACCTCATCTGAGGAAAGCCCCTCTAATTTCTTGTCAGGCCAAATATTTCTTCTGTTTTTTCACTTGAGTGCTATTAACTGGTTGAGTTCCAAATAGCATCTCATCTACCATCTGCTGGGGAGAAACAAGTGAGCTGCTCGTTGCAGCTTGTCACCTAGAGGCAGGTCAAAGGCATGTGCTGGTAATTTAGCTGTAGCAGTTGCTGACTTTTTAGCCACGAGGAACTTATGGAGAATTTTCTGTTAAGATAATTTTTTCTCTCATTTTGCTAATGAATGCGGTGCACCCAGCTGTGAGGTGGTTCTCAATTATGACTGCTGTTGTGGATTACCTTTCTTTCTCATTCAGCTTCTAATTTTAGGAGGTCGAATTTCTTTTCTTTAGCTTTCTAGTGATAAAGCTGTAAAAGGACGAGCTATTCCTCAATGAATGTTTGGAAATACGATGATATGCTTTTACAGATAGTTAGCTGTGTCAGAGAAAACACTGTTCACAAAAATAACCATCTGTAGTCCATATAGAGTATACACATTTGAATTGCAGTTTTGACAGTGTGGCTTAGGTATGGTCTGTTCTGCCATAATGATGATTTCAGTTATTTTTGCTTGGATCACTTTTCTCATGGATTCCCAGAGCAATTCAGGGCACAGCATTAGGCAGGTGTGGGGGACAGTGTTGTCTTCCTCCCTTCCTACACATAAATAACTTCTGAGGACATGGAGCAACTAATCTGGTTTGTTCAGATTACTTGTTGTGAGATGTACCTGACTGTACCCAACCAGGACATCTCCTTGTGATGTTAATCACTCGTAAGTACATTCATTTGAATAGAGATAGAACTGAAAAGTTGTCCTACCTGTTCAGAATATATGCACATGTACGTATAGGAAACTTTATAGATGGCATGGCATTGTGTCTATAGCTATCAGGTTTGAAGATGAGATACAATTTCATGTTCCTTTGAATCAGTTTTTCCATCTTAAAAAAAAAAAAAAAAGTTGTTTTCTCTTATCTTTTTATATGTTTAAAATGCAATTAGAGAATCTGACGTAGAGTGCATTCCTGCCCAAAGTATGTAAAGATGTAAAGTCCATTCTGCTGGCAGCAGTTCTATTTTCCAAGGTTACATGTAAAGCAACATAATTTTACAACTTTAAGTGTAATTTGTCCATTTTTTTTTTTTTTCCTTTAACCACACCAAATAACAAGATTAGATAGGATAACATTATTTCAGGCTTTAAATCCACTTGCTTCTCACAGCGGAAAGCTCTAATCTGGTCAAATCAGGGTCTAGCAGAGCAGTCTGGTATGTACCAGGCTTTGGGATAAGCTGTTGCACATATGTGTTGTCATTGTCCTTCAGAGACAAGCCTGGAGAGCTGCTGCTGTGTTTCAGGTAGGTATAATGTTTTGCATTAGAAAATTGGATGGAGGGAAGATGTGATACTGTGTGGTACTGTCAACAGTGATCCTTTAAGCAAAAGAGCTGTGACGTTGTGTTGTCAAAGGAAACTGAACTGCTGTTTTATTTTGCATTGTTCTCCTGCACAGTAAGCCCTTCGGTCTGCAAATAACTGCTGACATTATGCCACAGAAGCAGCCACCAGAATGTTAGGGACTTCCCAGATCCTGAATCTAAGCCTAGCAACTCTGTTGCTGCATTCCACTGTTCAAGTGCTGCAATGATTTGTTCATTTTATTTTACAAGTTGTTTTCATCTTAATCCTTGGATTTTGGTGTTGTTTTTTTTTTTTCTTTTTTTTTTTTTTTCTTAATTCTCCTTCTAGCTCTCTGGTGTTGTTGGTTCAGCCAGACTGTATTGATCAAATATGTTGTATGGCTGATGCTTGTGCCCCAGACTCAAAGATGAATTCAATGAACCAAAAAGGGAGGGCAGGATTTTGAAAGAAGCAGAAGATGCTGACCTTAGGGATCTTTCTCTGTACTGTTAGTTTCAAGAAAAACAGGGTGCATTGAAAGGGGTGAAGTGGAGAGAGATCGTTGAAAGTCAGTGTTAGTGTGACTCAAGGAGCCTGCAGAAAACAGTTCCAGTAATTTGGCTGGCATGCGAGATCTCAGTGATGGTGGGGCAGGAAAAGGGGAGGTTGCTAAATGTATAGCCCAGTGACATGTGCAGCATCTGACACTTTTGTGGAGTTGGTGAGGTCTGCAAACAGAAAATTTGTCAAGAATTGCAATATCTTCAGTATCCCTTACTGCTGTACTTGGTCCAAATCAGCCCGCAGTTCTCTCTGCACTGAGCAGCTGGATGTGCACTGGTATCTTGGCAGCTCCTGCCTTCTCACACATGCTTGGCTGCATGTCAGGGGAGGGCTCTTCCCCGTGCTTGTTTCATAAGGCTATAATTGAACTGAAGTTATTAGTGATTTCCAAGCAATGTAAACAGCTGGATCAATTAATTTAGAAGTAAAGACAGTGATGTGCTTGCTGGTATTTCAGAGAACGTAACTACTGGCTAAGCTCGTTTCAGACTTGCTGGCATGGGCTACATTTTTGTGCTAGAAAGGCATCCTTATAGGAGATGCTGCCTTTTCTCTGCCATCCTTTGCCACAGTTTCCATTGTTTGGGTTTTCTTTTAACTTTTGCAGAAGGCCTATGCTGGAAATCGCTGCCCCTGGAAGGCTCGGATTTTCTTTTCTAATATTCTGCAGTGAGTCTAAATTCAAGGACAACCTTGGTCAGAAGCACGAGATGCTGCTTTTAGTGAGTTGGGCAACCACACCTGTATTGTGCTAGGTTCTTTGGAAATGTACAGTGAGCAAAATAGGTCCTGAAAAGTTTTGGAAGTATCTCATATACAACTTGATCCTGTTAATTGGTACTCTGAAGAGACAGCATAAATTGAATAAACCCAAATCTGTTAGCCAGTCACTCGGTATCTAGTGTTTCCATTACTTAATCAGCTGTTATAGTCTGAGCTGGACAAGATAGTCTCAGAATTAGTGTCTGCATGAGGCAAAGGTGAAACATGTTTGTTTAATGAAGTAGTTCTTATGGGGAAAAATGCCAGGTCCGTTTTAATTTTAGCTTTTTAATATTTCTGTTTGACAACGTGTGGAAAATAAGTGAATACATACATAGCTTACTCATCTCAAAAATCAATGAATGTTCAACAGTGAAAAAATAGATATTCAGGTTTTATTTATTGTTTTTCTGATGTTATTGGTGGTGTTATCATTGCTGTTTTTATTTTTCCTCTCCCTCCTCCCCCGCCCCCCCAAAAAAACCACCCTAAAAAACAAGATGCTATTAATTTTGTGAGATCCTTTATTTCCTACATCACTAATTTACAATTCAGATTTAGGTTTTCCATCAGAAAACAGCCTGCATTTTAGTATGCTTGCCTCCAACTAGCAGTGTAAGTATGCCATTCTGCTTTACCTTATATACAGTTAAGAAATCTTTTAAATCATTCTTACTTATAAACAGTGTGCACATCCTTTTGTTGGCTGTACTTCAGATGTTTCTTCACATTTGGCAAAGTAATAAATTGCTGAAAAACTGGAAGATACTCTGGAAGCAGATTATTCGTCTGACTCAGTATTGTCTTTTATTTTGCCACAAGAAATCTTTCCAATCTATGAGATCATGGATTAGCTGGTTGGAAAATTTAAAGAGCAGCACAAAGAACATTGCCTCTTTCTTTCTTTCTTTTTTTTTTTTTTTTTTTTCCTGTATTCACTTTGAAACCTGCAGAATCTCAGCAAAGCATAAATGATGAATGATTGTTATTTCCAAATATTAATGCAAATATGTATTATGGATGATAACCAAGCATCTGAATTGATATCTCCTTCTTTTGTTTAATTCTGGACATTATGTATGGCATTAATCTGATGAGCTGGTGATCTAGACTTGCTTTACAATCTACAAAAATACATGAACGCTGGTAAAATGTGATTTCACTTCAGATTTCTAATTCAAGGGATATAAATTTAACTTTAAACACATTTTTCTTCTTTCTATTCCTATTTTTCTACCATTTCTTCTAATTTTTCTCCTTTAAAAAAAAAGCACTGATGAATTCTAGCATGCTTTCATAGAATTGTTAAGGTTAGAAAACACCTGTGTTAGGCCAACCCTTGATCCTTTACCACCATATCCACTTAAATCAATGCTACCCACTTGGGTGTGATATTTGTGTGTGGCTGAAAATGGTGATGGTGAACGTTGGCTCCATCGTAATGTGTCAGCAGGAACATTTAGGGTTTATGGCCTCCTTCATGCACCTCTCAAGATAGTGAACAGCTGTGGGTTTTATGAAGGATGAGGGAAGGGCGTTAAATATACTGACACTTTAAAAAAAACAAAAGTTGCTAAATTTACTGAATTTATGGTGACAAAAAATAGCATGTTGACTCAACTGTGTTCTTACACTATTGTAAAACTACACAGTAAAACTGCAAGTTCCTACTGCGTATCTCTGTCTATCTGGATATTTTTAAAATGCTTTGTATTTCCTTGGAGCCACATGAATTGTTTTGAAGATCTTTTAATCATTGCAACAAAGTGCCTTTCTCTTGGTGGCTGTAACTGAGCTGTAAAACCAAACATGCATAGCCCAGCATTAGGACAACATGCATGGATGCTGAGTGGAAGGTGGCCTCCAGCTGAAGCATCCCAGGGCCGACCCACTTGCTGCCTGTTGGCACTGAACATTTCTCAGCCTCCTTCTGTTTCTGTCACAGCCTCTTTGGGGATAGCTACTTCAGAAAGTGTGTTTTACACAGGAGAAAATGTGGAATAAGGTGCTGTGGAGCTTGTAGCTGCTTTACATTTAATATTGGCTTTGGAATGATAATCATGAAATCACGGAATGGATTAGGTTGGAAAGGACCTTACAGCTCATCTATTTCCAACCCCTGGATGTCGGCAGGCTGCCACTCACCAGCTCAGGCTGCCCAGGGCGCCATCCAACCCAGCCTTGGGCACCTCCAGGGCTGGGGAATCCTCTGGGCAGCAGAGCCAGGGCCTCACTGCCTTTTGAGGAAAGAAGGTCCTACTCAGTGTGTACCACGTGACAAATGTTTGTTACAAAATTGTCACACTCCCCTGCTCTTTGCTATGAAAATTAGTTTATATGCTGCAGAGGCAAATCACAAAGTAGGCCAACAATACAGCTTTTGCTTTTGTGAGCAGAGGAGAAAACATCTGTTATGACCTCTGTGGTGGTTGTTTGGTTGGGTAATATGAATTAGTATTTCTCTTGTTTTGGTACCACAGCACGTTGCTTATCTGCTTGCGTTTCAATTGCAACTCTATTGCTCAACATTCCCTGATCTGGAGATCTCAACTGCGGGGACATTCCAGCTTCTCCTTGCAGAATTAGGAGCACATGCTTGTGAACACTGTGGTGCTTTTCTTTCTTCAGAAACGTAGCTCTGTTATATCCCTTGCATCTCCTGTAGCGTACTGCTATACATATGCGGAGAGAAAGCAAGGTCAAATGTGGCCAGGCTCTCAGACGTTTTGTCTTCAGCTGTGATCTTACTGAAACTTGCTAGAGGTTCTGTTCTTTCCTGCATGTTTGGAAGAGATCGGGATCCTGTGAAGTAGTGGATACAAAAAAAGGCAAGTTGAAGCTGGAGCAGGAATGAGAGTTCCATTTCTGAGGAGAGGGAGGAATGGTGATGGGGAGGCACAGATAAGCTGTATCCTGAGGAAGGAGTTGATTGGTGTTTTTTGTTAGCAAGGATGCATGGAGAAGAGTCACAGTGACAGCTGGGAGAGGGGAAAGAAGAAAGAGATGTATGTTGCAGTAATTATCAGTGAGAGTTTTTTTTTTTTTTTAAAGGATCTGTAAATAAAAATGCTGCTGATTTACTGTTTGAAGATTTATGTTTATGCAAAATTATTGTTTCTTTACAATTTGAAATGAATCTAACTGATACTTCAGTGAGAATGTTTCTTCTGTAACACCAGGGGCAGACCATTTCATCACCAGCAAATTTCTCCTCAAGTTCTCATCTTGAAAACTTGCTATTTTTTACTGACTGAATTCAGAAGAAGATATACCATGCCATATTGAATTTGGCAGAATGGTTGAAGTTTGATTTTTGGCTTGTATTGCCAATGAAATAAATGAAGTTTTCGATTCGGTTGCCTATTGTCCAGTATGCTAATCCATGTTATTTCCAGCTGAGTTAAAGTGTAAAGTCATTAGAGCAGCATGGGCCTTTTGTTTGTACAAGGAAAGGTTAAGTTCTACAGGCAGCTCATACTGCTGCCAGCATGTCTGCTAATCTTATTTTTGGGATTAATTACCTGCAACAGCTGCAGCGCAGAGTTCTGCACCGAGCGGGATTGTGACTATGCCAAAATTTGGAAAGCGTTTAGGCTGTCTCAGAGGGAAACTTTTCCAGCATTTTTCAGGAGTTCCCTTGTAGTTTGTCTGAACAGAGTGCTTACATTTAGACTGTGAACACAATGCTAAAAGCTCTAATAGCCTAATGCTGATATTTACCGTATGCTCTGAAGGTTCTGTAAAGAATTAATAAGCAACTTAAGCTATGTTTGTCTGTAACTATTAATGGATGGTCTGTATTGTTATAGCATTTAAGTTGTTTCCAAGACACTTTGGTAATTACAGATAACTGCTGAGGGTGTGAGAAGTACGTGAGCCAAAAAGCAACAGAAAGGAACCAACTTGTATTTGATTGGATTGGAGATGAACAGAGCTTTTCATTTTAAATACAGTTTTTTCCCCAGATTTTTTTGATTAACAGTTTGTATGTACAAACTTCTTTGGACACGCCTTGAAATGCATTCAGGAGTTGAAACTGTTATTTTCCTGTTTGAAGGATTTGTTTTAAAATTCACTAGTGATTATGCACAAACCATTTAACTTTCGTTTTATGCCTTCCTACTTTTGGAGTGGAAACATCTAATCTGGAAAGGAGGAAAATCAAGTACACAAGAAATGAAAGCATATAATACCTTCTTCATAAAGAGCTTGGCTTCAAGAACTGAGCGGAACAAATGTATGTAGTAGATAGTCGTGAGGCAGAGAAAAGTGAGTGATTGTAGGTGGCAATTTAAATACCATTTTTAAAAATAAAATATAACTTACTAAATACTCAAATGAAAGCTGCAATCCCATAATCACTAGACTATTATTACTGAGAATTATGAAGTAAGTTAATGCTAATTCCTTTTAGTTTTCAAATCTAGCTAGTTAAATAAACCTTATGGTCCTCTTTTTAAAAAATACTTTTTCTTTTTTCCCCTAGTAGACATCAACTTGCACATATTCGGCATTGCTTTTTCTCTTCTTTTTTTCTTTTTTCCTAATTGAATACTGTAAGAAATTACAGTGTTTCTATTTGATATGAAATGTAGTGGAACAAAAGTACTCATTTAGGAAAAATATTCTTATTGCTAGTTTGGAGTGGAAAGAATGTGTGGCCCTCATCGGTGAGCTGCAGGCTTTAAGCTTATGTGGGTTTGCTTCCAAATAATGGGTGAATTGTATACAAAGTAATGACCCTTTCTGAAACGTGGAGATTAAGAGTACGGTTCTTGAATAATTCTGAATTTACTTAATGTTTCTATTTAGGCCAGAGGGAATGTTTTCATAATATGGCTCGTGTAAATTGGGTTTTATGATACAGAATTAATGTGTTTTCTCAGTCAAATGGAAGGTGCTTGTAAAATTGAGTCTGTGTGTTGCTTATGTGTCTAATAGATAGGTTCTATCACATATGGGAAATAAAAATGTAGAAGGGTATAGAGAATATAAAGAGTTGTAACTCTTTACCTAAATGACTGCCAACACTTGAAAGTCCTACGAAGTAGGTTATTGAACAGTTATTGCTCCAAACTCCAGTTCAGAACACATGGATAACTGATAGTGGGATTAAGAGAAAGCAATCCGGAAACCAACCTTACTTATCATACTTCTTTCTGATTGTTATTAGAGAATTCATATCTTTACTTTTTGGTCACGTAAAAGCTTTCTTCCTCAAGAGATCATCAGATCTGAGTAAAAACCTTACCACCAGGCATTTGTCTGAGCTATTCTTTTATGGTTATGCAATGTAGGTAATATAGGTTTTTTCTGCTCCTTTGCACAGATGACAGTGCCTCTGCTGCAAGCAGTATGGAGGTAACGGATCGCATTGCCTCTCTGGAGCAACGCGTCCAGATGCAAGAAGATGACATCCAGCTGCTAAAATCTGCCCTTGCTGATGTGGTTCGACGCTTGAATATTACAGAGGAACAACAGGCCATGCAAAACAAGAAAGGACCTACCAAAGGTTTGCATTTCAGATATACGTAAAATGGGTAGTTCAGTTCAAAGAATGTTTTGTGTGTACTAGTTTATTCTTTAGATTTTTGAAGGGTCAAAGTCAACAACTTGAAACTCAAAAAGTTGGAAATCTGACCTATCAAAAAGAACATGTACAAGTCTAAATTGTTAAACCTGTAAGTCTTCTGAAGTCCTCGTGAACCGGTGAAGTGTTTCTGTATTGCTATAACTTCCTGACTAAAATTAATTTACAAAGGCTTTGGTGAATGTTTCGTAATAGCTAGTATTGAATGTTGCATATTCTATTTGTAAAATTCCTAAGTTTTTTTGATTGGGGGGAAAAAAACAATTCAAATTTAAAGAAAATATAGTTTTACTTCAGTTAAAAATTGTGTGGGCATACCCCAAATCAGAACTTTGAGTTAGCTCAGTGGTGATCTGACTGGCAAGATGTTGCCCAGGTTCATAGGAAAAGTACAGCCACCTTTAGTGCCTGAATCAGTTACGGAATAACAGATCTAGATTCCAGATAAGATAGATATTGCCACTCTGCAATATACTGTGTTATGCAAATGTTGCAGAGTGTTCTCACCTGGTCCTTTACCTACAATAACAGGTTGATGTGTGTGCAACAGAAAAGCTTGAGTGGGATATCCAGCACTTCAGTATATCAAAGGATTACTAGAACCCCACTGATGTTATGTTTTGTTATCTGTGTGTGTGTAAAAGCATAGGAAAAAACTCATTTGAAGCTTAGTGGGAAATTTTAGCAAATATTTCTGGATTGTCCTGGGAATAAAAGTGATGACAATCTAGATGTGGGAAGTCTGTGTATAACAGACTTCATAGAATAATAGAATGGCTTGAGTTGGAGTGGACCTTAAAGGTCATCTAGTTTCAACCCCCATTATGTGTAGAGTTGCTTCCCACCAAATCAGGCTGCTTAGGGCCCCATTCAACCAGTCTTTACATCCTTGGAGGCATCCAACATCTACAGCCTCTCTGGGCAGCCTGGTCCAGCACCTCGTGCCCTTGGAGTAAAAAAATTCTTCTGAACTTCACAATCAAACTCTCCCTTCTTTTAGATTAAAGCTGTTCCTCCTTGTTCTTTTACTATCAAACCATGTTGGCTCCCCTTCTGTTTGCAAGCTCCCTTCAAGTACTGGAAGGCTGCAATGGAGTTTCCTTGATGCCTTCTCTTCTCCAGGCTAAACAAGCCCGACTCTCTCAGCCTTTCTTCATAGAAGAGGTTCTCCAGCCCTAGCGTCATCTTTGTGGCCCTCCTCTGCTCCTGCATCCTTCCAGTACTGGGGACCCTAGGCCTGGACACGGCACTCCAAGTGGGGCCTCACAAGGGCAGAGTAGAGGGAGGAAAAAAAGAGAGAACACCATTTAGATTGCTTCAAGGAATTTTAATCCAATATTCTTGCTGAAAACCTCACAGAATCACCAAGTCCTGGATGTCAGCAGACCTGCAGGGCCTGCTGCCCAAGGTACATTTACAAACCCTTTGTATAAATGGATCTGCAGAGCTCTTCCCCTTTCGAAAAAAGGTAGCAGCTTACCACATCATTAGGAATGCAGGTCTGGAACCTCATGGGATCCCATCCATGTCCCACTGTCCCTGTGGCCTTTCTGTAGCAAAAAAGCCAGTGCACAAACAGGTTTGCATGTGAATCTTTGGTCCGCATCAGAGCAAAGCATGCTACACAAACTCATATTCCCTTATGAATCAAAGGCATTTTTTGGTATCCATTAGCAGGAGATGCTCACGGTCTCTCTACTGTTTAAATTATGAAATCTGCTGCTTTTGTGGGGTCCTGACATGTGTTAATACAAATTAAACTTTTAATTTGTGTTGAAGGGTCTTGTTTAATTACGTGTTCATACCTTTTTGGAAGGGGCTGGAAATTGTTTGACCTTTGCTATATATTTGTGATGGATATTTACTTTTAGTCATTGATTTAACAGAATATGTAAAAATTACTTGGTTTTCTGAACTGAGATCTTGAGTTTGTTTAATGGAAATGGGGAAGGAGGAAATATACAGAATTCCAGAACCAGAATAGTTCATTGTAGATGATGCTGTTTGTTGGATAGAATATACAGTAAATGTCCTTGATCTTGTTCTCCCATTCTCTTCTCTTTGTGTTGTATTCTCCTTGTTTTTAATTTGTTTGTCTACTGAAAAAGAATGTTTCTGATGATAATTCCTACTAGAACAAAATGTTCCACAAAATGTGGTAGTACAAGAGATGAAGTGGCTTTACGTTGCTTTCAAAATAGATCTTATCTGGCATGTGAAGGAAATAAAGTTTAATTACTATTTCTGAATTGTAACCAATCAGTTCTTGCCTGCTGACTTTGCTTAGTAAAATACAGAGCCAGATTTTCATGGATTTTGTGAACAATTGAGTTCTAAATCAGGAAATGTTTTCTTATTTATGGCAGAAAGTCAAAGCCATACTTAATGTACCTTCAAAAGAAACTTCTATAAGCTGATATTTCTGCCCTTCTATGGCTTATTTTTTTTATGTTTGTGGTGTAAATACTTCTGGATGTGAAATTACACTATAACAAGCCTTACATGTGGTAATGTAAATATGGCTCTATAAAAGCCATCATAGAAATTACTGAAATGAATCTTGATAATTGCTAACTAAATCCACTCAATTTCTTTAATTTTATTATGCACCAGTTGTGCCATCATTGTATGGTCAGCCTTATTTAACATATTTTATTACATGAAACCAAATATGAAGTATCCTGATTGTTTCTTCCAGCTGCTATGTCAAGTATGATGCATTTCCTATTTTTTCTGTAGTAGGCACAGCTACTTTATAAATGACAGCCCAGAAGGCCAAGTTCAGTTTCAATACTGTAATTCAGAAAAGCATTTCAGTGGCCTCTTGTGGAGCCTGTTTGCCCCGTCCTTGGACGTGTTTAAGGCCAGGTTGGACGGGGTCCTGGGCAACCTGATCTGAATGTGTATGTTTGGTGGCCCTGCTAGGCAGGGGGGTTGGAACTACATGATCCTTGAGGTCCCTTCCAACCCGGGTGATTCTGTGATTCTGTGGGCATGGTGAAACTGGGACTGTGGCTTCTTGTGCCATTACGTGGGCTGAGTGGCACTTGATCTACTTTCTTTTTATTGATTATTTAATGACTGATTCTACATTTACAATTTTGAGAAGTAGAAATTGATCTCAGTGTCATCAAAATCTCATCCACTGTTGTTTGAAACATACCATATGATCTTTCTTTTGATTCCTCTGTGGCCTTTGATTAAAGTCTGTGTGAACTGTGGGAAGGCTCTTACCCTTGAAACAGAAATAGGATCCCAGTGTTCTGTTTAAAGTCTGAAATAAAGTTCATGAGAACTCAATTTTCTGAATGCATCTTAAGTGAAATTGGCTAAAAGATTTTAAGTGGAAGGCTAGCAAATAGTAATGCAGAGAAACTTGAGCTTGTTTTCAGTCTCTGTGCACCTTCTTATTCTAGACTTGAGCTAGGCAGCTTAAAAGCAGCATATGTTACAGACACAGAGCTGCTTATCTTTTGTTTGTGAAGCTCCTCCACCAGTGTGGCTTTTTTCTTCCTTATTTTGTTCAGCTACTTTGTGGAGTTCAGTATGCTTCCTGCTTTTGTTCTACTCTTATTTGTTGTTCTTTCCTTTTGTAATTATTGGTTTGTTTGTAAACTTAATGGCCCTATTAATCCATAGATCAGAGTATGATTAAAAAAGCTGCTGCTGAGGCTGGTAAACATGTCAGTGCTGCTACCACAGGTAAGACCTTGAAGCAACAAAACTTCCCAAATAAATGTTACTGACAAAGCATAGTAATCTGAGTGTGTTTGAGTTACTGACATCCACTGCTTCTAACAGTTAATGATGTGTTTGTAGTTGTTTGACTGTTGCGTTAATTACCACTGGTGTGAAATAGCTTTGTAAATAAAATGAAAAAACTCCAGAATAAATAGTGGAATAAGTGAATAATCTGTAGTTTTTCTGTGTGCTATATAAGAATTTTGTGTTGTTGCTTTCAATGGTACTTGCTCATGGGGCTCCATCTTTAAATCTCCAGCTTTAGAAATGTGGAGTCTCAGTTTGCTTTGGATTTAGAGCAAAGACCTTCGACTATCAAAGTTAAAGGGGTTGTTGCTGGCTTCTGCTAGTTTCAGTTTCATGGGGTCAAAAGAATAAACCAATGTCAGTTGGAACTCACTTCATCTTCCCTTTAGCAGGTATTTTTATATAACAATAAAGAAAAAAATATTTTAATCATTTGTTTAACTTTTATTATTCTAACTTGTGATCTCAAAGCTTCACAAAAGTTTTGTGAGCTACAGAGATTGTGTCAGGAAACAAGTGTACAACTGCTGAACTGTAGCCATCTGATTCTATAATGAACAACAGAATCTGTTTTGTAAGTTAGTTATTATGCATTAATGCATGTTTATTATATTAGTACATTTCAGCAATTGGCTAGGAAACATAGTAGAGTGTAGAAGTAAATAGGATTGTAGTATCTGTTTCCTTAGCTATGAGAAGCTGAGGTACAGTAGGTTTCAACTATTTTGTTGTGCCTCTTGTTGTGGGTTGACCCTGGCAGGCAGTGGAGTTCCCCACAGCTGCTTACTCCTCCCCAGTGGGATGGGAGAGAACTGGAAAAGTAAAAGCTGGAAAGCTCCTGGGCTGAGATAAGGACAGTTTGGTAGGAGAAGCAAAGCTACGCATGCCAACAAAGCGACACAAGGAACGGATTCACTACTTTCCATTGGCAGGCAGATGTTCATCTGTTGGGAAAACAGAGCTCATCATGCATAATGATGGCTTGGGAAGACAAAAGCCAATGTTTAGGATGTCCTTACCTTCCTTCTTCTCTCCTTCGGCTCTTATTGCTGAGCATGATGCCATATGATATGGAGTACCTCTTTGGCCTGTCTGGGTCAGCTCTCCTGGCTGTGTTCTCTTCCACTCCTCGTGCAGCCCCAGCTCATGGCTGGGAGGGCAGTGTGAAAAGCTGAAATGTCCTTGGCTTAGTGTAAGAACTGCTCTGCAGCAACTTAAATATCAGTGTGCTGTCAACACTGTTTTGGTCACAAATCCAAAACACAGAGCTATAGAAGTGGCTATGAACAAAATTAACTCTAGCACAGTGAAAAATCAATGCAGTTCTAAAGGCAGCATTAGCATGTTGAAATAGGTCATGGAAATGGGGCTGGAAGGCACCATGAGTTCATTCAAGTTTTGTTTCACCTTTTCTTAAAGCTGCCCATAATATTAGAGTGCTCTTGCTCTTTTAACTTTGGTAGGAGTGGTACTGTTGAAACTCGTCAATCCCAGCTTCTCTTATCTTCAGGGAGCCTAGAGTTTTTCTTTATTTCTTTGTTAACTTGTTTTCATCTCATCCTTCAGTCATCTAAGCCAAACAAGCCTTATTTCTTAACTGTTTCCTGGTGGGAAGTATATAATAAATAAATGGTGAACGTGTAACAAATAGATAGCTATCATAATGCAGTTAACTGCTTCAGTACATGTCAAACAAGTAGAGCTCATCTTGAAACTTGCATTCATGAGTAAATCTTATTTACTGATGCAATCTCCTCATGTCACAGGCTTTCATTCTTTTTTCTTCAGTATATAAGAACTATATGAACAAGTCAATACGTGCTTAAATCTGTGCTACGATAAGATGCAAGCATATTGCATCTTGTATATCTACATCTAAATGCAATTGTTAGGGATTTTTATTTTTTTAGATTATTTATCCAGAGCTTTTTTTTTTTTTTTTTTTTTTTTTCTGGAGTATTTCACAGCTGTTTTCCCTGGGCTTTGAGATGATGCCAGATTTTTCTCTTGTGTTTCTTAAGTGACTTATGGGTTTCTACTTTCTTTTGGGTATTCTGAACCTAGAGACTTCTGGCATCTTCACAAAGGTGGCTTGTAATGTGAAGTGATGTCAAACTTCAGGTGATATATAGAGCTTTAGTTTTCTTCCCTGCTGTGCAGAGAACACTGACATGCTTGTGTCTATGTTTCCAAGGTTTGCTTTGTAATGTAACTTCTCATGTGAGTACTCACTGCTTGCAGTTTTAACCGCTTTTTGTTTTTGCAACTAATTTCTAATGCACTGGAATGGAACTTTTCAGTTATTCTACTAGTAATTAGAGTTTATGTATGCATAACACTTTTTTTGAGCCAACGTGATCAGACTGCAGTTAGATAATGTCAGCTGATGAGATCCACTGTTTTGATGATTTCAATAGCTTTTTCTGAATGAATAAAGTTTCTCTTTGTAAGAGGAGCCTACAGTCTTTAAAAGAAGTCAGATGCGTGTAGCTGGAGAGTAAGGATTTATTAACAGATTATTTGCTTGTGGAAAACTTGCAAGAATGTTGAATGATAAAGACCAGGAGTTTCTGGAATTGTGGCTTACCTTTATTTCTAGCACTCTTCAGAATGTCATCCAGGTGGGCAATAGAAGGATTGCTTATGGTGGCAGCTGCTGCCTTTGTGCCTACCTGTAAGCTCACTGAGCTAGAACAGAATTTTACAGATGGCACAGGCTATGGAATTGTGTTCTTAAGCCATGTGCAGATAGTTTGATATGATTATGAATAAGAAAATATTTAAAAATCATCTTAAAAACCCATATTCACATACATAACTTTGGTAATAATGGAGGGAAAAAAGGGTATGCTACAGGTATTTAAAAATATTTTTTTGGCTTGCTGGACTAAAAAAGAAGAATATGTAAACAATGATTTAATCCTCTGCTTGTTTTGCAGCAAGACCGCTGGTACAAACCCTGCCTTTAAGGACTACTGTTAATAATGGAACTGTGTTACCAAAGAAACCAAGTGGCTCTTTACCTTCTCCATCAGGAACCAGGAAAGAAACTGTATCACCAGCAGCAAAAAGGTATGTATGCCTTGGAAACATTGTAATTGTTAAATTGAGGAAATATTTAGAAGCTTGAAGAAGACCCATTATGTGGTTTTTCTTACTTTCAAGGCAATAGTCTGAATACTTAGTTTAGAATGAAAAGAGATGGAGTTCATTATAGGAGATTTTAAACTCATTAGGTCTAATTAATCATAATTAAGGTTATTATTCTGAATACTGAAAGAACACACAATGCTTAATCTACCAGTTTCTGTTACTTTCTTGTTGCTGCAGTCTAACGAAGAATAAAGCTTTTCTACCCTGTTGTTTAGTCACATGGCACGAAAAGTAATGCACGGAGTTTCTAATAGTAAGAAGAAAACAGTCTGTAGAGAAACTGTTATCATTACAAATCAGTATGTTACCTTTGGTGATTATCTTAAAAATGTTACAAGAATCTCAAGGAGAAAAATATCTATCACATTTATGCACATAAATCTAGCTTTAGGTACTCATTATTGCTGTTAGATGATTAGAATATGTCTCAATTTCAGTTGTAACCTACAAAATACACATGTGCTGATTATACACCTATATTATAAGAAATGCAACTGACTTGCTTGAGCCAAGTTCAAGCTGCTGCTCTGCTGTGATGTTTGCCTGTTAAGATATACACATGTATTAGATGTCATGGGATTTTTTTTTTTTAAAGTTTCTTTGGTTGTGTGTCATCGTCAGCTTTTTGTAGAGACAATGCTGTAAGGTCTGAGGAAGGCAAGTTGTGGAGATGAGAGGTTTGAAGCTTCTTTTGTAAAAGGTCTCTTAAGGAGAGATGTTAACTAAGTATACTCTGCTCCGTTACTGATTCAAGGACCAATGGTTTTCAGACAACTCCAAATTTTGTTATTGTAGAGAAGCTATTCTATGCAGAATTAAGATTAGAAAGCGTTTTTTGTTTCAGTGTCACACAAATAGAACTGGGCTCCTATGAAATGGGCCTTACTGCAGCTGCAGGCTTTGGCAAGTTTGCCATAGATAAGAGAAGGAAGGTAAATACAATATGAATGTATCCATTATCAGAAATATGTTATCAGAATTTTTGCAAGTGGATGGAAGAATGTGACTTTTAAAGAGAAAATTGATCTGTATTTTAAAAGGAGCGCTATTTTGTGTATTGTGAATTTTAAGGAAATGCACAGATTACTTTGTCTTAATTCTCCTAAATTTATTCTTGTGAATTGAATGCAGAGTTTTAAGTGGTATTCAGTTTAAAACAAAACAGAACAAAAAACAAGTGAGCCCAAGTATTGGCAGGCTTCCCTTGTGTACGTAGGGTGGGACTCACGATTCTGCGCACTTGTTATCCAGGGTTCAACATGGGACTTCCTGCTTCAGCACAGAGTCAGATGCAGGTGAAGATCATTCTGTGGCTTGTGGGGCAATGTCATGGCTCCATGCATCCTTGCGATGTATGGGAATGGCATCCTGCAGCCTTCTCATCTCACTCACTTACTGTCTGGATACCCTCAGTGCTCGTGGGAAAGTCCTTATGGAGAATCCTTGGGGAGTGAGTGTTGTATAACAGCCTTGGCTCATCTGTGAGTGAAGTCTTCCATGGGATAAGGATTTTAACATTTTATTGTGCTTTATCCTTTCCCTTTGTTAAAGGAACTAGGCTGAAGGTGCTTTAAGTATACAGTATGAAAATGTATATGCAGTTTTAGGAAAGAAGTACATATGGGCAGTCTTGCTGTTATAGTCAGAAGCTTGTTACAGATTCCTTACATTTTAGAAATGTGAGATTATTTCAGTCCTGAGAAAAGTCCAGGTCTGTGGAATTCCTATTCCCTTCCTATTCCCTTTAACACTCTAGTATGCTGTACTGATTCAATTTAGCATGCAAAATTGCTTTAAGGCATTTTTGTCTTGCCTGGATATATACTTTGAGGGGAAGGGAGTAGAGTGTTAAACTCCTTACCAATGAATTACTATAGAAACCTCTTAGTAAATTATTCTTTACTGTTTTTAAAAATGAACTTTAAAGTAACTTAAGAGATTTTGTGTTTTCACAGGATAGCATGCACAAAATATTCAGTATTCAAAGGTGGTGTCTTAACTGCTCTAAGAAGCTGACTTGCCACTAGTCAAGTAGATAAGCTCATTAATATGAATTCATTCATCCTTTGCATTTATAATGGACCATTTTACATTTGAGAGCTGTGAGTATGAGTAAAAGTAGAATTGTAGAATGGCTTAGGTTGCAAGGGACCTAAAAGATCATCCAGTTCCAAATCCCAGTGAGAATAGGGGGGTGCAACATGGGAAGTGTAGCAGCAAGGTCAAATAGCTTTCTTTCCTCGGGAGACAGAAGTTGTCTGTGGTAAGAAGCTTTAATGAGCATTGAACAGTTCATAAATGGTGTGTAGTTTTAAGTAACTTTTAAGAACTTTTTAAATTCTGGTTTCTGATAAACAGTCGTGTTTTAACAGTAAATATTAAGTGATGTTTTCAAAGCTTATTTTCAGCTTGAATTATATATATTGTGTATATATATTTGTACATATATGCAATATAGGTGCAGAAAGAAAAATAATATTTCAAAATTTGAAAAGTGAAAGAAAATTAGTAGTATTAAAAAGAAATAGCACCTTTCTATTTGAGTCTTATTTTAAACCTGCAGTTTGCTGCTGTAAATTACAAACATCTGCTAGGACTACTATAACAGGAAAATAACTTTTTTCTTGTGAACGCATTTTCGAAAGAGGCAAACATCAAGGTTAATGGAGTCTTTCCCAGATGTTTCACTCAACACTGCTATGAAAGGGGGATTAAAAAGAAGTAAATTCTGGTTTGAAATATTTGGTTAGGAAGTATATCATAGCCATTTAAAACAGCGTGTAGTGCCTATCTGTATAAACATACACAAATGATCTCTGCAGGGATCAAATGTGCATCCATACGTTCTATTGCTTAGAAATAGATGTGCTTATTGACATGTCTGCAAATACAACCTCATTTGTATGTGTTAGTTAACTCATCTGAACCCACAGATTGGCATGGTGCTCCTCCTTCTTGCTAGATTACCAAGGAGATGCAGTTCAGAGTTCACTACGTTTCTCTGATTTCCCTTTTAATATTTGAAATGAAAATGACTACTTGTGCAGGAATACAACACTGGGGCTGATGAAAAAAAATTGAGACTGAAAGGGTGGAACTAGCAGACTTTTATTCAAATTCTGCCACGTTCTCTGAATGACCTTTATGCAAATCATTTAACCTTTATGCATATTGGTTTTCCATATGTAAAGTGTGTATCTCTGGATATCAGTAGGCTGTTATGGCCTAACATGTTAATTAGAACCAGATCTGTTAAGGCGTTGAGTAACCTCAACTGACTCTGACTTCAATTTAGAATTGAGGGCACCAGCTCCCCTTTGGCATTTAGATGTCATATAGCCAAAACTCGACTATCTAAGCTAAGGAAGGAATTAAATAACCTGAATAGAGCAAAGGCACAAGTACAACACACAGGTCAATCAGGCGATAAAAATGTGGTAATAATTAATGCAATGCAAGACTTAAAATAAAAATGGAAAGGACGATGCTGGTGATATTAAAACCAAAAGTTCTTATCCAGTGCCAGCATGTGATGCACAGCTACACGGCTACCAGGTGCAAGCTGGCTGATGTGAAACTGAAGTGAGTTACAGATGGGCTGGGTAATCAGCTGAAACAGATAATTAGGAATTGCTTGTCTTTGTAAAGTGTTTGCAAGTCTTGTCCCCTTGTCTCAGGGACTTTGATTTTTTTTTTAAATTTAATGTGTTTAATATTTTTAACCCGTGGAAGTCAGAAATTAAGCTATTCTGATTACTAGGTTTTTTTTTTTTGTGTACTGATCTTTATTCTGAACTTCATACATAGAGTAATCATTTGAAAGTTTTGTTCAGCATAAGATGAGCTTTTTCTATCATGAACAGAACTTTCCCTTCCCCCAGCACTCTTCCTTTCAGAAGCAGTGTGGCTTGAAGTTCATTGCTTAACACTAAATTTGCCTCTGGAATGTGTCCAGCACACAGTAGTAATGTTTTGAGTTCCCTATTAAAGTCTAGGTTTTTGTGACTCATCTAGGATAGCTTTGTTTCCAATAGTTGAAGGGGAAAAGAAAATATAAGGGAGGAGAATGCAGTCGGTACCTTTCCCAGTAGGGATGCTGCTGCAGACTGTAGGCTAGCATATACTTTCTCTTTTAGAAAGAGCCAATCAGTCATTCTTTGTTCTTGAGCAGATTGTGAAGTACTACAATGCTGCAAAACTCTGACAACCGAGATCAAAAGGAAGAAGTTGGAACAAAGAAAACATAAAAAGCTTTGTTTGTAGGGAGAATAAAATACTTTAATAAGATGAATTCCTGTTCTTCTAAACTCTAAACACATGGCCCCTAGGAAATTGTTCGGTCTCCTGGAATTAATGTTCTACATTCTGTTCTGAGGGCAACAATGGTTTGCAACCGGCACACGCAAACTCTGTGTCAAACCTTCAGTTTAGACTCCTATTTAATGCTTGACTCTCAAAAAAACTGTTTTTAAATAAAAAGAATATAAATATAAAAATCCTATCCACTGAGCTTCAAGTGGCAAAGCCATTACACTACTTCACTATCTCTAACAATTAAAGTTATTAGTGTGCTTTGCTCGAAGGCGTAATGAAATTAAAGTCGTGTATTCTCAAATTCATTCTAATAGATTCAAATGAGAGTCAGAAGGAGTGCTAGACAAGTCTCAAAATATTAGTATTGTTTCACTACTGTACACTTTTTAGATGTATTTTATTGTAAGAGCTTTCATGTGCTTTTCTCCCGGAAATTTGATCATATATATATATATATATATATTTTTTTTTTTTTTCTGATTTGCTCACTGCAATTCAATGATGCAAGCATGTAAAACATACATGCTATGCAGTGATGTGTATATATATGTATGAAGATTTATTTTCTTGTGTTTATTGCTTTCTTAACAGTCTTCTGTCTCCTAGCTGGATCATCTGTCTGTTTCCTTAGCCTCTTTCATTTTCTTTTTCTGTGTTTTTCTCAGTAGCTTTAGAAACATTTCGTGTATTTGGAGCCTTGCTAAGATTTTGTCATTCAAAGATACATTGGTGTTCTTAGGTGGTTTGAAATGATCAGACACCGGAGCCAATAATTTGCTGTTGTTTATTCTTGCACGTGACCTCATATCTTAAATGCATGCAATGATGTCTTTTAATGGAAGCTTGTTTTAAATGTCTTTTCCATGTTTTATTGTTGCATTCACTTTTTATTCTGCTTTGTTTACGCACCTCTCAATGTGGATTAAGCAGGTCTGTGAATCTTCTCAATGCATGCAAACTGAAAAAGCCTGCTCTAAGGTGAGGGATTCTTAATAGCTTTGTAGTGTTGAAGCTCAATTGCTTTTCCTTCCTATTCTGATTCAACACATAGAAAGTGGCTGTTTTAGTGGCAGCATTAAACACTGTAGAACTGTAATTATTATTCCTATTTTTAACACTCTCATAAATGCATTTAAAACTTATTGCTGATAAACGCATTACTTTACTTATCCAGTGATGATTTCTGATATGTTATCTCCATTCTCTTATGCTAACATCACTTTTACTGTATTTCATTAACTCGCATTCCCATCTTAAGCTTAAAAATGGTGCTAACAAATATTACCTTTTAATTAAAAAATTGAAGATGTTCTCCTTTCATATCACTAATGTGGAAGCCAAATTCTGGAATCCAATCGTGTTCGTACAGTCTTGTAAGTTAAATGAATATTTCCTATCATTTTAAATTCTTCCTCAGGTGTCTGTATGTCTGCTGTAGCCATACTGATGTTAAACACTGGAGAAACCAAAATGTGTATTTGCCAAAATTGAGTTAATGCAATGGAATTAAAATATCTTCCTGTGATCATCTTTTTCTGATCATTCTCTAATATATCTCGCTGGGCTTTTGCTGTTGGTGGAAGTTTAAAATTTGTCAGAAGATAGTTTGGCTAGTTAGCTTAAACACTAATGGACCTAAAATAACTTAAAAGAGTTCTGTTCTTCTATTGTGGTAGAAGTTTTTATACTGATATGAGGCTTCATCAGTAAAAAGATATCATTGCACTTCTAAGCTTTAGGCCTGTTCATTTTTTTTTATCCATCCATTCATCTTTTGAATGTTGATAACTGTAAAAACAAAACCCCAAGCAATATTAAATTAGTTTAAAACTGCTTCCATAACTGCTACAGTTTTTCTAACGTCAGCACAATTTGGTGACTTCCTTCATTAAATTTCAGTGTTGGCCAATACTGTGTCATCTTTCTCTGTTTAAAGAGATGATGTCAAAATAAGAGTTTGATACTGCAAAATCACACAGTGCTGATGTTTTGTGGTAGTAAAATTTAGTGAAAGGGCACAAGCTGACAAAGGTACTTTATGTGGAGTAAAACTTTTCAGTACCATGGCTGCTTTATGTTAGCCTAGAGTGATATTATGGAATGGTGTTAATAAGACAGAGAACTGTTAAATGTTTGTAATATATTATCAAATATGTGGAAGGAATGTTTTCTTTTTTCCCCCATACATTTGGCATTGAGAAGACTTGGGGAGTGTATAGCTGGCTTAGGAAACAGTGATGCCATACGTGACAACAGAATTGAATTTTCACTGCCTTTTGCTTCTCCCATGCATTATTTCAGTCTGTCCCTGTGTGCAACTTAGCATTCTGCTTGCTCTCTTACATCACTCTCTGCCCAGAAACATTTTTGTTTCAGCTTAATCCTCTGAATGGTGCTTGTTCTTAATACAAAAACACAGCACTGTATATCTGCACTACCACTGCACATTCTGGAAAGATTTTTGTCAAGCCACCTGAGATGCATCACATGATGTATCTGCTCTGCCCTGAATGCATGGAGCTTCCTCTCAGAAAAATGTCGTCTTTGCAGTGACTTGAGCTCAGATCTATCCATTGTGTTGTACAGTTTTGTGTTTTGATCGCACAGAAAAGTCTACTTTTCTTCCTTTACTTATGAGGAGTCAATGCTTCTATTTTTTACACTATGTGTGAAGTGAGGCAGTCTGAGAAGCTGACTGAGGTAATACGATAGGGATGGTTTTTAGAAGTTGATGAGGAGGCCTGGAATAGTCCATGGTGATGCCTGAACTGAACCTTATGGTAAGCAGAACACCCTGGAGTGTAAAAGGTAACAGGGCTGGGGTTGGCAAAGGAACTGACTGGAATGAGACTGGGACCTGGAGGGCAGGAGCAGAAAAAGCCAAAATGTTTATATGGACAGACACAACATAGGATGTGGGGAAAGGTGCATAAATGTCCCTGCTCTTTTCTTTGGAGAGTGTAAAGCAAGCAGAAGGCAGAGTTGGGAGAAAGGAGGTGCCAGCATCAAATTCTGTCCAGCTGGTGGTGTGGAAATGATTCCTGCCTCATCCCAAGCACTGCTGCCAGCCCTTCTCTGCATCCCAGGGAAAGGAGTAAAGCGAGGGACCTAGCCTAGCTCACTTGTCACCTAATCCCCTTGCCCCTAGGAAGCATTGCTTTAGAGAAAAGTGTTTTGAACTAATGGAAAACCATAGTAGTTTGTCACCTATGTTGTATGCTCTGTTATACTGCTCCTGTTGTGCCTCATGGTTCTGTCGGAGAGAGCTGGCTGTCTGAAAGTCATGCAGGAGCTTCCTTACAGCCATCTTTGCCAAAGGGACAGTTGAAGAGTGGTAGAAACTTAAGCCTCTGAGATACTACTTATCAGGGGCAGGGAATGTAATCTATTTGTACGTGCAGTGTAGAAGCATGTTTTTTTGACAAATGAATGGAGAGCTAGCTTATATTTTCATAGTTTTTCTTTGGAGTGTGTTAAAACTAACTTTGAACCACAGTGTAACTGATTTTGAATGAAGATGCTGGTTAGCTTGCTAGCGCTCAAATTTTGACCTATTTTTGATGTTTTCTGTTGTCTGCTGATGTTGTATAATGTGCTTTCTTTGAGTTCCTTTCTTTTTGAGAGAATTTTAAAGTGTAGGATGGTATTCAAAGATTTGGGAGGTGATATGGAAAGTAGGTGTTACAGATGTCTGATGTTAGCGTGGCTCTTTTTTTTTTTATAACTGGGCCAAAAAAAGTATATTAATCTCTGTTGCAACAGGTGCTCAGCAGAACTGTTACGTAAGATCTTTAACAAGTTGTTTTCTGATTAAAAAATAATGTTGCTATTTTTATGGCCAGCTTTCTATTTGATACATTTCTCAGGATTGTTTGTCATTAGGTGTGTACTTCTACAAGTTCTACTGTTAAGCTTAATCCCTTTTTCTCATTAGTACTGTGAAGAGAACCAGCTCTGCTGAGCGTGTGTCCCCAGGAGGCCGGAGGGAAAGCTATGGAGATTCCAAAGGGAGTCGCAATCGCACTGGATCCACCAGCAGCTCATCCAGTGGTAAAAAGAACAGTGAAAGGTAGTGTTTCTTGAATGGCCATCTTCATTCTTTTTTGCTTTCTGCTCTAACAGTGAAATTTGTTTCTTCAATTCAGCAAATATTAGAATTTGTTTGTGTTTAAAAAAACAAAACAAAAACAAAACAAAAACAAACAAACAAACAAACAAAAAAACACAAAACCTCTACCAGTTGGTCAAAAATACATATTTTAGGAGACTTCAAATCTTTCTTGTGAATTTTTCTTTTTGAAAAAATCTTTTTTTGAATTATTTCTGCTCTCTAGATGAGGCTTAAAGCAGAATGCATGTCAGAAATCTAAAAAGGCAATATTGAATACTCACCACCTCACACATGTGGAACAAACCTAGTTGATTTATGAGTAATAACTGTCTCAGTTTAAGTCAGATTAATTAAAAAGAGCGTGGCCAGCAGGTCGAGGGAGGTGATCCTCCCCCTCTACTCTGCCCTAGTAAGGTCTCGTCTGGAGTACTGCGTCCAGTTCTGGGCTCCCCAGTACAAAAAAGACAGGGATCTCATGGAAAGAGTCCAGCAGAGGGCCACAAAGATGGTGAAGGGCCTGGAGCATCTCTCCTATGAGGAAAGGCTGAGTGAACTGGGTCTGTTCAGTCTTGAGAAAAGAAGACTGAGAGGGGACCTGATCCAGGTCTATAAATATCTAAGGTGTGGGGGGCAGAATGGTGAGGCCGGACTCTTTTCAGTGGTGAGTGGAGACAGGATAAGGGGAAATGGCTGGAAACTGCAGCATAGGAAGTTCTGCACAGATGTGTGTAAGAACTTCTTTACAGTGAGGGTGACAGAGCACTGGAGCAGGCTGCCCAGGGAGGTGGTGGAGTCTCCTTCTCTGGAGATGTTCAAGACCTGCCTGGATGCCTACTTGTGTGACCTGCTGTAGGGAACCTGCTTTGGCAGGGGGGTTGGACTCGATGATCTCTGGAGGTCCCTTCCAACCCCTACAATTCTCTGATTTTGTGATTCTGTGAATGCGAAATGGAGAAACAGACTTATGTGCAGGCACTATCCAAAGAAGCAGAATAAAGTGATTTGCATCTCTGTGCATTTTGATGGTGCTTCTCGTATTGTATTGACAGTAACAAAAGGAAAATGTCTTTTCCAGGAGTTTCAGAATAGGATGTCTTGAAGATATAGGTGATTTATTGTTTGTGGTGAGATCAATGTTTTGACCAATTGATTCTTTCCCGTATTTCCTAGACAGATTTCACAGTTCCTTATGTACAAAGAGGTGTTAATGGTAGTTTTGAGATTCTCAGATGATGTGGCAAGAGAAACAGTGTTGATGAAGATTACAGAATAATGTAATTCACCTGTTCTGTCTGTGCATGAATGCCTTCATGAGAGAGTCATTGGATTGCTGATGAGACAATGGTAGGGCACAAAACTTCTTGTTGAACTCAATGATGCTTATGGCTCCCTTCCAACTTGGGATATTCTATGATTCCAAAACTTCTTATTTAAATCTCTTTGGCATCTTCTCTCAGTGTGGAGACTGACTGAGGCTCTTGTGAACTAATAGGCAACAGCCTAAATGTGGGTGATGAAATTACTACTAGTTTTGGTTTGAAGCTATCCCTCTCTACTTGATACCTGTATAAAGTGCAATTTATCTGAGATTAGTTTTATATGAAAGCTACTAAAGAAACCAGATGAGAATATTAAATAAATTTTTGATTACTTAAAAGAAGAAAAGATACAACTTCTAGCAGCTACATAGTTGTCCCATAAACAAGTGATGTTAATAATGTATGGTATGCATTATTTAAATGAAATTTCTTAAGGATCTAATTGGGAGCCCATGTTAGATAGCGTAAGGTGGAGCTAGTGTGGCTGATGTTACTGTTAGAGCAATAATTGTGTGATTAGAGAGTTTTCCCAGGAGATAAAAGGCCTGATTTCTTATATCTCATGCAGCCTGCGGATGTTCAGAGCCACAGCTCTTACCTCATTGAAGAGTGTCTAAAGAGAGACTCTTTAGAAGAGTCTGGGTAAAGTCTTCCCCATAATTGCTGCTGAAGGCAGGCAACTGTGCAGAACACAGAGCAAGAGTCATGGGACTAGAAGAAAAATAAGCATGATTCTGTATGCCAGGAGCTAAAGCTGTCCTCCTAAAGCTAACTATATGTGTGTAAGAATGAAGAAGAGAGCATTACTGAACTACTCACAGCCTTATTCATTTCTCGTGTTATTTCTGCTCTCTAGATGAGGCTTAAAGCAGAATGCATGTCAGAAATCTAAAAAGGCAATATTGAAATTACTATTTTTCAACATACTTCTACGTGCAGTTGTAGCCCATTATGCAATGTCATATTGCTTTAGAAAGGTATTTTAAGAAGCTTTAATAATAAAGGATAAGGAAGTGAGGACTGTAGCCTGAGGGTTCCCAGTTCCCTATCACTCTGAGCAAGAGGTAAGTCTTTGTTAAAATTTAGGTAAGTAGGAAATGATTCAAGATCATGAAAAAAGAAAAGGAGCAGTCAAAGTTCTGTCTGGTTATGATTTTTTATAATTAGAAAGTACACATGGCTTGCTTTATTACTGTAATGAATCAGCCCTTTGCATTAACTTGTATAAATCAGCATGGACAATTCAGAACTGGGAGGTCTTGTCTCTAGAAATGTAGCATTTCTGACTAATGCTGCATCTCATAAAGATCTTATTTACTGTAAATATCTTCACTCATAAGAATTTAATTTAATGTTGGTGTTAAAAATGGTAACACATCATGGTACTTATTTAGATTGGCTTTGCGGGCCAGATTGGTGCAAGAATTTTGTTGCATGATTAATATCCAGGCTGGTATTATTAGAAGCTGCTGTACCAGGTGGGCCCCAAATAATTCATTTGTTGGTTGGTTTGATTATTAGATAAATATATTATTTTAACACAGCAGAGTCAAATCAAAGGAAGATGAAAAATACTCAGATGGTTTGTTGTGGCTTCAGTTTCATTTGTAGAGAGGGGGGAATCTTGCTTCGAAAAAATCCTGTGCAAGTATGCAACCAGTTTAGTTTCTCTTTATCTTCCAGCTGCACTTTTGGATGTGAAGTGGAGATTGCATTTCAAAGCTCTGTGGATACTTCATCCTTTTCACGCATCTCTCCACTTCTCTCCACTGAAGTTGCAGAGTTTTCAACTCTTTTGCGATCACTAGGAATGATGCTGTAGTAACCTGATGTTTCAGAAATTTATTGAGTATGAAGAATATAGACCTGGGAAAAAGATAACTGCTTGATACGACTTAATGACCCTTCTATTTCACTAGAAACAGCTCCCTCAAGATTAATTACACAGTGATGGAGGGTAAAGAAAACAAAACAACTGTTATTTCTTGAGATTTCTTCTTTTTGATCAAGATAGCAGGGTAGTACTATCCAGAGAGCAACTCATCTTTTCTGTCTCTTCCTTATCCGCATGTATTTAAGTATTTTTCCCTCACTTTTTCCCAGATAGTTTTCTCAAGACAAAAAGGCAAGCTGATTTAACTTGTCTTCTGCATGCTGCACTGGGAAAGAAGGTGCTTTAATAATGATAGATATGTGTTTCCTGGGTTTCACTGGATACTGCAGTTCATCAGGAACCAATTGGGCAGTTCCAGCTTCTATGTAAACTCTTTGGGAAAGCACCATTCAAATTTTATTTTATCCTTAAGTTCAGAGAGAGCAAAGTCATGAAGCAAATAGCTACATATACTGTAGCTCTCTCTGTGTATACAAAGAGATGTTGTATTTAAGAATATATTCCTAAGTTTTAATGATATCTGTAGGTCTTTTTAGGATGACAAATTTATCTGACTGCAAACCAAAACTTGAGGCAAATGCTCTAGGCCAATTTCCATGTTCTCCTACTAATGCTGCAGAAGGGGAGGATCTGGTAATAGTAGAAAATCTGTATTTGTAAGAATACAAAAAGAAATGTTTAAAAACAAAACAAATAAGTGTTGATATTTGTCATTAAGGAACCATCATGAACTCTGTTTATAATTTTGTCTGCTTTGAGATTTACACTGTAAATAATTGAATTCTATCATTACTTATATAGAAATATATTTAATTTTATATTGCCTCAACAGCTTTATGTGTGGATACTTTGCATGGGCTTTTTAAAATAGAAATTTCTTCTTTATTTTTGCAGCAAACCCAAGGAGCCAATGTTCAGTGCAGGTAGGAACTTTTTAGCATTTTAAAACATTTAAAAATTGTGATAATTTTATTTGCCAATATTCAGGAACTGGTGTTGGGATTCTAAGCATGACACTTACTGGGTATATCAATAATGTATATAGATGTAGTTTTAAAAAAAAAAAAAAAAAAAAAAAGAGCAGTTTTGCTCTACTTTTTATTGGCCCAGCAGGTTTATTTAATTTGGATTCTTTGTAAGAAGACAAAGAAGAAAAAGGCAATGTCTTCTTACCTCAAATGTGTCTTCATTTTGGAGCAATATTAAAGTTCTGTTAATTGAAGTATTACTACATTCCAGTTACGATGCATTAATTTAGTCAAGCTGTACTTGATTGCTCCCTTTAAAGAATTCCATATCTATCCCAATGCCTTGCAATACAATTTGTCAGATTACAAATGAAGGTGTATTGAAGCTATAGTTTTGGAGATCTAGAATTTGTCATGTTTTTTTTTTTTTTTTTTTCCTTGTGTATTATCTTTATTACAAGATTGCAAAAGCAAAATATGAGGTATTAGTGCAAGAGCCAGTCTTTGTCCTTGATGAAGATAAGAAACTGAATACGATGTCTAAGTAATATTTGTCCTGGAAAAACACAGGTTTAAAATAAATCCTTCATTACAATAGAATAAGTAATGGAGAAAATGGCTCATTTATCAATTTTTTTTTCATATTCTTGTTGTTTATAGTTGTGTAACAGTAAGCTTACATTAAGCTGAACAAGAAAATCCCTAGTTTACCGAATGGATTGATCAGCATCCAACAAAGCTCTTATGCCATTCTTCAAGAGTTAGTATGTTAACTGGTTTTGAACTTGGAAATATGTAGAATTGAGTATTTAAATACACTGTGACAATACAATCACTATCTACATTCCTTTCCTGAAAACATTGTTTTAGAAAAAGAAATCTTGAGGATTCACATAGAGTTTGCAGTTCTTGCATAGCATTGCTTACGTGGTCCAAGAGAAGAAAAGGTGTTTGGAATAGTTTTTGTTGTAGCACTTCCCTAGATAAATGTTGGTAACTAAACACATTATACTGTTTCTATCCTCCTTTGCCCTCCTGGGCAAAACTCTTACTGAAATTATTATTTCTAAGAATGTTATACCCGATATTTTAGTTACTGTTAGCATGTAGTTGCATAGTAAAGCTTAAATACTTTTGAAAGAGAAAGGGACTGAACAGTGCTTCTAGGTGAAAGAAAGGAGACGTTTGTCTGTAATGACGGCTCAGGTTTTGTCAGGAAGCAAGGTAGCTCCCAGCAGAGTGCCCCTGGACAGCCTGTAGAGCAGGTGTATAGTGAGGCTGTTATACTGGAACACATCTTTATCTAGCCCTTCTGTCTCTGTCTCTGTAACCACAAGGGAAGCGCCGTGTGACACACTGCAAAGGTAGGCTTCACTTCCAAAACCTCATAGCTCTCGAAGCAAAATGGTGCCAGCGTGATAAAAGCTTTATGTATAAGCTGCAGTTTTGTTACTTGCATGCATTTTGCAGCGTTAAAACTTTTCTGGTTCTTTTGAGTAGAACAAAAATATTATTCCATCCATTATACAATCTACTGAATTATAACCTGCAGGTGCACTGTAAAAATAGTAATGGGTTATAATTGAGTCACGGATTTTTCAGGAGAATTTGAAATAGAAAAAAATATGTTGAGAGAGCTATATGGCAACATGTGGATGTTCACTGTGTTTGAAATGGTGTTCTGCACTTTTGCTGAAATTCATATAGATTTGCCCCTCTGGCTGTTTTGCTGGTAGTCTAACACAATGATAGAAGCCTTGTTTTTTTTCCCTTTGCTTTTTCATATTGAGTAGAACTTAGTTAGATTTTTCTGAATGCTAAGTAAGCAGATTTAGGCTTCCAACTAATTTCTCAGTGCTTTTTGCTCAATGTCATAATGCGGAGTTATATTTGGTAAACATGCCATAGTGTTTTCTAAAATTGCAGCTAAATTGCAGTGTAAATATGCACATTTTTGATGCATGTTTATGTCTGTGATACAATCACAGATTTGTCTTGCTTTTAGAGATAGCTTATTCTTAACGGTTTTTCCACTAATCAGCATCTTTCACCTTTGCAACAAATGTAAAATTTCATTTAAAAAATGTTTATTCCCAAGGCAACGTCTTTTACAGGGTTTCTACTTCTGTGTAGTCATACAGTTTTATGCAATCAGTAGTGATCATCTTTGCTGATCGTACTAGCATTCACGTCTTCTAATTTCGATTCAATAGCTATTAATTTTTATAGTTATTTTCAACAGCAGTTCTAAATTCACAATATTGCAGATGTAAAAGATACATTTGTTTAGAAGTTTCACCACTGATCTGTCTTTGTAGTTTTATTGTCTGTCTTTACAACTATCTTTGCATACAGAGCTGTGCTGTCTTAAAGATTTAGTTAAGAAAAATAGAAGGGGACTAAGAAGATAATATACTTGTATTACTAACAAAAATCAGTACCTGTAAAATTAACATTACCAAAACTTCTAAATAAATATATAGTTCTGTGCCTTGCCTACTCATCCTAAATTCCTGTTTACAGTTAGAGAGAGGCATGCTAGAGACATAATATATTTACTTTGGCCTTGGACACATGCTTTCAAGTGCAATTAATTCCTCTAAAAGTACCTGCTTCTTCCTATTTACTCTAAAAAACAGTTTTGACTGACCAGGTCAAATGTGGACAGTTCCACTGTAGATGCTTAAATGCAAGTTTTATGAGTCCCATGATGTTTTAAGTGAGAAAATCAGCTCGATGAATTAAACTGTCATCCATTCACAGCCTTTGATAAGCACAATCCAGACTTGTCACTGCTGAAAATCTATTAAATTCCAGTGCACTAGTATCAGTAGCATTGGCTTGTGTTTGAAGCTCATTAAATAGATGCTGCATGCGCATACAAATAGTGCTGTAATGCTCTGCTATTTAATGCTCTATCCTCTTTATTTTCCCATACAGATCTATCAGAGTAGATTTTTAATATCAATTCCAGTATTCTGGCACTTCTTAACAGGCTTCATGAACTCCAGCCATCTGTCACTTTTATTATTCTCTTGTTTTGGTGTTTTGTTTTAATATTGTTTTGTTGTTCTCATTATATGTCGTTGTTTTCATTATATCTGTGAACTCTATACACTAGGGGATTTTAGAGAGCCCTAGCTGTAACTTTACTGTGATCTCTCCCGAATGAATCAGCCTAAAAGCAAAATACACATGTATGTAGGTAATATAACGTAGCTATAAGATTACTTTGTTCAACCTATAATTTTTATTCATTTAATCGAAATTTCTGATGTATGCATTTCCAATTAAAATAAAGCCTTAATTTTCAAACTAAAACATAGTATACTTGTAATGATACTTAGCAATTCATAGCGTAATTTTAAGAGTCCTAAAGTGTTAATTTTTTTTCTATTTACATGATTTTGTTACTTTTGCCCTTCCACTTCCTCTGTGCCCACGATTATTCTGTCTAGTAACTCTACAGATGTCACTGACTCCAAAACTGCTTGATTCGCATGAGAACAAGGCTGAATTCCTTGATCTGCCGATGGAGCAGCAAGAGCCAGCACGTTCTGAATGTGGACAAACTTCACCAGAAGTTCACAGGACACCCACTTTGGCCTTGCCTGTTCCCAAAAGTCCTAGTCAGACCTTCATGGCATTTGCCAGATCTCCTAGTTTTATAAGCCCCATGAAGTCCCCAAGTCAGTACTTCCAGATCTGTTATTAATCCCTCCTTCTCCTCCCCAAAAATATTTCTTCTGAATTCAACAAATTATTTTTAGTATTTTCTTTTAGAAATTGTTTACTTGTCAGCCAATTCAGTTTTTGTAGCTTCTCTCCTCTGTCATTTTCCTTTCTATAATGTGCTGTCAGTGTTGTCACTCCTTCTCAATGTTTAGTGATTCTTAAAACATCTTTTTTTGCATGTACATCAGCATGATTTCTTTTACTAACTGTTCATGTTCCTTATTTCAAATGTATCTCTAACACTGTATCAAGTGTAAAGCGTGTCTTTACACTGATATGCAAAGAATGCGACTGAGTGTTGGAAAATACTTCAGATGCTGATGCTCCATTGTAAATATTGATTAAAAAATAAAATTAATTTTAAGTGACATTTCTGTGTTAATTGTAATCTTTGACGTTTTCCCCTTTTGAAACATTTAAAAAAATGTAATATGTAATTTTCTTTAATTGCAGTCCTTAGACCTTTTTTTAGTTCTTCATGACATTGTTAAATTCTAATTCTTTTCAAAACATTTAGAGGAAAAAGGGACTTTACTTTAAAAGAATATATAATAATAATAATCCTGTATAGTAAACATGATTTAGGGGAAAAGAAAGCTGCTTATTTTATATGTTTGTGATTGCATGTCATTCTGTAATTGTAACGCACCAAAGTATTAAGTGGGAAGGGATTGAGGAGCACTGGAGTTCTCCACTGATGTTTTTTTTGGTGTAACTGTAAACATTTGTGACCTTTTGTAGAGGAAGGATATGTAAAAATGTTTCTTCGTGGACGTCCTGTTACCATGTACATGCCCAAAGAGCAAGTGGAATCTTACAATTTGGAAGCAAAAGTAGAACTACCAGCCAAGAGGCTTAAACTGGAATGGGTGTATCCTTTCTGTGTTGGAGAGCTACTTTAAGTCAATGATTTCTTTATGATGTGTTTTAAATAAATTTTAGAGCTGAATATAGCAAATGTAAGATCTTCTTTAATGAGGTATGCTTCATTAGCGAAGTGCAAGGTGACGTTCCATTCGAATAGGTGCTCATTTCTCAAGGCCTGCTGTTCTGCACTCAGTGAATTACAGGGTGGCAGCTGAAGACTTTGCTTAAACTTTGCCTGAAGGTTGAGTTTGAAGCATGCTAATGAGCTGAAGATTAAAGTAGGCATGCTGTATGACTGTAGTGAACAGTGATTATTAATTATGGTATGCATAAAACAATCTAAGGTATATTTTTGCTGACTCTCAGCAATAATTTATCATTTTGAACTGTCTTGTATAAAAAGTGCACCATTTGTTACAGCAACTTCTTATAAGCACAGCTGCAGTATTTGGATAATGCTAGAACTGAACAGTGTCTTGCAATTGATAAGAGCCAGCAATAAAGTCCACAAGACATCAAATAAAATAATACTTGCATTTAGATTTCAGCTGTGCTTAAGCAGCGTAAATGTCAAGTGACCAGAATTTTCCACTGATATCTCTAAGTGGATACAATTACAGAATTCTGACTTGGAAAAAAAATCTAGTGTTTCATCACATAGGGAAATTGTCACCTTTCAGTTTTATTAGTAATAAGAAACATCTACCCTTAGAAAAAAACAAAGTCACATTTGTGTATTAAAAAAAAATAGGTGATTTATGATAAAATATAATCACAAACATCTGTTTGTAAGATCCACTACCTTTAGAGAGATTAAGCCTTCGTAAGGACCTCTATTTTAAGAAAATACTTTTTTTGGTCCTGAGCAGTACAAATAGGATGTTGCTTTGTCTTCATAAAAAAAAGAAAAGCTGCAAATATTCTTTTCTAAGTTGTATAAATAGAACTCCATGTGGTTTCAGATTGCACACAGAATCTCCAAGAGTCCCATTGTATTCGCTGGAGATTAATGACAGATTTAGTAACCATTCTTGCTATTCCTTTTGCAGCTGAGCTTTTGTGGGTCCTACCCAACTCTGCTGGAACTGCATAGATAATGCATACAGAAATAACTGAGGGTCAATTAAAAACCAAAAATATCTGGGCACCACAGATTAATAAAATAGTTGATAATAGAGTAATAAATTCTGCTTGCAGCATTCTGCCATTGAATCATTGTGCGTATATCACAAAACTGATAAACTAATGATGTCTTTTTAAGTTTGCTCAGTCTCCCCCTTAAGGAAGGGGCAAAAGAATGACACGGGGAGTGATAAGATACTTTCTGAAACAAACAAATCCCACAAAAACCAAAATCAAAGTAGACTGCCCTTAGCACTGTATACAGGGAAGCTGATGCTAATATTACAGACTTGCAACAAATGATAATTAGAGTCACGGTTTCAGTCTCATTTATTTCTCACCTAAGCTTACCTAAATGACTATTTCATGGATGGACTGTTGTTGTTGTTTGAATATTCATATGTCCTCCCAGCTGTGTATCTGTATATCCAGCATAATCCCACATTAATGTTTAGTATTAATAGAAAAGGTATGAATTTAGAAATAGGAAGGGTATGAAGTGCTCCAACTAACCCTAAGTGGTTATGGAGGAGAAAAAATATTATGCTGTTTTTTTTCCGGATTTTTTCTTTACAGTTAAGCCCAATAATGCCATCTATGCTTCAAAGTTACGTCAATGACTAGGTGTCTACAGGACTCAAAGAGGAGGAATAGATTAGGGAATAAAATAATGCTCGATTTAGAGACTGTAATGGAGAAAAGATACACTCCTGCTCACATTTTAAGATAATTTGAGGAGAAAGGCAAAAAGGGGAAAAAAAAAAAGACAACAACTACAGATTCAGATAATCAGATACAATCAGATGTGAAGAAATAGAAATGCTGAATGATAAAGTGTGAGGGAGGGCTGGAGCAGAGGTGGCAGTGCCAAGCAGGACATCAGCACTGGGTAGATCAGGGAGAGGGCAGCAATTTGCAGAGATCGTTTGAGAGCAGCTCGTTTGGTAAGCGGGAGGTCTGAAACAAAGGCTGCAGGCCAAGAGAAAAGAAAAGGTCAAGATAACATTTGCTGAAGTGCCAGCTCACCAAATCAAAGTTGACGGCACGAAATCTGAGTGTGGGAAATTGTGAGGAGGAGAGATCAACCCCAGGAGTTTAAATCTGAGGAAAAAGGATGGCTAGAAAGAAACTGAATGTTTGACAACGGCAGTCATGCGGTTGAATGCAGCATTGTTCCCAACAGGAAGAATGGTAAAGAAAGGAGATTTTTCCTAAAGAATGCAATCTTTTCCATGTAATAGCTTTTTCTAGGCACAGTGATTTCTTCCTCATGAAGGTCTATAAAATGTTTTTACCTTTTTAAAAAATTCTATTTCTTACACTAACATGAGCTGCTAATTTGTTACCAACTTGATTATGTTTTGCTGAAGTCAGTGAATGTTGTTGACTTCAATTGGTTGTGGCTTTACAGAGAACAATAAGTTCAAACAAATTTAGTAATGTCTGTGATCTAGAGTAGTATCTTATCTTTACAGACATGTTAGGAATTGATAATAAGTGCTTCATAACTTAAAAATATTTGTTACTTTTTTTTTTTGTTGTTAATTTTTATTTCTTCAGATTTAAGTATCTCAAATTTAAAGGAACTTTGGCTAAAAAATGCCAAATTGGGAATTTAAATGTTGTATTTTTGAATTTTTTTTTAAATATATTTTTAATGTTTGGGCATGCAGTTCATTACATATATTAAAAACAAACATAAGAAAACAGCAGTCAGCTGTTTTTGTTTTTAGGAGTAAAATAACTGTAGTCCTTACATCCTGTAGTCCTGTGCTAACATGGATCTTTTAGTTTGGCTGTGTTATCACTGATTATGGAGGGAATAGTGCACAAATATATTTATGGTATCAGGTGATGGAGGGTTTCAGCGGTACCTTTCTATATATCCATTGTGGCCAGATTCTCCATAATGATTGAATTACATTGCTCTTCTGTTTTGCCAGGATTCTGCTAATATTGTTCCTCTCTTTTACCATAAAAAGGGAAAGCCAAAATAGTTGTAGTCCCTGATGACTTTTCATAAAAATAAAACTACGTAATTTGACTGAATTCACATTCAGTCTAAATGAGATTATTTCTGGATTAATTCCAGTTAGTTTATTGAATTAATTTTAAATTAGTGTTGATATGATGAGCATCAGAATCTGGGCCGCTGCCTTTCAAATGCTACAAAAATAAATCAGATGTATGATGTAACTGTTCTATGTTTTTTTTATCCATCTGGTTGGTAATGACCAGGATAATGAAATCAATCAACCTGAACAAAGGATAATGCAGTCCCCCCTAATGTAATGCAGGGAGATGTACTGAATGGCTTACCAGTGTTTCCATCAAGTCCAAGTTTTTATTTTGTCAACCCGTATAAATGGTAAACACACTTGGGACAGCATTGGAATTGCTGTGCTGTCTTAGTCTCGCATTTAGAAAATTTTGGAGGATACTGAAAGGGTGCTATGGCTACAAAATGCTGCCTTTGTCTTTTCTACTGTGTATTTTTTTTTATGTGATATGTAGATTTTCAGGCACTCAAGCAATGAAATGCTTTGGCTCTCTCTACTGTTCTGGAGTTTTTTAAGTGATAAAGCTGTGCTCAAGCGAGGAGAGGCCAACTATCAGGAATTTTGTTTCATTTTTCCTTATTTTTAACATTCTTAATTCATAAATAACGTTACTGCAGCTTGACAAACATGCTAGCTATGGATATCGGGGCCGGGACTGTCGCAGTAACCTGTATCTTCTTCCAACGGGTGAAACTGTGTATTTCATCGCGTCTGTAGTCGTGTTATTCAACGTTGAAGAACAACTTCAGAGACATTACACTGGTCATAATGATGACGTGAAGTGGTGAGTTACCTATTACACTTCAGATTTCTTTTCTCTCAAAACAATATCTATCCTGTAATACTTCATTATCTGTTAAGGTAGTTTTGAAAATTCAAATGATGTAACCTCTCAAGTCAGGCATATGTTGGTTCTGTATGCCTAACAGTGTACTTGGACAATAACACAAAGGTCTGGCACCCATTATAAAGGTGTATTTACTTGAGAAAACTTACTTGCTGTAACTTGCTCTCTTTACATCAAAAATACAAACATGAAGAAATCTGATCATAAATCTAATTTTAATTGCTGTTTTTGGACTAATTAATTATTGACTAATTTAGGTTCCCCTTGCTTCCTTTTTCAAGTAGGATAGAATTATTAATCTTCATATACGTTCTTTCCTATTTTCCTCAGCAGTTTTTGAGCATGTCTGTACCATGGCAGGTATCCTACACACTGCTTCAGAGCTATCCAGTCTGTCTGCCATGCAGGCACGCCAGCTTGGGCTTCAGTGATTTCTGTTTTCAAGCTTACAGGTGCTGGATATCAGGAAATATCAATATCATTGAATTGGCATGTAAATACATGGTTTATCTTGACTGTATTCATCTACTTGCTGAGAAAGAGCACCCAGATTATCTGATGAGCCCTAATGTATGAACTGAGCTTGACATCCCTTCTTTAAATTTAACTTTATGAAACAGCTGTTATCCATGAATCCCCAAAATAGACCTGATAATCAAATCTGTGTTGTGTGTTTCATAAAACTGAATTATTTGTATAATCTAATAGTTTTACAAGGAGATTTTAACTTGGACTTGTTCCATCTCATTTTTTAGTTTTTCTAACTCTTCAGAAGTTTCAAATCTTTCTTCTTTATGAGAAAGAGGGATACAGTTCTCTGTTAAAAAGCTGGATGAATTATTGTCACCATTCTTTTCTCAGGGTATTTCGTGTGTAGAACGGTATGCAGAGCAGCTGAAGTGAAAAAAGAGTTAAGATAAAAATTTAGGTGAAAGTGGACTCTGCTCTTCCTTCTAGGCTGCTCTTTAGTACAGAATTTAGTACAGAATTTAGTACAGACTGCTTTTTCTTAAAGATTTTCTTCGCTGAGTACAGTGTTAACAGTTCTAATTTTAGAAAACAGTCTGATTCTTAATTTTTCAGCATTACTATCTCTCAGTAACTACAGGACTTTTTTTCTTTTTTCCTAACCTTTTGAAGAAGAATTTGGTGTCACCCCATAAGAGCTGCTGAATATCTGGTCAACACATTCCGTTAAGTGATTTGTCGTATGTTTGAGTGAATAAGTGTTTGATCTGAAGGACTGTCTCTAGAATGTGCTTACCTTAATGACTAGACCATCATATTTTTAATAAAAAGCATAAAAATAATTTAGCCAGTTCTGGTTTCATGCTTTTAAAATGTTGATATATATGTTTGTCTAACTAAAATAAGGCTTTTTGCTTCAGTATCTGGTAAAAATTTGATTTAATGTATAATAAATGAATTTAATGGCTGTTTCTCTTCCCTTTTCAGCCTGGCTGTCCATCCTGACAGGATCACTATTGCAACAGGTCAAGTTGCAGGTACATCCAAGGATGGAAAAGTGAGTAACCCCTTTGTTGACATACCACTGTGTTTATTTCACAAGTATGTATAACTGACAAGATACATGTTATATCCTTTTCGTGTTGCATTTGAACTGGTTTTAAATGGTGGAGTTGAACAGAATTAAAATTTAATTTGAGAATGCCTCTTGCACAAAATCAAGTTTAATTCTATTGCATTATCAAGATCAGTCAGTCATTTCTGGTTCCATTACTTATACAGAGAAAGGAAATTTGGGAGCTGGTCTCTAAAAGAGGTAGAAAAGGATACAAGGGAAACCTGAGAATAAAGACGGAAGTGGGAAAAAGAAGAGAAGCAGGGGGGTTTCATTGAACATTATAGCACTTCATTCGTGACCACAGCTACCAAGACAAAGTATAAATAAAATGGACACCTTTTTCCTGGGGAAAAAAATTTCATTATCAAGACAAAAAATGATTTCCTTATTATTGTCTCTACTGTGAAGCTCACTTACAAGCTATAAAATTATTCAATTTGTTACTTATTCTTGCTTTTAAGACCTAAGACAAAATGAGAATGAATGAATACAAGCGGAGGTAGGAAAAGGGTGAATAAAAAGTTTCTGTGTAATATGCAGCTGATTCATAGTGCTGCAAAGTTTTTGACAGACATCAAAGAGGAATTGTAAGGGAAGTTTTAAAAATCATGCTTATATTGAGGATTTAAGTAACCGACAAAAACAACACCCACTATGATATTTATCTAAATATAATATTATCTAAATTATCTAAATACAATATTCTGTTACTCGCTTGGCTTTATTTCTGTTGTGTGCTGGGGAAATCTCTGGTATTTCTTTTTTTGAGCTTCATAGATGCTTATGTTTATGACTGTATTTGTGAAATAAAATCTAAAATTTTGATGTATATGGGTAATCCTATGTAAAAGTCATTTCTATAAGAAAAACCCACAGAATTAAATATAGCTTTTTTCCTTTTTCATTAAGAGGAGGGCAAAAAAAAGGTTCTGTGTTAAATTGCTAGCTGTTTTGAAGATGAAACTTACTCAGTGTGTGCTTACAGGGGTTGCCCTCTAGTGGCTTTGAGATACATTTTCTTCTAGTCATTGTGTATGCACTGGGGCTCCTTCTGTGTTACCGATGTCTGCAACTGGGGGGAGGGAAGCGCATAATTTTCATGGATGAGCAGGTGTTCTTGGGCCATTATAGGTACATTAATTTGGTTAGTAGGAAGAAAAACAAGCAAACAACTTAGTAATTGTAATTGTAAAGAATGATCCCGAATATATATAATTCTCTCCTATGGCTATTCTTATGACATTGGCATTAATTAGTTTGGAATTTCTTAAACTTTTTGCACTCGCTCTTTGATGTAGATTGATCTAGTGGTTGACAAAACCCTGCTCATGTCACGGGGGTTGGAGCTTGATGATCTTCAAGGTCCTTTCCAGCCTAAGCCATTCTATGATATGAATTATTATGTTTGATGATCTTGGACCTGCCAGTAGGTCCTGTGTTGCAATGCTATCAATAAGTTTTCCCTTTACAGACACTTGAATATTCTTCATTAACTTCTGTGATCTAGCAGACATGGATGAGATTTGATATGTTGTACACTCTGGAAGGTCAATTCTAGATATTGGCTCTAGGCATAGTAATGAGCAAATAATTTATAGTGTATGTGGTCAACTCTAGACAAGTTCCAGTAGCTTTTATAACTTGTATTAAAATGTTTTTTGGATGCATTCACAATTTTATTTTTAATCCTGATGTTTTTGTCCAAAATTGTTTCAACAGTTATGTCTGTGTCTATTTTTACAGCAATTACCACCACACGTACGTGTTTGGGATTCTGTAACTCTGAACACGCTGCATGTCATTGGAATGGGGTTTTTTGACCGAGCTGTCACTTGCATTGCTTTTTCTAAATCTGTAAGTAGAGTAAAACAATATTCAGATTGAGAATGTTGGCTAAACAGGTCTATGGAGCCTTGCAAATTTTAGCTTCCTTAACAAAACCAATGTCCAAACTTTCTTTTAGTCTCTTTTCTTAAGCTGCTTATTTAGAGGAAGAGAGCTTACAGTTGTTTCCAGCAATTTCTGCCATTATTAAAGTTAGCAATATTTCAGCAGTCTTAGAGGTCTACCTTGTGCATACCCTAACATGGAGTCAATTTCTTCAGGGACAGATGTTTGTAGAAGAACTTATGTTTTTTCTTTAATCATCTAATTGAGATTCTCCCTCTGTTAAATAAAATTAAGTTACTTTCTTAGTGTTGTTTTTTTTCCTCCCAGAAACACTAATGAAAGACCTTTATATTGGCCTGTGCCTTAGATCGTGGACTTAGAAAGTGGGAGTACCATGGGAGAGGCAAAATCTTTCACTTGAAAGCAGCAAAGGCATATGGTAAAGGGCATTAAAGAGTTGTAATCAAGTGGTTAGCCTCATGGCAACATACTTTAAATTCTTGTCCACCAAGATGAAAAAAAGATGACATACGTGGTATCTAAGTCCTGTATAAAAACATGAGTTTGTAAACTGTCACACAAGTTTAGAAAAGAGTGTATATATTGCTGTCCAATTGTCTCATTGACATTTCAAAAAAAGAGAGGAGTAAATTATGTGTTTCATAGGCAAAATGTACATCAGTGAAAGTTTCCACAAGTACATGAAACTTATTGGTGACAATATTTTATAGGAATTAAAGTGTGGAGTAAATTGGGAGAGCTGAAGGTGAAAGAATGCAGATCAAGATCAGCTTTGGAGGATAATGTTTGCTTTATAGTAGAGTATTGTTATTGGCAGATGTCACAAGAAAGTGAGTGTTTAATGTGTTTATGCTGTGATTTCACAGTCATAGCATTGTTTCAAGCATCACTTCCCATTCTATAGCAGTGTTGCTTTTCTCATTTCAGACAGCCCTGTCTTCAGGCTGCTAATTCCTGTCTGTCTCCTTTTGGTTTGTGTTGGCACAATTATTTCTGTAGCAGTGTCTGAGATATGTACTAGGGAGCTAATCCATCACAAAAGCAACCAAGCAAACTTTTATGATACAAAATGAAGTAGTTTGTTTGGGCCTCTTTCATTCTTTTTCCTCCAAAACCAATCTGTTCCCTAAACAGGGAACAGCCCTGTTGATAGCCCAAACTTTTGTGCTGGCAGCAACAAGTGGCTGTGCTATGTGTGGCAGATACAAAACTCTCAGAATTGCTGCCAAAGGAATGCTTGTGTAACCATAGGCTTGTTCTGTTCCAGCAAGCTCAGGTGCAGTCAAAGCTAGTGTGGTTAATACCACCAACAATGCGATAAATATGCACGTCTTACTGCTTTCCAACCTATTCAAATATCTCTTGATTATTTATTCTACTATAGCCAGAAAACTAGGAATTAATCCCTCAAGATAAGAAAAAATGGTCTGAATGCTACCTTTCTGTATAGCTGGAAAAAGATGTCAGTGGTTATACAATTGTTACTACTGAGACCTGTGATGTCATCATCTCCCCTCGGTTACGCTGAGTATCAGTTGGATCTTCATCAAGTAATCAAGAAAAATGGGTGTGGAGAAGATCTAGCTAATCTGGTACATGAAGAAAGGCTAAACTGATTAGGACTGTTAAGATTAGAAAGGCTGACAGAAGACCTAATTATGAAAAAGATGTCTGTCAGAAATAAGTCATTTATTTTCTGTTTTGTTCCCTAATTTTGATCCATTATTCATATTTAATGAGTAAAATCATTCCCTGTATCCACAGCAGATCTGGCAAGAAGTAATTGGCCAAGAAACAAACTCAGTATAATCATCAGGAAAAACCTCAAAGGTGCAGATGATGATGTGTAGTTTGCTTTGGGAAGATCTGTCACTGAATTTTTAGAAGGAGACACCTCATTCCTTATGAAATCTGATTTTCTGCACTTTGCAAGCGTTCCTCTTCTAGATCCCTTTTAAAAGTCCAGTGAATAATTACATTTCAGGAAGTTCTCTAGGATAATTAGAATTGCAGCAAACTGGTAAATAAGTCATATTCATCTATATGTATTTAATTATTTTGAATGTTTTCCTATATGTTTCTAATGTTTATTGGTTGCTACATTAATGCTACATTAATGTTTTCCATGTTTTGCAACAGAATGGAGGAAGCAGCCTTTGCTCAGTGGATGACTCAAATGACCACGTGCTTTCTGTGTGGGACTGGCAGAAGGAAGAAAAGCTGGCAGATGTGAAGGTGTTGCTATAAGATATTTGTACCAAGCTCTTACGTGTAGATCAGAATTTTTTTTATCATAAAATGTCTTTTATAAAGACATTGTGCCTTTTTAGCACTTTCCATTTTATAAAATCAAAGAACATGAGGAAAGGGAATGTTTCTTTTCACTATTGATTTCCCAAATACCTTTTTTATTAAAAATGAAAATAAAAATGCTGTGTTCAATCTTGAATTTAGTAGAAAGGCCTATGCCTCAATGGGAAGACAAAGTGCCGAAAAGAAACATCTTAAACTAAGTTTCATAAAGAGCTACGCACTAGCTGACGTAGTTTTGAAGGATAACCTTAGATACTAACTTAAAAACACAATGTCTTTTGGCTGTTTTTCTTCAGAATATTCTATTAAAACACCTTAATCTACTCTGACAAATAAGAGGCTTAAAAATTTTTCTTGTATGAGGAGTTGATCAATTTATCTAACTAGAGAATAATTTCATCTTTGGTTTTTTTGAGTTTTAAATTTTGATACGCTGTTTTTCTTTTTCCTTTCAAGTGCTCTAATGAGGCTGTATTTGCTGCAGATTTTCACCCTACTGATACAAATATAATAGTTACTTGTGGAAAATCACATCTTTATTTTTGGACGCTAGAAGGGAATTCCCTTATTAAAAAGCAAGGATTATTTGAGGTAAAATTTATTTAATTTTGTTTATACTAATTGTACAATCATATGGAGGTAAGGTTTGAGGAAATCAAAGCAGCATGATCATGATTAAACTTGAAACTTTATAGAACTTTAGACTGCACTTGTGTTATCATCAGTTATGATGAATAAGTCTTTGGAGGGCAATGTAAAAGCAGCTTGAGCTTCTTTTCAGGCCTGGTAAGTGCTGAAATAATTTCTTTGCCCACTGGATGTTTGCATGGATTGTCACTACAACGAAATTTAGAAATGCAGTTACCATTCTGTTCCTTGTATTCCTTTTCATATATTCTTTATAGTGCCTAAAAATAAAATAGTACCTGTAAAATAAGATTACTTTAAAACTCCTTATGCTTAACTCAAGCTAAAAGAGAAATAGAGATGTCTTTTTAAATTATTTTTTTAATTATTTGATTGGAGGGAAGACAATCTCCCCCCTAGTGCAGTTATAAATTCTGTGAATATCTTCTGACTTACTTCTGTTCTGCTCAGATATGTAGGCATACGTAATACAAATCCAGACTGAGCTGGATGCTATTTGATAAATATTTTCATTTCAAGGTCTTGATAAGGCTTTATTCTTAAATACAGACTAAGCTTCACAGCAGTGGCATGCACAAAGGAGCAATGTTTGCAGTGACTGTAGATAACTACAGTAGGGCCCAGTTAACTGCTTGTGGAGTCGTTAATTGCAAGTACAGTTAAAAAAAAAAAAAAACAAAACTGTTTAGCTATGTATGACCATGTAAACTAGCAGTCAATAAACTTTGTAAATAATATCTTGAAACATTATTAGCTTGTAAAATTTGTCCTCTTATACATTTTTTGCTATTTGTTGCTGCCAGCACTTTAAATTCAGGGTCTCAAAACAAAATTTCTGTTATCAAACCTTAGGATTCTTTCAAGAGATGATTTCTTAGGCTTTATATTGCAGCCAAACATTCTCATAATACTTGTTGTTAAAAATACTCGTAACAAAGCTTGCATTCATCTTTGGCCATTTCTAAATACTTTAAGAGTTTGAGATATGGAAGTAATTCTGTTCATATTTGAACGTTCCAGGTCTTGGTTCAGGCAACCTCACTGGATGCATCCATAACTTGTAGCTGAACGGTGTCATTTTAGGACTCCATCCTCAAGTGATGTCTTTGCTCATATTGACTATTTAGACTGTAGGAATGTTCTTAACTCCATCTGATTAATAGTAGAATTATATAAGACTAAACTAAATGACTCAAATGCATACAGTTAAGAATGGGTTGTGTGGTGCTGTGAGTGTATATTTTTCATAACCATACAGAAACAAGAGAAGCCAAAGTTTGTCCTGTGTGTGACCTTTTCTGAAAATGGTGATACTATTACAGGAGACTCGAGTGGAAACATTTTGATTTGGGGGAAAGGTAAGAAAAGATTGAAGTTAATAGTGAAAATTTATTATAAACAACTCTGAATTTTATATTACACTTCAGTGTATTCTCATTTTAAGAAGAATAAATTCTGTTTATCTTTTTCTTTGTAAAAACCATTCCAGTCTGAATTCTCCAGCTCTTAAAAAACTTACACCTGACTGCCGCAACACAAAGTTGTGTAGAAATGTTCCTTGTGATCAAATGTTGAATCACAAAGCTTCACTGGTAAATAAGAATTTTAATGACAGTAAGAAATGTCAGGAAAAATTAATTTCCTTAATCAAGATGATAACAAGAAACACTGTTAAACATAATCGATGATCTCAAACTCTTACTTATGTCACCACTCTGTATTGTGTTTGCAAAAATTATGCCTGTTGACATATCCTTTAAAGGAGAACAAATAGGTTTGTTTCCTTAGGATGCCAGGTTAAAATATATGCATGTGGAATTGAATTCTGCAGCTTTATTTCAAAAGAACAGATGAATAGGACAAACTTCTTAAGATACATTTTCTAGTAAGAGAAGACTATTTTAAGCAGCAGAAGGCAAATTCTGCTGGAAGACAAACAGTAGCGATATCCTAAACATTTACTTAGTATGTGAGATGCAGTGCATAGAAATAAGGAGCATCCCCTAAAGGAAGCTTATTAGTAAAAGAGTAAGGAATATGGATGACAGCGGCTCCTTGCTTACTTTGTGCCTTTTCCCAAAGTACATAAAGTGAAGGACAGACAACCTGGAAGCAACACGGTGAATCAGTTACACAGTTGGACCTTACTCATTTGTTTTTGTAGACTTTTGCCATCTGAGGACTACTAGCTAAGAAGCTATTAGTTTTCTGTTTGTGCTTTTGGGTAGTTGGTATATTATGGCACTGTTGCGGATGGAGCTGAGTGTTGTTTTTGAACCTCAGTTTCTTTTTTTTATTCTCCTTGTCTTTTTCCTTTAAACCAAGACATTTGAACACTGCAATGAAATTAAGAAACTGTGTAGTCCCTCCCCTTCCTGCTCTTGGTTATTTTGGACTGACAACAAACAAGGGAGATAGTGGCAGCTGCTGGCGTGGCAGGGTCAGTGCAGTGCTCAGGTGCCAATTTGCTTCATGCCAGTGCTCTTTTCTACTTTGGCTGCAGGTGATCTATCCTGACCCCGTCCCAGAAACAAAAGGGAATTACTTTCTATCTCCTCACCTCTGTTGTTTTTTGGAGTTGGAAAAAAAACAAAACAAACAAACAAAAAAAAAAAAACAAAAAAAAACAAACAAGCAAAAAAACCCCAAACGCCACCACCTTTGTTTTTAATTTCTTACTTTAGTACAGCTTAGTGCAACTAATTTTCTATGTTTTTGCTGTTTTTCACTCAGAGCTTTATGTTCAGGGCTGGACTGATCCCACCAGTACAGAGTAGCCCTAGGGAGAAGTTCCCTTATTTGAAAGCATTTGTAGCTGACACGTTGTGTCCATAGGTGTGGCTAGAAGGAAATGTGATTCTGTGGCTGACAAAACAATTCTTTCTTCCTAACTTGCACCCATCCCTCACTTGGGCTACATTTAATACATTTTTAAGTAACAGAACCACAAATAATTTATTTATATTTCATAACTGTAACAATTCTCAAGTTAGAGATGTTTAATGTAGTTGTTTTGGAGGTGTATTGATGCTAAATAGGTACTTGAAAATACTACATTAATCAATAAAGAGGTACTGGCTCTCTTGGGATGTGATTCAACACCTTATGCTAGACCAGAAAAGTCTTGTCGCCTTGTCTTCAGTACAAGCAAGGTTTCTGATGGTTTCTGATGACTGTGAGGTGTCCTTGGATGATAAAAAGTGATTGGGTTGTTTCGTTGTTAATAATGTGTGTAGTGCTACTTCAGATCAAACATGAAGTCAGCTTCCCAAGAATAGCGTTAAGGGAACCTGTTGAGCTTTATTTGTATTTGGCTAGGAGTATGAATACTTCTTATTTTTGCCATGCAGGAGAACATATTCTTAGGACTCATGTAGTCTCTTTTGTGGATATGAGTGTTTTGGCACAACACTCCATTCCTACCATTAGCATTCTTTAGGTGCAATCCTTGGGGCAGGTAGAGAAATGGAGAAAGAAATAAAGCCCGGGGAAAAAAGAGCTATTAAGCTGAGTGCTTCACTAGCAGTGTTTCTTCTCCTTATCCAGGCACCAACAGAATAAGCCATGCGGTTCAAGGGGCACATGAGGGTGGAATATTTGCACTCTGCATGCTGCGAGATGGCACGCTAGTGTCAGGAGGAGGAAAAGACCGAAAGTTAATATCTTGGAATGGAAATTACCAAAAACTTCACAAAACTGAGGTGAAATCACCTATCTTTAAATTTACTCTGTTACTCAAACTGAAATTCAAACTGCCTTTTGAAATCATTTTCTTTCCTTTCGGATACGCATTCTGTGAAGAAACAAATCCACAGTAAAATGTGATATCCTCTGATAATAAGCCTGTGGTACCTAATAACCTGTTCACCTTTTTTGGTATTCCTTGATATTTTAAAGTTTACATTTTTCTCTTGCATTTTATATTGGAGGCTAGTAGTGAATCTTTCAGAACCTATGCTGCAATTAAAGGCACATACCTTGCAGGTGTACTGTATACAAGTGATATAAAGCCTGATAATATCTCTGAATGAAAACACTTAATCTGATATCATAGTTGCAGTTAAAACATGATCAAGTTAACGCTGCGTGAAAGAACCTTTTCTCTTTGAAATTATTGGCTTATCTTTACAAATATAATGTTCTATAGATAAGAATTGTTTGATGCAAGCTGCTATAAACTTCTGGAAATCAAGAATGTATATTCCATCCATTTTGTTTCTTCGCTGTGCAGCACTTTAAAATGCATTTGCTAGGCCATATGCCTTTAAGAAAAAAAGTCATACTTGACAAATCATCTTATAGTCTGACCACTATGTTGTCTGTTCTGAACGCAGATTCCAGAGCAATTTGGTCCAATAAGAACAGTGGCTGAAGGAAAAGGTGATGTTGTGCTAATAGGAACTACCAGAAATTTTGTCCTACAGGGGACACTGTCAGGAGACTTTTTCCCTATAACCCAGGTAAGCTGTTGCCTTTCAAGTCTTTAGGTATGTAGTAGCTACAAAAGTATGGAGTCAACTATAAGTTTCCTAAATATGAATCTATTTCATTTGTGATTACAGTACTTTTGGCAAGAAATGTAACTTAATAGTTATTGCTTTGGACAGATGCTAATATCGTTTTCTAATGTGTTAATACATAATTTACTCACCTTAAACTTTTTTAAACATGCTTAGCTTTATTGTTATTGTCCTCATTTAAAAATGTGTTTGTTTGTATAGGGTCACACTGATGAGCTGTGGGGACTTGCAGTCCATTCCTCTAAACCTCAGTTCTTCACTTGTGGACATGACAAACACATTACCCTCTGGGATGCTACGACTCACCGTCCTATCTGGAACAAGATTATAGAGGTACAAGTTTTTAAACGCAAGTTGACTCCTACAGCGCTTCTCAGTTTGAGTTTTTAATACAATTATTGGTGTGAAGTATCTTAGTGTTAGCTCTAAGAATCAAAAGTGGGTGTAAAAATTTTTCTGAAAGTGGAGGACTATTAAAACCAAAGTTTTTATGCCCTGGGTTGTGTGGATGTTTGTGCTGCATCACGTTGAGGTGTGTTACTGACTCTCAAAACTATTTTTTTTTTTTTTTTTTTTTACTAGGAAATGTTAGGAAGTATTTATAATTTAAAAGTATTTCTGATCTGGTTTGCACTTGCTGGTAATAGTGAAAAGCAAAGAAGGAAAGAATCCTTTGGTGTCTTTTTTACTTTTTATCTGTGTTCTATATTTTATTGGGATTTTAATACATTGCATCCACAAAAGAAAACACATTTTTTGGAATGTATTGTCATGTCTCTGGTATCAGTTTCATGTCTAGGTACAGAATACAGAGTATAGACTTGGTTTTTTGTGGTACTTAGGCACTCATCTGCTCATATGCACACTCCTATTGGCTACGTGATAACACGATCTTAATTTTTGCATGGATCTTCAGGAACAGATTTTTTTGAACAAATTTTTTGACACCAATTCTATCTCTAAATATTTATCCAAAAGACAACATTATTTTCTCCCAGAGACTGAAGTGATGCTTTTGTTTCTGATTTGAGATGCCACCGTTGCTTTTTTTCTTTTCCTCTAATCAGTCTTCTATTCACATCTTGTTATAGGTGCATTCTTTGGAGATGAGTATACTGAACAGTATAATCCAAGCTTTTTTTCTTTGTGTTTCTTATGTATCTTCTGTATAGTGGAAAAATTGTTTCAGGAAAAAAAAAGAGCCAGAAAATGGCATGCATATGTATATAAAATACTCAGGTCTACAAATAAAACTGTAGCCATTAACTTACAGATGAACCTCATATTGCTTTCTGTGCAATGTAATAAATAATTATTAGTTCACATGAGGTTTCAAAACTCTTAACTATGCAACTTTTTTCATGAGAAATTTGCTCATTATTCAGGCCCCCATAACATTTAAAGTTAAAGCTAGTACTGATAATAGTAAATACAGTATGTGTGTTAATGCAAGAAGATCGAAAGTCTTAACAGAGTGCTATTTGCTATACTGTCTTTTGTGGTATCCTGTACCAATTGTATGCATTTGTTAAATCACTCTTGGGGATGCAGATAAAGGTGTTTATTCTGCCCAAACAAGGTCGTATGTTCTAGGACCTGTATTTTTGTTGACGTGAAAAGCTGCTGAATTAAATTGATTGAAGAGTCCGAATCAAAAGTTCTGCTGCTCTAGAAATTAAGCAGCACTTTCATAGGTCAGTGCCTAGGTTATAAAGACAGTTTGGTGCAAAGAAATTAAAGAAATAATAGTAGTTTTCTTATTAAAATGGGAATCAAAAATGCTAAGAGTTTGGCTTGAGTGGCAGACAGGTAATTATATTTTCTTATCTCCTGATCACTTTAGGATTTAAGATGTGATAATGTGATTTAGACTTAAAAATAAATTACCTTGCTTTAGTCCATAGGAATAGTGCAGGCTCATTAAATCATGAGACTTGCTAAAATCTCAATGTGTTTGCAAATCACATTATTACCAAGATGCCAAATGCAACATAAAATTATTACTAGCACCCTTAGATTATGAAAATCATTGATAAGTTAAACCAAATTGCCTAGGGCCCATTCTGGTAGGCTCCCTAGATGTAAAGGTATGGTTTTATGCATACAGCCTCTATAAAGCTTAAGGAATAATGGATCAGTATTTCTGATATATTTGTTGTGACAGGAATGTTTTCTCAGGCCTGTAATCAGAAGAGAAGTGCAAAATTTGGCACTTTGCTCTCCTGTATTCTAAAGAGGAGAGCACTTACAAGTAATTATCTCATTACTTGAAGATGAGAATTTGAACGGATCTATTAGCCAGATAAGCAGCTGTTTCAGGAACAAAGCAGTCATCAGCTCAAAAAGGTCAAAGTTTCTACTGGCTTATCCATGGTGTCCTCTGAAAAGCAGGACTGGAGTGCAGCTGATTATGGCTTCCCATGAGCTTTGATGAATATGTAGCTGTAGTCTTGCAAATATAAAGCAATCTCCTAGAAAATTTTTACTGAAATGTTTAAGAATTGCTTTGCTCACCTTTATTTATTCTTTTGAGAAAGGCTGATGGCAACAGCGGTGGGTCCATTACATCGGAGTTGTTTTTTCTTCTCTAAGTGCATACTGTTTGAATAAGAAAAGAGTTATTTATCTATCTTGACAATAATCTCCTTTTTAGAATTGCATATAAAAATAAGAAACTCAGTTTGTATCCTAATCTGCAACTAAGCTGTAAGAGATGCATACTTTTGAGTTATATTCTTGCTTGTTCATTAAGGCATCAGGTAAACTGCAGCTTTGGTAATTAGTTCTTAGGTCAACTCTAATTTAACAAGCTATTTTTGTCTCTTACTTGTTTGTGATTTGTTGAGAAGTTGCCAGTGCCAGTGTTGTTACTATGAAATCTTTTGACAAGTTACTTTTGGATTAGACAGTGAAGAAAACAGTAGCCTTGTATAGAGAGAAAAATCTATTGGGTAATGTTTCAGTCAGCTAAAAATGGTATTTTTTTCTTCTCAAATTTCTACTTAAAGAAAAAATGAGAAAGAGAAGCTTACTCTGTTCCTGCAGAAGATAACTAATTTTGTTCTTTGTTATTACTTGGACTGCTAAAAACAAATGTTTCCTTGCGCAACATTTTAGGATCCAGCACAGTCTTCAGGTTTTCATCCTTCAGCAGCTGTCGTTGCAGTAGGGACGCTAACTGGAAGGTAAGATGTACAGATATATGCCTTGGGCACCAACAAACAGCACGATTTTTCCAGCTCACTGCATCCAAGTTCGTGTTCTTGACTTGCAGATGTGTGCCTGATATATGTTCATCCCCCACTGATTTGAATTGGATTTGAGAATGAAATGTATTTGTGCTCCTTTAGTGATGAGAAATTCTAGTCTTGGAGTAGTGCACTGTTTGCAGAGTATTGCATGAACATGGAATGAAGAAATGGTGTCTGTCCTGAGAGTGAGTCTCAGATCAGTGCCAGGAGGCAGATTTTGGCAGAACTGGCAGTCTGGGTCAGCATCAGATGGTGGATGGGAGGTGCTCTCATGGTACCAGTGACCTATGTGTTAAATCTGTCTCCATCACAGCAAAGGAGAGTTGAATGGAGGAGTCTGAGATAAGCAATTACATTTGCTGGTGTGTACAGAGAGCTTGTCTGAGGCTTAGAAGTCAGCATGAAGGAAATCCCTCAGAAAAGAAATGTTCATTTGAAGATTTAATAAGTGGTTTATTATTTCTGATGCACTGATGTCAAAAAGCTTTAACAAAATTTCAGCAAATGTCTCGCTGTGCTAGACGTAGTGTTAAAATGCATATGAAGAGGCTTCTTCTGCTTAAAGAGTGTAATCTGTAGACAAGACAGACAAAAAGCAGGGTGAAAAATAGTACCTCTGTTTTATACAAGAGATTGAGCCACTGGTCACATCCTGGATCTGTGGCAGACCCCTGGTTTAACTGGGATTGTCCAAGTCATAACAGAGTGCCTTTGCCATAATTTCAGCCTCTACTTTAATGTCACTTGAGGGCAGACTTTGCCATTAGTACTGAAAGCAGTTGTGCTTAAGTGAAAACATACAGAATGCTTATAGGTTGTGAGCCAAGAGTATTTGATTATTTGTCCCCAAAATTATGTTAGAAGCCTTGTGAGGATTCTTTACATTAGATTATCATCAGCACTATATTTTGTCATTAACGCTTTGATGCAAGTATTGAAATGCAGTTTTTATATTTGTCCCTTGTACATAATATCAAAATTAAATTTTAATTAAAAGTAAATTAATAAAGCTGATCATCATGTCAAAAGAGAATGGTCTAGATCCTTTTGTTCTAGGAGTTAATGTACTCATCAATTGAATTGTTAATATAGCATAGAGGAGTCTTAAAGGAAAAGGGTCATTAAATATAATTTTTTTTCTTTATTCTAATGAAGAGTATAACAATAAAATCTGTGGATTGCTATCTGGATCAATGTCAGATAGTTATTCTGGTTAAAAAACATTGGAAAGGAACTGTCCTGGTATAGTAATAATTAAGCAAAATGAGTAGGAGTTGCTGTTTTTCTTTCACTGGTGTGAAACTTACGCTTTTTTGACAGAACAAAAGTTGGTTAACATTGTAGTAAATTTAAATTTCTTATGGAATGGCTTATTAGTCTCTTTCTGTATTTACAACAGGTGGTTTGTGTTTGACACAGAAACAAAAGACTTGGTCACTGTACACACAGATGGAAACGAACAGCTGTCAGTAATGCGTTACTCACCAGGTTCGAGAGCATTTATTTACTGCTTTTTAATTCTTTGCATTTATTTATTTTAAGATTGTTTCCCACTTGAAATACTTCAATTGAAAATAAATATGCAGCGTAACACTGGCCCTGTATGGTTGATGTCTTACTCTCTGGAGCGCACTGCCTCCACTCTACTCACTGCATTTGTTCTGGCTTCACTGGGAACGGGAAACAAATGCAACTGAACTGTGCAGGTTGTTGCAATCAAGTTAACTCTAAGTGGGCTGTCGCTGTTTCCAGAAGTGTCATATATTTCTAATAGCAATATTTTCTATATGAACTTGCAGTGTTATAATAGCCTTGACACAGACACATCAAACACAACTTAAAAACTACAAGTTTTTAAGACCATCCTTTTTCAAGATCGCAGCCTTTACGTACAGTTCCTATAGTATAACTTTTCCTACTGGAATAATTACAGTTGTATGTTGTGTTTTTAGATGGGAATTTCCTGGCAATAGGTTCCCATGACAACTCTATTTATATATATGGTGTGAATGAAAATGGAAGAAAGTACACAAGAATTGGCAAATGTTCGGTAAGTAACCTTTCTTTTTCCTCCTGGTTCAGTGACACCATAAGTATGTTTTGTAGCACTATTAGTGTGGTTGTCGTTATATCAAGAGAGAGATACTGTTCAGTTAATGCTGTATTTTTCTCTTGTAGGGTCATTCCAGCTTCATTACTCATCTGGATTGGTCTGTTAACTCACAATATCTTGTGTCTAATTCAGGGGACTATGAAATCCTGTATTGTAAGTAAAAATCATACTTAATCATTTTGTATACAGTTCATGCAGTCTAATTCAGATTTAAAATTTAAATGAAACATATAGCTGCCAAGATAGACCATATGTTTTAATTCATCTGCTGCAATCAAAATCTATCTGATTTGAAAATTAAGTGTTCATCATACCTTATTGTTTTTTTCTTTTTTTTTTTTGTAGGGATCCCTTCTGCTTGTAAACAAGTAGTGAGTGTTGAAACAACAAGAGATATAGAATGGGCCACGTACACCTGTACTTTAGGATTCCATGTTTTTGGTAAGTATCTTTCCTCTCAGAAGCTTTTATCATTCTTGTTATTCACAAATATTGTGGATGCCAATTTTCTCTTGTGAAACATGACTATTCATACTTCAGGGGTAAATACAGAACTTCTGTTATGCCATTCTTTTTGCAATCTGTCGTTGTCTTTCAACCCAGAAAGGCCGTGATTTAATATTCTTGCTAGCTGCAAGTATAAATATTAAATTAAGACACAAGTGAGAGGAAAAGGAAGAAACTGCACTCTGCCCTTTCTGTCACACTAGTGCTGCCTTCTCATCTCTTTCAATTTCAGGTTCCATTTCTATTGAGTTGTCAGTCATTTATGTGGCCACTGGGCCAAATCTCATCAGACCGGTTTCCTTGTGCTGGTTACTTTGCAAACACAAAAGGGATGGCAGACCTATCATTATGTAGTTCAGTGTAATTTGATGCCAATTTGATAGAATATGCAACAATTAAATGACATGAAAGAAGTAGAAATGTAATAAAATCATGGTGAATTGTTTCTAAGAGTTTTCTACTGCTTTTGAAGGAGCTGTGTCCTATTGCGTGCAGTATTTTTATTTATTTATTCCACAGTACGTGCAGAACTAAACAGATCATCATGAAAGCTGAATGCAAGAGCCATAGGAAGCCATAAAATACGTTCAAAGATTAGTCTGTTTTAGTATAAGCAGTAAGCAGAGAAGATTTTTGCCTTTGTTTCAGGCAGAATAAATGCACTGATGTGTTTGAAACCAGCCAGAAAGGACATGTTTTTACAGCCTAAAAGATGGGATGGCAGTAACAATATGCCAGGAAGAAACATTCAAATTTGGTAGTGTTTATCTGACAGGCACTGCTTGAGTATTGCAACTGCACACAGCCTTAGTAAGAGGAGCAAGGCTGCATGTTAACATCATGCTTTTCTCACACAAGGGATGGAAGCCTTCATAAAACTGTTAATGTATTCAAGTCCACAGTGCTTGGGGTTGGATTACATCTGACAGAAAGTTACAAAGTCTTTGCATTAAATGTCAAAGATTCACGTGTGGGGAACCTATGGAAACATTGCAGATGTTTTTATTCTTAGCCTTCTATGCAGAACAGGTTTATTTTAAACTACATATTGCTGTTAAAGCAACAAGTATGAGGAATAAGTAAGGGTAGATGTTAACATGAGTAATTATCACAATTATTATTTTATTAATGTAATAGAAATTGTGAGGAAGTTAATCAATAAATAAAATTTTAAAGTGGAAGAGTGTAAATTATTCAAAAAGGGTATGTGATATAGAAGAACCCAGTGCTGTATATATTGATGATTCATAAATACAGTGTTAGGTTCAGACTGGAGAGGTAAGAAGATAACTTAATAATTATAGGTGAAGAAAAAGAATTTTAGTGAGGACAAAGTTGCCTATCCTCACAGAGGCATAAATGATTTGAATTTTTCTAATATGTAGCAGAATCAGTCAAAGCACAGGAGCTGCTTTAAGCACAGGAACTGGATGTGAAATTTTAACAATTTCAGTGTCTTTGGGGAAAAGAATTGCAGTGCAGTGGCTACCCAGCAAGGTCTCCAAACTATTTTCATAGGGAAAATAGATGAGGAACTAGATGAGAGTTTACTCCAGGCAGAATTCAATTGAGGTGGAATGAACTTACTGAGTGTGTGAACACATCCTGTGTAGGAATTACTGGAATCAGGGAGGTCATACAGGATGGAAAATAAAGCAACAAAATGAAATTAATGGACTTCAGAGAGGCAAAATGCATTAATCCAAAGTTCTGTTTGGGAATATCTGAAGTTGGAAAACAGGAGTTGGGGAAGTGTAGTAATTTTTAACTAATCTGGTGATTGGAAACACTGCTAGAACAGAGGAAAGATAGAAATGGCTGCAAGACAGCAACTTGGTTAAACTGTTAAACTGGTTAAACCTAAAAGGAAGAGAAATACTGAGAGTAGAATCTGTTGGAGGATGAATCAAATATCATGTACAGTTGTGGCACGTACAGTAATAATTGAAGGAACAGTGAGTATTGAGATGCTGCATGGAGAGGAGGAAGAGGAGAGTTGATACTGTGAAAGCTGAGGTGTGAAGACTTTTTTTTTTTCTTGTATGTGTCTTAACTAGAAGACCTATAACCTGGGGCTACCCCAGTTAGTATCAGTAAGGCCTGTACTTTGGGTAGGGAGGAATTAATTTCAAATTTAGGTATTTTTCAAAGTATCAGACTGTGACAAACATTGTTATATCTCTAGAAACAACTGATAAAAATAATCTCAAGACCATCAGTATTTATTTTCAGGACCTTACTGAGAAGCAGTAAGATACTGGAAACATGGAAAAGGGTGGAATTAATATCTGTCTATTCATGTACTTCAGAGCCCATGTGGAGAGGATAAAGTGCAAAGTTAGTGGCTTTAAAAATAAACTGAAGAATCTTATAAATTATAAATTGGAAGCAAGTCTAGTAATGCTGAAAGTCACTCTGTCCTTCAGTACATTGTGGCCTCTGAGCAGCCAATATGAGCAGTTTTAAAATGTTTGCCAAGATTGCCCCACTGGCTGTAGAAGATGCAACCATGTCATCTAGGACAAGAGATATTTAGGATACTGGTAGTTCAGTAACTGCTGGCTGGCTTGAAGTAGGGATATTTTCTCACTCAAGTAGAACTGTGTTAAAAATCACAGATAAACATGCATAGCATTTGCAGTTCGTCATAATCAAGGCTAAATGGAAAATGAACATTGATCTGTTGAACACCTGTCTTCAGGTATGGAAACAAGACAGTCAGCCTAGAACTATTTGAAGATCAGCACCATGTAAGGAAATGCGTTCAGTGTGGGATATATTAGTGATACAAACACGTGCACAGGACAAAAGAAACGGCTTCCTGATCTGTAGGCTCTTGCAAAGAGCACCTTGGGCTGCTGGATACAGAACCAAAGGCCTTAGGTCATATTGTGTGTTTGTTTTGTCTCTATTTTAGAAAAATCAGTTTTTGAGGATGAAGAACAGGAATAGAAGAAATGTTAGGGCTTTGAAAAACATCAAAGCATTGCAAGCAAAGCAGAGATGAAGCTGGCTGGTTGAAAAGTGTCTAGGAGGCTGTGCCATGAATTTTATTTTAGACTCTGAATAGCATGGATGAAAAGTGAATATAATTTGTAGGTGGCACAAAGCTGCAGGATTAGTAAGCTGACAAACAGAAGAATGGTATGAAAAAATAAGGTAATTCTATGGGAGACATAAGAAGGTTGTAAGCCTTGAACAGCAGAACCCAGTTGTACAAATAGAGAATAGAGGCTAACAGGCAAGAGAGCAGCTCTGTGCAGCAAGATCAGATTACTCTTGCATGTGAACTGAAAATGACTCAACACTATTATGCTGTTATTAAAAAAGGCAGATGCATTAGAGGGGCATGTAATGAAAAGGATGCCATGCAAAATGTGAAATAATTGTCCATTTATCAGCATCTGCTTCAGTAACAGCTGGAATACTGCTTCTGGCTTTTATGCATGGGACCAACAGATAACATAGCCCAAGTGCTGACAAACAAGAATAATTACACATCTATATATTGTTCTGTGAGAGGAGATGGAATGAATGAATTTACAAAAAGAGAAGAGCATGGCATCATTCTTCAAACGAGAGAATGGAAGTGGTCTCTTATCATTTCTGCAGAGGATGGGGGAGAAAAACTGGGCTAATTTTTCAGCAAATGTGATTAACTTATGCACTAAGAAAAACAATGTGGCACTGAAGTCATTTTGAAAGAGCACAGCATTCCCAAAGTAAAACAAACAAAACTGATATAATTCTTTCCCCATTTTGAAATAACAATTCTGTTCTTCAAACCACTTCTTTTGGGGGTTCTCAGCTTATCATCAAAACATCTTGAGAAAGCTCCTGTCTGCTTTTCAGCCTGTTTTCTCTCAAGGCAGTTATTTAAAACAGCTTTTCTGTGTCTCTTCATTCTATGTAGCATTCACCAGTAGCAGTTATTGCATTTCTTCTTTGTGCATTCCTTCTCTTTCTTCGCTGCCTTTTATTTTGGTATCCCTTATGTAGCAAAGAGATGTTCCCACACAGGTCAGAATAGCGAGTAACTGGCAGTCTGGCAAATCAATACCGTTTCATTGTATTTGCAATAATGTGCAACTTCTTAAAGATCACTTGCATAAAGACATGATGAAATCACTTCCTCTTAGTGCTTTTTTTTTTTTTTTTTTTGCTTCTGTGGAGGGATGCAAAGATTATATTTGGGAAGAACTGCATGCAAATCCAAGCTAGTTTGTTTAGCTACTGTTCCACAGTAGGGATAGATTCCCATTCTGATGGGAAAGGGGTAAGGGAAACTGAGTGTGCCTGCCCTGCCATGGGTGTCCTTAAGGAAAAGGGTAGGAAAAGCAGCAGGGAGCAGCAAATGCCTCATCCTGAAGCATAATGGCAGAGAAGGGAGAGCATGCACTCAAGTGGAATTTGAAAGTGTTAAAGATTTCTTCCTTGCATGGTGGTGTCCACAGTTAAATCTTAGAGCAACAGGTTTTTGCAAGGGCAGCAAGGAGTAGAGTATGTGAGGAAGAGTTACTTATGTAAGTAACTGTATTTAAAGAAAAACATTTACAATTTTAGAGCAGTCTGTTTCTTTTTGAGGGATTAATTATTAAATAACATTTAAAACCATGTAATTTGTTGAGCCATAAGTCAAGAAGTAAACAATACACACAAAGTACATTGAGTCATACGTGGATAGTTACTAAGGCTGCAGTAATGTGAAGAAATGTTTATCACTTCTGTTAATAAACAGAAGAGAAAACAAAAGCAGTGATGTGTTATTTGGTACATAAACATACCAAGATTCTTTTAGGCTCTGAGACATGTCTGTGATTCAGCACAGTTTCTTCCTTTTTTTTTTTTTTCCTTGTAGAGTAAATAGCACTTTGCTGACTGGAGAAATTGAAATATTTGTGTACTTGATTTCCTGCTGTTAGGACCTGCTCTTCTGCTGCTTCTGAAGGATGCATACTAACTCAACTGCAGTTACTTCTATAGTTTTTTAAACAAGTAACAATATTTAAACAAACACTTCAGCCTCTTCTGTTTCCATTATAGAAGCACTTAATTAGTCCTCCATGTTTCAGGTGTGTGGCCTGAAGGTTCAGATGGAACAGATATCAATGCTGTTTGCCGTTCACATGGGAGAAAACTGCTGTCAACTGGGGATGATTTTGGCAAAGTGCATCTCTTCTCATATCCGTGTTCGCAGTTTAGGGTAAGGAATTTCAAAACAATTCACTTTTGTAAGTTAGAGAAATGTATTAAGTGTTGTTTTCCTATTTACAAATGAAAAAGTATGGTTAAGTATCCTCCAAAGGAATTTACTTAAGGCTAACGTTAAATTTTAATTTAATATTGGAGTATTTTAAGAGTGATAGGAAGCTTTGGTTTCATTGTAGCTTGAATGTTATGATGGTGTGTTTTCAGGACACTTTACATTCTCACTTCTGTGGTGTTTTCTAGGCTCCCAGCCATGTGTATGGTGGACACAGTAGTCATGTAACTAACGTAGACTTTCTCTGTGAAGATACCCATCTCATCTCCACAGGTGGAAAAGATACAAGTATTATGCAGTGGCGAGTCATATAGAAGAAACATCTTTGTGAACGTGCACAGTTGAGTCGACCATGCACAGAACTTCTGTATAAACTGTATATTTAAAACTTAACAGTATGTTTGCAGTTTAGCCTGGTCACTGTGATTTTTGTTTAAAAAATTCTTACAAACCTCAGGAAAATTAAGCCCTGTGCTGGTTACTTTACTCAGTTTAGTGATTTTTTTTCATTGTTGTCACACCTTAAGAATGATTGTTTTTCTTTTGTGTACAATATACAATGCAGTACAAGTTTAATATTGAAATGTGGCTTGACAGTTTGCAATGCAGTGGTATCAGCGGAATGTGACTATCTTAAATGTTATCTATAAACACTGCTAAAATGGTCACAAAAATGCCTTTCAAAAACTGTATATATGTGCTTACTTGTTTCACTATCTACACTTTGTACTGTATATCTACTTATTTAGAAAAATCTTTGGCGATGTCAAGGTACTGAATTGCTTCTGGTAGAGGATGAGGAGTCGATACAAAAAGCATAAAGGAGATGCAAGCAGTAGTGTTCTGGATCTGCAAATGTGAATGCTGGCAAATGTACGTTCTCTTGGGAGTAGCACACTTTGAGTACCACCTGTGAAGAGTTATATTCCTTTTCAGAGGAGTGGAGCAGCAGGCATGATGAGCTGACTATCTCAGCAGGGTTTACAGATGGCCTTTGTGGTTCAGGTATTCCGGAGAAGTTTCAATTAAAAATCTTTTTACTTGTATATGACAAATTTTTTTTTGCAAACGAAACAAAAAGCTTGACCACATCCCCATTATTGGTTGATATATTTAACTAATATGTATATTAATCAGCATGATGCTATATTGTACATGTATAAGATTTTAGCAGTTCATAACAAATGGTAAGGCAATCCAGCTTTACTTTTTTATGCTTATGGATATTGTATATTTGTATTTTAAGACCAAGTAGACCAAGTCTAAAGATATCTTTTTAAGTGTACCATATACCTGCATAGGGTAAAGGAAGTCTTCAAACCTACATGAAATATTAATGTGTAACTTCTGGCCCCTGTGTTTTGTGCATGGATGGATATTTATAGTATGGAATAAGATTGTGTTTTGCAATGAAGTAATAGTGGAGGTGGTATAAAATGGTTAAGAAGGCCTTATCAATGGTGATTGTGACACAGATTGAAATGTATTGTTTACTTTGGGGAATGTATCTGAAGAATTTTAAGAGAGAGGAGTCTTCAGTGGACTCGAAAAAGATATTAAAATTTTGCTCGTAATGGACGCGTTAATTCTCTGGACTCTAAAGCACTGGTTGTTTAGAGTGATTTAAATGAAATGGAATCAATAAATTTTGAAGCTTTTTTTTTATTACATCTCCAACCTCCTACACTGAAAGTGCAGGACACCAATAAACATGTATTAAAATGAATTTTCAACTGTATTCTTACTGTGTAGTACAATATATTTGCTTAACATTAAATGCTAGAAGAGACAGGCTTTTATCTAATGATGTACACTTGTGAATTTAAGATTAGAGTAGTTTTTGGAAGTATTTGGGAATAAAATATTGTGACATGTAATTTCATGCATTAGCACGTGTCTGAGAACATGAACTCCACACGTGGAGAGTGAAGCTCTGCTTCCACAGAAAGGGAGAAGTACACACTGCTTGCTTTCACCCATAGGCTTCCTTGGTTCTGCCTGCTAGTACATAACATTTATTTCTCAGTGCTTGACTGAGAGGAGGGTCGTTCCACTGCACAGGGTGATGTTTGCAGCAAGGACTGCTGACACATCTCTGTGTTAGGAACTTGTCCTCAGGTAAGACTGAAACCAAGATGTCAGTCGCTTCAGACAGATGATGTTTAGTGCTGTCACTGAAGAGATTTTACTCCCAGCTTCTTATTCCCGTCCCATACAGCACTACAGGAGTTAATGGAGATGTACATTAGGAGAATTACAGAACAGCGAATGTGTTTCCTCGGTTGCCTCCCTGGGTTTAGCGATGTGGCTATGTGAATGTTTGTACTAAGGCAGAGGAAGCTGCAGTGTGAAGGAAGTACATGGACAGAGTAGTAGTGGAACAGCTTCTTGCAATGGCAACATCCATCTCCCACTGTTTGACATCTGTGAAATTAAGGCATATTTCTACTCTTCCTAATGTTAATCCAGTCCAGAGAAGCTGTAATATTCAAATGCCAGGTTTTGTGTAGATAGCTAGTTGATTGTCACCATACCTCATGCTTATTAATCGTTTTGCTTTAGCACATGGACCCTTTCAGGTTTTTGTTTTTTTGCTTTCAGAATTGTAGTTCCCTTGTTGTTGCAGCAGAGAAAACAAGAGCTGTCAGTTGAGTTGGCCGTTCCTTTATCATCTCCCTTCTCCTGTGCTCCTCTTTGGCTGTATTTGGGATCCCTTTCTTCACTTAAAGCTATTATTCCTTAAAAGAAATAACGGAGTTTATCCCTAGGGTTACTAATCAAAGGGGATTATCAACAGTCCCATCCCACATGAGTTCCTGCTGCTCCTCTGTTTCTAACTTTCACTGTTCAATCTCTCTTTGTTCCTCTATGAAAACAAGACAAATGTATTAGCAGAACTGGCAAATGATGAGTAACTTTTGGAGCCAAATATCCTAACGACTGTTTTCAGGTATTTATTTTATTCCTGAAGGGTGTACATTATAGCAAAACTGCAGCCTTGTTCTACTTAATTATATTTTTTACTGGAATTATTACCTGAATATTAATTATTACTAATATATTGATGGTAGTGCTGAGGTTTGACAAGTGGTTAAAATCCAGCAGGAGCTGATTTTCTGCAGAAGAGTTCTGTAAAGTCAGTTGCTGTACTAAACAAACCAAACAAACAAGAAAAACACACAAAAAGATAAATGTAAGAAAAAACAACTTTTCAATGCTAGTGAACTAAAAAAAAGTATATTTCATATGCTGAATGCATGAAGAAAATACTTGTTGTTTTTTTTTTAAACTATTTTAATTAATACAAAGTCAGATTTTCTATATGAAAAGCTTGGATTAAATTTGTTCTTCAAAAGAATTAAATTTAGAATATGTTCTTTCCCTTCAAAATGATTAAGGTGACAAGAGTTCATAAGGGAGACCAGAGATCCTGTCCCGCAAAGGCTGGCACTCCTCATTTCCTCAAGCTCAGCTCAGAGAAGCAGGAGCTGTTCTGTTTTCTCCTACATCCCTGGAACCAGCACTGTTGACAGATCACTTGATTGCATCCTCAAAATTTCTACAGATGGCATGGAAAATGTCACTTTAATTACTAGTGAAAAGAACAGGCTTATGAGAAGCCTAAATAGCAATCTTTTCCTCCCATTACTGGCCTGGATTCCTCGCTGTGCTGAAGCAGCATCATCCTTTCCATGCTGCTCACCTTGCAGAGGGCTGCCCTGCGGAAGAGATGCTCCAAGCCAGGTCCCTGCATAGCCCCAAAGGTGGGAGGTAAGAAACCAGATCCTGAGTGAGGACAACTGAAACAGGAAGGGTCTGTCTGCTTCTGGATGAATGTGATCAACTGCTGGATGAGTAAGAACGTTACTGGTTCATGTTCTTCATGAGAGGGATTTATGTTTCTCCTTAGTCATACGGTTTTGCTGCAAATACACTTTTCCTAATGGAACAGCTTTCTTAAAATATAGGTTGTGATAATTTCCATTGAGGTATTGAGGGCAGCTTGGAGAAAACTGCCATCTAGCACTAAATTTGGTAGACCTGTTCTCATTTGCGAGAGCGACGGTTCATTTCTAAAAGCCTCCTGGGGGACCTTTGTCAGCCAGGATGTTTCACAGCACTGTGGGCTCTCCTTGGTCTCCTGCCAGCTGTGGAAGGTGTAAGCATGTATCTCCTTTTGGCAGAGCATTGTGACACTGTCATTGGCACTGGAGGCCATGGGTCTTTCCTTAGGACCTCGTATTTTGTCTGTTTATGAAAGTTCCATGTCATATGTACTCCATAAAGATTGCTCCTTCCCACCAGCTCCACCATCCAACATTAGCAGGTTTGTTTTTACCCCATTTTGTCTCTCTACAAATTAACTTAGACACTTCCATTCATTTATTGTGGACATATCTGCGCCCCAAGGTGCTGAGCTTACAACCATCAGAATGGCTCCCTGCTCTCTGGGTGCCTGTGCATGTGAATGGATTTTTGGCAGTAGCATCTAAGAAATAAACATCCGTGGAATTACCTAGAATAACATTTAGTCAGAGGAAAGGAGGCTCAGCTGTTCTTGGAGTCCAGTTATCAGCACTGCATGTGCTAAGTTTGCTCTAGATTCCAGACTAGAATCTAGAGAAGGGAAATCTAGACTAGAGAAATCTCCATCATGCTGTGCTGTTATCGGGGATAGGAAGCAAAAATTAACAATCTGGATCAGTTTTGCAGCCATGTTAGATGGTTTTGTCATTGCCCTTGTGCTTCTGTGACACGTTAAAGAGGGAAGTGCCTGCTGGAGGCAGCCTGAAGAGCCTGCAAAATCAATCACCTTGGCTGTTGGCTGTTCATTCTGGATTCAGTTTCTCAAAAAGATAGATGTCAACATTGTAGGGCTCCTTTCTTCCTGCCCAGCTTCTCCTTTTCAGCAACTTCCACTGACATCATAATTCTGAATTTATGACATCAGTGTGCAACCACAGGGGAGGTGATTATGCCAGAGATTCAAAGTGCTTTGGCTGCATGACAGCACCTGAGGAGAACAGAAGCGGACAGCAGGTTGGTGTAAGTTATAAGCCCTCCAGCATTTCCCATGTGCACGGCTCCCATTCAGCAGAGGTGTGGCCATACACAGGCAGCAGCCCGTAGCCCTGATCATTACTGACTTGGTGAGTGCAGCTAAGACCCTGCTTCAGGGTGAGGACACCACTGCCTCTACCTTAAAAGCTGATGCCCAAACAATCTTGACCTTCCAAGAGTGGGATCAATGGGGTTTTAATGATGACAAAACAAAAAATGATACCGCTGCTTGCTAAGTTCAGCAAGGGTGCAGACAGTCCCTGTGCAGAACTACATTGTTCCCTAATGCAGAAGATGCCTTATCAAAACCCAGGCCTTGGAAATGCTCCAGCGGGTTTAAACCATGAGCTGAGCTCATATTTCTTCACGGTAGCTGAAGTAATTTGTTAAAAGGAAAGCTGGAAGTGTCAGGGTTGTTTATATGTTCTGTTCCTGCCCTTCTGCCCTCGCTGGTATGAAAGCACATCTCTGGAAATGCTGCTGGGGCGGCTGGATGCTGTTTTCTCAGAGCACCATGCGTACTGCGTGGTCTTGGGGAACGTTCTGAATGGTTTAGCTTTTGCACCCTGGCTTCCTGCATGCGGGTGGGTCACTGCTGCCTTTGCTTTAAGCTCTGTGGAAAAGCTCTGAAGGAAGATGATGATTGGCCTCAAGCAGATAGATAACACCAGAGCAGAACCCCAGGGATTGTGCGTAGCTGAGCTTCTACCAGCTTCCTGGAAGGCTGCAGCTTTCTTCTCGTTCCCTTTTAGTGATTGTAAACCACGTTCTCCTGAGGTTCAACTGGAAAAATAAAAGTGCTGGTGGGCTCTCCCCCTTTTCACAGAGATATATGGGCCATGGGAGTGAGAGTACACCATGGCCCTGAGAGTACAATGGTCCCGTCCTCTCCTTATCTCTCATTTTCACTTGAGGTAGCGTAACTAAAACATAAAATGGAAGCATAACATCAGTGCATTTATTCTTACCTAATCTGCTTTTTCTTATACTACTCCCCTTGTCTTCTTCCCACTCTTCACTCTTTCCTCATCTTGCCTTTTCAATCTTGTTTTCTTTTTCTCTCCTTTTCTCCTTCAAAAAATCCTCAACATTTGTATTCTCTCATTTTTCTTTAGGGTCCTATTCCTTTTGCCTCCTGATAGACTCTTCTGCCATCTTGTCTCACTGTTCCAATCTTTCTGCATCCTTTGTTTAAACTAAAGGGAGATTTAGATTGGATAGAAGATGTTCCTTTTTATAATAAGAGTAGAGAAGCACTGGCACAGGTTGCTTTTAGAGGTGGTGGATGCTCCATCTCTGGAGACACCCAAGGTCAGGCTGGATGGGGCTCTGAGCACCGGATGGAGCTGTGGGTGTCCTTATTCACTGCAGAGTGTTGGACTGGATGGCCTTTAAAGGTCCCTTCCAATTCTAATGATCCTGCGATTCTAGGTGGAAGAGAATTTGACAATTACACCCTCCTTCCCAGCAAGGCTGCCCAACTGAATGTTTTGGCAAAGTGTCACATTGCCATCTAGATAACAAGTTTTCAGAAATACATGCATACGGATGTCTCTAGGCATTGCTCATCTTCCTAGCACTGCTCCAGGTTTTCAGCTGGCCTATTGAATTCCTCTGAATTGCGCAAGGATAAATCCTCCATGCTTAGGAAAGTCCTTCCCCACAAAGCATGTAAAAAAAAGCTGATGTGGAAACTTGTTTTCTCTGAAAAGAGCTCGGTATTTCTGTGCAGAAGCCTGTAGGAAAGCCTGAGGCTTTGGAGGAAAAGCTCTGAGCTGGATAAACTCAGTGAGAAAAAAGTCACCAGAAGGCTCCAGCTGCAGGAGAGCAGCTCCATGGCCTTGAGCTGCTGCTAGGCAGAGATGTGCTGAGGATTGTGCTCCAGGCAGTGAGGTTCTTAGGGAGGGCCTCCTCCTCCCCAGGTGAAGGCTCTGAGCTGACACGCAGCAGGCTCTGATCTGCTGGGGACAGATTCATTGGGGTGCTGCCAGGAGCTGGCAGGTCCTGAGGGATCAGAGAGTTGTTTGTGGCCCTGAAAGAGAATTTGCAATTAGGGGGAGCAGGAATGAGGCCACCAAGAGGCCAATGTGCTCTGATGTGCCTAGGTGTCACCCCGGGGCAGAGAAGGGTTAATCAAGACTCCAGGCTGGGCTGATAGGCATTCTCATAGAGAGGAACAGGCTGAAATCTCTTTGAACGCATAGGTTTGTTATGGCAACGCAGCATAAGTCTGTCCCAGCAGAACGTGGTTAAATCATTTCCTCAGACAACAGGGAGAACCAGTGGGCAGGACAACCACCAGCCCAGGCATGCTGATACCAAAGCCTTATGGGTTCCAATATTGCATAGGTTCCTAACACTGCTCTTCTGTTACAGTGCTGTTAGTAGATAGCAAGACTGGCATGTGTAACAGCACATCTCTTCTGCTTTTCTCTCGTTTCCTAATAGGAGAATAAATAAAATGGCTGATACGAAGGCTCGGCAGCCCCACATACTCTGCATTCCTGCAGCAGTTCCCACACCGTGCCTTGGGCAATTCAGGCTCCCACCCCTTTGCAAGAGCAGATCTTGCACAAGTTCACAGAGGTGTGCCCACGCATGGTGCCTCCTGGCAGCAGGGTCAGGCATGGCAGCGCTGGGCCATGTGCTGTATGACTATTACAAACCTGGCTTAAGAAATCATGGGGGGAAAAAAACCACAACAGATGATGAATGTGCCCACGTATGAATTCACTCTTCAATCGTGATATAAATTCTAGCACAACTATTGTGAAATTTTCTACTTTAATAAGCATCCTCCTTGCCTTCTGCTGACCCACATATGTCACATGAGATGGTCGGTGACCAAACTCCCAAAGATTAGGCAGAAAACAGTAATAAGAAAATAGGTTTTATTTTTGCATGAGCTTGCAACCTTCAGCAACCCCATTATACGGGCAGGTTTCTACAAGCCAACATCACTCAGTGCAAATTGCACATCAGATCTGTGGTCAGACAAACTTCTTAAGTTTTGCAAGCCAAGTATATTGTGTGTTTGGAAATTTAGGGTAATTGCCTGTAAGAGATGGCTGTTAGCCTTGGTTTCAAACATACGAGGCTCCTTAGGAATAGTGGCAGCTCTGCTTTTAGGATTGCCCACGAGCTCATGTCAATTGCTGGATGACTTGGGAAAGAGGTGCACAGGTGCAGTGTGGGATGGGGGGGCACAAGCTGATCTCTGTGCTGATCAGGCACAGAAGGTGGTTCCTCCCTGGCCATGCAGTAACTCTGCTCCTAATTAACTTCTGAACATCTTAATGGCCATTGGAAATAGCAGCTATTAGATATGCATTAGCTACCAAGGAACAAGCAAGCCCATGAATAAAAGGCATAGGCATTATTAGTACTGTGATTTCTGCTCCTGTCATCTGTTGTTGTTGTTATTGCTGTAGTGTATTTTCATCTGGTCCTGCAGCTGCAGCAGGGCTTGACAAGCCAGTGATCAAATAGGTTCCCAGGGCATCAAATCTATGGGCTTGATTTTTGCAGTACTTATTCTAGTGGCATAGGCTGCTGTCACAATAAAAATAAATGCTGTACTGGCCTGAATAAATAGAAACCTTATATTTCCACAGAAACAAAAATGCCAAGTACTTGCATGAAGAATTAACCCATCACATTGCCCCCTGCTTTGCTTCCCAGCCCGGTGCAGACTGCTTCTGTTCCTGACACTTACAGAGGGGAGATTTATGTTAGATGTCTGGAAAAAATTCTCTACTCAGAGGCCCTGGCACTGCTGCCCAGAGAGCTGGTGGTGCCCCATCCCTGGAGGTGCCCAAGGCCAGGCTGCACGGGGCCCTGGGTGGCCTGAGATGGTGGGGGGCAGCCAGCCCACAGCAGGGTTTGGCACTGAATGATCTTCAAAGTATTTTTCAACCTAAAGCCAGTCTACAGTTCTATGATCTTTGACACCCACCTGGTGCTTGCTGTGGGATTATCTGTGATTACATGATTGTTGGATTTGTTATATGTCCAAATGGGGTGACACTTGAACTGGGAGTTGGACTCAGTGATCCTTTTGGGTTCCCTCCAACTTGGGATAGTCTACGATTCTGTAGGAGACACCAAGACACCATCAGCACATTTCCTTTTAAAGAGCCTCTGCCCTCTCAAGAAGTAACACTGAAGTTGCAGGGATCTACATATGAAAAACATGAGAAACAGCTGCAGTATTTGGTGCCCCGTTGTGCCAGGTCCTCGTGGAAACGGTGGCGACGGGTTGACACTTGGACAAGATGATCTTGGAGATCCCTTCCAACCTTAACGATTGCACAGTTCTACGCAATACAGAGGGTAGCGCTTTCAACATCATCTTTTTCTAGTTGATGGTGTATGAAAAGGGGCAAAGAGAGGCGATGAGGGTCGGGGGAGCTCCCCGCTGCGTACCCGCGGGGACGCTGCTGCCACGAACGGCCGCGGTGCCGGCAGGAGGAGCGGGGTGCGTGGGAAGGTGGGTGCGGGACAGAGGCGTCTGACAGCCAGCCGGGAGGGCGTGGGGAGCAAGCGGGCAGGTCGCGGGCTCCGACAGCACCGCTTCCTGCGGTACTAACTGGAAATACGATTTCTGCCGTTCCTGCCATCCACACAAATTCCGCGCTGGAAGGGCGGCTCTCGGGTCTCCCGCTGCAGCCGGCGCCGGTTCGGGCGCTCCCATCTCTCGGCACCCATCCGTGGGGCCCGGCCGCCGGCGGAGACTGCGCGGGGCGGGGCGGCCCCGCCGCGCGTGGGAGCGGGGCGGGAGGCGGCGGCGGCGGCTTTGTCCTGCCCACACGCGCTCACTCACACGCAGCGCAGCCGGGCGGGAGCCGGCAACATGGCCGGGCCGGCGGAGGGGCTGCCCGCCGCCGCGCTGCCCGGGTAGCGCCGCGGGGCCCGGCGCTGCGAGTGGGGCGGCGCCCGGAGGAGTCCCCGCTCCACGCCGCCCCCGGGCCCCGGCAGCCGCCGCCGGGAAGATGAGGTGAGCGCGGCGGGGACGGGGGGCGAGGCGGAGGGGCGGCGTAGCGGCGCGGCGCTTCTCGGTCCTTCGCCGCGTGGGCAACGCGAGCGGACGGCGGCGTTTTTGGCACGTTTGGCCGCCGCCGCCTCCGTCCGTCGGACGGATCACCTCGGAGGGGATCTCCGCTTAGTGCCCGTATCCTGGGGCACGGCCTCTGGCACGGCGCCCTCGGGGACGGCGGAGCGGCGTAGGTCAGCTGCGAGGCGCAGTTCCCCTTTCCGAGGTCGGTCGGTCCATTGTGTCTCTGGAAAGCAGCAATCCACCGATTTCCTCCGGCTGGAGAACTGCCTGTGGAAGGAAGAGCCGTTTGTTTTGGTCCCCGCTCTCCCCAGCCCGTCTCTGCCCTCGGTAATTCCGGAGTTGGCTGCACGTCTCGCAGCGACCCAGCCCCGATCCCGCTCCTAACCCCAGTGATTCTTTCCACTTAATTGTTATCTTTACGAATGTAATACCGCTCCGGGAAACCTTAGTAATAGCTGCTCTGCTGTGGTGCACGATCCCTCAATTGCAAGGTTTGCTTTGCTCCTGGAGGTGCACTGAATGCTGACAGCCTCTGCGTGCATTTAGGGCTCCATTTACACCTAAGGCTATCACCAGGTGCAAGCATCGATTTGTTTGGCTTAGTTTCCTTCTTTTGCTTAAAATCGTGTTGCTGGGGAGATCCAAGAAGCGTGTGAGCCTGAGGTGTGATGTAAACATTGTCCTGGAGCCCCGTGCAAAGGTATACCTTCACCTGGCCTGCTGGCGGTGCTGCTCAGAAGCCTCCAACGAGGTGGGTCACCAAGTGCAGGGTTGGCAGTGAAGTTGTCCCCTGCTGCCTCCCTCTCGATCAGCAGCGTTGGCAGGGCTGCTGTGTGCAAAGAGCACCGTCCCTGGAGGTGTTCAGGAAAAGGGCAGATGTGGCACTGAGGGCTGTGTTTAGCGGGCATGGTGGGGATGGGCTGATAGTTGAACTTGGTGATCTTAGTGGTTGCTTTCAACCTTCATGATTCTAGATTTTATGAGTACAGACTGCGTGTTGGAGGACTGTAATACTCTCCATCAGAGGAGGTGTGAGCTGTGGGGCACACAGGAGCGGAGAAGAGGCCTGACTCCACTGCAGCTGGGATGATTGGGGTGTTCCTTGGGCTGGACCAGGCTCTAAAATTAATCTAAAAGCCCCTGGCAGGCTGCGCAATCATTTAAAACCTTAAAACATTTGCCTAGCCGTGTTTTATTTATATTGCATTTTGTGGTGAATAGATGCCCTTTGCTGTCCCTTGCACAATTGTGCTTATGGGATGCTTGCCATTTGTAAGTATGGATTTCCATTTATGTTTTGATAATTTCTTTTGGTCATTGTTTCAAAGATACAAATATGTATAAGGGGGATACGCCACCGGCCTTAGGAACAGAACAGAATGTAATAGATATTCTATCTCAGAAGTGATTTAGGACTCCTGGGTGGAAAATGCTCTAGTGCAGAGGTGTTATTACTTCATAGTGTATGAAAATACTGCTGTAGTAAGTAAGTATTGCATAAATAACTTATGTTCACTCTTACAAGCCACAGAATTAGCTCATATTTGAGAAAATGTCTCTAAATGTAACTGTATATGAAAAACCCTCCCTGTCTCTTTCCTGTGATGAGGGTGATTGTTGGTTGGCTGTACGTGGTATGGTCCTATATTCATGCCATAAACTTGTTTGAGCAACAGGAACCACGTATTTGTCATTCTTCTTAAACCTCTTGTTTTGGATGTCAAGAAGCAAAGATTTTGGTGTGATAAGCACAAAGCAGAAGAGTATTTTGCTTTCTTCCACATTTCCTGTTCATTGAAGTGTTGGTAACTCCAGAGTTTGGCCAGAGCTTTTTATTTGCTTGGATGCTAATTGGGGCTATATGTATGCAGCCTTGTTTTCTATCTTTTCTTTTATTTTTTTACTGTTTCTTTCTGTTTGCCTCTGTAACAAATGAGACAGGACATGTTGTTTCTGTCCATAATGTCGCCAGAATTGAGGTTACTGACCTCACTGGGTCTCCCTGTAGGGAAGTCGTAGCATCCCCCGAGGTGGATAATAAACTCAAATGGTTCATAAAGTGTCCTTTAACACTTGTTAATTGATTTCCAAGCTGGAGCAGTTTGGAACTTAGCTAATTTTTATTTCCCTCTGTCCAGCTCATGGACTTTAGAAACAGTCTGGTTGTTTTCTGACTGCTGCCCTTTGCATGGCTCTCTATGTTGTCACACGGTGCCTTATAGGGGCTTGGTGGCTCTCTGAGCCACATCCATGCTGTGCAGCTCTACTCAAATCACTGCGTGAGAAACCTCCCGGCTTCGCTGTCATCATGTCAGCAAAATCCCAAGCACAGACAGCGTGCTCCTGGTGGAAAGCTGCTTCTGTAGCACTGCTGGGGTCTTTGGGGAGTGGTTGGCTGTGGCAGGGGGCAAGCCCATTTATTCCATGTTCATTCCCTGTTTTCTGAAGTCTTTAGTATTCATGGAATGGTGAAGTCAAGGCTGAACGCAGGTCTCTAAGCAAGGGTGTGCATGTCTGTTCAGCTCAGGGCTGGGGCTTTATGCACTGTTTCACTTCTGTGCTTTTCTGGCTCACTCAGACTCTGTTATGCATCAGACACCCTAATGCAGAGCAGCTCTGTTAGAAGTGTGTTGTGATTAAAGGTGTCCGCATATTCCTTCTTTGTACTTAGCTGCTTGCTTTTGACAGTGTGCTACTGCTCTCTTTGTAAGTATTTAATTTTTTATTTTTTAAGGAATCCACAGAATATTTAAAAAAAAAAGAATAAAAAAAGCACTCTCACCTTGCAGGTTAGCAGTTTTGTGATTTCTTTCCTTTTTTTTTTCCTTTTTTCTTTTTTTTTTTTTTTTTTTTCCTTGCTATCCATCATAGTTTCTCTCAATTCTGGGCACCGTGTGAGATGAGTAATATCAAATCTCTTTAGCAAAGATAAAGCTGCTGCCGAAGTGAAATGAGTCCTGACTAATGTTCAGTGCTAATAATTACAGAACTAAAATAAAGGAAATTAAATGAGCTATGGATTTTCTGTAGCTGAGAAGTTCAGTGTAGATATGTTTCTTTGCTGAATCTGCATCTGAATCTCAGGGTTATCTCATCCTCTTTTTATTTACACTTAAAAAAAATATAAAAATCTAAGGTCATGTTCTGGTGGTGTCCTTCATTGCAGAGGATGGGCAGTGCACACTGCTGTTGTTCCTACAGGAGGGTGCAGAGTTTTGGGACATGTGTTTTGCTCACTTCATGGTCATTTCAGAACACTTGGGATCCATCGTCCTTTCCCACTTGCTCTTTTCCTCAGCCCTGTTTCTCAGCAGCACCAGGGGAGGTAGCCGTGCCCCTGCTCCTCTATCTCATCCTTCTCCCTTAGGCAGGTTTCACGTGCAGCCACCTCCCCAAGACTTCCATCTCATCTGCTTTATGATCTAATGCGTTGTAATGAGAGGAAGTGACTGAGAGATGTGCTGGGGTGGCTTGGCAGTGATGGGTCCCCAGGGAAGCACAGCAGTTCATGGCCCTGCATGGGCTGATCCACCTTGCTCCTGGCACACCAGTAGTGTGCTGTCTGGTGCCTGGGAGGTGTTTCTAGCTGTAGGAAGTGACGTAACCTGGTGGTTCATCCTGCACACCAAAGTAACTGGCAGTTCTCCCAGTGACAGCTCCATGGCCATGGGTATGCTTGCACATCTCCCAGTGATGCTCAAAGTGTGGCTCAGACTGGGCTGTGACTGTGTGAAACTGAAAACAGAAATTGAAAACATTTCCACCCATCCCCATCCCCCCCCATCATTTCTGGAATATTTACCAACATAGAACTTTTCTTCCCATGAGACTTTTGCATTGCGGCAAACACAAAGAATGGCAGTGACAGTCTTTTCAAGAGGATTCTTGAATTCAGAGATATCAAAGCTTTAAGAATATCTATTATTATTATTGTTTTTTAATCGCAGAAAACAGGCTGGGAAAGTCCCTACCAAAAATTGGAGATTAGAAACCTCCTTCTCATTTCTGATTGACAGTAATGCCATTCTGCAGCATCACAGATTTGGAGCACAAATCTTACGAGTGGCTGAGGGAGCTGAGATTGTTCAGCCTGGAGGAGGCTCAGTGGAGATTCTTTACAAATGCATGAAAGGAGGTTGTAGTGAGGTGGAGGTTGGCCTCTGCTCCGAGGTAACAGCAATAGGGTGAGATGTAAGAGCCTTAAATTGCACCAGGGGAGGTTCAGGTTGGATGTTAGGGAAAATTTCTCCTCAGAAAGAGTGGTAACAAGTACAGGCGGCATGAGGAGCTGGTTGAGTCACCATCCCTGGAGGTATTCAAGAAGAGGGTAGATGTGGTATTTTGGGCAATGGTTTAGTGGGCAATATTAGTGGTAAGAGGATGGTTGGACTAGGTGATCTCAGAAGTCTTTTCCAACCTTAATGATTCTATGATGGCGATGGATAAAGCATTACATTTCACAGAGTATTTCACAATCATTGAGTGAGAGAGAGATATGGGGGTCAGAAAGCTCTGATTTGCCTTCCAAAAGTAGGCTTCAAGGCCTGATGTTTGCTTCAAGTTCAGCTTTGGCTTGTGTGTGTGCTGTGGTTTCTCTCACCCCTAGCTGTGTCAAGTTGGCCATTTGAGGTTCAGTGGGGTGATCCTGACCAAGAAGTCCTTCCATACAGACACAGAAGGTAGCTCACATCTTCCATATACACCAGGTGTATACAGGATGGGAAGCCAAGGCACCACCAGAAGTTCTTGTTGGCTTTCACTAAGGTGACAGTCTTGCTGTTCCACAAATCCTTTAGCCCAGACTCCCCAGTGCTTGCATTACAAACCCTATAGCAGGCTGGCAACATGAAGGAACACTTTCTAACTACCAACCACACTTCCAGTTCAGACAAAATACTGCCCACCTGAGTTCGTGGTGGAGGGTTTTATTTCTCAGTTAGCCATGCTGATGGCCTTGAAGTCACCACCTTTTAGGTGAGCAATTCATTTCTCAGGCAGTAGGTGTCATTCCTGCAACTTGAGATCTCAGTGTTGTCTCTTTCTTTGGCTCGAAGAGGTGGTGAGAAGGATAGACATGTTTTGCTGTGATTTACTTAAGCTATGTAGTGCAGCTCAGCTTAACGTCGTGCTGTGATTGCAAGGGTGCTGTAGGATGCCGTGGGTGCTGCAGCATGAGGATGTGAAAGTTTGGGTCTGGCCAGCAGGTGATTTGGGCCAGGCCCAGGCTGGGAGCTTGGCTGTGGTGAGCCCTTGGTGTAGATGCACCATGCTTCCCTGGCTACTCTGTGGCTGCTGTATCTCTTAACCTTTGGGCTTCCTTTCTTTAATCTGCTGCAGGATGACAATGCTTACCTGAAGGGGAGTTAAGAAGGTTAACTAGTTAGGTCTCCTTTTAGGGCAGGATTTAAGGATATGCCTAAACCTGATCCTGTTGAAGTTCTTGGTTTGCTAGAATGGAGATTTCTGTTCGGAAAGCATTTCAGAGGACAAAGAGCGTATTTATCCTAATCAGTAAGCATTACAGCAAGCTTCCTTGTGTTCTCCATATTGCTGTCTGCTCCTTTCTCCTTTTTATTTTCTTTTCCCATCATTCGCTGCTGCTGCTGCTTAGTGAGCGCTGCTTCCTCCCAGTGCCTCCATGCTTTATCCCTCCTTACTAAGCCACTCCCTCAGTAATGAGGGGATCTAGAAAATACACTGAAATGGTATTAGCTGGAAGTAGGCCCATGGTCTCTGTAATCCGTTTAATTGCATGCTTCATCCTTTTTTTCCTTAGCCACGCACAAACCAGAATATCGGCTGCAGGGATGCTGCATGCGTGTAATGTTTGCATGTGCTCCCCCATGTGCAGCAGCGACTGCTGAGGCTGTTGAATTCTCAGCACAAAAGGTTAGCTTAAATAAGTAAATACAAGTGAAGAAGCTGTAGCTGGAAATAAATCTGCTACATGTCTGCTGGATGACCAGGAGCATGACTTCAGCACTGAGCAGACCAGCGTTACTCAACTTGTGGTTTGTGGTCCAGAGGACATCAAAAGAGTTCAAAAAATTCCTTCAAAAGTCTTTAAAATTGGAAACAAGGAAGTTAAAATCAAACACATATGTACGTATTCTCACACAGCTTGTCCATATACATCTCTGCCCATTAGCTCTTTACTGCTGTCATTACCAGTTAAAATGTTTTTAATAGTAAAACCATCATTTTACTAAACTGCTCTGTTTTGTCTGTTGCTCTTGTTCCCACCTGCCAAACAGTTCTGGAATTTGAGATAATCTGTGAATTCCTTTTTGAAACGGATTTATGATTTAAAATGAGAGAAATACTGGGATAGCATATTTTGACATAATGAGGTAACTCTAATATTCTGACTTTATCATGAATTAGTGTTGAGTGCTGCAATACATTTGCGTGCTAATCTTTCTATTAAATAACTAAATACACTGTCTAGGTAAATCTTAGTCAATTTTAGATCCCACAGCTGTTACATTAAGAAGTAAGGGTTTTGAGTCATCCCAATAAAGCAGCTTGCTGTTTTCAGGTGATTAATTTATTTGACTAATTAGGTTAATGAAAGAGAGAGAGCATGGGCTTACATATTTATTTTACCTATACACCTAATAAAATGTCTTTTCGCTCTCCCTGTTAGTTGGTTGGCTAGCCTGATGTTGAGGGCTATTTGTGAATTAATGGAATACAGAGTTACATCCTTCAGTTTGGCTCCAGTACTCCCTATGTTTTCCATTAGAGGAGTTCATTGCAGTGCTGCTTTGTCAGCTGCTACTGATGGGATCCGTGACTCATGGCACAGTCTTGTGCCTCCACGAGCAACCCAGTGCTGGGATGGATGCTCTCTATGTAGAGTAGCTATAGTGAAAGAATAGGATTTTGAGTGCCTTCCCACCTCCCACACCGTAGGCTGCTGCTGCAGCATGACTGCTCCTCGGGAAAGGGCTTGCATGCATTCTTGACCTTATTACTGGCAGCAGCATCCTTGATGTCTGTGAACGTAATGACCATGGTGGTAAGACCAGTGACCGTAATAAATTTAAGTATGTGTGCAATATTGGCAGAGCTGAGGCCTAATGGAGCAGTGAGGGCTGGCTGCTTCAGCTGAGGGCAGAGCTCAGCAGGAGAAATTCTTTAGCTGTAGGAAGGAAGTGCAGAGCTACCCGATTCCTGCCTGCTGTAAGTCCTTGTGAGGACTGGGGCTGGTGGAGCACTGTGATGAGGCTGCTCCTTTCCTTTTGGGAGTTCAAATGGATAAATGGAAGTGAGAAGTGAACGAAAAGATGGGCAGAACTGCTTCAGTGGTGCATTTAGGGTAACTGAGAAGTGTCTGTGTGTGTAGCAAGGGGCCCATGTCTTGGCCCCAGGGAGTGCTCTGTGCTTTGTGGTCTGCAGGATGTTGCCCAAGGGCCTGGTGTCCCTTCTATCCTGAGTTGCTAAGCAAAAATAGTGCCAGAACTGCGTGACTGCAGCCCTCTGCAATCTCAAAAACCCTGAGCCAGCACACTATTTTAAAATTTCATGGCATTCAATATGAGAGTGTTGCAGAAATAGCAAAGAGGAGACTGAGCCAGGCAGCACACTAGGGAGGATGGAAACAAGTATAAAAGAGCAATAATTGCCCACAAGGGCATGTCTCAGGCCTGCTGGGAGGTATGCAGGTGAGTGCCGTTCCTGCATCGTGCATTCAGCTGTCACCACTGGTCTTCCATCTGAATGCAGGATTATAATCTAATATCAATTTCCATCTCCAATTTCCCCAACACACGTGTCAATATGATAGTCCTGAACTGCAGTTCAGCTTCACAGATGGTACCTGCATTGCAGAAAATGTTAGACGACTCGTGCCCTAGATATGACAGAGTGCATTTGTGTACACAGCTGTGTATGCAGGAAAATCACTTTCATGGTAAAAAGTGGAGTCACATAACAGGAACATGAAGTTTGGTGGGAGATACAGGGGTGTCTTTGTAAGCACTGGAACAGGATAATCAGAATAAAATCTTACCATTGTGAATAGATATGACAAGTGGCTTTGACGTATCTGCCTAAAGAAGTTGGCTTTTATTGTTATGTTGTTATTTATTGAAAACAACTCTGGTGGCGTCTATGTCTAAAGTGAGCAACGCTTCAAATATTTTAGTGACCTGCTGTTAAAAAAATAAGTACATCAAATGTCACAGCTTCCTTGAGGATTGCTTCAGGTTTCTTCAGGACATGCATTGCTAGTGGCCCATTAGCAGCTGTTCAGCTGTTGCAAACCAAGGAAGATCCAGAGGTGAGGACTTGCAAGGTCTGGCTTATTGCAGCCCTGCACTCCAGATGAGTGTTAAGAAAGATGGGAAGACAGGAAAGCCATCATGGGGAGTGAGCATGCGTAACCTCAAGTTGTTGATGTTAACCTCAAGCTCTTCTTTCCTGGGACCGAGTTCACTGACAGCTAAAAAGTGTTGATTCTGTGGGATGTTTCCCAGCATCTCTGCTACTCTGTGTTGTCTCTTCCTATTCCAAAGTTCTCTGCAGGAAGACATGAAGGAAAAGTAGTCTAAATCACTTAAAATGGGAGTTTAGAGTAAATTAGGTAAACTACATTACAGCATTGTATATATTCTCAGATTCAACGTTCAAGTGACCTTAATTTGATTAAGCTTAATTCATATCAAAGTAAATTATACTAAGTATGAAATAGGGTTGATTTAATTAATAATGAGTGTGTCTGCAGAGATCTAATGTAGTTTGATTCATTTGGGAATGTTAATTCAGATTAGCGTTCTAGAGCTTTCTCTTGTAAATAAACCCTACAAGACAGTTCACTAGATATGGCTAAGCAGGTGTGATGGCGAGTTGGCTGCCCTTGGCTCCAGAAGGACTTTCCCACCTCTCTCCTTGTGTGTGATTTCACCATCATTTGGTTGTGGGATTTCTTGTTAAACTCTGAATCCAGCCAGAGAAAAATCGAACAGCATTCTGTTGAATTAGTCAATTTTATGACCTGTTACATTGCTGCATGGTGCTCCACAGAATAAAGGCAGGCTATGAATGTGTGATCAAAGTGAATAGGGCTGGGACTTACTTGGCTGCTGCCTTGCATCTGTGCTTTGTGCATGAGTCTTCCCTCTTTGGGCAGAATTTCTATGCTGGAGTTTCACTTCCTGTTGTGTTACATTGCACATGGACTAGAAGTCATATATCTTGCTAGCATGGCTTAAAATCAGATACAAGTAAGTTTGATTTACTCAGCATTTAGGTAGCACTGTCAGGTATTACCTGGCTCTGACTTGTACCTTTGGCTTTTTCAATCCTTTGTGCCTATGTGGTGCATGAACTTTCTGAATACCCATCACCTAAACAGTTTGTACTTTCAGTACACACAAACTCTACTCACCCACTTGCTTAATGCTTTCTTTTTTGTTTTTTGTTTATATGACTTAAAGTTCTGTGATTATATTATTTGCCATATGATTATTATAGGATGGACATGCTATGATTACAAAGATAAGATGACTAAAATGGCCAAGATATGCAAATTGTTGTGTAAGGTGTTGTATGGGAACTGTTGAGTCATGGACTGAAACACTGATTGATCACCTGGGGAAAAAATCCAGCTCAGCCCTGAGAGCACAGGTGAAGGCAATTCACCTGCAGTGCTGTGCTGCAAGTATAAATGAAGTAACAGAACTGAGGCACCAAGCTGAAACTATTGAATTGGCTTCAGGAGAAAAATGGTTTTAAAATATTATGTAGGTATAGCGAAGTTGATCTAATTTCATTGCTTATTTGTTTGTTTGTTTGTTTGTTTGTTTATTTTCCTCTGAAAATGAGAAAAGCAGTGCTTGAAAAATAGAGGAATGGTATTTTGAACATGAACCCTACCTGCAATGCAGAAGTTCCTGGAATATGGGACTGTAGGCTACTGTGCTTCAAAAGTCCCTTGAAATCTGTCCCCAGTGTATGGGGAAATGCTGGCTGTCCATGTCAGCATCTTCACACCTGCTAGTTTGGGCTCACAAAGGGGATGACTCCAAGCTAGTGGCTGAATGGATGCTGTTTGTCTCTGGAAGCTTCCTGTGATAATTTGGCTCATTCTTTCTGCAAACCAGGCTTTGCAACCACTGAGTTATGCCCGTCTCATCCTGTTTTAATATCAGCACATCCAGACACATAAACAACGTGCTTCTTCATGAGACGATGAAAATCAATGAGGCTTTGAAAAGACATGCTCTATAAAGTCACAGCCTTATTTGGGAAGTTGCAAGAAGCTCGGCTGTCACAAGAGAATATTTTGGCTCTGTGACAGTTTCCTTTATACGGTTCTTCAGCGAGGAATCTCCTGTGTTTGTACAATGATAACTTGCAAGTGTTGCATGCCTTTTTTTCGTCCCTGGGAATATTGGCAGGAGGAGAACCCAATGTGTTGGTCAAAAGAGAATGAATGCCCCTTTGGACCCTCCTCTGGCCAGAAGTATACGGAAAAAAAAGGTTTTCAAAGGTAAATTGAAAAATGGGAAGTATTTTAGAATTCCTCAGCAGATTCACACGTGTTTTTATTACAGTTACAACTAAATACCCATTTTTTCCGTTACTTGTGGAGAACTAGCATTGGTTTATGTAAGTGTGGGATTGTTTAGGAATGACTTGATCTGCCCTTTTTCCCTTACATTTCTTGGGAACATTTCCTTTATGTGAGTGACTCCTTTGGAACTGTGGTGGGATAAAAGAGGCTATTTTATAAATAATGAATTGAAGGGAGGGCATCAGAAACAACCGTGTTAGATATAATTTTGTGGGAAAAATGTGAGAGCAGACAGGAGAGTGTCATAGGAGAATTCTGAAATGGTTTCATGGAATTGTTGAAGTTGGAAGGGCCTTTAGAGGATATCCACTCCAACTCTCATATAGTGATGCCCACAGCTAGATCAGGTTGTCCAGAGTCCCATCCAGCCTGACCTTGAGTGTCTCTAGAGTCAGGGCATCCATCACGTCTCCATGCAACCTGTGCCATTGCCTCACCACCCTTAAGTAGCCAAAAGATAAAGAGGGATTAGAAAAGAAAATTGTGATTATAAGCTAAAAATCACTCTGGCTGTTACTGAATCCTTGTCTATATGAAAAACCAGTGGAATACAAAAATATTGCAGAAACTTAAGCTGTGCAATTTAGTGAAGCTGAGGGAAGAGGACCTCCAGGGCACACAGGTGTTGGAGACCTGGAGCACAAAAATGAGCAATGCCGTGTGGATCTGTCTTGACACTCGTACCCTCAAGCACCAATAATAATAGTTTTTGGAGAAGCTGAACAGCCAAGGAACAGGGGGTAGTTGTGGAATTAGAACCTATTGTTGGGATTTTACATCCCACAATGAGTAGAAAGCATCCATCTCCTCAGGTTGTTGTATCCTCTTCTCCACCTCTCCTCACTAGGTTTTCTTTGACCTTTTCTTGCCATTCCTGCGCTCATACATACATCTCAGTCTATTTCTGGGCTCTACCCACCCCCGTTCTGTTTCAGAGGTGAGAAGCAGTTGTACATGCTGACATCTTTTCCCATCCCTGCACCACTGCAGCACTGAAGGATGCAATTACTGAGTGCTGTCTCTCCTTGGAGAGAAGCAAGTGGAGGGGTGCTGGACCTAGATCTGATGCAGCCCATGGGTCCAGCATTGCTTGTGCTTCCCACACGTTAGTGCTACTTGATAATTCTGGTGGCACATCAAGTAGTGCTTGCCTAGAGCACCCTGAGGTAGCAGAGAGAAGAGTGATGGAGCCCATAGATAAGAAAGTAGGATTCTTACAACTCGAGAGAGCTATTTGAAGCATACATGAGGAATGTGAGGCTGAAAAGAGCAGGTGTTATGTTAGGCTGATCTGCAGTTCTCTGAGATACAAATGTGAGTTGAAAATGTGGAATAATAATGAATGATGCATGGCAGTAGCTGGAAATTAAGAAGGAATTAAGGGGAGTAAGTTTTGGATAACACTTTAATTTTTGTGATGGTCTTGTGATGGTCTGTCTGTGCATGAGTCTCAGGAATCCATCTGCAGAGCCTTGACACTTCTGTCTCCACTTCTAATGCCTGTTTCCTCTTTCAAGGACACGCTGACTGCTCTGTGGTTTCATTCATTTGTAATTAGCTAAGCCAGGAGTTGATTTGGATTTTTATCTTTGACCATTTTCTTCAGGACGTCATTTGTACTTGGAAAGACCAGTGTATGTCATGTTAGAGGATAGCTCACCTCACTTTACCTCCGAAGATAAAGCAAGTAGGATTTGTCTCATGAATAAAAAATTAATTCTTGAAGATACGTGTCAGTAGTCAAAACTGGTTGGAGAGTACTCAAGTGAGGTATGAGTGGCAGATGGCCAAGGCTCATGGGAGCCCAGAGCCCAGGGGGATATTTGGTTTTAGGCTACCCCTAGCAATGCCAGGCAGGACAGCAGTGAAGCAGCACAGCATTTCATCAGTGAGAACATGGGGAGAAAAAAGCTTTCATTTGCTGCAGCTCACTCTAAGTTTGGTGAACAGCCCATTTGGCATTGGTAAGCGTGGCAGTGGGTGCAATGCTAGCCTTGATTCATGGCACTGTAGAGCAAGTTGTAGTAGGTGCTCCTTCCTTGGCAGTAAAAAGACTACCTGCAATATCGCAGGTAGTTGATCACAGCTGTGCTGTCTAAGCAGGTTTTTTTTTTTTTTTGAGCCAGAGTGAGAAAATGGGGTCATTAAGTTGAGAAATGGTAGACCATACAGATCCAGCCAGCTGTGATATCTTCTGGCTGCAAAATGTGTTTCTGCGGTCATGCTGGAGAGTGGCCAGGGCTTGGACACTGGGCAGGATTGGTTTGGTTTGTCAAAGGCCTACAGCACAGGGCTAGAAGCTGGCAGAGGTCCTGAAGCAAGCCTCCAGATTATATTACATAGCTCACAGGAAAATTAGGAGAGAGATGGAAAATTCTTGGTGTGGAAGGTAAAGGAAGGTGCCCCAAAGCATGGGGGTTGTGTTATTGTTTTGCTTCTTTATGGGTATTAGTGCTTGTCCTTATGTTAGGAAACTGAATTTCATCCCCACTAGTACTGGAAACTGGAGAATGGATGATATTCAGATGATGTCCTGAAAGCTGCCCAGCTGATGGATTGTGAGAAGGCTATGTGAGCTGCTATGCTGATTTTGTAATTTACATGCACTTAACTCTGAAGTGTAACATGCTGCTTATGTAAAAAAGATATTTTTGTGCTAAGTTTGACACCTCCTTTAATTAAAGTGTCAAACCTAATAATGTTTCACTGGAGAGTACCCCTCTCTCTTCAAGATGTCCTGCAGGAGCAGCCAGGATCAGGAGCTCTGATATTTCACAGGTCCTTAAATAGATGAGGCATTTTTTTCAATTTTCACTTTCTTTGTGTGAAGAACAAAAAAGGGCATTCCTGATCTGTCTCCTGTGTTTTAGAATATAACTTCGGCACCTGTATCTCTCCTCCCAGCATTATATGGAGAAGGTAGAATGAAGTCTTAAAGTTGTAGACTAGTTGAATTTCCTACACTTCAAATTGTGCCCATTGCTTCTAGTCCTGTGGCTCAGCACAGAGTCTCACTCTGTTTTCTTTACACCCCTGCCAATTTTTTATAGACATGGATGAGTTTGTGAGGATGTGATGGCAGACGTCAAAAATCTTTTGTCGTCAAGACTTGTGGGTTCAAGGGAGGCTGGAACCGGACCAATATGATGTCCTAACTTCTCCCCAAGAGGTGCTCTGTTGGTATCCCACAGCCAGCATGTCTCACCAGCCAGTAAAATAGTATGGCCTAGTGTGTGAAACTGCTTGTGAGTGCCATTCTGAAGCCTTGGAGCAATCCAAACTTTCGTATGTGCTCATAGAAGTGAGTAATCTGAAATTGCCACAGTTTAAGTCTGGTGCTACTGTCAGAAGCTGTTTCTGAACAAAGAGTTCCTCTGTATATAATGAATAATTCCCTCACATGTTTATTCTAACATTTTTTGCGTCAGCTACCAGGGCAAGAAAAATTCACTACTTTTTCTCTTTTTTGTTGTTTTTGACCTGTTATGAACATGCAACCTCATTTTGAAGAGGGAAACACTAGGACTTTACTGTTTTGTTATGGAAGAGGGAGCAATACTGACCTTCATGTGATAGCAATACAGCTAAATCTTGGCAAATTCTTTACCTCATGATGGATAATCCATATATGTCTTGGATGAAGGTCTGGGTCATGATCAGATCTGAGCTTTGATGTGTCTGTAAAATCCTCGTAAGCCAGTAGCTCCCAAAGCCTTGGCACTGTGGTCTGATGGTGGAGAGAGCTTGCTCAACAGATTCATTGTGCCAATGGAGTTTTCTCTGCAGCAGTGTGGTTGCTGTTACAGTTCTGCTTCTATTCTCCAAATGTTAGCCTTGATTTTTCTGCTACTGCTTCTTACCATCTTTCTAGAGACTGCAGAGGTATAAAAAGGCTCAGTTGTGAACAGCTGCTCTCTTTGAATGTTTACCAGAGCTGTCAAGTAATCTCTGGTATTTTCCATGCAAGTACAACTTCTGTCCTGCCAGTGTACTTAATGATGAGTCTGAAAGTCAGTAGATGTTAATATCCTCAACTGTGGGTGGGAAGTTGCCTAGTTCATGGCAGATACCTTTGGCTGCAAACACGCTAGTATATAATTAAAATGCTTTTAAGATCTGGAACATTTTCTTCCTTCAAAAAAGCAAGAAGTCAGTGTGGTTTTGTGGTATATGAATAGCTGTATTTGTGTCTAAAGTGCACACTTCCACATTTGTTTATACACACTTCCAGGTTAGTTTATATACAATGTATACCCTACACATAAGTGTCAAATGGTTTATTGTCAGTCTGTGCTTTCAGGAGCCCAGTAGCTTATTCAGAGAATATATAAATATCAGTGGACATTTTCCATATCCACTGATGTTTTATTTGATAGTGGTGATGATGCATGTCTAGTCTCATCCTCCTGCTCCTCTTTTCCCACTTAATCCCTCAAAACTTGGAGAAAGTTGACTAATTACAGCTAGCTTGAAGGAAGATTCAAACTGGAAGTCCATGGCTCCAATTAATTTTCTCTGAGAGTCCTTTATGTCTTCTGCTCAATGTTTAAAAAGATTAAGATGCTCATCAGCAAACGTGTGTCAGGAGTAAGATGCTGTGGTTGTCAGGTGAATACTGAGGTAGCATAACTTGTAATTGCTGAGGCGACTTTTGTGTGCAGTATGATTCAAATTAATCTCTTCTGAATTGAAAAAGCTGTTGTTGATAGTTGCTTATCTAGGGATAAATAAAATATTACTTCCTTTCATTTCAAATTCATGCAGCCTCATGCCTTTTCTTGGAAGAGATTTTGCATGGTTTTAAATCATTTTACATAAGCAGGCAGAAATTCAGGCGCGAATACTCAACTCTTAGTCATATCAACTAAGATTTGCATACTGTACAGGGTGAATCTTAGTTTCTTTGGATATTTGGTGGTATGACCATATTTCTTCTTTTACTAATTTGACATTTATCTCAAATATGCTTGTCTTCTGCTGTCTGTCTTGTCTATTTAAACTGCTAGGGACCTTTTCAATATTCAGCTTTATATAGCAATCAGAACCACACAGTTCTAAACTGGACTGGATATTTTAGGTACCATTGAAGTGACTGATAGCTCAGAAATTCGTATGCAGCTTTTAGTTTTCGTTCAGACCGTCTCAGTTCTGTTGGAGTGCAGATTGTCATGTGGTGTTATACCCAAGGGCTGATTAGAAACTCAGTAAGAATCCCATTCTCTCTGATTCACTACAGCGCACCTTCGCTTGAGCTCCAGAGCAAAGCAGATGGGGCTGTGTTTGGGAAAACTTTCCGTTTCAGCATTGTGCTGCATGCTTGTCTGCACCTGGTACAGAGTATCCGTTCATGAAAATGATATGTGGTACTCCCAAAGTGATAAGAGTAAAGCTGTGGGAGATCAACGTGGGAAAAACCTGACGCTGGCTGTGCTGTGGCTGGGCCGAGGCTCTCAGTTTGCAAAGCACAAAGTGTACTGGGGCCAAATCTGGGAGGGGGAAGTTTGCTGTGCAAATGTTCACTTGTGGTTATATTTAAAGTTATATGAATGTGGACACAGGGGTTTTTTAAGCAGGCTAACTTCTTGAAATCAAATTTTGGTGATCAAAATGAAGACTACAGATGAAAATGAGCAGTCAGAAATGTAGATGAGAAGACTATTCTTGTGCAGCAAAATTGATGTTAAGTTTTAAGGCAGCATGTAATAGAAATCCAATGGATGAAAAGAGGGGGAAAAAAAGTTCATTTCCTCTCCGCCCTTTCCTTTAGCAGCTGAAGGTTTGAGTCAATACTCCAATATTGAATATACCATTGTTCAGAAGAGTTTAGGGTACTCTAATTATTTCTGCTATTTTTTCAGTACCTGAACGAACTTAGCCATTCCTTCTTCTATTTCAATAATCCTGTTAAATCTTATTTTCTTAAGCCTGGGAAAGACTTCTGAACTCAGAGGACATCCTATTGAGAGGAGATTTTTCAGCATTTTCTGAGATGCTCTCTGTGATTTCTGTATCTTCTACTTTCCAGAAGCGCTGGAGCTGTTGTGAATGTATATTGATTACATATGCTCCTGTTGGTTCATTCTGCTTCTCCTTTCACCTTCTATTTTCTTCCTCATGAATTGAATTTTTTTATAGGTTTTATTTTTTCTTGAATGGTCTAAATGTCACTTCAGCATAATGGTAATACAGGCTTAATGGCAGAAGTCTGCTATGTTAGTAGCTTTTCCCTTTCTTCAGCAAGGGTATAAATAGTTATCTCGTTAAAATATCTCAGTTTGTGATCAGATAATGTCACCTAGCATTTGGCTTTGGTGGAAGCTCAGGACAATGGACCAAGAGTGATGCAACTGAGATACTGAGCACCAGTGGTACAAGCTGCTATTTTTGCAGAAACGAAGCTCTTTTGCAGGCTATCAGCACAAGGCTTTTGTGTGCCACTTTAAGCAGTAGCTAGATCCAGAAATTTCACCGTTGTCTTTTTGCCTTGTTCTGGTTTGTCTATTTGTACCTTTTGCTTCTTTGTCAAGCTTTCATCAGAGGTTACCATTTCTCTTACCATCTCTCTTGTTTGTTAAAGACTGGACTTAAACCCACATGTTGTTTTCCAGGACTTGCAAAGCTGCTTCAATGGGAACCATTATTGCTACATCTGCCTGGCAATACTTTGGGAAGTGGGATGGGAGTACCTCAGTTCCTATTCCTTTAACTGCTCGCCCCATCCCTCCCCAGCTATAATTAGAGTTATTTTCCTTTTCCAAGACATAATTAAATTTTGTGTTATTGTGGACATTTTTCATCAGAGGTTGGACTGATTTTACAGCCTGGTAGGGGTAGTAAACAGTTTTCTTGTAAAAGGTTTTTTTGTTGCTGTTATTTCTGTCTGCTTCTAGACACTTGAAATCTGTTTTAAAGCATGAGAAATTGCAACCTTCTTTGCTAAGAAGTCATAAGGAGATATTGCAATCCCATTTTTATTTATTTATTTTGCCATCCATGAGTTCATGAGGCTTTAGAAAGTCCCTGTGATCTCTGTTAGGTAATGTCACGCTGATCCTCATTCGTGTGGACAAAGTGACACGATCGTCTCAGATCTTCCAGCCTTATTTGGGAATCCTACAAATCTATTAACCAGAAATGGCACTTCTGGTTATCTTACAGGATAGGAACCCTGCTCTTGCTGTCTGTAATGCTACAAATGGTTGTGAAATCGCTGGCTAAAAAAAAATGAAGTTAAAAAAAGTTATCCCAGTGGAACCTTTTCAGCAGCTGACCTCTGCTTTGAAAGCTTCTGGAGTGTGTTTGCCTTTGAGCACAGTGAGCTCATTGACAAGGGAAGCCATCGCTTCAACAGTTGACTATTTATTTGCATAGTGGCTCTTGCAGAAATTGCAAGACCAGGCAGTGTTTTTGTAAACTCTGTTTCAAAGAGAATGGATACTTAGGGGAAGCTGTACGCTATAATTGCTGTTAGTTGTGTAGAAAGGTTTTTATTTTGGCTAGCATAATAAATAAACACTAACACTTAAAGTGAAAAACAGCCCTGTTTTCCACTTGAATTCAAGTCAGGGTGAGGTTGGGGTGAGCAAGAAAACCAAAGTTCAGGCTTTCCTTATTCAGCTGGGTGGGATCTTGGCTAACTCTGACTGTGAAGGTAAAATCCTGTTTCCTCCATGTCAGAGGCAGGGCACTGCCTTGCACAAGGCTCTTGGGCACGGTGTTCAGAAAGCATGTGTGTTGTGAAGTACATCCTAAATATGCAAGATGACTTTCCTTAGAGGTTGTGTCCTTTGTGGTAGTTTTAATGTCTTATTAGGTCATAAGCAGAAGTACCTACTTTGTAGTTCCTCCCTTTCTGGATACCTATAGAATAATTCATTTGCATCAGATGGTGTGACTGCATGTGTTTTTGTGCTCCAACAGTGTGCCCTGATTATCATTTAATACTATCACATTTGTTTAAAAGGAAATAAAACCAAGCCCAAGGTCATTACTGCATATATATACCACAGCCCAAATAAATTCAGACTGTTTCCAGTGGTGATTCTTTGCCAAGAGTGCCTTTTCCTATTGCTCCAGCCCCTTCTGTCTACTTTATCAGCACCATGGGTTCAGATGCTGATGAGGTGTGTCATGTAGGGGAGCCTACAGAGGGGAGGGGAATCAACTCTTTGAAAGGGTTGATATGTGTAGGATGAGGGGAAATGGTTTTAAGTTGAGAGAGGGGAGATTTAGGTCAGACATCAGGGGGAAATTCTTTACCCAGAGAGTGGTGAGGTGCTGGAACAGCTGCCCAGAGAGGCTGTGGATGCCCCGTCCTTGGAGGTGTTGAAGGCCAGGTTGGATGGGGCCCTTGGCAGCCTGGTTTAGCATTAAACATGGAGGTTGGTGGCCCTGCATGTGGGAGGGGGGTTGGAGATTCATGATCCTTGAGGTCCCTTCCAACCCTGGCCATTCTGTGATTCTGTCACAGGTTGCTGCTTTGTGGTGACATTGCTGCCTGTGTTCTACCATTCTCAGAATCCCATAGCTTGGTGGGACAACTGCTGTCCTCAAGCAGGGTGACTGGAGGCTCTTTAAGAGTTGTGGTTGGGTCTGGGTGGGTGTTTCATACATCAACCAAACCCCTCTGTGAGAGAATGTTTTCTTGTACTGGGAATGAGCCGTAGCTATAAAGGGGAAGGAAAAAGGGGTGGGAGTAGCCCAGAGGCACTGCCTGCTCTTGCATTTCCCAGGCAGTGCCTCACCATCTTTCCCTCCTAAGTGAGAAGTGGTTTTCCCAGAATCTGCCTCTCCATCATTTCCAGTGCTCCCCTCCCTTAGCCTGCTCTCCAGCCAGCAGCCCATTCCCTTTCTGCCTGGCCCAACCTGGCATCCTTAAATCTTGGCTCCCTTACAGAGATGCAGAGGTTTACCCTAGTGTGCACAAAGGCATGACAGAATCTTTCTGCATCCCTCCTAACGTAACGCTGTGTCTGTTTGGGGCTGCTGAGGTCTCCCCATGCATAAGGACCCATGCAATCCAAAGCCAGCAGAATGGACCGTGCTCAGGGCAGCGGGCACAGGCTGCACCCCGAGCCCTGGTCCCCTGCACCGGGAGCCTTACTGCTCTGTTGCCGTGGAGATTGCGTGCGCTGTTGCTAGGCAGCTGGAGCATCTTCCTTCGCCTACCGCAATGCCACGAAATCCTGAACTTTCCTCAATCCCCTTGCCCTTCCTCTGCCTGGCAGAGATGGCTCTTAGCCAGCTTCATTCCATGGCACGGCGGTGGGCTGTGAGTGTTAACCCTGCAGAACAAGAAAAGCCCACGCGGTAGTGCAAATGGCACTGACGGCAATGAATTCAGGGCTGAAGGAGTTAAACTGGTTGGGGATAGACTACAGAGGAAATGATTACTAGTAGATAAACTCCTTTAAAATGTTCTGGCTTTCATGGAAGGGGAGGTTGGTGGCTGCAGCCTTTTGTTGCATCATTGGTGGTTTATATGAATAAAAGCACAGAATAAAATATCACTACAAGGTAAGAAAATCGGCTTGAATGGGCCTGATTAATCTCTTGGGTTGCGATATATATTTAGTTTTCTGTCGTCCTCTGCTTGTGTTTACTGATTTTGATGTGGCATGCGGATGATAATTTAGCCTGTCATGTACAGTATTTGACTTATTTGGCTTGAATAATAAAGATATCAGCCTGTATTCTTGGAGTATACTGCATTAATCAGACTTGCAGGAATGATCACATGGTACTCTATCGCCTTTCCCTGTTAGCTGCTGCTTGTCAGCAGCTGGCTGAGCTGTAGGCTGCAGGCCAGTATCTGCATACCCTTTCTCTTCAGAATATTTCAAATATTCTGTCTCATCGTTATGCATTTTGCTGCAGTTTGACAAACTAAATGGTTTTCCTGCACGTAAAGAAGATTATTTTTAAATTTCAGAGCATTTGTGTAGTTACTAGGCCATGTATGCATTTGAAGAATTCAGGTAGGCTCTCTGTTTTATACATCAGTGTGCTCGGTTTTTGTTCTCACCAGGTTTTTGCTGTGTAATGTCAGTCAGCTCTACAGTTAGTTCTTCAATGTGCGAATGTTTCTTGCGTTTTAAACCTTTACCCTGTGCATGGGGAGAAGTGCTTGAAGGGTAAGATGCAGGTAACGGTAGCTAACCGCATGATGAAGTGCAAAGCTGAGTAATTGAATGTATCGTGCACAGATTTTATAGCCGTGCAGCCAGGAGCAGCAAGTGCAGTGCAGTTATAAATATAAACCAGAAACTGTTCTGTTTAAAAGGGTCTTTGCTATTTTTGGTTCCTGAGAATCTGACAGATGCTCCTTTGAGATAAAATCCTGATTGTGATAGAGAAAATTGATGCTTGGGCTGTATATAGGATTATATTTTATGCTGCTGCAGAGTATACGTGTCTGTTTGTCATAATCTTGTAGTTGCAGAATTCCATATGAATTTTGTTTAAAATAAAGATATGGTTGAATTTGTTTGGTTTCATGTTTGCAAACATTTGAGCAATGGGGTTTGTTAGAGTATAAAATTAGCACCTTTTATTTGTTATTGGTTTTGCTCAGCATTGCTTTGCCCCCCCCCATCTCCAATATAACTCTGTGCTTAGGCAAGTATTGAGGTCTCTTAAAACTGTAACAAGTATTTGAAGGCATGAAACAGAATTTCTCCAGAAATTGATTATTTTTTCTGCAGTAAAACATTATTGGACTAAAAAAAAATAAAAAATAAAAAATCTGTTTTCTAGTTGCAAGGTAAGGAGTGTCATTCTTTTTTTCTTTTTTTAATTTGTTTGGCTCAGTGTGTTCTCATAACTTGTGTTGTAAAATTCCTGGGTAAGATGGTGTCAGTGTTGTAGCAGCATTAGGGATCATCTCATTATACGTTGGTGTGACTGAATATCATCATCAGCATGTGTCACATTCTATTCTTTTCAGTTTTGAAAAGAGATTGTTTGACCACATATGTAACTAGATAAGAGGATGGTTTGTCTTCGTATATACAAAGAACACTCTATACCAAATATTTTAAAATTAAACTTGCTAGCATCAAACAATATATTATTAATATTACTTCTGTCTTTTGTTAGATCATTTAATATATTTACCATTTCCCTTTTTTTCGTATTTTACTGATCAGTTCTTTGTGGAAGTGAGTAGTGTCAAAAGCAGTAGAAGTAATTGCAGGAACCTCTGAGGTGTTCTGATTCCATCCATAAATGCTGAGGGGAGAGGCTCGCGGAGCATGCTTCTCCTGTTGTGAGATGCAGTGTGATGCTGAGTGGAAAGATTTTACTGGAAAACCAGATAATGCTGTGTAACTGCAGTTGTCATAGGGCTGTCAGGAGATGGTTGAAAGCTTGACATCACTGATTGTTGGCAATAAATTAAGCTGCAAATGAGCTCCAAACTTACTGTGCCACTTACTATGCCCACAGTTATTTGTGTTTCATCCAATTGATCCTTTTCTTAACAGAGTGGAACTCTCAATAAATCTACCCCTGGGAGGGGAGTGGGAAGGATGTTATTTTTAAAAATTCTGTTTTAAAAGCCTCAGCTGTCTTTCAGTGTTGTTCCTACACATCTCATGCCAGGAAGACACCTACTTTTATGACAAGAATGGTCAAATGCCAATTGCACACCCATTAGGCTTATTAAATTACTTGTCTTCTCTTAGACTTGCTTTGAAAACAGTGTTAACATTTAACGTGCAGAATGCTGGACCTTTTCTTTTTAATCTTTCACACTGTTAAGGCTGTGGTTTCTGTATAGCAGCATTTAAATGGCATTTGTTTTATTTGGCATTTCAGTGGTGTTTTGTTAAGGTTGTGTTTGCATGTTGATGGGTTTTTTATGGTATGATTATTCCCATGCCTGTGGCTATATTATGCTTCGATGGGATCAAAGCATATCTTGAAAGATAAAGAAAAACAAGGTTGGTCAAGTTGAGCAGTGGGATGGAAGTCTCTCCCCATGCTCATGGATGCAAAGCAGGTGGATCAGTAGATGGCACTCTTCTCTGGGCTAATGGCCCCTTGTGCTTGGAAGATCCTTGCATTTTACTGGTGACATTTTCCCCTATGGACGAACTATAAACTTACCCTCACCTACCCTGCCCAGCAGCCTGACTGTGACCTGCAAATGAGTACTTAGGTGCTTCTTGCAGAAGCACACTTGCCTGCATCCCTCAGTGCACCCACCCAGTCAGGGTAACTAAGCGTCCAGGGCTGGGGAGATGACCACCCATGTATGTCTGCCTACCCATGGGTGCCTAAATCTATATGTCACAGAACCATAGGCTCAGAATTGCTTGGGTTGGAAGGGAACTTGAAGACCAAACAGTTCCAATCCCCAGCCATGGGCGGGGACATTTCCCACCAGCTGAGGGCCACATCCAGCCTGGTTTTGGGCACCTTCAGGGTTGGGGCACCCACAGCTTTCTGGGCAGCAGTGCCAGCATCTCGCCACCCTTGGAGTGAAAATTACCTCTGAACATTTAACCTAAATCTCCCCGCTTTTAGTTTAAGACTGTTTCCTATTGCCATCAGATCATGTAAGAAGTTGATTTCCCTCATGTTTATAAGCTCCTTTTAAGTACTGGAAGGCTTCAATGAGGTTTCTTTGGAACCTTCTCTTCTCCAAGCTGAACAAGCCCAACTCTCTCAGCCTTTCTTCACAGGAAAGGTGCTTCAGTTCTCTGATCATCTTAGTGGCCACCTCCACCCCTTCCATAAGCTGGGGGCTCCAGGCCTGAATGCAGTACTCCAGATGGGGGCCGTAGGAAGGCTGAGCAAAGAGGGATAATGTCTACCATTGCCCTGTTGGCCGCTGCTCTTGATGCAGCTCAGGTACAGTTGGCCTTCTGGGCTGGGTCTCAAAAAGCCATAGGATTGGATGGGTAGTGGGGCTTTTGGTACCCCAGCGCAAGAGATGCCTTCTCAGTCTGTCTGTCCAGTATTTCCCAGCAATTTCAGTTTGATGCAGCATTCTTCAGTTCCTGGCTAAATGGTGCTGGAGTATTTGTGCTGAGTGTTAAGCAGCCACTGGTTTTCTCTGCAGGAAAGTCCCATGTGAACGGATGGAATAACCCCAGTGTGCTGCTTGTGAAAGCCCTCTAGGATGGAGTGTTGCCCCTGTGGTTGCTGTTGAACGAACAGGGACTTAAGCATTGGAGAAAAAAAGGGAGTAAATCCACTTAATGACCTTGTAGCTCCTTGTAACAGTAAAGATAGGTTTATCTGGCTCTTGGGAAGTGCCTAATAGCTCCAGAAGAACTGCAGTTGATTTTGAAGTGAGGGTGAAAGGAGCAAAGCTGGTTCTTGGTTTGTGGAGGCAGCTGGATTGTGCAAGATGCCAGTTGCATCCTTGCGTCCATTTCCATGCTGAGTTTCTGTGCTGTCTTTGCAGAACCCCAAGCCTGGCATATGTTTTGCTTATGACTGGAGATAACACTGCTCACTAGCCATGTTTTTATCATCTCCTGCTGACTCCAACTGAAGTTGTAATAGGTCTTTGCCCGTGAAGCCAAAAGGAGGTGTTGCCCACTTGGCCACAAGTTGTACTTTTCTCAATTGTGCTCTGTCCAGGTTCAGCTCTTTAGCAGCAGAACACAAATGCAATTTTTTTCTTTTGTTGCCATGCCTTAATCTTTGTGAGATATTACTTGGTATTCTTTGCAGTGAGCCACTGTCTGTCTATTTCTGATACACCGCCCACCACAGCATCGCAGTATTTTTAACTGCATCTTCTATTCCCCCATCCACTGAACAAACCTGAGAATGCTACAAAAAAGGAAAATGAGGCTTTCGACGTAGCTGGCTGTGAGCAGAGGAAGCAAAATCTGCTAATGCAAAGTCAAAATGAACATAAAGCATTTCAGTGCCATAATTCTGCCTTTCCACAGTGGGTACAGAACCTTTAACCTGATGATCCCCAAAGCGGCAGCAGCACTCAGGTGGTAACTCCCAGGGGGTAAAACTCAGAGCCAGGAGGCTTCTCCTTTCCCCTGCCCCAGAGAACTAGCAAAACCATTTATAGAAATGAAAAAAGGCTGCTGCTCTGAAGGATTGCAGGCCTTTCTTCTGTGCCTTTTCCTGCTGAACACTCCAAAAAAGGAGGCTGCTTGAATAGTCCTAATTTTCGGAAGTGCAGCTGTAGTCGGAGGAGTCAAGCAACTTTTTGAAGCTGTAGGTGAAGCACTCAAAAAGATTTACTTGTGTCACCAATTGTTCCTTAAAGGAAATAAGGTCTGCAAGAAATATGACCATATTGATGAACAAGAAGCAGCAGGAGACTGGCCAAAGGAGATTTCAGCTGCTACAAAAGTGTGGCTTTGTGGAGAAGGGTGATGGGGGTTGCAGCACTATGGAGGGGTGAAACAAATCATGGTCCCAAGTCAGCAACTCTGACCTCCAGCTGAGATGGTGCAGACAGGGAAAAGCGCACCAAATAGTGCAGTTAGTCTTTTCTGTCAGGAGTGTGGAAGAATCAGGGCATAACTGTTACTGAAGTCAAAAGGCATTAAACGTGATGGTGCAAACAAGTTTAAAATGGAGAAAATCCAGGGATAGTGTTTGGGCAGCATGTAATTGCTTGCAGTGTCTCAGCTCCTGCTACCCTGCATTGCTGAACTTACTGCATGCAGTGCCGTGTTCAACATATCCAGTGGGGACTTAGTAAACAACCTCCAATGTGTGGACCTAAAAGCTGGATGAAGACAGCTCACCTTTACCAGCCAAGGGAAACTGCAGGCTTGCTGCATTGCCACTTGCTCAGCAAGCAGACCTCCAGCAAACTAGCTACTAGTGTGCATTTATTTTGTCCTTGTGCCAATGCAGCAAAATTGAATGCAAAACTTAACAAAAATACATCATTGGGACAGAGGCTTTTGATTACACACAGAGACTGGTGAGTTGTTCATGTTGTGCATGTGAATATTCCACATGATGCAACTCACCAGGGAAAATACACGTGCCCAGAGGGTTACAGCTGTAAGATCTGTAATGCTCTTTTGCATCTTTCTTCATGTGAGAGTTCACACCTAAGTTTGCGACAAGGATGCCAAATTAAAAAAGAAAAAAGAACCAGTTAGGATTATTTCTTTTTTGTGCGTGAAGGTAATTGCCTGAAATTTGCCCTTTGTTAGTCAGAATTGATTTTAGATACTTGATTTTTGGACAGTTGTTATTTATCCACACAAGGCAAAAGCCCTGAGGAAATGTTGCTTCTTTACACAGCAGATTGAATCAAATGTTTTTGCTGACATATTTTTCCCTGTGACAACTGACTTTGCAGTTGCCATGTATTTCCTTGGTTCAACACTGATACATTTGAAGAGGAGAGGAATACTTCTAAGGAAGTATTACAAGAATTCTGTTGCTGGGAATGACAATAAGCATATACTATTCTCATAATTTATTGGGTTGGAGGAGCTTCAGAGTGTACGGTAGGAGGTAAATTCCAGATGCATCAAAATCAAATTGTGTGGGACGTATGTGTAGTCCCATAGCATGGGGCTGTCTAGGGAAGAATGCTGTGCTCCTGTCTTTTCCCCAGTCCAACCATGCAATCTGTGGGGCAGTTTAGTGCCAAACACCTGGCTGGGTCACTCACCATCTACTGCAATGTAAAGCATCTGCAAGAACAAGAAATTTTCTCTCTGCTCCCTTTGCCAGGTAGATGTGACAACCTGGTATTCTGCATTCTTCTGTAGTCTCTCTCATCTCATATCCTCGTCCAGTATACGTCTTCAGACCCTTGTCCTCATTTTTTTTTTTTTAAAGCCATTCTTGTAACGTCTACAAACAAGCAGTGGATGGTTCTGGTTAGCAAGGATTCAGACACAGGTTTCAGAACTGAAACCAGTTATCAAGACACATGGAAGTTGATGTAAATCTTTAAGATGAAAACAAACATGCAAGTACAGATGGTTCCTTTAAAGAACAAAATCAATGATAACTTTTAAAACCACCTGTGGGAATTCACTAGGAAAAGTCATTCTCTCTCCTACTTCCTCTGTTTAGCCTTCAGTGCAGAGTATTTAAAGATTTGAAGCACTTTTTCTATCTTTTGAAGTTTATTTTGTATGTTAAACAGCTGCTGCCCATCTCTTACTGGCAGTGCCAGCTTCTTGAGGGTGAGTGCTTGGTTTTGCTGTGCTGGTGCCTTCCTGAGGTGCCCTGTCCCAGCTCTGAGTCAACCATGTTGACACCACAAGTGCCTGGGTTCCCACTTGCCTTTTTTCCTATAGACGTTCCATCAGTTTGAACTCTATCCTCGCAAGTTTCATGTTTATCAGCTACAGGTGGAGAAGACACTGTGCATGGGGGAAAAAATGTCAAGAGAGCTGATGCTTTATAACAAGAAGTACTTTTTGAGAGATGAAAGAACCTGGGTGAGGGGGATGCTGAGGAAAACTTTCCCAGGCAATAGGCAGTGTGAGGTAAAGCGCTGTGAGGTTTGGAGGTAACGGCCTGGCAAAGCTGACAGCAGGACAAGGCTCAGGGATGATGGATCTGGCTATGGAAGTAGAGCTGAAGGTTTGAATCTGGAAATAAATGAGAACAAAAACTCTCCGCTCCACTTTGGTGAAAATACACGCTGTGATCCTTCTCAATTGATAGAAATTGAAGCACAAGCGTTTTCCATTTAAGTCGTTCAAGTAGCGTGGTGTCCACATGTAGTTTCTGGTTATGAAGACTCACTTAAAATTCTACTTTGCCTGATTCTGGGTGATGTGGGATGAGAACCTGTTCTTAGGATCACACGAGTTTAAATCTGGATTGTCCACATCCTAGCAAAGAATCTTAGCACATACCTGCAAGGCAGGAGAGATTGGACTGTATTCATGGAATTACCTATGTAAAGCATGCTATCATAGTGCTGTTGTAGCTGCTGCAGACTAAAGGTACAAATGAGGCAGTGTATGAAGAGAAAGGAAATACCTCTTATTAAACCACCCAGAAGAAAGATAATTCTTTGAAGTTAGACTTCAGCTTTTTATTAATGTGTCAAATTTTAGCAATGCTGTAAAACATTCCTATTAAACTAACTTCACATTAAATCTGTCTGGGGGAAAGATGGAAAAGAGGGGGAAAAAGAAACAAGTTTTAAGGAAACAAAAGGAGAAAAAGATAAACTTTAGGAAAATAAATGATTGAAACTTGTGCTTCAAACTGAAGAGAGTTTTTGTATCTAAAGGTGCGTCCTTAATTCTGACCGTAAGAAGTGATCTAATGAAAGGTTTGCAGAAATAATTTGTTTCTCCACAGAGCATCTTTGCTTGATGAGACAGCAGTTTTTGATGTTGTTTCCTATGAACTGCAGTTCATGGAGTTGATGCTGTTCTGTCCAACTGTCACAGAGTTGCTGCTCTTTAGCGAGGGGCTGTTTATTATAAAGCTAGGTTAAAATGTTCACAACAGGGAAGACTCTTTTGAACGTCCATTATAAATTATTTGAGATCAAAGTCATGTTCTTTTAATTGAGGGAGGATTTCTCAAAAATCAAGCAAAAAATCATTTTGTGTGGATGGGATATTCACAAGAGCACGTAGGTGCTGTTATTCTAGGGAGCAGGATCAGCTGGATGCTGTTTACAAAGAAGACTAGCCTTTGTACTTAAATATTCATATATGTGTGGAATGTTTTAATTACTTGAAAATCTGTATCTGAATGCTAAATAATGTGGAAAATCTGATTCTACAATCATCTCTGTGATTGCAGAATGGAGAGAGTGAGCATTATGATGCTATCGTACTTAAAAGCTGCTATTTTTCTTACATCCATGATTTTTCAGAGCATCAGGTTGCAGGAAAATAAGATTGACGTAGAATTCTTCAGTAGGAAGCCTCTGAAGTTGGCGAGGTAAATCATCCCTTGTGTGTTTTTACATTACTGAGATGTATCAGTAAATGTTTGCGACGGATGGATAGGTATAGGTAGGCAATGATGGTCAAAGCCTTTTTAGAAGAATGTGCAGGAAGGACAAAGTCAGGAAAAATTCACATATAACCTAGAAGAACTCTGTCAGAGCAGAAGAAGTGTGCATGTTTTGTTCGTGACTTTGTCACCGGTGAAGGAGGTTTCTGCCTAGAGCCTACGCTGTAGGTCGCACGCAGTTACAGTACCACTTGGGCAGAAATAAATGCATGTCCCAGTTATACCAGATGACTGCATCATCCTTTGAAAACAGGGAATGCAGCCCGAGCATCACCATGCTTAAAATCAAACAAGGCAGGCCTTTGAGTCAAATGTAATTGTGTTATGTGGTGCAACTGGACTGATTCCGTTATGGTATTGGGATGCTTATGTTGCAAGAAAAATAGCAAATGATGTATGAATCCTAAGTGCTTAGTGCTACCAAGGCTGGAGGAAAAAACACAAACCTTAAGAAAGGATCACACTTCAGAGACATCATTGTGCTGTCAGGCAAGGCTGTTGGCACTAATAACAAGTAGTGCATTCATATCAGTAGGTCCCCTGTAGTCATTTTTAGCTGGTGCAGATAACTAATGGTAATTTCCAAAGGTGCTCAGACAGAACAGGCTCATTAAATAGAGACATGCATTTATTTAAACTATTTCTGAAGTGCAAAGTGAGAAGGAGGAGAAAGAAAACATCTGATTACAGAAGAAAGTGAAGAGTATGAATCCTCAGGGTACTGCGTATGTAAGGTATCTAGATAATTTAACATGAAAAAATTGCCTGATTTAGTGCGGAAAATTCTGACATTGCTGACAAAGATGTAGCAACATCCTGGCTTTGAAGGTTGAAGTAAGAGAAAAATCAATCCTGAAATACGATGCGGCTTCCTGGCACTGAGGCCTGTGGAAGAGTGCTGATGCTCAGAGGGGGAAGCTGTGCACTTGTCATCACTTCAGTTCCAAGCTCCAGTTACTTACGTTCTGATAGAGTTCTCTGCCCCCAGAAGTGATCACGTCCATGTCTATGATGTGAAAGAGTTGCCTGTGGGTGTCTGTGGGTACGAGCTCTGTGCAGCTCAGTCCCAGCAGCATCCCACGTCCTCTCTGAGCCCAGCCACGTTGTGTGACGTCAGGGCAGCTCCCATTGCCAAACACTCAGGATTTCAGTTGGCTGCCCTTGTGTGTGTGGGTGAGGGGAGAGCAAGGGGTCAGACATGGAGTGTTTCTCCCTGTAGATATGCGATTTGGCTTCTGAGGCGTGGAATGTGTTTTGCTTGGCTTTCCTGGTTTGTTCTGGTGGAAGCATCCCCACCAGTTTCCTTCGTATAGGTTTGATCCATGCAGAGCAAACAGCTGGCTGCACCATGCCAGATAAACATTTCTGGTGCATTCTCAGAACTTCCAAGGTTTTAAACTCTTTATCTGCAAATTACGTGTATGTAGATTCAAATAACCGGTCTCAGAACTCAGTCAGGTCTTGTAGTTGTTTCTTAGTACTTTAAAAGGATGACACAGAGTCTCTTGGTGCGTACCACAAATAGAAATTTTGATCTTAAGTATGCACTGACACACACATCCTGTTTTATACTTTATGGAGCCCATCTGGTAGAGGAGCTGTATTTAAGAAAATGCAATGCAGGAAAAGCAAAACCCTGCCATTGCGTTGCTACAGTGGAAAATTACACACTGTACAGCAGTTTGCGCTCTTGGTTTAAAATGATGACTGACAGAAAGCGTGTTTCCAGGGCTTTCTATGCTGAATGGATTACTTAAACCATAGATTCCTTCAGATGTCTGAGTCCAACTGTGGCAATATTAAGAAGTCAGAAATCTGAGTGAGAATGCTCACTGAAACCATTATTAAGCTTTAAAAGAGGCAATGAAGCAAAGATTAGATGTAGCTGGCTGTGGAAAACAGCTGTGGAAGCAGGTGTTGCTTGTCACTTTGAGTTTTACTTTGATGACCAAGCAAATTCAGGTGGGTAGGAACAGAGATGGTGAACAGGTCTGGCTGTGCAGGAATTGCAACCTCTTGCACCAGCGCTTGCTGTATCTCAGGAAGGCTGCATTTGTCCTGGGAGCTCTTCAGTCAGAAATACAGGCCAGAGTAAGTCATTTGTTTCTATAGTCAGTGCTTAGTGTGCAGACCCAAAATCTCTGTAACCTTGAGAGGGGATCAAATATGACTGTGATGCCTGAGCTAGGAAAACAAGGATTTGTCTTTAATGCTGAGATTTAAAGCAGATGCTACCAGACATGACATACGTGTCTGTGGGCACTGGGCATGCTGCTTTGGGTCACGAACATGGATGCAGTGGGTCTCACTGAGGCAAGGATGCTTTCTCTCTGTAGCATGATACAGTGTATATATTCATATATATTTATGTGCCTATATATTCATGTGTGTATTCCTACTGTAAATGGAAGCTGTTTTTCAGGTTAAAATGCAGGCATTTGTATAATGCAAGCATTTTCCTGAGTATTTCCTTGGTGGAATTTGTGAAATGAAAGGTGGAGACAGTGATGCTTTGCTGTGGTTTCCAGCCCAAGTAACTGTCTGCAGTGATTCAAGTGTGGCTTCTAGGCAGGAATTATTCATATTTGTCCATTAGACTTGGCAAAAGCCTGTAGGTTTGTTTGCATTGCTGAAACTCAAATCTATTTGTCTGGTGAATTTAATGGCAGAATGCGTGGGCTTTTATAAATATATTTATTTATATACAGTCATATTAAGCAGATGTTAAAAAAAAAATGTTTTGCATTAGTACATGATTTAGACAACAGAAAAGGGAACGTGGTGGTGAACTTGTCATGTGTCAGATCAGAAGACACAAATCACAGGGAAATTAGGATATAAATACCAGTGAGTATTATCCAAAAAAAGTTACAGGCAAATTAATTTCAGCTGTTTAAAAAGTAAATATCAGCTAAGTGCTCTTTATAGCGGTAATCATGACAGCGTTTGTATACTAGTTAATAATATCTCTGTTTTGATGAGGGGCCCTGGAGTCCCAGTACACTATAAAGACGTTAATCAATGAAGGCAGTGTTCCTGCAGGATCAGAGGGCTGGAGCACCTCTCCTACAAAGTCAGGCTGAGAGAGCTGGGCTTGTTCAGCCTAGAGAAGAGAAGGCTGCGAGGAGACAGCAGTGCAGCCTTCTGGTATTTAAAAGGGGATAATAAACAGGAGGGGAATAAACTGTTTACAAGGGGGCAATGACAGCACAAAGAGGAATGACTTTTAAGCTCAAGCAGGGAAGGTTTAGATTGGATGTCAGGGGGAAGTGTGGTGATGTGCTGGAACAGGCTGCCCAGAGGTGGTGGATGCTCCTTCCCTGGAGGTGTTCAAGACCAGGTTGGATGGGGCCCTGGGCAACCTGGTCTAGTACCCGATCTGGAGGTTGGTAGCCCTGCCTGGGATCCTTGAGGTCCCTTCCAACCCAAGCCTTTCTGTGATTATTATAATTATCCCTACTTTGTAGTTAGTAGGAAAACTAAAGTTAAGTGACATGCCATTGTTTTTTTAATTCATGATTCTGAATTAGATATAGTTCTGGGAATAGAAGTCATTACTCAAACTTTCAATCCAAATTTTAATTCAGATGTTAGAAGGAAAGACCTTGTTTTGTTGGAAACTCAAATTTGAGATCAGGGTTCGCTGACTTCACCTTTTGACTTTTGACTTTTTTCTGCAGTGGAAAACAGCTGCACTTTCAGCTTCAGCCATCAGAGGATAAGCAGTGTTGTGGAAGCAGTTGTGCAGCTGTCTGAGATGGGCTTCGTTTTCCCTAACTCAGAATGTCTACAATCTCACCTGGTCCCTATTGACTCCTTGTGTAATCAATGGAGAGTAAAAGCTGCTGCTAATGTGATTCATCTGACCTGTTTTAGCTGCTTACTTTAAAAGCAGATGAAGCATGCTCTACAAGCACTTCTATTTCTTCAAGTTTTAAAGGAGCCTGGACGAAGAACCAAAATTTACAGGTTGCCTGGGCTGGGTGAGGTGAAGCAGAACTCCAAACAGATAGCATCAGCAACTCTAATATGTCAGCTGGCCCAGACCGTGGTTTACAGCAGTTTACCTTTTTCATAGTGGGATTTTGCAGCTGGTCTGGCTGAAGATACTTGCTGCCAGCACTAGACTTCTTGCTACACAGAAATTAGGAATTAATGTATTCTCACAGTTTACAGCGTAGGAGGTTATTAAAAGAAAGAGGAAGTGTGTGCAAAGAAAGACATTAGAAAAAAATTGTGGATTCTCCCCACGCTGACAACTCAAGCCTGATAGGGCTGTTGTCAAGCAGCTAAGGGTGACTTGTTCTGTTTTTGATGGGTTTTGGAACTACCTGCACCAAGGACAAACTGAGGATAGCAAACAGTATTGGATAAAGTCTCTGCCTAAATCAGCTGCTTATAGGGGTATTGCTTGCTGATGATCTAGTTCTCTGAACGTTCTGCATGTAGCACTTTCATTTTCTCATTGTTTTTCCTCGATCATTAGGCCATTAATTTAACTTTCATTAGCTTTAACTTCAGTTTTAGAATACAAGTATGGGAACAATCCAGATACTTTCTCGTTGACTTTAAGAGAGATCACTGATTTAAATTTGGTTTACTGCTTGAGTGCATCTTTAAATTTCAAGAGATGGAGTAAATAAGAATCTTTGTAAAATATGGTGTTAGTCAAGATAAGTTGGTTTGTGATTCAGGTACAAGCAGAATATTGAATAGGTTCAGTGTTGCATGGGGTGCTTCACACAGCTCTGATTGCACCCCTTGTAGAGAACATCTAGCTGTACTTTATTTCTCTGACGCATCATCTTCCAAAATGTCTGTGTTCTTCGGTTTACTTTAAATTCTTGAAATACATTGATAATGCAGTGCCTGTGGTACTTACACAGCCATCTGAAGTCTGTCTTTACAGACATAAACTAAGTAATTCTACATCAATATTCTCTTTTTAATCTATGCCAACATATTTTACAACAGCCCTTCATGTCCTTATGTATTCATACATCATATTTATAAAAGCCTTCCCTGTATGCTAAGTTCTATGATGTACCTTGGCAGCACTTTTTGTGCTTTGGCTAAAGTCTCTATGTGGGACTTCCAACAGCAGCCAAACCACTGAAATGTCTGCATGGAGTGTCGTGAAGCTTTCCAAAGGAAGGGTGTAATTAAAAGTCCAAAGAGCTACTTGTGCCTGGGTAGTAAAACGTATCCATAAGTGGAAGACTCTGAGAACAGCTTCCTTCATGATCTATCTATGTGCCTGTTGGGGTGCTGGAGAAATTGTAGAAAGAGGTTTTAATATGGTTCTGAGTGTAGTGAATACCTGAAACACAAACGTAAGTATGTTAGTGTGCGCTGAATCTCTGATCTGTGACTTACATTGTCAATCTGTAGTTGTCATCTGTTATGATCTTTTGTTTTGAAATACTTTAACTAATAAACCTGGTATGGCTGACTTTTTTTTTTTTTAAGCCTTTTGGATTTTTTTAGGTGTTTTGTTTTAAATGGCATCCTAGACCAGCTTAGTTTCACTGCTGCAGTATTTCTAAAAACTGAAAATTCCCTCCAAGAAGATAATCTCTATGATTCAGTTGATATTGTTTTGTCATGTCTTAAATTGTTGCATTTCATTTTAGCTGTAGATCTCCTCTCTGCATAGTACTGCTTCCTTCTTGGGTCAAGCTTATGATTCAGTAAGCAGTGAAACAGCAGGGAATAACAAAAGCAAAAAGCTTGAGTATGGTGCTTGGGCATAGCTTGTGAGTTCTGAAAACTTGGCCAAGTGGGCCCATTACATTCTATTTACATTTTGAAACCTTTTCATAAGGATAACTGATATATTTTAACTTTTAAAAGTTGAGCACTGGGAGAAGAAATCCCATATCCCTTCTTGTACCTAACTAAGCTTTTGCATCTCACTGCCCTGAGCATTGCTGCTATGCTTTGAATGTGAATATAAATATCCTAAGTTAGTAGGTGCAACAACCAAGCCTGTGTTGAGTTCATGGCTACAGTTACCTACGTGTCCCAGGGGCTCATCTCTTCTTCCTTTGCTCTAGGCAGTTGCAGGGTGACAGAATTTGGCTGTTACAACTGCTATCAAATATTGAGCAGATGAATATGGAAATCATTCTTAATGTTACTGTGTTTTTATCACAGTTGTAAGATGCTGGTTGCTGTCCCTTTACTAAATGTATTTTTGTTGTTGTTTTTTATATTTGGAGATGAAATGTTAGTTTTCTTCTTGACAACTAAGGCATGAGAGAGAATGAACTCCACAGTGGAAGTTGACTGTAATAAAACACATAATCTGTTTGACTTCACTTTAAAGAAGGCAGTTGTTTAAAGCAGCTGGTTAAGCACACAGATGTTCTAGTTGAGAGTGTTCCAATATTAAAATGGCATAATGTGGCAACAGATTTTCATTTTAAAATGAATGGCTGACGAAAAAATATTTAGTTAAGCACCCTACCCGTAATTATAGTAGCGCATATTTTGCTTCCAGAAGCATGTGTTCAAAAGGTGCTTAACAACAGATCCTTCTTTCTAGCAGAAAATGCTCTTGTCTTGCATTTGCTTATAAAAGAAATGATGCATTTATTGGCTTAGTAGACCCAATTCCTCTCTGTGAGCCTGCTATATAAGTTTGCAACTGAAACGATGGTGGCTATGCAAAAAGATTTTAAGAAAGACTTAAGAAGGGTTGTGAAGAGATCTAAGAGAAGAAATTTAAGAATGTTAACATGCTTTTGTCAGGGTGCTGCTTTTCTAAGGCATGGGAAAAGTTGAATTCTTAAGCCGGAAAGGAGACCATCTGCCTCAGTGCATTTCCTTGTGAAGCCTGGCCTTTTGATTATAGTGTTTTAAGCATCTTCCTGAGTGCCTGACCAGTGAAGCATAGAAGTGTTGGGCTTTCTCTCCTTGACAAAGAAGAGGAGGTATTCTTATGCAAGTTTCCTGTACTTAATTTATTTGAACATGTATAGCTTCTCTCTCAGACTGAAAAGGCCCTGGCCTAGGGCCTGCCAGTTTTGGAAGCTTCTAAATGACAAATCTAATCTCAGCTTTCATTTTTAAAAATGCCAAGTTTCTTGACTTTTTGCTTGCAGAGAAAATGGAGTTATTTCCAGTAACTGAAATGTTGGTACTATTGTGTTTCTGGGTGTGAAGTGGGAAGGCGAATGATTTGTAACTTTTTCATATTCCTACAACAATAACAAGCATCCTGGTGTCTCCAGTTATACCAACTAAACCAGTTAAATAATGAATTTCCTTCGTTTTCCCCTCCCCTGCTTTATACAGACACATTGTCTACTGCAACCTCCAGCATTAGAAGCTCTTCTTTTAGCCTGCCCTGTAGGTACAAAGACCAGGGCAGTTTTGTGTTGCGTTGGCCCTGAGATCATAAATCCTCACAGAAAGCACCTGAAGTCCTGAAAGAAAGGGAGGACTATGGATACTGGAGTGGTTGAAGCAATAATGTTTTCCCGTCTTCTCTGCTGGCTACCCAGTTTTGCTGGTGTCTTGAATAAAGACCTAATCTTTCTTTCTAGCCATAAATTTATAAGGGGCATGAAAAGTTTAGTATCTCTGATGGTGGGAAACCATTCTATCTCTTATTCTCTGGCCTCTCCTGTCTCAGCCTGTAAGATTTCCTTCTTTGATGGTTGAGATGATTTTTAATTCTGCCTGGAGCTCTCTCAGCTATCATTTCATAACTTTAAGCCCCTTGACTGTCATTTCTGCCTCCCTTCTCTGCCCATCAACTTTCTATCATTCAGAAGGGCTAGTGAGACCTGAAGTTGGTCAGCTGATCCACCTATCACTGGGGATATGGTGGCCTATATACCAGTAGATCTTTGTCTAACGGTTCATATCAGCAGAGGGCTGTGCAGGGACTACAAAATTCTGGACAACAGATAGGATCCAGAAAAAGCTGAACTTAGTACCAGCTTTATCAGTGCTGGGTGAATTTTAACTGAGTTGCATGCAAACAACTTGAAGTCACGCTTCTAGTTGAGAGGTGCAGTATTTGTCCTTCTGCAGTCCTTGTCTTGTGCAATAATTTGTTTTCTACAGTGATGTCCATCACCCAGTGTTGTTTTGATTAAATGGTCGGGTTTTTTAGAAAGCCTGAGTCTGAGGTTCTTGGGTTCTTGCAATCTGTCTGCCAGGCAGTCTGCATGCTTGGAGGCACTGATAAGAAGAGCCTTTCTCTGGCAGTGTTGTGTCTCACAGCAGTGTTTGGAGAGGATAAGGCATGTATGGTATGTAGGAGATCATCTTTGAGGTAGAAAGAGGAAGGTAGAAAGCAATGATCTGAAAACTTTCAGTGTCTTAATGCCAGACATTGTTGGATTTATTCTCATTTCCTCCCACATAGTTGTAGAGGCCTAGAGTCAGGATGGATTTCAGAAAGGAAATGGTGGGATGTGGTGAGTAGGTTGGGAGCAAGGCCTTGAGGTTACCTAGTTTTTTGCTGGCTCTGGGTGATACTGGCCAGAACAGATTTCCTGTCTGCAAAACGAGGATAGCGAGACTCCTCTGGAGAAATGCTGTGATCTCTACTGGTACAACCATCCTAAGGTTAAGATGTTCTCCTTCAGAAAATAGCTTATACTTAAGAATTTTTCTTTTGAATTGCCCCTCCTGGATGAAGTTGCTTGCATATTCACTTGTCATTCTTTATAATATGACTTCCCAGTAAAGTCCACCTGTGGCAGGAGGTGAGGATATATAGGGTTTAACATGCTCATTCAGATTTAACTACCTTTCCAGGAAAATACTTAAAAGAACTTTTTCCAGATAAAAGCTTTTCTATTGCTAGATGTCTTGAAAATGAATGAGGTACCTGAGGGCAAATACAGTATCTTCTTATTGCTCGTAACAAGGTTGCTTTAAATCTCCTGCCTTTATTGAGAAAATTATTATCCTTGCTGAGGATTCCATTAGTCTATCAAGGAGGCTCTTAGAGAAGTAGATGAGTCATGCAAAGCCTTGTGTCTCTTAGTGCATGTTTGCAAACCTAATTTTAGTCATTCTGTGTTCTGCCAAAGGTAGATAACATTATTACCACTGTATGAGCATTTAAATCCGAAAGATTCTTCAGATAAATATAACTTGGGAAACCAGTTCCTATTAGCTGTATTCAGTCACAGATCACTAATAATCTGTAAAACTTTTTTTTTAACAAGTATCTAAAGTTGGGTTTCTAAGACTCTTCTTGAATCCCCTGGCTTCAGCAGACTTTGTATCAACTCCTTAACTGTAGATGTATCTAAATGAGTGTCTGACATATCCTACTTAAAAGTAATCATTACTACTACTGTGATATTCTTACAAACGCCCTCACGAGGCACAGTAGAAGTTTAACTAAAGATTTCTTGACTTGCAAATAAGTTTCTCTTTTTACTGTTAGTTTTTTTGTTTGTTTGTTTTACTCTGCCTCCATAATACTTGTATTTCAGCCTCTCTTACACTAATGAATTTGTCTCCTATGTCCTTGTGAAGTTGGAGATATGACACTCCTTTTGCATATCTTGCTGCTGCTTATCTTGCTTTTCAGCAGATAGGTTGGTCTCCATGAACTCAGTACTAGGTGAGAAGAGCTGGATTCAAATCAGGGCACGGAGCCCAGTTTAACAAAGGACTTGTGTGCATAATTCAAGTGAAAACATGCTTAAAAGCTTTATGATAATGTTCACAACACATCTTCAGTACTTTATCAAAACGAATTTAGCCAATGTCTAAAATTACTCTTTCCTTGGACAGTTTTGATTTCTTGTTTGGGGTCCTGCTTCATGAATCAGATCTGATTAGCCAGCTCCAAAGATTGGCTGGTGAAGTTCACTGTGATGATCGAGTCGATGGCAGATGGCAGGTAAGCACATCTGCCCCATCCAGAGGCTTGATGGCATTTTGTGTCTACTTTCACAGCTGTATGTCTGCTGTAGTCCAATACTTTGAGTAAAAAACACCCTGGCAATTTTAGTGTTGTGATAGGTGAGAGGAGTGGGAGGCAAACAGGGGTGTCCATATGGTCACAGATGAAAGTGAATACAGGCAGACACAGGAACAGGACCTGAGTGTTCATGTGAAACGCTAGCTGAAGACATCCAAAAAGGGAGAAAGAAATGGATAGCTTTCACAAATTGACTATTAAATGCTATGTCTGATGCTACTGCAAGCTTTCTGCAGTATTAGTTACTTGAGATTAGATTTGTGAGATGTACTACACGACAACAGTCTATTTAAACATCTATTCATATTCTTGCTGTAATGTGTTTTAGAGTCCTGTGTGAATTCTGTTTGGTGATGTGAGGACACATGCACATAACCTCTGTGCTTCTGTTCTGGAACTCATCACCTCTGTGGATATTTGAACCAGCATTCACCCACTGCTGTTCTTACTTGTCACCAATTTGCCATCTGTGGCACCAGAGTCTCCTTGGCTTTGTGTCAAAAAAGAACAAGATTTGGAGGACTTATGTCTTTTAGGACTTGTTTTGTTCCAAATGGAGGCATGAACTAAACTCACAAAATCTCCATGGCAAGATGAGTCGTCTTTCATTTCTTCCCAAACACATCATCTGGCCTGTGAATGCAGTAGTTAGAAGAAACAAGACCAGGCAGTGTCCCTGGTGTGCAGCATGCACAGGGAACATGACTCATGCTCTGGCTCCCTGTTTCACACCTCCCTACAGCTGGGCTGTACCCCTCTTGCCTGCACAGCTGTACTGCAGGGCTCCTCACAGCTCGGGGTCTCGCAGCTGCTTTGTGAGCAGCATGGCTGCAGTGTGGGCTGTGGAGCAGAAGAGATGCCAGGGTGTGCTCCAGAAGGAGATTCCTGTGCTGACATACTTCCTAAAAATGCACCAGTTGACAAGATCTTAATGCCAAAAAGCACTGTCTCTTATCTCATTTAAAAGTGCCTGTGGGATCTCGTCCTCAGACAGCAAGGAGTGGGAAAGGGAGGCTGAAATTGTCCCTTCTTGGCCTATCTGTCATGCTTCTCCTCTGGGTTTTTCCTTTCCTTCTGCTGCCAGTGCTTGCTTTGTGCTGAGAGAGGAAAGCACCCATGCTTCCCTTGCACCTGTTGTCTATGTAAACAGATTTGCTGCTGTTGACATCGGTCCTCAAGCCCTGCAGCCTGTTAATGCCTCACTTAAATAGACAAAGCATATTTTCAGCCATACGCAATGTTTGGCCACACTAGCAGAGAGCTCCAGCAGGTGTCTTTAAGACCTCTAGAAATGAAACCACAATCCCCAAATGCAGTGGGTTGGATGCTTAGCTAATGCAAGCTGGCTAGCTTCTGCTGGGTTTGACCCAGGACAACCAGATTAAATAAACAAACAAAACTTGTTTTCTTTCTAACAAGCACTGTTCCCTTCTTGTCCCCTTCTCCATCCTCCTTGTCCCGATCTTCTCCCTCCACGTTGCAGGGAACGAGCCTACAAACATGTTGCTCCCTTGGCTAGAGTAACTCAAGAGCAGTGTTTATAATTGTTTGTATTATCCTGGTGTCTCTGTTAGTACAATATTATTAATGCCATACTCAGCAGGCTTGGTTAAAATGAAGACTCTAAGCAAATAACACTTCTGTTTAAAAAGGGATTTGAAATATGAGGCACAGTAGGAACAGGGGGAGTTGGAAGAACTATAGGCTGAGGAATCTGTTATTAGATTGTTTTCTGCCTTCAATGGATCTGAAAGGAAAATTTCTGCCTGTTAGGTTTTTCAGAGATTTTCTGCTGGAATCAGTCCTGAAGTGCAGCCAGCTTTCTGCATCAGGAGTACTTACATAAAGATGGAGCGTGCAAAGAGCTGATAGTTTACAACTGCTCTTATCTTCCTTGGGGAAACTTCCGTGTTTGAAAGGCCACAGTATGTTCTTTGTGATCATCCCTGACTGGAGAGAACATCATGTCGCCAAAGCATGCTGCATTTCTCAGGGCCAGGATATGGCAGAAAAAGTGGAGGGTGAGGGCCAGTTACTGAATGACCAGCAGGTCTTTGGGGGAGGCAGTTGGTGATGGCCCAAGGAGGCATGGCTATGAATTTTCTTTCTCCACAAGCTTGGCTTCTGTCCAGCATTACTACTCCAAGTGAAACCCTCTAAATAGCTGTATTCTACCTCCAGGCCTTAAAATATAATTTCCACTGTCTGCCTACTGTCTTATTTGTTTTATAGTGAAACCATTGTACTTCATCCATACTATGCTGGTCAGGTGCCTTGATTTGCTTTCTGCTTTGTGCTATTAATCTGACTGCTGTTTGGAAGGGGTAGGAGAAGTGAGAAATGAAAACTCTCCTTGGAGTGTTGCTACAGATGTCAAAATAATTCTTTAATGTCACGTCAGTGCATGTTTGAGCAGCTTCTAACCTAGGAAAAAGGTTCTTTGGTTGATATTTGGTTAGGAGGGGCATCAGGTGGCAGATCGTGACTAAAATGGGAAATCCGTGCCTTTGTAAATGTGAATTATGGAAATGAGTGTCGCATTTTGGTCTCATTCTGAAACAAGAGAGAAGGCTTTTGTTCAACATATAACTAACTCATATGGAAATTCTGTGCTGGAGAAGTGGTAGAGAATCCTGTGTACCAGGAAAACATAGGGTTTCACCATTGATAAGCCACAGATACAGAGAAGGCACTGACTGTATAAACCCTATTTTATATTTTTTTAGTATAAAAACTTTGTCATTGTATGCTACAGCTCTTTGGTTGCGTGAAAGTGTATGTTTGTTTTTTTTCTATCTTTTGAAGACATTATGAAAACCTACCTTCATGTAAGAATACTTCAGCCCATGCTGCCAAGGGTACAAAGAGTGTCTGCTCATTGGAAGAGTCTGAAAGTAGTTCATATTTACGTGTTAAACTACGCTTACTTCTTCCTGCAGAAGTTCAGAGAGGGCTGCATTCATTTCAGTCCACCTGCATCAGTTTAATAATGGGAGTTTAAAATGTGAAACTAAACAGAGAAAGCAGAATGTTTTTAATTTTTTTTTTTCCTGGTTCCTTCTGGTGTTCCAATTATGAATAAAAGTATAATCAAAGAGATCTGTTAATTCTAAAGCTACGGAGGAGATAAGATTAGAGTCTGTCAGCTCATTGTGATGGCAGATGATACTTGATCTCTATTTTGCATTATTTTTTAGATAGCACTAGAGGAGGTATTTATGTAAGCTTATTTTTGTATGCTGTCACTTGAAATTCAAATTTACATTGCTAGGCTGTATGGCAAATCAAAACCATAAAAAAAAATCCAGTAAATGCACATCACTTGCATTTGCCTAAGTTAGTGTAAAAATTACAATTTGGAATAAAGTTACATTTAATCTGTGTAATCACTTACTGCATTTAGATAATGAATAATGCATCCTGCTCACATCAAACAGCACCAAGATTCTGCTAACCAGTACAAGTTTCCTCTGGGAAAACAGCTTAAAAGAAACCGAAGCGTTTTGGTTTGCACTTATGGAAATAGTGCAGGAAACCTTGTTTTAATTAATCTTTCTGATTGGAATCCTAATTAAAATCAGTGATACTCATCAATCTGTATGTTTACCACTTGTGCATGCATAACCCGTGAGCACGCATGGGGATGTGTGTGTGCACGGTGGCCCTGCACTGCCCCCAGGATACGTCCTGATGAGGAGGAGGGGTGGCTGGGCCCAGATCTGCAGTGCAGACCCAAGGCAGCTTCCACAGGAGTTGTGAAATCACAGCCACAAATCCCCTTATGAAACCAACCCTTGCTTTTATTAGAAAAGCAGTTTTAAAGAATTCCCTACTGGAAAGCAGCGCTTAGTTTGTAGTTTAATCCGAACAAAACGTTATAGCCCAAAATGATGGTTTTGATTGGGTTGATCCAGAATTGTTCAATATTTTTTTTGTTGCTGTTAAGTGAGACAAATAAATCACCAGTACGTGTTGATTTCTCCTTCCAGTTGTTTGCTGTAGTGCAGTGGTGTGTTCTGCTTTCAAGTGTCATTAATCCCTGAGAAATAAATCAGAGTTCCCAAATAAGCTGTTATTTGTCAGATTTGACTGGGATTTAATCCTCAGCATTGATTTTAAAGCAAATGTTTTGCTTTTTACAAAGGTGCATTGTTTGGACCTGCAGTGTGCACATGGTGAAAATTTGCACTCTGAGCAGCTTGGAGATTGCAGTTGTCTCCTGCTATTACTGTTGTAGTACTGCTTTTCTTTCTTCTTTTTCCGTATGTAGCTGTCTATGGCTTAGAGTAAGGTTTCAGATAAGGGTTGTGATGTGTTTGAAATGGGTGAGAAGAGATGCTTCTGGGTCTTACTCTAGCCTTGCTACTTACCTGTATAGGGGTTTGGAGTAAATTAATCTCACCTCAAGTTGTCTCCCATGTCCCAGCCAGTCCAACCATGTGTCCTGTGTTGATGCTGAGGTCTTTACAACCTGCTTCTTTGACAGGCTCTTATGAAGCAAAGACTGTAGCACAGTAGCCAAGAGGCAAATCATTGAAAGCACTCCCGTACTGTGTCTGTGAGAGGGCCAACAGCAAGGAGTATTGCTGGATGGATGTTGGGATTTGTGTGTGCATTTGGGAGAAGAAGAATGATCCTCCTTTTTGCTTCTCTGTTTCTGGAAGCTGTTATGGGATTGTTATAGTGATGGTCTCAAGTTAATTTAGACAGAACAGAAAGCTTGAGGCGATGTAAGCCAGGTAGTAGTTTGTTCTCACTCACACCCAAAGGGAAATCTCTGGAAGATCTTTGTGCACCTGGAAAGGCTTCATATCTAAACAGGAATTGCTGACAGTAGAGTCTGTGCTTCCTTGGGAGCACAGTGCTCTCTGTGACAGTGTTTGAGGCAGCAGTAACAAACATGCAGAGCAGCAAGGAAGTCCATGAAGAGAGGATATTCTACATGGAAGGATTAAAGTTCCATCAGGAGAACTGCTTTTCACAGGGTCAGGTTAAGTTTTTCCTTTTTCGGAAGAAGGAATTATAACCCCTACAACAACAGATTTTTATCAGTTTAGGTTTTATCTACAAACCTCACAATGATGCTGCACTGTTGTGCTTCTCTTTCTCAGCTTTTCATTTTTCATTTTGATCTCTTAAAGTTTTACTTAAACTTATCTTGATGGAAACTTTCAATATTCATTAGTTAGGAAGGTTGAGATCCCCAAACCAGGGGATGGGATTGACGGGATCCCTTCCAACCCAGGATACTCTGTGATTCTGTGATTTTATGATTGTGATGTGACCACACCAGACACTGGATTTGGTGTGTTGTGGCTGAAAAGTCAGTGTCTGAGATGGGCAGAAGACATCTTAGGAAAAAACAAACAAACAAAAAAAAGAGGTGGGTGTGGAAAAGGCATAGATAGAAGGGGGTATTATGAAAAATCATCAGATGTTTCCAATGCAGAAGGAATGTCTGGAAAGAGCTACCAGAATTAAAGAATGGTTGTTCACTGCGGTTGTTAAGGTGTTGGATGAGCCGAATATTAGGAGCCTTTGTTTTCTTGATCTGCTTTTTCCACCTACCCACCGCCCCTGATTTTTTTAGGAGGAGGAGAAGGAATTCAATGTTCAATTTGTATGTATTTGCATAGAATGATACAGTTATGCTGTAGTTGTTTAACTACAAATCACAGAATCATAGACTCTAGCTGCCCCAGTTTTCAAAATTTGTTGAACAATTTCTTATACTCTCTACTGTGCTGAAAACATTTCCAAAAAAACCCATCAAACTTCCAGAAAATGCAAATGATGTGCTATGAATAGGCAAATCCTCCTGAGCAATAGTGTGTACGGTGTAACTGATGTACCTTAGCAAACTGCCAGATTTGCAGGGAAATTTGGTGACTGAGTAATGTATTGGACTTGCCAGTGCACCTGGCTCTAGATGTGGAAAGCAAAACCCTCCAGGCCTGGTTGTGAGAATGGACAAAGGGAGGGTGGCAGTGAAGGGATTGCACAGAAGCAAGGGAAGTGGGGGGCAGAGTTTCACAACACAGCAGCACGCATGGAAAACCAAGTTTGGCCTTCTCCAGTCCCTTGATATTTCACTTCAAAAGTAAGGCTGCCTTTCAGGACAAGTTGTTGGAAGACAGACATTTCCTACTGCAATGGTTGGTGGAAAAGACAAAAACACATCTTACAATAGAAAGAGCACTGTAGTAGTTTCCATCAAAATTGAAATGAAAACCACAAACATAACTGTCTTATTATGAGCTTGTGATTGTTTTTTTTTTTTTTTCCTTGTTTCTTTCTAAGTTAAAAATTGTGGATGTCCTGTAGATAATTATAGGATGAAAGTATCTAAAATTTACTCATGTTCTAATGAGGTTATGTACGTAAATCATGCTGTGTCATAGGTGCCACTTTCTTTCTGTGTGTCATCAGAGCTGTTTCAAAACTTTTCTTCATCTGTATCAGACACACTGCATTTATACAAAGCTTCCCTTTTGTATTACTCTTTTGCTACTCTCTCGAAGAAGGAAAGTTGTAAGGCCAGCTTTCAAACTGATGCTCCATCTGCTTCAGTGAAATCAAACTCTTAAGCTCCACCTCCTTTGGCCCAGGGTTATTTCTGTGAACTGTAAAACAAAAGAGCATTTTATCATTAATAGCATTTGAAAATTATTCTTTAAAAATCAATATTCTTTTTTCTCATAAACTTGAATTTAGTGGAATACTTCCAATGTTTCTCTGTTAGTAGGTATTAATTGTCAGAGAAATGCATCACATTTATTTTTTCCTCCTGGTAACATGTTTTCATCTGTACTGTGGCCCACTTAATTTCTATTCTTAGCACGGTGACGTTCCTGAGGCTACACCTAAGATGAATTTATCTTGATACATGCATGGCAATACTGGGGGAGTCAAAATCTGGCTGCTGCTGTGGCTGAGCATGTGTTAGAAAATCTGCTGGCAGCGAGGATGGTGCACGGTGAAAGTTAGCTGTCCTGATTATGTCTGTTCCAGAAAGTCAGAGCTGGAGCCAGCCCTGCATCCTCTGAAACAGCAGTAATGTTCACAAGGCACGTGGGTGTGCTGCGACTGGATGGAGCATGCAGCATGCTCACATAGCACCATACAGCACCCTTCCTCATGTCAGCATCCCACAGCTGGTTTTACACTGAGCTGAGCGGTCGTATCTCAGTGGGAGTGCAACTCTTCTAAATATACCTCTATACTACACTGAAGGTCATCTCTACTGTAGTTTTTGTCCCTTTATGCAGCACTGTACAAAGCAGCTGAACTGATGTTGTGACCAGGCAAGCAGGGAACCCTCCATGTAACTAGAGGAACAGGAACATGCTTGATGCTTGTGTTCCTCTGATACCTATGCACTAACTTGAGAGATGCTCCAGGGTCCAGTTCATCCAGTGAACTGATGAAAGTTGCTATCTTCTTTCTCTGCTTCCCTCAGCACTTGCTCACTGAGGGTTTTTTATTTCTTTCTCCAGCAATAGTCTGCAACCTTGAATTGTGCTAATAGCATGCATCAGATTGATGGGCTTGCCACATGGGGCGGGTAGCCTTAGTGCAGCCAGCATCCGCCTCGTGGAGATTACAGCCATCAATTTCCATCTGCTGTGAGCATCTACAACACAATTCTAGGGTATAGGAACATCGTCCGTTCCCAAGGCTGAGCAGGTTTCCATTTGGCAACCACTCCTTCGTGCCCAGCATCAGTGCTATAAAGGCATCATCAGAGGTAATTTGGTTTAGCTCCATCATATAAGAGCCTCAAATATTTTCTCTACCACATTAGATTGGTACCTAGATCTGTACCTCTGAAGACTGTACAGCTGCCTTATAATTTTCAATCCAGCAACACAGTCTTGTCTTCTGCTGGCTAATCAGAAGTGTTATTATTCATTATTTTTTTTCCTATAAGTAAAACAATTTCAAACCTTAATGAAACTTGGTATGAGCCAAGCCTGGAGTTTCAGTAGATCAGGAGAAGTGGATCCCTTCGCAGAGCAGCAGGCTCATAGCCTCAGCAGTCATGAAGCAACATCGCTTCTAGGCATGGCAGCTTCAGCACCTGCGAAATTTACTTGGAGACCTCTTGACAACCTGACCCATCTGCTCCCTGCTGCTGTCCTACACAGTGGCACTGGTTCCTTCCCACAGCTCCTTGTTCTGGTGGCTCTGCTCTGGAGATGACTGTCCTGGAGCCTGATAGTGGGTGTAGGTATGTGTTTCTTCACAGAGGAGGAGGAAGGATGCAGCTGGGGGCCAAGGAGTTGAAGCTAGTGACCTCGTAAAGCATCAGACCCTATAGACAGTATGGCCAACCCTGTGCTTCAGTAATGCCCTTAGCTCAGCAGCTTGGAGGTAACCCCTGAAAGGGCTTTTCAGGCATTCCCAGGATGTTTCTAAATGTCTTCTGTGATTACTCCAGAAACCATGACTGTAACACTTGGAAGAAGAAGAAAGGCTTAATGAAACCAAATGTGTTTGTTAACAGCAATTCACAGCAGGCTCTGCTGCTGAGAGTGCCAGCTGCCATCATGTTCAACAGTTGTGTTATCCAAGGTTAAAAGCAGCAGCAGCTCTGACTCTGGAGGAACCTCTTGCTCTGTCCTATTGTCTGGAGAAATAAATTGCTTATAGCAATGCCTGTAAACCATGTGCCAGTTACATGATTAGCAGATAAAGAGGAGAGGATACAAATTTGTACAATGAATTTGCAGAACTTTCTTGCTCAGATAGCAAGTCTTTTGAGGTTCTTCTTGATGAATAGCCTGCTTCCTCTGCGTTCCCTTCCGGGTGATGGTTTGTCCCTGCAGGGACTGTGTAAAGTACCATCTCATCAGGTGCTGTCTTTTAACACTTGGCTTGTACAAGTGCCAGCAGCAATTCTGGAAAATAGCATTAGTTGCATTTTACCAGGATATGTTCTAGTTCCATCAGGGGTTAAAAATATTCTGGTGTAAATACAATTTGCTCCTTTGATAGCTCTGAGCCTGCTGTGGCAAAGCAGCTTTCTTCTTGTTCCATTCAAGGCAGGATGAGACAGAAAGGAAGAGATATCCTTTGTGCTGTGGTGAATCAGATTGGTGTGTGTGCTGAATCATAGAGTTTGAATGCCATTAAAATGTGATCTATAACATAGAAACATTTAGGTTGTAGAAGACTGCTGACATTATCAAGTCCAACCATCATCCTCACCTACTGAGACCCACCACCTTTCTTTCCCTACTACAGTGTTCGTCTGCATTCTTCCACAAAAATTCTCTGTTTTGGAGCCAAAACCATTACTGCTTTTCGTCCCTTCTCCAAAGATACATTTTCAGTTCATCAGCAGAGCTTTTCCTGCAAGCAGGAGATAAGCAGTTCTAGGGTAGCATGAGCTTTACGTTTCTGATTCATCCTCATTGCATTGCTATTTAGGCAGGGCAGCAGTTCCCCTTCAATGCCAGTGTAACTACCTGCCTTAGCTCTCTTCTCACACTCAGCATTAACTGTAAACCATGTGCAGTGATCATGGTCTTGTTGCTGCCACGTGTACTTCTCACCTTTCTCTGATGTTCATTGGAAATGCTTGTTGTGCCCCACTTTATGCTGAAATTTCTGGAACAGTGAATTGCAGGGAATGGAAGGGGACGTCCTTGCAAAGTGCTGATGAAAATGAGGGGAAAAAAGCCCCACAACCTCCTGTAAAATCAGTTGATTTCTGCAACTGTAAAATGAATCTGAAAAAGAAGACTCTCCATCCTACCTCTGTGTTCCTCTGTATTTTTCCCAAAGGTAATGTAAGCAGAAAAACTGCACTTGGAAAGCTCTGTCCTGATGGTGGAAATGGCTTTCTGTTGCTACTTAGAGTTACATTGGAGATCAATAGGAAATCATAGCACTGGTGCCGCAGAGTAAATGACTCAAACATAACTGTACCTCCCTGCAGTGATGTACTGTACTGTGGCCCAGTTTCCTTATATTCTTTATATGTAAGTCTAATTTCAGGTTTGATCTTCCTCACTTATCAACAAACGAGGTACAGATTTTTACTGTACTGAACCAATCCTACCCTTCGCCTCTGCTCCGAGGGGTGTCTCCTCCTAATCAACACTATGTTTGCAGGCTCACAGATCTCTTCACTGTAACTTGTTTTCAGATCATCTCATTACCTTTCATATACATATGTCTGCTTGCTGTGCTTGGAGCTACATATGGACAGCAGATGAGCTACATGTGCCTCCTTTTAGCAGTCTTCTCAGAGCAGTGCTGGCCATGTGGGGTACTGTGCTACAGTTGTAAAACACTGGCTGAAAAGACTAGAATCATAGAATCATTAAGGTTGGAAAAGGGCTCTAAGATCATCAAGTCCAACCATCAGCCCATCCCCACCATGCTCACTAACCATGTCACTCAGTGCCACATCTCCAGGAATGGTGACTCCAGCACCTCCCTGGACCACTCCAATGCCTTCATCACTCTTTCTGAGAAGAAATTTGTAATACCTAAGCTAATATCCAATTAAAAGGTTGTGTTTTTTCGTTGTTGTTTCTGTCTCTCAGATTAAAGGGCTTCCTTTGGAACTCACTGGCATTAGCAATTTCATTGCAGTGGTTTTGAAGGCTGAACTGAACAGTCAGATAAATAAGTTGCATTTTCAGTTTGCATGTTATCATATTACTCTAATTCAGCTTAATGATCCAATTATCCACTTACAGAAATTAATTACCAAACAGGCTCTGAAAGTGCCCGGGATGGGTTGCATTGAGCAGCGTTGCGGGATATGATGAGTGAGGCTCTCTCCATTGGTGGGCTTGCAGGACTTCTTTCCTTGGGATGCAAGGAGTGAGAATAGAGAGTGCTGGTCGCGGACTGCGGCGTGTCATCTTGTCACTGTTATCCCCTGCGTTCAGCTTTGCCTCGGGCAAAAGCGGGCTTGAGAACATCACGTGCTTGGGAAAAAAGTCTGAAGGGATTGGAGCTAATTGAGCCGGAGCGTTAAGGGCTCTCAGTCGTCGTAGGGTACTTTGGAGGGGGGAGGAGAGGATTTGCTGCAGGGATTTTGATCTGTAAAACGTGAAGTGCCGGCTTGTAGCAATGGTGCGGCTCATGTCATGGGAATGTGATGAAGTAGAGGCTCTGGGTAAAATTAAAACTCGCTTCATGTATTTATAAATGAGAAGAGGTATCTGTTTTCATGCTTAGGTGAACTTGACGTATACAAATGTATGAAATACAGTCTCTGGTAATTACTGTATTTTAGTAGTAAATGAAAAACCTGAAAAAAAAGTATAAATTGCTCGTGTTTCTTCATGGCAAAACTGGATTACACACAATCTGGAAGGAAACGGTGTGCTCAGTAGGATGAAACCAAAGAACTGCCTGTTAATTTTTCAGCATTAGCACTGACTGAATGAAGTCGGGTTTTCTAATTTTTTTTTCTTCTGATTTGGGAGTTGTTTCGCCTTATCAGCACAAGAATTTAAGCATTGCATTGATTGTTTGAATATTTGAAGGCTGCATTGTGCATTGCTGCGAAGGCTGTGATCTTTAGAGGCACTGACAGCTTTCCCTCTGGCTATTAGCATGTCTGCTTTATACGACACAAATGTCAACATCACTGCTGCTCTAATTAGAGCAGTAGGTCAAACAGCATCTTTGTATGTAGAGGAACGTCAGCCATTAGCCACGTAAAGAAGTCCTTTTGTTAAACTTGCTTTATTGTTAAGGTTTAGTTTATCCTGTGACAACCCACAAAAGCTGATTTCAGAGTGGGGTATTTTTCCTTACTGCACAGAAAGTAATACAGATACCTTTCAGCTCTGTGCCTGAGATGCAAGCACAAACCACAGAGAAATATAGTGCTCCCCCTTAAAAGCATTCTGTGTTAACTGATGCAAAACAAAATTGCCATGATCTTCCTCGCTCACATAGGCTACTGGAGGCAGCAGTTTGGTTTTGCCTTTTCTGATTTGTTTTTAAGTAGAATTTAGCATAATTTCCACAATGCTAAATTTAAGACTTAGAAAGCAGTGTTGCCCATCTTAAATGGCTGAAAAATGTGATTGCTGTTTATAGTTCATCCCATTTGTTTTTCTGATAATGTCTTTGACTGCTTCTCTTGCAATGCACTACACATCTTGCTAACTGAAATTGCAAGTGCCATTATGGGAATAGACTGAAAATCGTTTTAAACTAGACACTGGTGTTAGCATGTATTTTCAATTTTTGTGATTTTGGTTCTTGGTTGTTATGTATTTGGTGAGCCTCTGGTGGAAATTCCTAGTTTTCAGAAATGAAGGGCTCTTCCTTAGAGTAAGTAATAGTTAAGTGAGCTAACCCAGGCACGACCCGCTGTGTGCTCTTTAATCCCACTGGCTGCCACATGGAAGGAGAGGGCCAGCAGTCAGCAGGAGGCCACGACTGTCTTTCCTCCTTAAGGAAAAGCACTTTGAAGAACAGACCAGGACAGCCTGACAGTGCAAGGCTTGGGTCTGGTTTCTTGTGCTTCTTCTTTCCTGCCCTTTTTCCCCTTCCCTACAAAGATAAATGTCCCCAGGTAGGTCAGGGTGGGTGCTGGTAGCTTCTTGCTGATGACACGTGCATGTTTGAATCCGCTCATTCACCTGTACCCTAGAGCATTCCTGGAGCACATATGGAGCACCAAGGCTAATAAATTGTCATTGCTCCTCTGACCTGTCCTGAGCCGTGTGTGCCCAAGGCCTTGTAAAGAATTGCTACCAATGGTCACCTCTTGCTTGTCTGGGGCTGCCTGCTCCTATAAGCTGCCTCTGGACATCAGTCCCAATGGGGCAGGTCGGGATGTGCTGATTCCTCCACACGAGGACGGTGAGGAAGGGCCTGCCTGCCAAAAGCATGCTCAAGTGCTTTGCCTCTCCCAGGGGGTATCTGGGAAAGCAAACCAGCTCGTGAACACCCCTGCAAGGTGCACAAACGTGGTTCTTTACTAGTGGAGGACAAGCTCATCCCTCTTTACATACACTGGAGAGCTGAAGGTCCTGCAGACAGGAAGTTTCCAATTTTTGGAGAAGCCGTGCTTTACTGCCATGGTTTTTTCGTTTGTTTTGTTGTTGTTTGCTTTAAATGTTTTCTCAGTGACTGTCACTCTACAGAAGATTAAGGCTGTTTATTCCCCCAGACAGAAGCTGCATTTGCAGATTTGCATTGCCCTTCTCTGAAGAGACAGTGTTGCTTCTGCCAAATTAGCTGCAGCAGATCTATGACCTACAGGCTGCTCTCCAGTAGGCTGGAATTAAACCATCCAACATGCTTCCAGCATAAATATTGCTTCTATAAAGAAGCTGGACTTGTAAGAATAAGTCTCCCTTGGATTTTCCTTAGAAATCCCAGGTTTACTACAAAAAAAACAAGTGGAAAAACAACAAAATTAGGCTTAATTTGTTATTTTTATTGCAGGACATGCCATCAATTTGTGTCTTTCAGTTAAGTTTTTTACCTCTTATTGAATTTAAGTGGAAGAATTTAGGAATATTATCTCATTATTTTTTCCACCATAAGAATGTTCTTTCATGTGCATGCACAAAAAAAAAAATACTGTAAATGAGAAGGATCAAATAATTGTTGGCTATTTTGTCTTATGTGAAGGACATGCAAGATGTAACCAGTTCCTTAGTTTACATAAGCATTTTTGTTTGTATTGGCGTGGTTATAGGGAGAGCCCATGGGCTGTTCTGGCTCTTGGCTGTTTGCTCCTTGAGCCCAGCTGGGTTGGCTCTGCTGTTTTGGAAACTTCAGTCTGCACAGCTTACATTGAAGTCTGTGATGTCATCTGCTCTGCTGTACCATGATTATTTCCCTGGGTATTTTCAGAAGGAAGCATGTCTCTCTTCCTACAGTGCAGGCACTGACACTGCTCCATGCCACGCATCCCAGGGCACAGCACACTGCACACTGTGTTGCCCTTACTGTAATGAACTGGATGCTCATTAGAGCTTCACGGTGATAAGCTGCCACAGTTTTGCCACTAACGCTGGTCTGGTACCAAGAAACTAACCTTACCTTAAGCGAAGGTGTGTCAAAACTGAATGGAACTTACTTATGATATCTGAAGGTGATGATATAATTGTGAAAGTTTATAAATGTACAGACAAAGAAAATGAAGGAAAACACAGATTTACAACCCCTCTTCCCCCATACTGTCCTATCACTCAGCCATCCCTGTTTGCAGTCTTTGTGGTGTTGTGGCTGATACAGAGCACTGCCCATGACACCTCATTGCTTCCATAGCTCTCCCAGCCCAGCAGAGCTCCCTTGCTTCCCCCCCAAGGGTTTTCTTTGTTTAAATTTACAACCCCATCTTTCCTGAACCTCGTGCTCATCTGATGGCTTTGTAGTTCACTCAGCAGCAGCTAGCAAAGCAAGCATGGAGATCCCATAGGTTCCATGTTCATTGTGTGCACACCTACTGCTACATGAGCCATATTCTTACTGTTTCGGGGGTTTTTTGGTAAATACTTCAATGCCTTTAGAATCCAGAGTCACAGCTGGGTCGCAGTGAGCATGGAGTGCAGGTGAGTGAGGGTGCCTGCCTCAGGTGAAGAGGGAGCCTACAGAGAAAGCAAGGCATAGAAAACATCATGGATCAGCAAGTTATGTTCTTATTCTCATTTTTTAAATGGTGTGAACTTAACTCTAAGAGGCAGTGAAAGCGAGAGACAGAGCAATGAGGCACGTGGTACATCCATTAATAGCTGTTGTATTTTTCTATTTCTTATTCCTGGGGAAGTAGGGAGGAGTTGTTTAAATGCTGCTGAAACCAACTTTTTTCTGTCTTTTTAATAATATTTCTGGGACATGTTGCTTGGTTACTAAGGGGCCAGCAGTGCTGTGCAGGTGACTGCCAAGATCTGGTGGCACCTGGAGACAGCAAGAGGTAGTATGCTGGCATGTGGGAGATCCCTGCGGTCCTAAAGAGCCAAGTGTTCAGCAAGGACATGGGGGAGGGATAGTAAACAGCAAACAATAAAGAGTCCACTCACTGTGCAAGACCAAGGTGGGAGCTGAAGACCGTTCCCTGCACAGGCTACGAAACCCTCAGAGCAAGCAGGGAGTTTTGTTTTCACATATTATGTCTTCCATAGTAGCATTCCTCAAATCCACGGTCTGATTTCCAGCTGTGGTTGCATTATTAAGTAAATAAGGACCATTGTCTGGGTGTTGGAAGCCAGTCATCCCTAAGCAGAAAGAGATGAGACAAGAAAGAAAAGCAGAAATATTGAAGAGAAAAGGCTCATGGTAAAAATGCAGCCAGCACCTAGAAAAATGGTTCTTTGAAACTAATGCTCCCTAACCCAGTTCCACTGCCTGTCACGGGAATGCAGGCTGGATTTGAAAAAGGGTCTCAGAGGTCAGTGTTTCATCCGTTAAGCTGTAACTGCCTAACCAGAGTATGCAGCCCCAGAGACAATTCAGCGCTCTGATTTGTATGCTGTTGTTGCTGCAGGAGGTGGTTTCAGCAGAGCAAACAGTGCAATGACGCTGCCCATCTGATAACACCCTGATCAGAAAGTTTGTGTGGAGAGCTCCTATGAGAGCTGGCTGCATGGGCCTTGGGTTTGGTAAGCTCTTCAGGGTGCAGAGAGAACCCAATGTGGATGTAGCAGCAAAGAGACGTTGGGATATTTGTGAAACTTTCCCCATCCCCTGCACGCTGCTCTCCTTTTTGCAGTGTGTCGACTTGTGAGTGATCTTCAGTTCACTTTTTGAGTTTTTTTTTTTTTTTCCAAAGCGTGGTGTCAGTTATGCAAAACAATGGTTCTGAATGTGCTGTTAGATAAAAGCAATGTGCTATTGCAAAGAGCACATCTCAGCACCACAGCCTGTGTCACACTCTCGCACAATGGCTCAAGGACTAAAGTGTTATGTCAAACTTTGAGTGGGAGAGGTTAGCTTTTGACAAGCCTGGCTGGAGTACTGACAAACAGGCTACGTGCTTTAGTCAGTAAAAAATACAGAGAACTATAAAATTAGACTCCTGAGGGAAAAAAAAAAGTGTAATTCCTGACATGAGGAAGAGCACAAGGCAGGGAACACAGGAGCTATAAAGAACTTTCACCCTGATGGTCTGTCACTGTGTTTGCTGCCATTTACCAAGTGTGGATTTGAAGTCAAAGGAATTTATATGGTCTTGTTTACAGCTCAGCACCACAGAGTAGCTGAGTCTTTTATTTCTCAAGGCTATTCAAAGTGTTTTGTTTTGTTTTTTTAATTCTACTTAAGGTTAACTTGAGGAACGTTTATTTCATCCCTCTCCTTTTAAATTGCAATAGCTTTCAGATTGACAGAAGGACTTCAAATTTCTCGTGTGCAGTTTTGGAAATTTAACTGAAAATTAGCCTTAGATCTTTGATTTTTTATTTTTTTCAGCAGCTTTCCAGTCATGATACATTTCACTCTGTAGCTTTGTAGGCACACACGGCAGCAGAGCATCCATATTCCTTCCACCTTTTTCATCTCTTGTAGAAGTTCTTACAGTGATCCCTTACTTATCAGGATGCTGAGATAGCTTTGCATGACTTGAAACCTGCTCCATCCTTCCTAATGCTGATGGAAAAACTCATGTTAGTAATTTCACTGTAGCTTTGTAGAAACAAAGGATGCTGCTTCACCAGATCTTGGTGTTTTACTAAAGCTGTTTCCTCTGGGCCTCAGAGGAAGGATCCATGTTCACTACCCTAGAAGACACAGATGTCTTCAAAGTAGGGTGTGTGCACCCCAGGAGCTGCACGAAGCAATGCATGGCTATGGGAAGAAAAGTTGAGAACTTAATTAGTATATGTATGTAGTTTATAAAAAATATATATCTTAGTAGTAGTGCGTGCTCAGAAGCTTTTTAGTAATAGTGCATGCAACTGAGTGTGGAGAACACTATTCTAGTGACGTTTTAACTTGTTAACTCTCAGTAGGAAAAACTGTGGAAGAATCTTTGTCAGCACTAATTTGGGAAAATTGTCCTAAACCATAGGAACTTCTCCATGCTGTGAACACAGATAACTTCATGATGACTTGAAAGCCTGCAAGATTGAGGATGATCATTCTTCATGATCCAAATGCATCCTCTGTGGTATCTTTCCAACTTTTTTGCACCTTGAGGTTTTGTTGTTACAGAGGATTGCTTTCATAAGATTTAACAAAATCAGCAACAGGGTACATGTAGCCAAAACGCTTAAATTTACTGCTTGAAGTGCTTTCATTAGGTTAATCTTGGATACTATTACATATAAACATCCATTGTGAGAAATGATGTAAGGGTGGTTATTAGGAGAAGCGGAGTAAAAATCATGGGAGGGCAAGAATACTTCTGCCATTATTGGAAATAGACTCTGATGTCCTATTCAGTATCTTTTGCACTGCAAATAACATGCAGCTTTGATTTAGAAAAATACACAGTCATCTTGCAAAATCTCAAATGTTGCATGCAGAGGAATCTGGTGCACAAATGTGTTCAGGGATCCTGTTTCAATTTTGGCACTCATCAAGTATTTTTATCTGCCAGGGAAAGGGGACAAATCTTTGCCAAGTAGTAATGGAAGGAGGGAAGGAGTTGGGAAGAGAGGAAGAAGGAAGGGGCTGCCAGGATGATTTTTGGATTTGTCAAGCATTGTTAGTAGTTTTGGACAAAGGATTTGCTTGCAGAATATCTCTATTCACTAGTTCTCCTTCAGTTTATTTTTGCTAAAAATAATATGAAAATTGTTCTTACTGTGAAATTCAGAAAAAAACACTTCACTGATTCCAGCAGGAAATATACAGATACTTCAGTACAGTTCATTGACATTGGTGATGTTAAAGAGGGTTGTACCTTTCCCAGGATGAAAAACTACAAATGCTCAGGCCTATAATGTTGACTTTTTATCAAAATGAAGAAATTAGTCTAAATACATACCATGATGCAGTTTGGCAGACTGTTGTTTGTGCCTAGGCATAATATATTGTTCTGCCTAGCTGAAGGACGTCTGAAAACACTGAGCCCACATTCATTGCCCTCTGATATCAGTGCAGGCATCGGATTGGCTTCAACAGTCCAGTATCATTTACTTTGTTTTATTGCCTGACCTACAACACAGATGATAAAAAAGATGTTTGTGCTGCTGCTGAAATTACTAACATGAGTTTTTCTATCAGCATTAGGGAGGATGGAGAAGGTTTCAAGTCATGCAAAGCTATCTCAGCATCCTGCTAAGAAAGGGATCGCTGTAAGAACTTCTACAAGAGATGAAAAACGTGGAAGGAATACGGATGCTCTGCTGCCATGTGTGCCTACCCTTCAAAGCATTACATAGGAACAAAGATTAGAAAGATTTGGTGGGCATTTGCTGGCATGGCACTGCTGCAAGTGCCTTTTTCAGCCTTCACTTCCTTATGTCTGTGAGACGATTGCTATTTCCAGCCAGCCCTATTCTGAGCAGCATAAATAACAGAAACAAGCCTAGAAGCAAGGCCACACATTCTTCAGCTTGATGTTGCTTCACCAAGTGGGGATAGCACCGAATAGCAGAGAAGGTTGGTATGAGAAAGGAGCAAATGCAAATTTTGAGCGAGAAGCTGCTAATCTCTTTTCGAGACTGTTGTAAAGTTGGTATTTTCTGCTTTAAGACCTAAGCCCAAAAATTTATATGATTTCCCCAGAAATTGGGAGCTATGAAAAATAATGTATGCAGTTCACATGATCACTGATTAGCTCTGCTGAAACCTCTTGTAATAAACGATTTACTAAAGTGAAAGGAAAAGTGCAAGCTGAAAGTGAAAACATCTGCTGTGCAGCCAACTTTGGGAGGCAGCATATGCCTGTTGACATAAATATGGGATTGTTTTCAGCTGACTTCTAGTAAGTTTATATTGATACTCAGACCACTGCTAATGGCTTTTCAGATCAAGGCCATTGCTTTGCTTTAAAATAACAAAGTTACATAGAAAAGCTGGATGCACCTCTTGAAATCTGCAGGACAGAGTGGGTTAAAATAGCCTGTGCTCTTTAATTCATAGCTTCTGTTTGGAAAAGGCAGGAAGGAGATGCCCATGCTGCTGGCTGCAGGGGATTGCTGATGTGGGAGGGGTGAAGGACATGGTCCTCCACGCCACTGGCAGACATGACACAGCATGGAAATGTTTGTTCAGTAAGGACTGTAAAATGTCACAGGCACTCAAGACCCTCAAGTACTTTCATATTTTAAGTGGAGCTTTTTTTCTGGCAAACTTTGATCATATTAGATAAATTTCCCATGATATCATAACGCTCCATTTGTTATAAATGTGCTGATTTGCGGATGTTCAATTAGCTGACTCAGGCAAAAAAAAGCACTATGGGTATCCTGTGTATGAAGTGGCAGTTTATTTCTCTCCATATGGTCTATATAACTTGTTCCATGCTGCTTAACGTGGGGTCTGGGCTCACTGCCCATTGCTCATCACAGTTTATAGAGAAGAAAATTGAAGGCAGCCACAGAGTTAATTCTTTCCAATACGGTTATTCCTTAATGCAATACTTTGGCTGTGCACATCAGGCCAAATAGGAGGTCCCCTTGCAAGCAGGTGAGTCCAGAGATCTCCCTCTTCAGATCAGTGGGGAGGAGGGGAAATTATCTTAGATAAGGTCACTGTGGGAATAAGACAAGGTCATCCTAGAAGGAAGAAATACGACGCCCAAAATCTGACATAACTTGGGTCCTTTAAAGGACTGGATAGTGTTTGTGGTTTTTTTGCTTTGTTTGGTTGTGGTTTTTGTAGATCTTCTTCCTTCTTTTTTTCACTGCCATATGTTTATTTGTCACTGCTTGAATGGATCTTTATCAAATGATTAGGCTGAGCACATGGCAAAACTTCTTTGGACTTCAGCAGTGATGAGATTACATCCTAAATCAGTAGTCTCTAAAAGACTCTCATTAATTTAAAAAAAACAAAAAACAAAAAACACCAAAAAACATTCAGTGCAATTGCTTGCCAGCACCTTACCTCATTGCACGTTTTTAACCCCTGTAATACTAAATAACTATATTCTGCTTTCCTCTTTAGTATTTCTTCCCATCCTTCAGAATGAGTATAGAGCAGGAGAGTAGAAATGTTAGAGATCAGCAGCATGTGTTGACACAAAGAGTTAAACTTTCTGAGGACAAGGCATTTTTTTTGTCTCATCAGCACGTTCAGCGGTTGCAAATCTCAGTGTATGAGGAAATGTCATACATTCAAGGACTATTAACAGCTGTGAAATTAGTTTTGCAAATCAGTATATAACTGCATATTTTTACATGCTGTTATTTAGGATTTCTGCATATATGCATACAGTCTTCTTGTGCTTGATGAAATTTGGGTTTGCAGTTTCAGTGAATTTTCAGATTTCTTAGTCGTGAACTTATTAAATGAAATGACATTGCCATATGCAGATTTTGATTTTTTTGCATTGTAATAAACTGCCTTTTTGGAGTAGCACTGAAGTAAAAATAAGAGAGATAAATTTCTGAAACGTTATTTGGAAGGTGTGAAATATATATTCATTTAGAAAAAGTATTTTCTTCATATCTGCCTACAAATGGCTTTTAGTTATAGTTCTATTTTTGGATTATGACTCTAATAGGCTTTCTGGAATATACAGCCAAGCACAACACGTTTTACAGTGCATCTTCTTTTCATTCTTAAAAGACCAGCTGGGTTTTGTATTTGGATGTGAGCCTGAGCTTGAGACTGAAAGTCTCACCTTTCTGGGTTTGCACTGCAGCTCCAAGAACTGGAAATACATAACACTATTGTGACATACCAATAATGGCACATTTGGTAATGCAGCTCTCCAGAAGAAAGCAACCCAGACGTCTTTGGAATACGAAAGCCAGCAGATGTGCTTCTCAAAAGCCTATGGGAATATTCACATAATTGCAGCTAAAGCCTCGCTTCTATGTTCGGAAATCTTGCTCTTCTCACCCAGATCTCAACACATGACTGAAATAATCTGTTTACCCGGCATGCAGTTCTTTGTGAGGACTGGACAGAAACCAGCTAACGGGTCTTATTCTGTAATTTGTTCCAGAGTGCTGTTTCCTTCTAAGCGCTCGCTAGTCCGAGGCATTTTAGCAATGCAGGAGAGTGATTAGAGGCACTGCTGCTGGAATGCATGCTGTAGTGCTTAATGAAATTAGTTTGGCTTGTGACAGGGTACTGTGGGGCAGAGCTGAGTCTTGTCATGCTCGCTGTCACTGCTTCCTGGCATGTCTTTAGAGATGGCAGCAGTGTCCCAGCTGCTGGGGTATGAGTGGGTGGGGAGAGCTGGTTGTTTTCAGGTGTGCTCAATTGTACTTGTGATATGAAGAACCAAAGCTTTGAGTGTCGATTATGCTAGCTCAGGAGCAAGCAGATGTTATTGTATTAGGTGAAAAGAGAGTTATTTTTGCTTGGTTCAACACGAAACCTGTTCTGACAACTAAGTACTGTGTCCCTGCCAAAAATCATTGACTGTATCTATCCCAGACACATCAAAGAGAAATAAAAAAAGTTTCTCAGAGATTTCTTTAGCCTAGCATCCTATACTTGTGTGCCTAGAAGAATGGAGCCAGTCTGGTCAATTGATTTAGCAGTTTGAGACCACAGTGATTTGGAAATGGACTTTTCAGGTAATATCATAGAATCACAGCATGGCTGAGGTTGGCAGGATCCATCTGGTCTGATCCCTGCTCAAGCAGGGACTCCAAGAGCAGGGTGCCCAAGATCACATCCAGACAGCTTTGCCTAATGCAGCCAAGAATTCCATTAGCCTTCTTAGCAGCACATTGCTGACTTGGTCCCCTCCAGGACCTCCAGGTACTTTTCTGCAGAGCTGCCTTCCTGCTGGGTGCCTCCCAATAGGTGCTGGTGCCTGGGGTTGTTCTTCCCTACATTCAGGATTCTGCACTTCTCCTTGTTGGACTTCTTTTCTAACACATGCAGTTGAGTTTGTTTGTGTAAACAGTACTTGACAGTAATAGTCTAAGCAATGAATGAGCTGTACAGAGGAAGTGCCACTTGACTCCAAGTAAAGCCAAGTTTTAAAGTCATGAAAAGTGGGATGTATGAATGAGAGGGCGCATTGCTCACCAAACAGCTAGATCTCAAAGGAGAAAGGCATAGTATTAGGTAAATGGCAGCCAAACTGAAGTATCAGGAAAGCAGTAATAAAATGTTTTGTTAAGCAGAAAAATACATTAAAAAACAACAATGACAACAAAACAAAGAAAACAAATGAAGAAAGCTTTGTTTGTATGTCAGAGAACTTTCTTGTTCCACTGCAACATTCCTAAGTCAGATGAAAACTAAACTGCACTCCTTGGTGCTTGGCAGGTGCTGAGTCTGAGCCCTGAGTGCTGGCTCCTGGAGAAAGAAAGGCCCAAAGTCCCACACAGTTGCCTCTGCCTTCCAGCTCACCTTCAAAAGCTCTGCAGCCTGTGGTGTGCTAAGGAGACCAGGCTGCCATGTCAGACTTGCATGCTCCCCATCATACAGGCATACAGACAAAGGCACCCAAGCAGTTAAGAAAGACATGACTTTGTGCAATGGTCGAGATCAGGGAGGTCATTTTTATGCATTGCACTTTCAGGAACTGGGTTCAAGTTAGGGAACACGTTCCTTCCCTGTTTGTGTAACCTTCCCCATTTGTGTAATGCTGCAGTTACACAGCTGGCTGTGAACCATCTGTCCCCCCTCAAGCTGACCTGCATTGCACCAATGACAACATGTCTAACATCATCAGAGGAGAATTATTTTCTTGAGAAGTGTATGTTAAAAAATGAAGTTTTTTAACACTGCAAAAAGCAGTGTTAATTCCTCTCTGAATGGTAATAACCAACTTTTTTATCCTCTTGTCTTCTGGCTTGTCTGTGTTTCCTTTCTTTTCTGCTTAGACCTCTAGGCAGAGGTGCCTGTGATGGCACCTGGACTTAGGAGGAGCAGTTGTGAGCCCAGAATACCCAATGTTTTACTTCTGCAGATGTTTGCATTTTTTATTTGCACTGTGTGTGTTTGTGCAGTCACAGAGATCAGCTGACGCATTTACACGCATTAGAAGAATGTCTGAGGACACTGACAAAAAGCAGAAGGCAAAATCAAGGGGAAAGGGGGAGAAAACTCTATCGTTTTCTTATTTATAGCAAGAACATACCATATAGTTCTCCCTGCTGTTTGCCTTGCACTAGTTCTCCCTCTGCTGTTATCATGTCATGCCAGAGCACACCCATAGCCTAAATCCAAGCTGAAAGACAGGGGAGCATTTGCTGCGTATCTATGTTTACTGCTTTTCCAAAGCAAGGAATGAGGAGAAAAAGGAAGCCGGGAAGAAGAATGTGCCTCAAATTACTGCCACCTCTGAGAGGCAGCCCATCAGAATTGCTGCAACCTTACACTGGGAGAGGCACACTGAATTATTGACTTACAGGAAGGCACGCAGTGCTTACATACCCCTTGGAGTAAATTTGTTCTTATTTCTAATGTTGGATACTTCTCCAATATTTGGAGATTTCTGCTTCTATAGGGTAGTTGATTATTAGCCCATGCCAATTCCAGCTGGCAGGGAGGGCCAGGATGGCGGCAGCCAGGGCGCCCTGGGTTTGGTTCTGTACCATGCCTCCATTCCTGCTGTAAATGGATAACAGCAGTTTGTCTGGGTCTTAGGTTTGTTTGCTTTTTTTCTTTTTCTTGGAGAGCAAACCTGTGCCTTGAGAAAATAATGAAACGTTTTTATTTGCCCTGCCACCAATGAGGGAAGAGTGATGCATCTAATCTTAATCTATATTGTTTGGACTTTTGTTCAATAAATCAGCTGAAAGAAATAGTATTTTTTTTTTTTAAGTCCCTTCCCTGCCAAGCAAGCGTTACTTCCTGCCTGCCCTTTTGCTCTCTTGGTAACGCTTCCCTTTCCTGTTTTTGTAATAAGACTTCACACAGACTCAGGTTGTCTCCCTGCCAAATCTGTGTTCAGCTTTGTAATCTGGTGAAATATTCTATTTGGGTGTAAACACACGTGCCAGATTTGAGCATCTGTTCTTCCAGGATTACCTAACCAGGTCTTCCTCAATGGCGGGCAGGTAAGTACCTGGGCATCGTGCTCTGAATGGCAGTAAGTTCGCTGTCAGTTAGTAGGGTTAGATGGAAAATGTGTGTCATTAGAGATGCAGGAGGTCTGCATTGTGGTTTTAGCTTTGTGGGGTAATTTATAGTTTTATACAGTGGTTATTATGTTCATATGGCAATGCTATGTGCATATACAGCTGCTGGCAGTGAGGGAGAGGCTGCAACAGCTGAGCTGTGCTCAGTCCCAGTGTGATGCTGATGGCTCCAGAGGAGTTTTCACAAGTTTATTTGCATTTCTTTGAAGACTGGAGAGAAACCAAAGCTATGCAATGCTGACTTCGGTGAAATATCTGTGTGGTGATTTGCTGTATGTACTCATGAGTCTGCCTCTCCTGATTATTCGTTAAGATTATAATCTTTAAAAGCCTTTATTTTTATTTTAAAAGCCTTTATTATTATTCTACTGCAGTATGCATTTGGCTGGCCAGTGTGTGAGAGTTTCGGTCATGGGTTTTCATTTGACAGTTTAGTCTTGGGTTTTGGGCATGATGTGTATTTTACAAGATTGGTTACTTCTTCTTTTTATTTCTGTAATTTAATGGTGAAGGCAAATGGTTTATATTAATAGCAACTTGATCTAGTAAAGTCTTTTTTACTGGTTTTGTCTGTGTGTTTACGGGTTACTTGGGTTCATTGTCCCTCCCCAGTGCATCTACTTGATCTTTGCTTTTAAGAACATCTAAACATTTACTTGATATTTATTTTTAGGCACTGCCAAAGTTTATCTTCAAGGTGGCATGCAAAGTTAGAGAGCAAACCACACTTAACTGCAGAAGGAGATGTTGTGTGATTTAAAGCTTTAATGGAGCAGTGGGGTTTCTCTATTGGAACACAGCAATGCCCCTGCCCTGTCAGAGTAGGCAGGTGCTGAAGAAAAGTTGGCCATAGGGCTGGGTGTTGGGCTGCCTGGCAGCGCTGAGACTTCTCTCAATCACTGCATTTCCGCTGTAAAGTGCCTTTTGCACAGCAGTTATTTTAAAACTTTTTAAAGTGTTGAGTTGAGATAGTGATGACTGGAGTTCCCCTTAGAATCATTATGTCTCTTACGGTTCGGTGTGCAAAACACACCACATGACATCAAAATCTCAGCACTGTAAATGAAACAGATGTGCCGGCTTATAAGGGCACAAATCTGCCGCCAGCCCGCCAACCCTAAATCTACCCCAATTGGCAGATCTCTTGTTTAAGTGTGACAGCGGACACTGGGAGGTCAGGGTTTTGTGTGGACTTCTGCAGGACCGAGCTGTTCTGCTATGACAGGCCCATGTGAAACACCCTTCCACTGCATTCTCTTTCTGCATTCACTTCTCATTTTTTGTATTTCTACTTATTGTATCTCCCATCATCAAGAGCACTGAGGAGTGACAGGCAACGTAGCGTGGTCATGCCAGGGTTGCATGGATGTTTCCATGTTTAGCAACTCATCTCGCAAAGTCTTGTGTGATCTGAGCACCTCATGAGCTGGGTTTTGGTTTCCATCTTAAGTGTCTGCAATGAATATTGGCAGCAGTCATTGCCCATGGCAATTCCCATGGGTATGCCAGTACAGAAAAAGGGGAACTTCAAATGAATGTCTCATTGCTAGTAGAAAAATACTCCTCCTTGACGAAGCAAAGTGGTATTCATCTTACTCTTGTTTATGCTGTAGGTACCAGTATTTCAATTTTTTTCTCTGTAAAATATGCATTTCTCTGGAGGCATGTCATGACTTTATTTAACAGTGTCTGTTTGAGAGCTACTTGTGAAGGAGGCTTTGTATGTGCTCAATTTTCTTGCAGTTATTTAATATAATAATCTGCATGTCACTGAGAGTCAGTAGCACCTCTGTGCATGAAGTCTCTCTGGGTTTGTGCTGTCCTTGAGTTTGATCAGTGGCTAAGTGCTCCTGCTTCACCATGAACTCTGGTGCTCTGGGACAAGGGTAGGATGAACAATGGTAACATAGGATATTCTGTGCATTTGCTCATGGAGAGAAGTAGACTGAAAAAGGAGGCCGCGAATAGAGTCAGAATGGGACTGACACAGTGTTACAGGAATGAGGCTCCCAGCAAAAAATGGAGCCGTGAGCAAAGCCAGCAGTGAATCTCTGGTGAGAAGGCTGAGAGCCACTGTGCCATGGAGGTTCTGTCTGCTAGGAGCTCAGATCTCAGGTATGGAGAATATGAGCCTGGATGACCTGACCGGTGCTCAGAGGGTCTCCTGTTTCTTTGTTGTTCTCTAAATCCTGTCACTAAACAGAAATGTGCACCTATTTTTTTTGCAGAGGGAACTGCTGCAATACTTTCCCTGCTTCCAAACCATGATTTTGTTCGTTTCAGTAAAATTGACTAAAGTCTTTTCAGCAAATTAGGCCACTGGAGTTTGCAACAGACTTCAAGTGCTGCAGGACCACGAATTGTAGCTTGCTAATTCTGAGATTAACAGAGATATATATCACACAGACCACATGTCTACGTATACAGGATTTTTATTTATGCTAGCTGTTTTAAAGGTAACGTTGAGATATTTCTGTCATCATCTTAATTCAGCATCTATTTCTCGTGCGTCATGTTTAACCACACAGCTTTCTGTGGACAGACTCAGTGAAGAAGTGGAACGAGATGTGTGCAAGTGGCTTGCGAGTCACATCGCACGTTCTGGGTGCTGAGGGTTAGTTCCCAGATAGGACGAGACTTGGGCAAAGCCATGTTAACAATTACAGATGATCAGATCAGTCCGAAGTAATTTGAAATGATCAGTTATTTGAACGAGAAAGGTTGGATGTAAATGGATGGGAAATGGAAATTAAAAATAAGGTAAATGTTTGCAAAAGTTGTTTGCATTTGCTAAGAGTACCAGAAGACAGTTTGGTTGAAGGGGAGAGAACTGAAAGCAGCTTGAAACCTAATGGGTTAATAATAGGTTCCTTGATTTCTACTAGGGAGCTCACAGTTGATTTTCGGTCCATTTCTGCCTCATTGCAGCGTGGCCTCTCATGTTTTTCTTAGTTTGGGATAAGAGAGACAAGCCTTGGAGAGCCTTCAAAGCCTCTTTTGAATGCTTGCTGTCCATCATCATGGTTTACTCCCTTTTTCCAGTTTATGTTCTATGCTGGTTCTTTTGTGGTTCAGTTCTGAGATTTTTTTCTTTCATTTTTGGGTAGCCCACTTGCCTAGGCAAAGCGAAGATGTTTCCCCTAATCCCAACTTTCACAGTCATTCCTGTCATTTCATGCCCTGTCATTTTTCTTCCTCCTGTTTAATTACTTGCAGTCAACCAATTTATGTCAAGCTGCTCCATTAAAGACAATTTACAATAATTCACAAAAAAATGCATGTATTTTCCTTAAGGCTCCCAGCGTTACCTCATCAATACTTCTTTGTAGCTCTTTTTTGGCTGTAAGACCTGTTTATCATAAATTTACTAAAACCCAGGAAGAAGGGGGCTGCATTTCTCAATTTCTGCACAGATAGGAGAGGAGAAATTTTTGTGGATGAAGCCACTTGCATTACAACAGTGGCATAAAGTGCAGCTTCATTGCTATCCCTAACTGCCCTCTAACTGTGGTTAGGCTCTGTACCGTGAATGGTACCTTATGGCTGGAAGTGACTCTTTGGAGATGAAAGTGTTGCTGACACCACAGCTAGTAGAGTGAGCAGGATGCTGCAGATTGGCTTTGTCCAAGCAAACCATACATGAGATGCAATTATACCCTTTCAACATGTTTAGTTACCTGCGGTGGAAACCCAGGCAAGTCTGCTTATATGTTGATGTAGCATAAAAAATCAATAGGAGAATTTGTAATATTTGGGATGGTATGTGGAACATGATGAATCTTTTCCAAGACTTACCCATTTATTCAGTAATTTATGTGTGTATTCTTAGGAAAACAAGACAATTTCTAGAATTATGACCTAGTGTATAAATGCTAATGCCTGCTAAACTCTTCTCACAGAGAAAGAATTTGACTATGTGCAATAGTATAACTAAGACCTCAATTATTACCTGTTGTATGTAGTTGACATAGGTATCAGTCGAGTATGGGCACAAAAATAAAAGAATTTTTTTGCTGGAGCCTTGTGAAACCAGTGTAATTTGGTTCGTATTTAAAATAATGCCATCTACAGAGTGCAGTAGGAATGTTCTAACTGACCTTTATAAGAGTTATGCTGAACATTTTCTGGATGATTTTCAGGGATGCCCCTTAAAGCATCAGGACAGTTGTACTTTTTGTGGGTAGGATGAGACTTCGGGTATGAAGAGTTACACCTCCATTTAGGGTGAAATAGCAATCTAGCAATGCATCCCTGGAGGCATTTTAGGTTTTGAACGATTGATGAATTGTTTTGCAGGAAAGGATTCCCCTTGTGCTGTACTTGTTTTATGTTCCTTTCTGTTATTTCACTGGAGGCCAGATAACAGGCTTAATCCTGTTTCCATTTAAATGAATGATGAAAAACTTCCCTGACTGCAGGGACAGCAGGGATTGAGCTTGATGTGTTGCTTTATGTTACAGTAACAATTGGCTGTCATGCATTAAATATTGCTCCTGGGGCCTACATCTGTATTTCTGTCATGGGTTTGTAGAGAGTGTTTTTGTTGCAGTTCTGAATAGCAGCAAACTCTGAAGGCAAAGTTGCTTTATGCTTTGGAATCTATACATGGCATGATGAGCAATGCCACAATAAGGCCTTCATGTCTATGTTTAGCTGTATTCTCTTTGTGATAAGTATGGATCAGACAATTTGACTCATTAAGGAGACCATGGCAACTGTGGGGTCCAAAGTTCATCTCACATGCAAGCACTCCAGATTTGCTGTCATGAAACCAGTGCTATGCTCTTCCTTCCTTTGATACAGGCTTGTAGTGACCAGCAAGGCTTGAGGAGCAGAACTGATGTCACATCAGCTAAGAGTTACTTTCCAGGGATGGGTTTTTCTGGGAACCCACAGGCCTACCGGGCAGCTGATGCTCCATAGGCTCTATAGCTGGAGGTGCCACAAACAACCCTGTAGCAGAGACAGGTGGGAACCATCCAGCCATAGCACTGCACTGAATATTATTCTTAGCCATTCCACTTCCATGTGGCAGAGATAATACAGTGTTCTTGCTTTTTTACTGGTACATCTCTCTGTCTTTCTTCACATCTATGGAGCCAAGGTAAGGTGACAGACCTCCCTCCTGCCAGCCTGAGGCTCTTGCACCAGTTGGAGGATTAGACAGGCTGGAGCAAGATCTAATTCCTCAGCTGTTAGTGTCAGATGCATGGGGAAGCTGCCACATGGCGTCACACTAGCTTACCTTAAAAAAAAAAGTGATACTGAGGTGTTTGCTGGATAAGTACATCAGTGAGGGTGCAGATCTTCTCCAGATATCTCACACAGCAGAGCGTCAGCAGCTCGTGGATGAGGCTTGTTCTTATAATTCTAATTAAATAAAACGTTCAGTCTTTCTGACTATTATACAGACTGCTGTTTTCATGTTATGTAATAAAAACACGCTTTGGTTTGAGTTGGCATAGAATCAGAAAACTATCCTGAGTTGGAAGGGACCTACAGGCATCAACTCCAACTCCTGGTTTCTTACCTTGATCTCCATGGAAATGTCTGCCAGCATCATTGCTCCTTCTGTAAACTCTGTGAAAAGTTAACAGAGTCTTGCCCACAGCACGGTTGAGGTCAGTGGAGGCTGAGAGAAGTGACTATCACAGTGAGCGAAACATCAATAGGCTTTAATTCACAGAAATCTCCTGTGCCTTGGAAATCTTTTTAAGACCTGTGGATAAGAAAAGACTGAAAATTGCTGCTGTAATCTAAATAGCTGGAGCAGTGTGTTCCCTTTCATTAAAGGAATGGCAGTGATGGGGTTGAGTGGAGCTGCGTTTGCTGCAGTTGGTGTAGTTTACAAGTGGTGTCACTTGGTGCAGTGGCAGGGCAGTGATATGGCTCGGCATCAGCAGAGAGCTTCTTTTGTATTTGTTTGGATGAAAGTCAAACACTAGGAGAAAATCAAGCCAAAGCGTATGTAGGAAGAGGGAAAAAAGTGGGTTATCATTTGATATTGAATTGCTGAAAAATATTTAATGTTGCTTGGGATGAGGAAAGGAGGTTTGTGTAAATATATAGAGATCTGAAGTTAATAGAGTGGCCATGAACTTATTGTGGGATGTAAATCCTAAGAGTTTTATTTAGGCCTAATGTGCACTTGTTGAAAAACCCTGTTATGTTCAAAGATCTTCAACATTCAGAGGGCTCATTTTTACTATGTGTAACTCTACTTTGCTCCAGTATAAGAAAAGTGGCTTTTCTTCCCTTCTGGGATTTCAGAAGGCCGGGAACCGAAATCCCTACTGCCATTTCAAAAATACTGCAGACAGTGTCTATAAAGCACTTTGACCCGTATTGAGTTGTCACATCAGCAGTACTTGCAGTGGAATTTCTCTCACATGGAAAGTGTGTTTTAGCATCAATATTTGTATTAGTCACTAATGCACAAGCAATAGGTAAAGAAATGATGAACTCCTGTGAGTCTACAGAACAAAAATAGCTATTAATACACTATCAAATGAGTTATCTACTGTAACACCGAAATACAAAATTCTGTGGAGTTCCCTCCCCATTTTCATTGCTATTAAAGTGAAGGAGAAAAGAGTTCCTATGCATTTTGCACTTCATATTCTGGGATGTGTCAGTGCGTCACCAGATCTGAGCATTAGCTGTTATGTGGATTAATGTAATTGATTCCTTCAGTTTACCTAACGTGGCTTTTGGTTCAAGGTCTGCTTGTTTCCAGTTTTAAATGTGTACCTCAGCATTGTGTGCCGTGTTTTTGTCAGAAAGCTGCAAAGCTGCAAAGTCAGTTTTCATGCAAATCTGAAAGCTTTTGCTTTCCCATAGGTATATAAACATAAATGCAGCATTCGTACTGTTGGACAATTTTAATAAAAGTGGTGTGCTACCAGTTATTCCTCAGGGCCTAATATTTCTGCATGAAATGCCAGATTGGTTCAGCAACATACTGGAGGTTTGTTTTTTTTTAAGTATATGAACACATACATGCAAGCTTTAATTTAACTATCAATTTGTATTCAAAGGATTAGCAGATTTGTTACAAAACAGATATTTTAGGCAGTTCTGATAATTTTTTATGTTTTCCTTTCCTTGAGATGTTTTCAGTAGTGGGCAACAAATTCATTGTTTTTTCTCCCCTTTTTTCCTTCTTTTTTTCTTTCTTTCCAGTGAACAGAGTATTTGCCAAGCCCGGGCTTCAGTTATGGTCTATGACGATACCAGTAAGAAATGGGTGCCAATCAAACCTGGACAGCAGGGCTTCAGCAGAATCAATATATATCACAACACGGCCACAAACACCTTCAGGGTTGTTGGAGTTAAACTGCAAGATCAACAAGTGAGTAACTGCATAAAACTTCCTGTAAATGAACCTTTGGTCTCTCTAAGATACCATCAGTAGTTATGTAGTTAGCAGTTGTATAGTTAGTGCAATCAAGCAACATTTCCTGCTTTCTGCAAGGTGCCTATGAGCTCATTTACTCTAGACGTTCAGATTATGTATGATTTTGGGGATACAGAATATGTCATGATTTATTACTGTTTATTTGCAAAAATAACTTTCAATGAATGCATGAGAGATTTTAACATTATATTTTTTCACCTACATTTTTTCCTTGGGAGATGAATTTTATTTCGCTCTGCAGGTTTTGCTCTCAGCTCCCCCTAATTTACTGCTTGCTCATTTTTGCTACTGGATATACAAAAGAGAAGAAATATCACCTGGCACTGCCATCTCCTAAAGTATGCTTATTACATTGCCATAAGAAGCAATTAGTTTGTGATAATGTGTTTTGAAGTCCTAGGTGCATGCTGTGATCTGATTTATGGCAAGCTAAGCCTGCAGTACTCTCTGGTATTAAAGGAGTTAGTTGGGATTTAGATAAGCAGAAGTGGGATCAGAGCCTTCTGGGCCACCACAGCCCAGTGACTGGTGCACCAGGCTGTACGTGCCATCAGAAGCACCACATGTCACAGTTATACCCAAAAGAACAAAAACATGTTTGTGTAGAGTGGTAATGCTGTATTGGCATTTTAGAGCAGACGTTTAGGAACTGAGGACTTCCAGTCTGCTATCCCATCCCATGTGCACTTTGTGCTGTCCCACCAGTGGGTATGAAGACAACCAGTGCTGCCACTTCCCAGCTGCCAAAATGTTAAGTTGATCTGCTCATGATTTTCTTATTAATTACTAATTTTTAGCTCTTAGTTTTTAGCTTCTTGCAGCATGCTTTTGAAACATCTGCAATATCTTTTCCTTCTGTATTTATCATTCTTGGTAGAGCAAAAGCAATATATTAATGAAGCTCCATTTTAAAAAGAGAAAATACTTTTTAAAATGAATGAAATGCAGTGGCTGCTTACTCACTTTTGAGAATAAGTCCTGCAGCAGGGCATGCTAGATGTTTATTTTGTGTAGCCAGCTGGTGAATGTAAATGGCATTCATGTGAGCACAATCTAAGATACATCTGAATAGTTGACATAAAACAAGCAAATGTCATAAAATCTGTTTATCCATATATATGGGAGACTTGGTGTACCAGAGGTCTGTCTCTTGTTTTATATCCTCTATAATATTTTGTTAGGTTGCAAATTTTCCTGCCTATGCCATCTAAAAATCTCAAGCCAGAAGGAAACAGATATAAAAATATACTTTTCTAGAGCTTGAAGACTAAAAATCCTCCCTCAGTACAAACCAAATGGACAGGCTACATTAGTCACTTAAAACTGTCTGAAAGAAAACACCTTCAATGTGATTATAAAAATCTAGTATCGTTAAGACAGCAAATGTTCTGAAAGCCTCAGATTCAGAATTTTGTATTATTACCTGAGTCTCAGAAGGAGCCATAAGCTTGCTTGACTTGTTAGTAGTCACATCCAATGAGAGCAAAAATGAATTTCAGTTACAATAATTCCCTGTACAAGCCATTTCAAGCTTGCTCTCAGGTTGTGCTAAGTGGTCTTGAAAGTGAGGCTTTATTAAACACTGCTGTTTCGTAAGGAAAGTCGTATTTTTCTGAAAAAGACCGATGTTGAGATTGTATGAGATTTGGCATAAAATGAAGCTGCTCAGACAGCCAGAAGTTGAGAAACTAGTTCAACGTTTGTAACACAATAACACCACAAAGGAACAACTTTACATTTTATTTCATACTGTAGTAAGTTTTATTTTACATACTGTAATCTTCGTAACTTCACCCTTTGGCTGCCTTTAATGTTTCCCTTTTAACTTGTGTTTCTTCTTATTTCACCTTCAATAATCTCTCTCTTTAATTTTCATCCTCTTTTTCATTTAAGGCATCTTCTGTAGGTTCCTTCTGTTGTCTTTCTCCAGGTGCTTTTCCTACCCCTTTTCTGGTGCACATTAGGGTTTACAAGACTCCCTTCACATTCTGCTTGCCTTGTCTGTGTCTATCTTGTTCACTACCTGGTGGTCTCTAAAAAGCTCATCACAAAGAAAATATGGTTTTTAAAATGGCAGAACTACAATTTTGTTCTCACCACTGGGAAGTTGGTCACCGGACTGCGCCATCTCATGCATGTGGGTGATGAGCTTGTTGAGTGCAGCAGCGCTGAGCTGCAGACAGAAAGTCAATGAATTCTCCTCATGCTAGCATGTGCAATAATCTTCAGAAAAGCCAGAGTGGCTTTTTAAAGCTTTGGAGTAGCCGCAGAGTCCAGGACTGTTATGAAGCTGAGGCCAGATCAGTAATACAATCACTTGGTGACACGAGCTTTAATGTCTCCATGCAGCCTTCATTCCCTCCCAGCATGTAATTCAACAGTCACAAGCAAACAATTTACTGCAATTTGCAGCTTGCCAGCTGTAATTGTAACATTACAAAGGTGAAGTGTGTTGGCTTCAGTCACCATGCAAGGTGTTGGCAAAGGTTAAAAAAAAAAAAAAAGTAGTACAGATGGTCCTTTTCTATGACTTAGCAGACGAACAGTTTCTCCCCAGTCTGCATCTGTGATCAGCTGAGGGTTTAACATGGTGATTTTACATCAACTGATTTCAGCTCAGCCTGATCTCACTGCCAAAATGCATGTGCTGAACACACAGGTAGGGAGGAAAATGCGAGTCGAAAGTGAATCACATCTCCTGAAGGCTTTGTGCATTGATGTGGTTAAGAAGCGAGTGCAAAAACAGGGCTCTGGGGAAGGTGGGGCTTCTTAAATTTCACCCTAAGCCAAAAAACAATATTTTCATATTAATATTTTTTATAAAATTTAATTTAAAAAATTAATAACCAATTAATTGACACTTGAAAATTGGCCAGGTTTGGCCTCAGTTGTGGTAGTTTGTAGCTGCTTACCACAACTTCCAAGTTTTAGCAAACCCATGACTGCTGCCCATGAAAGTTCTAGTGCTGGAAGCACAATAGGGAGCAAGCTGGTAGCAGACTGCTGCATTATTTCATGCTCTGGAGAAACAAGTATGTGTCCTTTTCCGGTTTGATCAGCAGGAATATGGGCTGTAAGGCTCACGTGGGATGAGTCTTACATCTGCCCATGATCTTTGTGGTGGTTATGCAACCAAGACCAAGTTGTGTTGGGGTCCTGAGGCTCCTTCAAATCATTCTAGCCCTGTTACTGTGAATTCTATCATCTACCACTATCTTCACTGCTGATAATTTATAACTCAGTAGCCTCAGTAGCCTGCAGACTGCAATCAAAGGAAAGGCTTCTTGATTTTGAGCTTTTTTATAGATCTCTGCGTGCTCCAGAGAGTTTATGCTTGAAACTGAAGTGAAATGTTGAAGAGTACTGGATAGAAAAGAGGCTAAACTTTTTTTAATATTAAAGTGGTAGGAACATTAAGGACTACGCAGAATCAGCCTGTGAAACTCCCTGCCATACAGAATGACTGAAATCCGGAATTTAACAGAATAGAGAACAATGCAGGCATTTATATCAGCAACAAGACTATTTTATTTCAGGGTAGAAAATACTAAAATGGATTGGAAAAGTAGAAAAAAAAAGTCATACAGTTGTGCCATGTTTCAGCTTTTAAGATAAACTCACAGTGAAGAGTTAAAGGAAGAAGAATTTCAATCTTCCTCTGCTCATAATTTTAAGTTTCTGTGTCTGTGGTTCCCCTCTGCCCCAGTCTCTGCTGGTTGATGAAGCCAGTCTTCATTTTCTTCTCCTTCTCTGTCTTCAGCTACACTGTACCTGTTTATGAGGACAGCTGGTGATCCCATTTATTGACATTTCATTTTGTTTCTTAAATTTGAGCCACGACAGAGTGCCTTTGTTGAGACACAGATGGATATTGTGAGAGTGCTGGGTGTTAGCTTTGGATGTCTTTGGTTGGATTCCAGCTGGATATCCCACATGCCCTGCCCAAGGATAAATGGGGCATTGTATCTGGCAGATTAAATCCAAACATACAGAAATGCCCTTCTACTGCAGCCACCCCTTACCTGGAAATTATAGCACGTAGAGGAAGGGAGGAGCTTGGAGAGGGAATATTTAGTTGGTTTTTTCACTGCCTGTCTAATTCTAGACAAAAAAAAAACACCTATCTTAATGTAAAAAGCTGGCATGGAGGAAGAGAGAAAAACCAGAACTAGTGCAATCAGTCAAACATTTATCTGCTGTAACGGAGGGCCAGTGCCAAGAGCTCTGTTAGTCCCCTTTTCTGACAAGTGTGCATGCTTATCTCCCAAAAGGCTGCAATAAATGCTGGGTCTGGCTTGTGACATCTCTCTGCAATATATGCACAACTGTATCCCATGGATTTGCTGGAGAAAACACGAGGAGGTAAAATAGAGTTTGCAGAATTAGCTCACAAGCCCCCACGTTTGGTATGAACTGTTGTAAGACTGACTCACATATACGGGTCTGTCGTCCAAATGCGTGCTGCCTTACTGTGTGGCCATGGAGGAGCTGGCATAGGAATGTCACTATCAGTTTAATTAACCTTTGCCAAAGGGTTCCTCCCCCCCCCAAATCAAGACAGAATTGTTTAATCTTTGCCCCTCTCTTTCATATCACAGGTAGTGATTAATTACTCAATTGTGAAAGGACTGAAGTACAATCAAGCAACACCTACCTTTCATCAATGGCGCGATGCACGGCAAGTCTATGGCTTGAATTTTGCAAGCAAAGAAGAGGCTACTACATTCTCCAATGCAATGCTGTTTGCCCTGAATATAATGAATTCACAAGATGGAGGTAAATTAGCAACCACCATGCCCTTTTATTAATCTCTGGCATTTCTATAATGCTTTATCATACCTACTGCAGTTGCACTGTATGGCATGTCATTATAAAACACATTATCTTAAAAAAAAAAAGGTTGGCCTCTGCTAGACAGCCTTTAGGTCAGCATTTGACGTGGTGTGAATTGTACATGCTTTCAGGTTTTATTGTCCTTCCTTCCAATTCTGCGTGGTACCTTAATTCACAATAGGAAATCAATGGCTATTTGAGAATACTTCGGCAGGCAGGTAGCCCAAAATGTTGATTTGTGTGCATTGTTACATGTGAGATGGCAGAATATAATGTTAAATAAGCAGGAGCTAGTGTAAAATTAACAACTTCTAAAAAACTTGTTGGGAGGAATACAAAGCTTATATTTCCAGTACACCAGGTGTCAGCTGCATCCTGATGGCTCTTTTGGCTCACTCTGAGAATGTGACATCTTAGCTATTTAATGCGAAAGCCTTATACTGTGGGCATTGATTGATGTTGTTCATAAGTATTATATTCACTGCATCTGAGGTTTGTGGTGAAGTTTACAGTTCTGTGAAATTGTTGTTGCAGCAGCTTGCAGAGGCCCAAGTTGACATCATGGCGTTTCAACGTAAATCAGATTCTGGTCTGTGATGATGGATTTAAGTACTGCCCTCACTTACATGCATAGGATCTCTCTGAAGTTTATGAGTTGAGAACAGAAAGCGGTCTTCATGTGATGTCTTTTTTTCATGAAAAATGTACATCACAGCTCTATTTTCCTTTTGAGAACACAGTGATTCAGGGTAACATCATTTTCTGCCATCCCATTTTAGCAGCAGTATTCTTTAGGATGAGGTAGCAGCGCTACAGAGGAGGCAGAGCAAACTGTCCACATTATACCAGTTTCTGTGCTTACAGATCTGTTAATTGTTTTTGTCTTCTGACAACCTTCCATGCACAAATACATATTACTAGTAAGTATACCTATAAAAGTTCTGTTTTTTTTTTATTTTGATATATCCACTCATGCTGTTAAGCTGACAAATGCTAAAATCATTGAAGAGCATGCATTCTGTGCTGTTTTCAGAAGCAGGGGACTGAATTATGCCTTTTTCAGCTCTAGTTGTGCCACAGCAGGAGAATTTCAGGAGGGAATCTGTCCAACACTGCCAGTCCTAAGCATACGTGTATCTAAAGAGTGCACAGCTGTTTGGCTGCTGAAGATCTCTCCTGCATGCTCAGCCCTTTTAGACCATCAGATTAAACTCAGAATTTCGGATACTTTGCTTATAATCTTGAGGCTCTGATTGCCTTAGCATCTATATTGAGTGCCTTTCTTCCAAAGGCTCTCCAGTTTAATTTTTTTTTTGTCTGTCTGTCGCTTCCCCTTGTGGAGGTAGGTTTTTTGCAGTATTTTGAGGTTGTTCAAGAGGAACACCCTGAGGAAACATGAGTTTCAAGATGAGAATGTTTTGCTCTTACACTGAAATGGAAGAAGCTATCTTAAAGTGTACTTGTCTAGAAATTTGAGACTTGACAGCAAAAGTGCACAATGGGTATAAAGTCCAAGATGTATTTTCAGATCTTCTCTGGCCATGCTTCTATTGGACACTGGTCATATTTGTGAGCATGAATTAATCCAAATAGGAATTCACATAGACACACATATTTGTATACGTTTTCAGGCACAGCCTCTGCTGTAAAAATCATTAGGAAAAAAAAAAGCTTTATTATATCCATGCATCTGTGTACTATAATATCTTGTGCTTCAGGAGACAGGATCCAGATATGAGGAGCACATTTGTACGCATTAAACTGCTCACAAACTAATAAAATACTCAGCCATAACCTGAGTTAAACAGAGGTTCCCTCCGGCACATTCATCATTAAAGCTGCCTACCATAGCAATCTGCTAGCTGTACAATTTGGGATATGCTATTTGTGCTGCTTTGGACGTACTATTTCTATTGTTTCCGTGCTTCATATATCCCACCTGAGACGTTACGGTGTTTAGGCAGTGCAGATCTGCCAGCCGCTGGGCTCTGGTTTTGACTTCCATCTCCCTGCAGTTCACTGCCCACTTGTAGAGACTGAAATGAATCATGCTAGATTATAGCAGAAAGTTTGAGGCTGCATCATACCTTCAGCAGACGTGGAGTCAGGGTATTGTAGCTAGACCGACTGTGGGAAAAAAGTCTGTTCATAAAGCAGTGGCGTGGGTTTGTTTTTTTTTTTTGAGCAGCTCATTATGCTGAGTTTGAGTTTAAAAAATGGTAGCAGTCCATGTTTAGGGGAGTTGGAGATAATGTCTAGGCAGTGCTAACTTTGGAATGAATGAGTCATTTCAAATGAATATACACTTATGAACAAGAGTTGAGAATCACTGTGTTGTCCCACTTCTTCCCAAGAGTCTCATTCACCACAAGAGCCCATCTCTGTTCCGTGCTGGTTGCATGAAGCATGGGTGAATGCTAAGCCAAATGCTTTTTTCAGTGCCTAAGGTTAATTGGGCTGAATCAGATCCTAAATCTAGCTGCTGATTCACAAGCCTATGTTAATCTAGGTTGGATGTTGAGATGATCCCGAGGGAAGGATTCCTCCCAGGAATCTGATGGCTCATAGTCTGGGAAAGCTGGGAGAAAAGCCATAGTTTCTCAGGGATGCGATAAGAGCTGTGTTCTTGGGTGGGGTGAAGAAAGTTCCTTACAGTGCAGGAACTGAATGCAGTATTCATCTCAGTCGTGTGCTGTGTAGGGATGCTAATGATTCTGTTTGGAATAATAAAAATGAGGTAAAATAAAATAAAGTAATAATACAAATGTGTATAATTGTTCCTTTAGACAGTTGTCTCACTGAATCACAACTGTTCACCTGCTAGCTTGTCTGTATGCCCAATTACTTTGATTTCCTTGCATGTCTCTTTAATCCGTCCTCTTTCAAAATAAAAAAATGCAGAGTTGGTTCTGAGCCAACCCGCGAAATGAGAGCAAATGATAGCACTGACTTGCTCATCTCCTGCTTATGGTTATTTAATGGTGTCATATTTAAGGCCATTAGTATGACTAATGCCTTCCTGTTATTATTTTCTTTTCCATGGGAGTCCACTCTGTGAAGGCAGGCCTGTTTACTGGTATAAATTACTTGATGCAAAAAGTATCTCTGGCCCACTTTTCACCAGCAGCTGGATTTCACTGGGGACAGAGCAGCATCCTTTCTTTCCCTGTATTTTGCATGGATAATGCTCTCAGGTTGTTTGATGTCTGCTAAGCAGACAGGGTTTGTGTTCTTCAGGGCTTACATCCTCTTAGATTTAACAAATGCAATGACAGGTGATAGCATAACATGGCTGTTGGAACAGGCCATGAGGTGAAGATATCAGTAAGCGTCTTGGATTTCTATGGTTTAAAGACTTGGTACCCCTTGGAGAAGAATGGGGAATCTGACATAGGCAGCACTTTCCAGTAGGCTGCATACTGCATAATCAATGTTAATATTGTGGATTTATTTTGCTTTTCTTTTGATGTCTTTGTTGTGGGGACTTGAACTGGTATTGTTGACATACAATACAAAAACATCATTTGTATTTCTGAATGTAAGTGTCATGTATTGGAAAGCCTTATGCAGAGGATAATGTTGCAGAGCTTGTTCAAGAGGTCAGATGCCTTATTTAGAAAGCATGGAAAAGAAAGTGGGGGAGGGCATCAAAATGAATTGCTTTATTTTTTAAATTTTCTTGTACGAAAGCCTTTTTTTGTTGTGAATATAAATGTCTTACAGACTGCACAATACAGATGTGGGTCACAGCTCTGTGCTTTCTAGCATAGAGCTGCACAGGTCCAACTTGGCCTCTGCAGGGACGGTGTTGGGGCAGTCAGGAGGGTTCTTCTTCACTCCTTTTCTTCTGACCTGTAGGTCTGCTGGCTTTTCTTCTCCACCACCACAGTATATGTTTCTGGTTCCCATTCCCATGAGTTGGATTTGACTACATTTTTCAGTTTGAGTTCTTTTTCAATTCCTTCAGTTATTCAACTCATATCCTCATTCAGAAGTGAACTATTTCTGTATTGTTGGAAGGAAACTTCTTGTAAAGTACTTTAAGTCCTCCAAAATAAGGGTAGAAACAGAGGGAAGCATTGATTTATCAAACAATAAACTGTCAGTATGTAGTAGAAGTTCTCTCTACTGGTTAGATGCCCGAAGTATTTGTAGTGTTTCTGTCAGCATGGGATGTGTGTGGTGATGATGGTGCATCAGATTTCACACAAAAGACCATGCAATTTTTTGGATATAATTTTGTAACGTTATATTCAGTTCATTTTTTGTTAGAATTTTTCCAGCTAGTACTGCATCTCTGTTGATATTTCGGTGGCACTAAAGTTTAACTGCTGGGAAAGTCAGTCAGCTGTTTTCATCTTCTACAATGCAGTGACTGTTTTATATGATAATATTGCCCCAAGACTTCCCAGCACCACAGAGGACCCAGTGTGAGAAGACAAAAGACTACATCTTCATTACAGTACTGCATAATACATAAAATAACTCACCAGTAATGGAGAGGACCCACCACAGAGCGCAATCCCTGTTTGCAACTAGCTGGTTCCAAAGCCTTTCTGGTATAAAGACATTCTTGCCCAATGCAAGGTGCTTCACATTCCACGCTGCAGGCTGCTTTCCCACATTATAAGGTGCATTGGTGCAGATCAGAAAATGTTAAAAGGTGTATTCAGTGCACCTTGTACTTTTAAGTGTGCTAATAGCATCTAACGACTGGTGCAACCTCATATTATGTTGGCATTGCTGGACTGTGAGTGTGCTGTTCTGCTGCAGGTTGTAACTGAATAATCCTAGAAGTTGTTCCTATTTATGATGCAGGCAATTAGAACTTGTAAATAACAAACTTTTAAAACTTAACTAGTGTAAGTATGATCCACATGGTCAGATGCCCAGTGCTAACAAAAATAGAAGGTCACAGGCAATGCTTAATTGGGTGCATCTTAAAAATACAAAAAGTTTTTGGTTCATGAAAAAACAAATCTTTCCTGGGGGAATAAATCTTACCCAGCTAACATCTTCCATAAGCACCAAAGAAAGGTTTAAATAAACAAATTCCATAATTTTTCCAGCCTCATGCGTTCTCCACTTTCAGTGTTAGCTTCAGCTGCTCAAAAATGCACTGCAGATAGGGAATTTCTAATCAAACTTACTTGCCAAATTAAGTCAATAAAGAGAGAAAGAAAATTCAAGTAAAATGATGATCTTTTTCCTTTCATCTGCTATATAGCTTTATCACTGGAACTGTTCTGGAAAAATCCACCTAGGATAAGTAATCTTGTAGAATATTGCTTATTAAAGGAATAGATTCCTTCAGATGATCATTTCTGGACTGGATAAAGCTAAGTGTTACACAGCAAACAAGTGTAAATCTTCTTGAGCAAACAGTGAGCAGTAGTCTCCAGCTGGTGGTCCAGTGCTCTGAATTTGGAGAGGTCTTGTGTAGAGCCAGAGGTTGGACTCGGTGATCCTTGTGGGTCTCTTCTAACTCAGGATATTGTATGACTCCATGAATTTTTAGAAGTTGAACCCACATTAAGAGAAATGTGTTTAAAATCATTACAAGAAAAGTAGACATTCGTTGGTGTGTTAAATGCTACCTTTACAGTTCATCCAGAGCTGGAAGAAGTTATTCCAGCTGGAAGAAGTGGCAAATAGGACTCATTAATCTCCCCTGTTAGGTTGACTCCAGCTGATTGGAGCACAGGAAGTGGATTGCTTTACTCATGACAGAGAAACCGAACTGAGAGACTGCTTCCAGCATTACAACCGTAAATATCATTGCTAATATTCATCTGTCTGGAATTACAAACCGTTGTTTAGTTATTCTGCTGATAAGAAGTAGGCATTATCTCTTCAGCTTTTAAATCCCCTAATGATAGGCATCTACAGCAGAACATTTTCCTGGGCAGTGAAGTGTTCTCCCAGTGTTGTGCCAATAAAACCCCATGGCATGTTACTAGCAAACGTCTTAGTTGCTTTCTGCAGGATTCTCCAGTCCTTGCATAGAGCAACGCAGCTGCCCTTGCCCTTCTTGAGCAACAAGAGGTGCCTCTGTTCTTTGAACAGCAAAACAAGTCTAATGGCTCTTGAGGCTCTCACTGATGTTTTTGCTGTACTTAAATCTTCAGCACTAAATGAAAACCACTTCAGGAAGGAAACTGTGTGGGGAGAAAACTGTTGAGAGATTTAAAGAAAACTCGTGCGTGTTGAGAGGAGGGAGTCCTGCTAGTGATATTTGCTAGCACCACTGCCCTCAAACCCTTGCTTTTCGGAAACTGGTGCAAAACTAACAAAGTTCCCAGGGCTCAGTGGTAAAAGATGTAATGTGGCTTTTTTACTAGACTCTAGTAAGTGGCAGATGAAAATAAAATTATTTCAAGAATTTGAGAAGTCCAGTGTTTTACCTTCAAGCAGTTTAGGCCAAATTTTGGGCATTGTTCTTTGGGGAGACCATTTGTAGGAATGCCTCTCTATCCTCCCCACTGGCAAAGGCTCTGTTTTGGAGTTAGCCTGGACTATGGACACACCATGCCCTGTGCCAAGCAATGGAGCTTAGCCTTGAGCCACCCAAGTACGAAAGCTGCCCTGCCCTTGGAAATGCTCTGACTCAGAAGCAGCACTGCATCACTCTCCCGCCTCTCACCAGGGATGATGTAGTAGAAGGAGGAAAATGTGTGCTCCTCCTATGCTAAGCATGACTTTGGTATTAGACAGCATCGTGGGATATAATGAAATGCTGGAGGATGGTAGATGTCAGCTCCCAGTCCCTTGCAGGATCCTAGCCCAAGTGTTGCACTCTTTTCCTGATGTGTCCTGTTCTAGTCTCTACTAGGCTATGCAAAGAAAAATAGTGTTTTGTGATGGAAACAATGTTTTTTTCTCTTTACCTTTTCCCTTGCTTTGGCACGCTGAATCTCAGTGCATTTTGTTTTGTTCAATACTAATAGATCATGGGACATTTATTGATTGATTGGACATTTATTTCAGTGAAAGAGAAATTGCCCCTTGGGAAAGGTTTGATATGTTTAGTAAAGTTTCAGCTTTATGTTCATTTTCTGGCATTCTGAAAGTGCTTCGATATTTTAGTTTCCTAATCTCTAAAATAGGTTCATTCTAATGTGACTCCATTCCTATCAGAACAAGAACTGCATTTGAGGAAGGTTTTTTTTCTTCTTTGGACCCAGCATGGGCTAGAGGTGCTGCAATTCCACGCAAAACAATGATGCTGTCTTTAACTCTGCAGGTATGCTGACAGCCCACTCCACTGCTTTTGTACTCTTCCACACTAATTTAAAGCCAGATATTGGAAAGGGCATTCTGTGAAATTGCTCTCAGTACAAGAAAAGAGCAAAAGCAACATTGAAAACAAATTATTTTAAATGCTGTGAGAGATAGTCTTATTCTTAAAGGAAAAAAATGGCCAGGCAGTCTTCTCTGATGGTAGTTACGCAGATCCAGATTTAGGAAGCGATAACTGATAGGCATTCCTAACTTGAATAACCAAGAAAGGATTGATTTTTAAGACAGTGCTGTGCTCCTGTACTCTGTTTTTGGAAGAGTAAACTATTGAAACTTCCAAGCTATTATACAGCATGGCATCTTCAACATTCTACCACGTCAGTAGGTATCTAAGTATACCTAGCACAGGAATATCATATTGCATTCATTTTGAATCATCTTGCAAAAATGGGATATTCTTGTAATTATGATAATGTTTAATTCTAATGCTTAAAAAACCAAAAACAAAAAACAAAACAAAACAAAGAACCTAACTAATTTGTGTGATTTAAGTGATTAACTTGAGAGACAGAAATGTATTGGGATTTCAGTAGGTTTTGGTTTATTAGTTGATGAACTGGCAAGAAATTTGGCAGCCCTTTATTTAGTAGATTTTCTGAATTCCCGGCTTGGTGCTAATTCCTGCAATAGCCTGTCTCTCTGCAATAATTCTTTAACTTCCTTAGCTACCTCTCATTCCAAACAAGTAATAATTACATGGCTGCAATTCTGTTAACTGGAGTGGAAGTGTGGACACCTGTAGTACAGACTTCTGTATCTGAGCAAGGCTGTCTTTGTGGACAAGGAAAAGGCACTGATGCCATAGGACATGTGGATATGCGTTTTAGGTGCCTCTACCAGGCCTCTCTTGCCAAAACAGGACCTACTTCTTCTCCATTTTCCTTCTCTCACTAGTAAAAGATTACTGTGAAGAGCCCTTCTCTGGTATGTGACAACTTTGCTCTCATCCACTTCAAACTTCCTAGTTAATAGAATAATTAATTCTAATTACAGCTATAATTAATTAGTAATTACTAGAATAATTAAACTTCTGATTTAATTAATAATAAGCTATAGAACTTGAAGTGAAAGGACATAAACTGTATTACTAGCAGTGCTCCATGAATCTCCCTGGGTCGGTTAGTGAGAACTCACAAGAATACATGTGTGAGTGTGCATTCACATGAGCAATGTTCATCAGGTTATCGCTTCTCTGACTGCCTGAGCTCTGCAAGCAGATGGTCTTTGTGCATGCAGATTATTGTGTTTTATATGGAGATAAACTTGGTAATTCACAAGTATATGGATAGGAGTAAGTTGCTGGGCTGAGAGGATTTTTCACACATAACTGAGATAAAACTGATGCTGTTATAATTTTTTTTTTAATTATGCTTTCATTTCATACCACAGTTTCTTGCAGGAGCAGCATTCAATAAAAATGCATTCCTGATCAGAGCACACAACATTTAGGACCACAGCACAGAGCAGTACAGTTGAGGAGTTTGGGCAGAGCCATGCAGCCCTCTGACAGCAGGCTGAGCTGAGAGCAAAGTCTGCTGCTTAATTCACAGCGCTGAGTGCATCGCCATATGTTGCTGCCAGCACAGCATGTAGAGCAGCTTCTGCTGCTGGCTGGTAATCCCCAGGGAGCTCACACAAATTCTATTAATTGCCTTCTTAAAGGACTCTGCGCGGTCATCCAGCATCTTGTTTTCCACCAAGACAGAAAGCCAGGAGTTCTAGGTTGGATGGCATTCTGCAAACAACACCTCGGACTCACGTGGAGATGGGAAGCTGTCATTTCTCCAGTTAATCTCAATGAGGAGATCCATCCGAAAATGGGATTTTGAACTGGGCAACAGTAATTGTGTACATTCTCTTTACACTCTGCAGGATGACATCAGCTCACCTGGAGGTGAGCGCAGTGTTGAGGGAAGGCAGGCTGCCCAGCTCTGTGGCACGGTGGGAAGCATGCACCATGGCTGCAGTGACACAGGACAGGCTCACATCATTCTGTAGTTCAGGAAGGAAGTCAGCTGCAAAGAGGTGATTTTGGTTCACAAAGTGCACGCAGCCTTTCCAATTGTACGTGCTCGGCTGCACAGCTGAAGCACAGTCAGCGTGATTCATGTCTGGGAGCTGCATTTAAAAATCTGCTCTAGTTCTACTGACAAAAAGCCAAACCCTGCAAAGCAATCGCTGTCAATCTGATTTGCATGGATTGCTTTATGCATTAGTCTTGATTAGTATTCTGGAGTGCACCCTGTAAAACATCAATTTTAATTCTGTTTCCTCCACTACTGGTTTCCAGGGACTCCCTCTGGTGGTTAATGCATCGCCTGAAAAGCTGTGTGCATCCTTGTCTGTGCCGTGCAGCATGCTGCTGGGGACAGATAACGTGAGCATGGCAGTGTAAAGGAGAAACGTGTCCTATTTTGTTTCCTAAATAGAAGGGAAATAACAGTAGTCATTTACTGTGCTTCTTTTGCTCTATTTTAATGCAGACCTATCCTCTGTGCAAAGGGGGAAAAACAAGTGCTTAAAAGAGCCCACTTTTCCAGTATTCACTAAATCTCACCTGAGAGGCCCATCTTGTTCTCTTCTTAATCTTAACTCTGGAAAAGATAAGTTCTGTTTCTACTCCACATAGGAAGATTGTGACTTTGAGGCCAATGACAAGAGGTCTACTGAACAACTGCTGTCTAGACAACTGATACACAGATGATGTTTGGCAACCCTGCACATTAGCAGGGGAGTTGAAACAACATGATCATCGTGGTTCTTTTCAACCCAGGCCATTTTATGATTCTTGGTTCTGTGATTATATTTAATGCATATCAATGTAGCTATCGTGCTTGTACAATGGAGAGATGCTTATTTCTCTATAAGACCATACAGTGATAGAATCATAGAATTGTTTGATTTGGAAAGGACACTTAAACATGATCCAGTCCAATTCCCCTGCAGTGAACAGGAATGCCTACAGCTTGAGCAGGGTACTCAGTGCCTCATCCAGCCTGACTTTGCATATATCCAGGGATGGGGCATCCATCACCTCTTTGGGTAGCCATACCATGTATGGAAGACATTCTGATGTTAAGCAAAGCAATGAGGATTAGAGGTAGGGAGTTACAAATTTCATTATTTGCATTTTCTAGTGGCGTAATGCAAATCAGCAGAGTGCTGCTGCAAGAGGCAGCTGGCTTAGAGGTGTTTTCCTAAAACAGATTCTTAGTATCAATGCAAGAGTTAAACAGGAGGTGCAGCAGTAAAGCTGCATCACACTTCTGAGGTGTTGAGAGGAGGCAATGCAGGAAATATGGCCTCAATGTATGTTCAGTTGTTGATCTTCCATGGCCATAGGTTCCAGTTGGTGAGTTCAGACTCTGAATACTGAACTACAGTGTGTAAGTAGTGGAACCTAGCAGCAAGTGTCCCTGGTTACTTTACCCTGAGCTATCAAGGAGCAGTTTTAAGTACACATACAGCTGACCACATGGCATTTTGTGTGCTGGCATCATGTGACAGTGGTTTGGCAGCAGGAGATACCATGCTGGTCAGCATTTGTGCATGTTTGCAGTGGTGTTCCTTGGCTGTTCAGCACAGACATTAGTCAGTGTTGACTGTGGAATACCTTGGCTTTTTGCTACGCTTTTAAAAATGCACGTGGTCACAAGTCATTGAGATTAGTTAGCATCTCCTGTGTCTGCCTGAACTTGCAAAATGTCAATTGCTTGTTCTTGTGAAGCAGCTTGCTTCCTATGGCATAGTAGGGTGAGGAACAGGACTGCAGGTACCCAACTAACACACTGCTGTTTATGGGGGGACAAGAGGTGTTCAGAAGGCTGAATATGTCAGAATTCGACCTATCTGGATGGGGATTGTCCTGAAATGCAGCAGTTGTGCAGTTCTGGACTGTTGCTTCAACCATTACTTTGGAAAGGAATTGTATTTTTAAATGTGGAATTATGCTTATTCCTCAGAAGTATTTTTGAGAACCACAAGCTGAGTTGGCTTCCAGTTAGCACAAGATTATTTTACCTCTGTCACATGTAATCATTCTGGAGAAAATATATTTATTTATTCATTTATTACATTTACTTTTAGCAGTGGCTGCAATAACAAGCATTTTAATTTATGAGATTTTTTTTTCTTTCTTCTTTAGAGTATCAGTATTAGCATCCAGAGTATAAATGACTCTGGGCTTGGGCTCCATGCATCATCTTACAAGGGCCTCGCAAAAGAAAATGCTTTGAAACAGCAAGACTAATGAACTCTGGAGAAGGAGCCTTTTGTTGTCCACCAGAGCCTGCTAACACATTAAGTGCTGCTGCTAACTAGCATGGCACATCTAATGCAAAGGTTGGCAAGGATTAGCATGCAAAATGCTGCAGGATGGGCACCCAGCATGATGAGGGAGCATGCTGGACATGTGGCCAAAATGTGCAGACAGATTGCTGGACTTTGGGAGAGAAATGAAGTATTACCTTTGGGTTGTGAGAAGGTGGGTTTAAGAAGTGGAAAAAGGCAAGGATCCAAAGGACAGCATGCTTGTGCTTCATGTGAATCATTTTATTCCTCATCTTTCTGACTGTTCTGATTGCTCTAAATTTAGTACTTAGACTTGAGGGCTAAAGCTTGAATAACAAACACAAATACATTGCTCTTCAGGCTAGCTGGCGTTTGATTCCTTTTTTTGCTATCTGCTGCAATATCCCTCTAAGACCAGGAACTGCATTTTATTTGGCTGTTATTACAGTGATTTCCATACAAGCAGGATGGATACCGCCCCTGGGTGGCTTTTCATTATATCATAAGCCTGAGATGTAGCCCCAAGCTGCCTTCTTTTTTATTTTCAGAGTATACTGCCGTGTCCAGAAATCAGCCAATTAGGGTTGTGCTGAATATATTTCTTGTCTTGGCCACGTTGTTTTGCAGTCAGATCTTTCAGCACTGCCATGTTTTAAATAATGTTTTCTCTGATGCTGTAAATTGTGCAGAAAGTTGAGGGCAGAGGGCCGTGAGAGTTGCAGGGCGTTTTAGTTAGCAAACCTGAATACACAAGGAAGGCATTTTTATCCTGATGCCTTGAGAACCCATTGCAAAACTACAGATGCAGTAACAGCCAACCTGTGTGTTTCTCTGATTCATTCTTGAGGTGCACCAAGCCTGGGTAACTTGCTGGGAGGTCTGCAGTGAGCATTATGTGTGTGTCACTGTTTTATCAGTGCTGGTTTAAATAATAATAATAATAATAATAATAATAATAATAATGTTTTCAAGAGTTTTCAAAATACTTCCAATGAAAACCAAAACTTTTCCCAGAAATGCATTATATCCAATAACACTTTCTGTTTTACTGGCATGAAAGTGGAAGTTTTGGCCCTCCTGAGAAGGTAAAGTATATATTTTTCATTCTGAACTTACCTTTCTTTTTACTTCTACCTTCAAATGTGCATTATATAACATACCGTGTTCAGTCATCTTAATGTCAACAACAAAATCCCAGCTTTCTAAATCAAAATGTAGAGAAATTCAAACAAAGTGTTCTTTTGCATTTCCATTTTAAAGCTCACATTTAAGGCATGCTTTGAAAACAAAATCATTTTGTTTTAAATGCTAAAATAAAACGTTGTGATTTTTTTAAAAGAAAATTAGCTTTTATTCATAGACAAAAAGCCAGTAACAACAAACTTCTGTGCTTACCCGCAACTTGTTCATAATTATCTGTTTTTCAATTAAAAACCCAGATTTTACCTTACGTGTCTTTTCCACAGCTGCAGTAGAGGAAGTATTGCAGCAATGATTCCTGGTCAGCAGTACTTTGAATAACTGGCTTGCACATTATTTTTTAATCGGCTATTTTTAGTGTTAAGATTCATTTATGGCTAATGTGAGAACAGTAGTTATTTAAACATAACTGCAAAGCATATTGTCAGCTTTCACACTACATAATTTAAACCAATATTTTCTCATATTATGTCAGAAACTGATAAAGTAGGTTTTTTAATACAATTATTTTTTCATTTGTGTTTTTTGAGAATGGATATTTTTTCTCTTCATATGTGTTTTCAAATAATATATATAAATATATTTTTTTCCCTAGTTTAACGTAGGTTAGAGATTTAAGTGTTTTTTTACTGGGCTTTCCTCACCCATACTAAGCCATACTGAGCTCACTGTCTGCAAAATAGATACAATTACACCTCAATTTATAATATTATTTTTTTTTATTCTGTTAGAGCATCTTTTTCCCCTTATGTAAGTTTCTGTTCATATGAGAATGCTTAAGCGTTCACTGTGCAACTTGTGGGATCATGATCCAAGTTGTCTGTGATGGGTTTGTCAACACGGGTGGTTGGCTTGAGTAAATTTAAATTTGGATGTTTTCCTCCCTACCATTGAGAGAATGATCTTCCACTGCTTATATTTGGGAGTAGTGTTTATGTCATCAATTATTTATTTTTTTTCTTCTGTAGAAGGAGCAAATCCAAAACTCATCTTGTTGATGGTGTCTGAGCTCTTGGACTCTGATGGTTTGGGGTGTTATTTTTTGATGACATAAGCAGTCCCACTAAGAGGAGATGGCATGTTTTTATAAGGCTTAGCACATATAGCTCACCGGAGGTGGGAAAAAACAAAATCTTTATATCAGTAGCACATGGTCAGGCTCTTTTTAATATCACCAGACACCTGGTGGTATAGGACAAGAGTTATTGGCCTCAAGTCACTCCAGGGGAGGTTCAGATTGGATAGTAGGAAAAATTTCTTCTCAGAAAGAGTGGTAATACATTGGAACGGGCTGCTCTGGAAGTGTTCAAGGACTGTGTAGTTGTGGCACTGAGAGACGTGGTTAGTGGTGTGGTGGTGATGGTTGGACTGGATGAGTTTAGAAGTTTTTTCTAACCTTAATGATTCTATGATTCTATGAAGCTGGATTGAAGGGAGGGCAAACAGCTGCAACCTGTGAGCTTGGAATGCCTTGCAGAAATCAAGCAATGCAGCCCTTTTGCTTTTGGATTGAGTTGTATTCAAGACTTTCAATGACTGACTTTCAGAAATTGTTGGAAGGGCTTTGTTGCATCAGAAATTTGTTTGGGGGGAATAGAGATGAGTGCACGTTTACAATGATTGCTGGATAGAGAGAGTTCTGTTGAAGGATTTGTACTCATTTGCATGTCAGATTAAGATCCAGTGCTATTCATTGTGTGGATTAAACACAGATAGTAGTTATGAGAGTAAAGAGCCTTTCTGCTGGATTTCCTGGTTGAATTTCAGTAAAATTTTATCAGATGATGGTGCATGCTACCATACATTAATATCTTGTCGTAAGTAGAGCAAATATAACAATTGTAATAACATTGTAATGCAAATAATGCACTGTGTTCACATGGGATTTTATTCCAAAGAAATGTATGGTTGCTCTAACTCAGTGTGGGATCGAGTTTGTGGCATCCCAGCCTCAGGGCAGCCCTGGTTCCTACCAGGAGAGACTTCTGAGGAAGTGTTTTGTGGAAGCTGTCAATACTGCCTTGTGCAGTGCTGCTGTCAGGAAACAGAATTCTTGTGAAGGAAGTGGATTTGCAGCTCACAGACTTCATGGGCAGAAGGATGATGAAATGTTAATGTAATTTTCAGCCAGTGAAGGATGGAGTGTGCTGATAGCATAAAACAGGCTTTATGTTGTTTCAGTGAAAGCTGAGCTCTCAACAGGAAGAAGCATTAGCTAGAAAAGGAAGCAAAATTCTCCCGCATTCCCACATGTGAGTGACTGCAGAGCTCATAAACATAGTCAGAGCTTGTTGGGTGGGACTGGCAGTAGTGAGATCCATATTTCAGCTGTTTCTGATTCACTTTTCCTAATAGGGCAAGTCTGTCCCCCAGAACTTCCTTAAAGTGTTGTTAATAGATGGGTCTCACCTGGTCCTGGTCTCTTGCTTTCCATTACATACATGTGCTGCTGCAACTGCTGGCAAAAAGAGTGAAAATATTTCTGTTGGGGGACAGCCCTCAGAAGCAAGCAAAAGAAGTTAAGGAGATACGTAGGTATTTATGTATTGGAATAGAGTTAATGTTGTGAACTAATTATTAAACAAGAAGTATTCCTTATCTCTAATAATGTTTTGAAAATAGATTCTGCTTTTATAGAAGACATGAATGCTTTGTGCCCGCGATGTTCCTGTGGGTAAAAGGGCTTCATTACAACTGTTTAATGCTACAAGTGACAATTTCCTCTCTGCTTGTAATATAATCATTTTATTACTTCTACCTAAATGTCAAATGTGTCTCCATTGCGTGTCAGTTGCTACAGGGTGAGAGACTGCAGTGCAGCATGAGGTGCAGTATGTGGCTACAGACCTCAGAACTGCTTTGCTAAAATGGGCTAGGAGCAAGTGAGATATTTGTGTCTCAGCACCTAACTGCTGCTGCAAAGGACACTCAAGGCAAATGAAAGATTTTGCAAAAGAGCTTTTTCTATTTTCTGTTTTACTTGCGGTCCCGCTGTGGAGCCTTTCAGTGCTGCTCTGTACCCATTTGTTCTCTTGCCAATGGGGATGGGCGCTTCTTTCACTGGCAAGAGGTCTGTCTGCCCCTTGCACAGCAGTGTCTAACATTGGAAAGTTTTTCCTTCATTCCCTTGTTCAAATATCAGTCCAGGCATGAGTGTGGGTCAGGAGTGTGTTACTACTGTGCAGTTTTTTTTCAGAAGATCTGAGGAGCTCTTTCTGTCATCTCTGGGAGTTAAAAACATTTATTGCCCTTCGAAACCAACCCCCATCTCCCTTTTTAGAGCTTGTACAGGTTGTGTATTTGGTTCTGCTAGTTCTGTGCATGCATCCCAGTGGCCAGTTCTAGTGGTAGAAAGGTAAGGTCTGCCAGCTTGGGGCTGATCCTGATTTCTCATTATTACAAATGATTATTTATTTACTTATTTATTTTCATAGAAAATATGATCATCATATTAATCATAACATCAGCTAGTCAAGAAATAGAAATATATGCAGCCTTTCCAAAGCCAGCCTTTCAAACATGAGAACGATAGGCTTCCAGCTCAATTGTCCTAAGAGCACTAGATGTTCTGGAAAACAATGAAATATTTAAATAAATTTATTATCCTGCCAGTATTTATTTGAATTGAAATTCCCTACTTGAGGGGGAGAAGAAGGAGCCTTTGTGAAAACGAGAAGTAAAAACAATCTCATTTGCTCTTTTTTGCATTTGCTCTTTTCCTCTCATTTGCTTTCTCTTTAGGACAGTAATAAACTGCAGCTGGAGAACGTCTCATGAATTACTTTGTGCGTTGCACAGAAGCAACAATTTGCAGGCATTCATGTTCTGAGGATGAATTATTTTTAACTGTTGAAGTGGATAAGCAGTATAATAAGGCTTCCAGGTCTGCTTTTAAATGCACCACTTCTGCTTTCACTGCAGCACAGATTTGGAATTGCAGCTGAGCGTGTGGCTGACAGCAACCCCTTTGGCCATCCCATGGCACCGTCCATCACTTCACATTCAAGCAGTGCCCAGGTCCTCATGGCAGGACCTAAGTGGTACTGCAGTGTTGCAGTGTAGAGGAGCGAAGTGCTGGCCTCGGTGCTCTGAGAGAGCTTGCCATGCTGCCAGCTTCCTTCCTGGCTTTCCCAGAGCCCTGGGGCAGGCAGGAGATGGGGAGGAACCTTATCTTTAGCAAGTCCATGCAGCACTCTCTTGCCACAAATGGTGCAGTTCAGCACATAGCTGTGTTATCAGAGGGAAGAAGTATTTTACAGAAGCATTTCATTGAGAGGAAACTGTAGCCTCAGCAGTTCTGCAGTGTTACTGATGGGAATGTGATCTCTGGCAGACAGAGACCTTTATCATCAAGGCAACTTCTGATTCCGTGTTTCCTTGTCATTTGTTATTTCTTGTTCCCATCTTCAGTCGAGTGTACCTTTGTTTGCTCTCCAAGACCACACGCACCAGCACAGCAGCTGCTTGTGCTGCGTGCATCCATCAGGAAGAAAGACCACAGGCAGAGATGCCCCCCAGAAGAGTCATTCTGAGATCTCTCCCCGAGTGCAGTTGCTGTTTCCATGTGCCATACCCAGGCAGTTTGCCCTGTGCAATCCCTAACCCGTCCTGTTGTCAGTCTGCATTTAAAACTCCTCGCAACTGAGAGCCTTTACCTGTGTACCATTTTGTCCAGTACTTTCCTTCTCTGCACAGACCTGAGAATAACCTCTTCTTGTTTTGTTTGCGTTTTCATCCCATCAGAGCATGTCCAGATGCATTGACTCTTTCTGTGCTGTCATGGGGTCATGCTCTTTCTCACGCAGCCTTTGAAGCTACTGCAGGGCTGCTCGGGGCTTTCACTGCTCGGTTGTTTCGTACCCCATGCGTCTTCAAACAGGCAGCATTGTTGCCCACATTCAGCTGCTGAGGACACGCAGGGGAGAGGAGCAGGACAGGGTTTACTTTGTTCCTTACTTTGTTCCCTTCACAAATTATATCACTTGGAAATTGGAAAGGAGGCTTTTTCAAGCAGTATTCCCCCTCCCCATGCCCTTTTTTTGGGAGGCAGAAGAGAGGTGTAGAGCAGCTGGTGAAGTTCCCATACTGTGACCCCTGCTCTTGTAAAGGGCAGTCACGCACTGCAGGTACAGAGCCGACCCCTTGGGAACTGCTTGTGTGAGTAATCTCTCACCAATATATACAAGATATTTGCTTGTCTATACCTCATCCTGTATTTTTTTGTTGGGAGTTTGAACAGGAAAAGAGCTACAGCATTTGTCTGATGTATGTAAATTACCATGGTAACCACCGCATCTCATGTGCTCAGGGCGTTTTCCCAAATTCTGCAAGAAGCTATAGCAGTGTTTGTTTATGCAGTTCAGTCAGGTTTCATTAAGCCGATAGCTATTTTGGTTTTCATCATGCCTTTTCCTTTTGTTATCCCTATCCGTTTTAACTGCATTTTTTTTTCCTATCTGTGTATGAATGTACAAACACTTAGCTGGACCAGACCCCCTTTTAATTACAAGAGCAATCATAAGTTTCCATCTAGAACGCTGCCGTGACACAAAAGGAGCAGAGTAGCACTGAATTGTCATCATCTAGGACACTTACCTCATTTGCAAATTTTGAAGTCTACAAACAATGTTCCTGAGCTGTCATAGTCTCATGAAATTATTTATTATTGAAAGAAGACAAACCTTTTGGCTTTGACTAATTTGTTGTAGCATGTGGAGTAGCACTGTCTATTTTAGGGATCTTGAGCTGCTGGAAATTTTAATACTTAGCATCCTACTTTTTGATCCCTTTTTTTTGTGTGTGAGATCATCTGTTACAATCAACTTCAGGAAAGCATTTAGGAGAGTATTACCTACTCTTAGATCTTAAATGCTGAATTATCCTTGAAGTAGCTGCCTTAATTAAGTTTTAGAAACTGCTCAATGGACCCCAGGGCATCAGCAGATAACTCATTTTGTTGCGAAAAGTGTAGTCAGATGAAGTTCCTTTATTTGCTCTCCAGATGCTATGGAGAATAGTGATATTTGCTTCTTTAATTTCCACAGTGTCTTCACAGAGAATTCTTTAGGCACTTCTTGAGATCATCTAGTTCAGGCACATGCTTAAAGCAAGGCTAAGTTCAAAATTTGAGCAGGTTGTTTAATCACTTGCCCCATTGAGTTTTGAGCATCTCCAAGGACGGACAGTCCTTCACATTGGCCATGCCATTCCCATAGATTCATTTGGGCACTGACACCAGCATTAAGATCACTCCTCAGCCTTCTCCAGGCTGAACAAACAGTTCAGTTCTCCTGATAAGGATTGTGTGCTCATCCTCCACCTCCACCTGGGCTACATATCTTCTCAGCAGGGCCCTGCCCCATGGATAAGCCTGCCCTGAGGAGATGAAACCAATGGCATGGCTGCCCCAGGGATAAGAGGCATTTCTTTTAATTTAGGCTGCATACTATGGCTTAAATCATAGTTGTGCTTGCTGAGAGCATGGACTGAATGGGTTAAAACTCTGCTATCTTGATCTAAGCTTCAGCAATGGGAAAAATCTGAGTATTGTCCAGAGAACCTAGGAAGTGAAGAGCCTCTCGGTTTCCCTGGTCAATGACAAGGTGTTGATAATTATTTGTTGAAAATAATGAACTTTGCCGTATTGCAGGGACCACAGATTATATTCAAATCGCAAACATAATATTTTAATGACAACAATCCTAGGTGTTCTCTGGTTTCTCTTAAGTTGACAGAGGGATTCCCACTGCCTTCCCTGAAGGTTTTATACAACGACTGCCGTTATTATGTTGATTTGACAATTATGTTTTGTATAGTAATGGAATTTTTGCTAAGAAATCCCAGATTCCTTTATTTCCACCAGTGACACTTCATGTTCATTAATGATAAGTCAAAACTAGAGAAATAGAAAAGCGATCAAATTGTACCATTGAACAGAAGTTATTTTAGCTGTTTTGTTATCAGGATTATGCAGACATGTCTGCAGAACTTCCCTGAAATTCAATAAATAATTAGTCTTATCTCCTCAAACATAGAATGCTATTATTAGCAAAGCATTTAATTAGTTGCCCATTGTGATGGAGCTGAAAACCAAATATCTTTGCTGGCTTTTTTCACTAGTTTTTCCTAGTTCACAGAGCAACACTTTAAGATTGCACAGAGATTGAATGTTATTTCATTGCAAAACACTTTGTGTTAATTGTATTACTATTACTTCTATTAGTGCGGCCAAAAAAGTCACCTTCTTAAAAAAGATCAGAGGCAAAATTAAACTGATCTGACCTCAACTGTGGATAGAAGTGTCTAGCAAATGTTCCATAAAGGTGGAAAAGTAGTATGAAGCAGTCTGTTCTTCAGAACACTTCATGTTATCCAAGTGTCAGTACCAGAGTTCCTGCTTCTGCTCAGGCACACCAAGTGAATGAAAGAGAAGGTTAAAACAATGCTTTGGTGCACCATCCTCAAGATATTAGAACAGTTTAGGACAAGGAAGATGCACGGGAAGGAGGACTTGTGAAGCAATTGATATTGTATGGTGCTGATTTTTAACACGTTGCAGGGTTTAATGTAGTTTAAAAGATTTATCTGCGCTCCCTTCCTAGTGATGCAAGTAAGGGTGCAGGCTCTTCTCATGTGAAGCTCAGCACTCTGCAGACCTGGGTCTTCACCTCCCACTTACAGTATTCTGGGAAGACTCCTGTTTATTGGTGTCACTGAGCCATGCTGGATGCATTCTGTGCATGTGTCTGGCTCACAGGTCAAGGCCCGGGGTTTTGGCAGCGCTCCTTCATTGTGTCTAATGGGAGATGTCTGCTAGTGGGAGTGAGTGCAGGCTGGAGGGTGTCCCCACGCAGCAAACAGGAATCCTGTGATTTGATCAAGACTTATTGGCCTTGATCATCATATCTGTAGAACAGTGAGTAACACTGTGCGTGTTAGTGATGCATGGAGATAGCACTCCACACCTAGCAAATAGCATCTGAAAGAATAGAGCCAAAGCATCAGTGGTGGTAGCTCACAAGTAGAAAATCTATTAATATAGATTAAAATGTTTTTAATAGCCTTTTCACACAATTAAGCCAAACATAAGTGGTTTAATATAAATTACCGTACATATAAATAATCTTTTATTCAGTGAGGTGATAACACCATTTGTAGGAGAAAAAAATGAAAACTGAAATTCATTAGGGAAACATTCTGCTCTACAGTTAGATCTGATGTTGCTCACGGGGGGGTTCAATTTGTTTAATTCACGTAGATATGCAGACAGCACTACAGAACAAGAAAAATACAAGCATACGTTTAATATTAGTTACATTGCTTGCTCATGCATACTTGAGTTAAACTCTTGGTACCATATGATTTCAGATTCTTTTCATGTGTCCCTAATCAAATATTCATGGTTGTACTCTCACTTACAGTCTGTTCTCCTGGTAAAGAAATGATTCTGGAGTCTATCTTGAAGTACACCAAGAGCAAGCAAGGCCTATGTTGGGTCTGAGCACTGGTCTTTTTAATGCAGGAATGGACATTGTAGCAGCAGCTACAGTCAGATGTAAAAAGATGGATGCTGCTTTAGCACATTGTTAGCAGTTTGAAACTATTGACTTTCCAATACTGAGATACAGCAGTAAGAACGTGTGGTGCTCATTTCTCACTTGGGCTAGGGAGTGAGAAATGCTGTTTACCCAGCAGACCAAGTCATCCTGGACAATATCATAGTCCAGATTCAGCAGCTTGCACAAATATAGTTGTAATATAGTTGCACAAAAGCAAGGATATTACAATATACTATAAACATCTCATTCTGCTGCTTCTGTTACAAAACAGATATCACTGATACTGTTTTGCAGTAAAAATACTGTAAAGATTTACTAACATGTGGCTAGACTTAGTCAGTAGTATAGAAAAATGTAATATGCTATACATCAAAGCAACTTCACAAAGTGTCACTACTGAATGTGTCACTACTAAAAATGGAATTCACAATATCTGTTGAAATTATTTATCTCACTAAATTGCTGTGTTGGGCACAAAGCTTACTCAATTACTCTTACAATCGCTTTTGTGTTGCTTACTGTGTTTCTATATAGGTCGCTTTCCTAAAATGAGGTGAGTTTGTTAGTGCTGCTTATTATTTATGCAGCATCTTCACTAGAAAGAAGTAAATCTGACAAGATCCAACCTCACCTTCATTTCAGTTGGTAGGGAAGAACGGTTCATTGCTTTTCCCCCTTTGAAGTGCCAGGTCTCTGCAATCTCTTTTTAATGATCCAAACAAGAAATAAATATGGAGAAGGAAGGATTTGCTGTGCAGAACTGAAGACTTCCAGACATTTTGAGGCCACTCCGTGCAGGGCTGGGAGCATCATGAGGTGTGCATGCCAGGCCCCAGCTCCATCATGGCGCCACGCCAGCAGCCAGGCAGGAGCTCCTGCCTCCGTCAATGAAGCAGCTGTTGGGCAGATGAGCGTGCTGAATTTCAGGTCATTTGATAACTAGGCCAGGCAGCCGTGTTTTGCAGTTCAGCTTGGGTGACACGTAGATGAGGAGCTTCAGCGGCATGATGCGGAATTGCTCACATTTCTCAACTCCCCTCCATTGTGTTTGGCTGTGCTGGGGGTGGGGAAGCAGGGATCAGCCAGGTCCGATCTTTGGCATCCAGAGAGCAAATGCATCACCAGTCTGGTGCTTCTGATGTCAGGCATCGTTATTTTTTCAGCTCTGTGATGAGTGTGGTTCCTAGAGTATCACATCCGAGAACTGAAAAGTGGCTGTAGGTCTGGTAGGCTCTGCTTGACTGAGCCAGTGAATTGTGGCTCTGAGTTCAGTGCTTCCAAGGAAATGCTCATGCTCATGTCAAGGAAAGCTTCCCAGTTCCTTCAGTGGGAGTACCTGAGAGGGGACACACAGGGGGTCCACAAGGAGCTCGGAGAGGAGCAGCCCCACCAAGCTGCTCAGAAGGAAAGTGGCAAAGCCACATTTTTTTATTTTTCCTTGATTTTTAGATCCAGAAGAGCTCATTGAAGCTGTCTGCTCTCACCTCTGTGCACAACGCAGACCTGCATTGTCCTGCTGTTGCAGGTTCTGTACCAACCATGTAATGCCGTTTGTGCTAGAACAGTTCACAAAGTTACAATCTTGATTTAATAACTACATGGGATAGAGAACATACTGCTTTCCCATTAAATATTCCTGAGTCACTCATCACTGCCAAACACCGCATCTAGGAATGCTCCTCTCCTCACTAGTGCTGCTGCATGGATCCCAGTGTGGATCCCTGGAGGTGAGTCAGGATGCTGCTGGTGTGCTCCACTTCTGGGTGGGGGTTCAGAGTGGGGCTAAGGAGGAATGCTCAGATATAGAAATGACCCCAGGGTAAGGGATGTGGGAATAAAGGCAGGGTTGCCAGAGATTTCAAGAATAATCTCAAAGAGCCATTTTGCTGTGAGTAAGGCTGGGTTTAACATAGTTTAAAAGATTTATCTGGTCTCCTTTCCTCCAAGCTTCTCCTTGTAATGCAAAGCGCTTACAGTTGCAAATGGTAAGAAGTTAAGCAGCAGAAGAAAGTGCAGGGCAGCAGTTGTTGTGACAGAGAACAGACTGCAGGAGCTGCCCATCATATTAGAGGTGGCAGCTGAGTCTTGTTCACTACATTTCAAAGGGAGTTCAGCCACCAAGGCTGAGCAGATATTTTTAACTCCTGTGCTGGGAGGGAACATGTACACACTGTGTCATAGGTGCCTCAAAGATGCCAACCATACCAGCCTCCTCTCAATGGGGAAAGCCAGGTTTTGGGACAGAATGCTCATCCAAAGGCAAAGCGATGATTAAACCTCTTTTAGCCTGTTTCATGCAGGAGAGGTCCCGTTGTGGCTGGCAAGACAGAACCCAGCAGAAGTATATTACAGATGACAGGTTTGCTCACAGCACTGGGCTGGAGAGGAAAGGCACACCCAGCAGTGAGTCATGGGCACTGAGCAGCTAGCCACAACACATGGTGATATTCAGGTTTCTAAACCCTCCCTGGATCTGTTGGTATTTTGGGAGAGCTTGTGGTTTAGTTTCTGAGGATAAGACTCATCACAGCTATATTTGCAAGGCTGTAAGTTAGACGTGGAGTCAAAGCCAGGCTCCTCCTGTAAGCTGGGCAGAGACACATCACCAGGGGAGGATTCATCCCTCCGTAGGGTTGGCACTGATAGCTGGTGATGCAGTCATGTTCACAAAACTGAGGTTTTTCTGAATTGCTCTTCCTTGCCTCTGTACAGGAGTTTGGCAGGTTTGAGGTTTTCCTGAAGGCTTCTGCTTTGTACAAAATGTACGTCACAGTCTGCTCGAAACGCCTGCTCTGACTCTCAGGGAACAGAATGCTCCTTGTGAATATTTTCAAGTGAATCATACAATCAGTGTGCAAGCTTACATTAATTAAAGTTGAGCCCTCTGAGAACTGTCGAGTCCATGGAAGCACTTCCTTTGTACCAAATCTCAATAGCTGTGTAGCATAGACTTCAACGTTTTCAATCAATTAAATCAACTAAAATGTTGTGTAGAAGATGATGTACTATTATCAAGTTATGTTACTAGTGGCTGTTCTTACCATGCCACGGGCTTCTGATGGGCAGCAAAGAAATTTGTGAGAGGATCCATCAGCTTCATGCAGGAATCCCAGCTCACTGCAGGCTCAGCCAAGATCCCTTGCAGGAAGCAGCTCCAGAAAGACCGCACGTGGAGAGATGCAGCATGTTTTCAGCCACCTCCAGGTCTGCTCCATGCAGTCTCACATCAGCTAAGTTACTGGGGATTTAAATGCTGTCTGTAGAGCGACAGTCATCCCATGAGAATGGTTCGTTGTTGGGAAGCCCTTCAGCTCTCCTCAGCACAGCAGCCAGGAGCCCTTTGGGTGTGGAGGTTGAGAGCAAAGAAAAGCAAAAGCAAGAGTTAAACCTAGTCCAGTGTATGCAGCTTCTGCAAATAGGACAAAGCATTTGGCACTTTTCCTTCATAGAAGAAACCAGTTTCTTTCTACAGGACTATAATGGTATGGGCAATGGGACAACTGAGACTCTTTTAGAGTATTTTGTCCTGCTGAGAAACGCAGACATTTACCCTTTTCCTTCTTGAATTTTTTTCTGAACTCTTTAGAGTACAGACTCAGAGCGCTTCTAAAATCAGAAAACCGAATTCTCTGTTCACTTGATAGTGTTATTTCAGTTTTGGCATGAGTTTTGTGTTTTAGCTGATAAATGGTTCCCAAAGCATGGAAAATGAATATTGGGAATAAAATGCGAAAGCAACCTTTCCAATTAAAGTCAAAATGTACAGAAATTAAAATGACACCAGTTATATCAGTAGCATATTGGCTCCTATGCACTCCATCACTAGATATAAACAGCAGTTGCTCAGACAGCTAATTACAGTCTTCCTGCAGTAGGCTTCATGTAGGTCAGCCACCCACCTGCCTGCTACCACTTGCAGGATTAGATCTGCCCATTACCTTCACTGCTGTGGATTGCAGTGTTGCAGTTTGCCAGCTTCTGTTTTAAAAACAAAACAAAACACATTTTTCTAGTGTGTTTCCTTTGTGAGCACTGCTGCACCATGTAAGTGTGGGGCATCACAAGCGATTATGAGCCTTTTCTATGGACTCATTAGAGATTTATGTTTGTCAAAATGCAATTTGTACAATTGATTTCCTATTACATGGATTACAAGAGAAGTTAGTTGTGGGAGTTTGCCTTCTAGCCATTTGGGATGGATTCACAATCATAATAGGGTCAAGGTTGCTTTTTATATGGGAATCAAAGACGGTCCATTGAATTGCTACTTAAAATCTCTGCACAGCACCTGCAAGTACTGCTAGTTCACAAATCATCTGTCCTGCCACAGGCAGGCTGGCCTCTAACCTTTGTGAGGAAGAGTCAGATAATGATAGTTAGGCATTGTGAGATTTCTGCTTTGTTGTTGTTTAATTAGCAATACAGATCTTATAAAAGCATTTGAACTCAATATTTGTTAGTTTGCTTTCTCAAACTTATACAAAAATTATTAATATTTAGCAAATCGTAAGTTTGTCCAAAGCAGGAAGCTGAGGTGATGGCTTGCATCATAGTTTCTGGGGCAGCTGCTTTCTCAGGCTCTTTATTTACTTTTCCTTTGAACTGTGCTGTTATTTCCCAATTCCAAAGCATCTCTTGTTGGCATGTTTGTGGATTCTTAGTTTCTGAGTTAGAAGTACACGCTTGAGTCCCTGAAAGAACTTCTCCATCCATGCAAGCTCTCCTTGGTGATCACCCAGAGCCGTGCTGTGCCATCTAGGTGTAACTGGAATTCCCAGTCATAGGATGATACTGGCTCTGCTGGAATGAGCTATTTAAAAGTGGATCCAACAGTGATGCAGGGCACGTTAGCATTTTGGATCTCATTTCAGAAGCCAGATGTTTCACTTCATAGTATGATGAAGGAGGAAGGCAAAGGAGAACAAAAAGGATTTGGAGCACTCTCAAAACACAGAGTGCAATGGTTTGAGCAGAACTTTTTCTCAAGAAGAACTGAAAGTCTTGTTGATAAAACATAGTCTGTAATTTCATTATTTCAATGCCAATATTCCACATTTAATTCTGGATTTTTTAAGCCCTGAGAGGGTAATTGCATAAGAATCAGAATTCTGGGAACCTGAACTTACACTCGAATTTGGGTGTAACATTTCTGTTTGCTGATGTACTTCTCATGCCAGCTAGCAGGAAGAATGGGTGTATGCAGGTGAGATTTAGACCATCTGTGTGCCATAGTGAAAAAGGTAGTTTGCTTTTAGCAGAGTTTTTACAGTCTCAAATGTTAATTAGCTAATAGGTATTTTTCCGCATCTGATAACTGAGAGGTATCAGTACTATAATGTTAAAGTGGGGCATACATAATTCATAGCAACAAGCGTTAGAAAACGTGATAAGCAATTTTAGAATAGATATATATTAGAATATGTATCACTCAGAGAATTTTTTAGCATTGTAGAAATTAAGAACAGAGAGAGAGGGAGGAACTACTGATTTGTGCTGAATTTGTATTGTTTATGAGGAGCAGGTGTGGCTGTTTGATGTATCTCAAGGTAGACAGCAACCCACCTCCACCTGGGGTTTCACCCATTCTAATTGTACAAAGCCTTCCAGTTTCTATTCAGCTATTCCAGAAATTAGGTATCAGATAAATACATACCTGCTAAGTTCAGCGAGCCAAAACACTGAGTGCTCTAAATCAGTCATTTCACTGAGGCTACGGAGATAGCTGCTCCCTAGAGCAGCTGGGGCTGTGTGAAGTCACCACTGGACAGAGCAGCACAGGTGCAAGGAGAAGGGAAAGGTATGGATGGAAGAGCTACTGATAAGGCAAAGAAAAAAAGGAATAAATACTCTTTGTGTTCTCCCCCTCATACCACCTGGCCCTTAGCTTCAACTGGATGGAGTTCTGTGAAACATGTGATGCTTATATAACAGAGAGGAAAGTAGAAAGGGAGAAAAGTGTTGGGAGTTGAAGAATGATGGGATGTTGAAAGAACTGAAAGACAGTAGGTGAGTATTCTAAGCCACACATTTATTTCTGAATCTAGCATGTTTACGCTTTTATTTTAATACAAAAGCTCTGCACTCATTGCTGGTGTAAACCTTTGACTTCAGCAACTACACTGCCAGTGAACTTGATTCCATACATTCATTTGCAGTCATTTTTCCCCAGTACAAACTAACATTTTTCTTCTTATTCACATCTCTGCATTTGCTTGCAGAACTTATTACTTCCATCTAGGCGAGCTTATGGGTGTCTATTTGAGCAAGAGGCAGAAAATGGAATTTCTTTTTGACTTTCACGTTATTGTTTCAGGAGTGCTGCTTGTCCAGACAATGTGCCAGACAGTGAAGCCTGGCATCCAAGCACCTTGAAGAACTGCAACAGGCAAAGCAGAGGGCCCAATTAAATATTTAAGCATCTGGGTGTGCTGTGCAGGTAGCAGGGGATAGATTACACTCAATGAAACCTGGCCTGCCACAGGGTGGGCAGTCAGTGCTGGGCATGACGGTGGGGACAGCAGTGCGCTGAGGAGGCTGCTGCCATACTATGGTCAGCAGGGAATGGATCTGGCACTGCTTCTGCCTCTGCCACTGTGACTGCATCGTCCTGTGCAGGATGTCCTGTAGGTGAAACAGATCTCCCTGCATGCTGCTCTCTGGTGGGAGAGGGAGGGGGAGCTTGGTTTTTGTGGATGCTGGGCTTTTGTGCATGGGAGTGCTCTGTTCCTCCATCCAGGTCGCTCTAGGAGATGGCTTGGAATCGTATTTTAATGACTGATTGTCTTTTGTTTGCTTTTAACTCTGCAGTTGGGGCAGTAGGATGCTGAGTTCCTGTTTGAAAGACAAAACCCATTAGATCCAAGTGATGCCAGAATTAGTCAAAGCTCTTAAATCAGAAGTCATTTCAGCAGAAATACAGACTGGTGATTTGTGAATCGACATGTTGGATTGCTTCTGTCTTTACTCGCGAATAAATAGCATCTGTACTCATGGAATAGTTACTGGTTTAAAAAATAGCTAAGAACAAGGGCAGTGTTTGTACTTTCTATAGTTACATGTCTGTTTGCTTGTTCTTTCCTCCATGAGGACTTGCCTATGAGTGTCCGCTCATGTCAGTCCTCCTGGAAGTGAGGACTGGGCCATGAGACCAGAGGCTGAGGAGGTTACTCTGTGTCCTGCAGCTGCTGGGGCTTTCACTTCACTTAAGCGAGGGGCTTGGCTTCTCATGTGAATGTGAACATGAGTACTAAGTGTTGCTAATGCTGTTTTTCCACATTTTTCTATAAACCCCCAAATATATCCTCACTTAGTTGTGTTTTGTAGAAAAGTCCTCTGCCTTCTAGCACCCTGTCCAGGTACAGACATCCATTCTGATTGGCATACAGCAGCATTGGGGTTTAAATCCTGTTAACGTGGCTCTTGTCTGTTTCTTAACCATTAACTAGATGCAAACAGAGTGTTTGTAATGTGGTGTTTTCTGTGTGTATGTGTTGCTTCAATGCATATGTGGGACTGGAGGCTCCGCTGTTCTCCATGGAAGTACAAACTAAAAAGCTGTCCTGGGGAGCTTACTGCCTCATTGGAGAGAGAAAGAAAAAAGACACACTTAAAATAACTTTTTTTTTTAAAAAAAAAGGGAGATTGGCCTTGCATTATTGTATGGGGCATTATTGTATGGGGAATTAATGGGAAATACAGACTGTGGTGTTCCAGGCTCCTTGAGTGCTGCACCAGGCTACACGAAGTATAGGCATATTTCTAATTTAATGTGTCATAATTGTTACTGTTAAGCAAAACTAGAGATGATGTTTGACAAACAAGCGCATGAATATGAATTCCAGCTTTCTATTTGATGAAAAGAATTGTAAGCATGACTTGTATGAGCAGGTACGTGTGTGTTCGTATGCAAATGCACACCTGGTGGCACTCAGCTGAAGGAAGATGCTCAGTTGATATTTTACAAGACAGACAAGTGGGGCTTGAGGCTTTGTCCCCAAAGCCCGTGGGAAAGTGTTCTGTGGATCCAGCAGTGCTCTTCCTGCAGGGCACGAGTCTGGCATTGCCTATGCTGACCTGCTCTGCTGGGACCGCCTAGCAAAACAGTTCAGCACCTCATTAAAACCATATTCAGGAAAATATCTTTGTCATATGTTTTATGATGGAGAGTATTGATTTATCCCCTTGGCTTCCTTATAGCATTACTGACTGGGCTCTGGAGTTAGCCGGATCCCCATGCAGTGGCAGTGGGGTATCTCTAATCCTCTTGATTTTAACAAGAGTGTGATGATATTTGACATCTTTCTTAAAGCTTCATTGCTGCCTAGAGGCATAACATTATGAGCTGATCTTGATCTTTATTGAAAAGTTTATACCTGGATGTGCAGGAAAATAGGCTCGATGCACATTGTGAAAGCAATTAAAAAAAAACAGGAGGAAAGTAAGAACTGAAGTATTTGTGGGCTTGTTTAGGTGTGTTTTTACATATGTTTTTTAGCTAGCCTCATCATTCTGAATTTTACTGATGACTTTTAAAGTTCTGACAGTGATTGCCATTTCATGCTGTCATTTCCCCAATGTGTGGTTGTGAAGCACACAACATTGGAATCACACTCTCAGCAATTCAGCGTTGTCTTTTTCCCTCAAAAAAGACACCTAGTCCCATAGTTTTTCATGCACACACTGTTTTCTCAGAACCAGAGGCAGCTCCCATACTAGAAGCAATCAGTCCCTCACTAAGTATGATGCTCCTGTGCCATGAAGCTGCTTCTGGAAGCAAGGCGAGCAGCCTGTGGGGCACAGAGATGTCCCTGCTTCACTTTGGTGCTACCGCAGCAGGTGGCTGGCTTATCCACCTGTTTCATTAGTGCCTAATGAAGCACTCACTGAATTATTTCTCACTGGCTCGAGCTCAGTGCAGCAAACAGAACCCCCCGGGATGCCCCATGGCCACCTTTCCCTGCCCTGTGTAGGTGTTCCCTGCACTCACCTTACTGGCTGTGCTCTCTTTCTTGGAAAGACGAATGGGGCTTACCTGTCCCTGGATGGTCCTGCACAGGGTTTGCTGCTAGAAAAGCTTCCCTAGAGAAAAGCCATGGCTCAACCAAACCCTCTGCCTAGGAATCTGCAGCTTTTGCTTCTCAGCTCAAGCTATTCTGGCTAAATATTGAATTCTATAATGCACAGTAACGCAGGTGCTGTGCACAGCAGAGAGGTGAGAGAGAAAACAGCTTTCCTAAAACAAAACAAACCCAAAACATCTCTGCACACTACACACACCTGTTATCGAGGCAGCTTGTTAATCTGTTAGCTTGCAAGATATGTGAACCAATGCTAGAGTAGAGCATTCTCATTTTGAATACCAGGCTTGTTTTTCCAGCTCTGGCACTGTCTTTAGACCTTATCTACACCACAGAATTTCATCAGTGAATGGTATATCAGTTTTTATCTTGAATGAACAGACTTCATGGAGAACCCCTGTGATCACACCCCTATTTCAGTGTAAGGAGGATGTGCTTTATGTTGGGTTAAAGTAATCTTGCTGGTGAAAGGATAAAAGATAAACCAATTGTAATGTTGGGAATGATGCATTTAAAAGCCATTAAGTTGGAGATTTCTAAAATTCAGTGTTGTGTAAGGTAAAATAAGGTTGTGTACAGCATTGCTACAGATGCTTTTTGGAGGATGTGTTTGATTTTTTGCTGCCCCAGGCTCATAGAACTTCAAGTCACCAATTGGCATATTCAAATTAAGAGTACCTTAACTGTTGATTGCAAGTCTCACCTGTGGGTAAATTGATGCAAACAAATGTTATTAGTGCAGGCACGGGCTGGGTGTAATTCAGTTACTTAACGTTAGCCTCCCAGGACTGGTGAAGCAACACAATTAAGGCACATTCCCTCTAGTTCCATGGGGTGCTTCTTCTTCCTGTGACTTTGTGCGCCCTGAAGGGGGTTATGTGCACTCTCCTGAATGGGCAGGACAATAACCCAACTCTCACAGGCTCCAGTTCTGCCCACTGTGGCTCTCTGTCACAATCCTTACCTGGCCACAGACATTAGGTCTGCATGGTGTGCTGTGTCATCCAACGCTGGTTGCGTCAGCTCGGGTCCCAGAAGCAGTGTAGACACCCTGCTTTATCTACATGCTTTATCTAGACTAATTAGGTCAGTGCTTTGTCCAGGATAATTGTCTCTGCTAATGAGTTTTGAGTACAGTGTCGCTGTTTGATTCCTCTGCTGGCTGCCATGGTGGCTGCAGCTTGGTGGCCCCTGTCCGTGCCTGGACATCTCCAAGACATGGTGTCTGCACTAGGACAGCCAGATGGGCCCAGAGCAAGCCTACAGCTCCTCACAGGGAGCAGAGGGACAACGCTGAGCTCTGCTCTCTGGTGCTCTGACAGCAACGTGACACAAGAGGGCATAGAGCTGTGTCAGGGGAGGGTCAGGTGGGGGTTAGAGGAAGGTTCTTCACCAGAAGGTCATGGATATGGAACAGGCTCCCCAGGGTGGTGGGCATGGATTCAAGCTGCTGGAGTTCAAGGAGTGTTTGGACTGGGGGGGGGGAAGCCTGTGCAAACTCCTGTGATATGTGGTGATTGCCCAGACCTGGTGCTTGAACCTGACTCTCCTACCATCCAAGCACATGCAGAAACTATCCTGCAGCAGACAGAGGCATCTGTCTGTCTGTCACCTCTTTTCCTCTCATAGTCTACTGTGAGGTTTTTTCCCAACCAAATCTTCACATTCTGTTCATATACTAAATGTAAATTTTCAATCTCAGCTCTGTTTCCTTCTCAGCACTTTCCATAGACCCTTTCCTTAGCCCACCACATTTGTCACACTGGTCTCGGAGCACCATGAGGCTATAGGGCTTGCAGAAACCCTGCTCTGAAACGCAGCTTAAAATGAATGAAAACCTGTAAACATTCGGACTGGGCTTTTCACAAAGCCCACGTTGCTTGGGGAAATGGACCTCGTGTCCATTTTCTTGCACGCACTCGGACAGCAGTACTTGCAGTTGTAGCATGAGTAAAAGGAAACAGGAGGTTTATTTCCAGTGGGTGGCAGGGGGCAGAGGTGTGGGAGGCGCCAAGAGCTGCCACCAAAACCCAGCCACAATCATTCACTGCAGGGAGCTCTCTCAGTTACCTCCAGCCATGTGGATGGTGCTCAGTGCTGCAAACCTTCTCCAATAAGCATGAGAAAAAGGAAACGGAAAATTTCAGTTCTCTCCCATAATCTGTCTTGAACTGAGTCCTAAGTTGCTTATATAAAGCACAGTTCATTATTACAAAGCAACGAAGCGAGGAGAGATGGGATGTTCACAGCATATCTCCTGCATTAATTAGTTGCTAAAGATGCAGATTGCCACAGCAATGGAGCCATGGATGGGTCGAAAGCAGAACTGTCTCTCAGTTTTATGGGAAGTGCTGTTCCCAAAGGCTGGCAGAGTAGGAGGCAGCTTGTGGTGCAGTCTGCAGAGTGTTTAAATGAGGGTGCCATTAGTAGGAGAACTTGCTTGCTCATGTCTGAGAAATGCCTGAAAGCGTTGGAGAGAAGTCAAGCATGGAAAAGTCCACTTGAATCGAAAAAAGCCCTCAATCAAACAAGTGGCTGCTGTATGTATGTACCCCACAGAACACACGTGTGAAACTAAGCAAAAAATAATTCCCATGTTCAGTATCTGTGAGAGCTGTGGCTGAGCATGCTAAAAGCAAGCTCAAGGACGACAGAACCAGGGAGCTCTGCTGTTGCAAAGCATTGAGCAGTTTGCAGGCTGCATTAGATGGTGCCTTAGTTTGCCCAGAGCTCCAGAGAGAAAAAAAATCTACCAACATTTGTATTTCTGGCAATTAATAGACCTAAAATCTTGGGTTGGACTCGTAAATATGTCAGCCAGACTCAGCAGAATCTTAGTTGCTGAAACAGGGTGCACCTAACCTTCTTTAGGGTTTGAGAGTTGTAGCAGAGAAGATTGATTTCAGTAAGATCAGAGGGAGGATGTAAGAAGGAGTTATTTCTAATGGCTGTAGGTAACTTGAGTTTAACAAAAATGAATGGAAAACAGAGCGCCCTGTTGTCCCAGGACGGTGCTACATATGGCTTTCCTCAAACTCTCCTCCAATCGCTGCAGGTCTCTGCAGTAGCACAGAACAGTTGTCCCCGTGCCACAGACTGTGGCTGACCTCTACAACTGGTTTACATGCAGTGGGTTGGGTTCTCTCCCTCAGTTGGCATTATCTGATCAGCTCTCACTCCATTGCTTCTTGTTTTACAGAGAGAACAAGCTTCCGCCTCCTATTCTAGTCACGCTTGCTTTCTTTTCTCTGGATTTAAGAATATTCCAGTTCTAAAGCACATGGAGTGGAAAGTCATGCTAAACAAAATGAATGTGTAGAAGTCAGTAAAATAGAAGAAAGAGGAATTTAGAAAAGAGTTATAGAAACAAATGACATTTTGTTGCACTGTGGTGATTTCCGTAAGAAATCTTAATCTGTAAAACAATGGAATTAATCATTACTTAGAAAACAACTATTACACATCTAAAGATGTCTAAGAGAGAATTAGGTCATTTTAGGGTCCATGGAATCATGTATCGTGTGCATCTGGAAAATTGTCCAGCTTCCTAAATTAATATGCAAATAAAAATATCTGCAGTTTTGTCAACCAGCTCTGTAAAGACCTATGGAAAGTCAATTATTTACATATTTGGGTCTGCAGTATTGTTTTTTGATCTTTTTTTTTCTCTTGGGGTATTTGTTTATTTTTTTTCTGCCAAAAGAGGAGGACATTTGTATAGAAACTATGGAGAAAGCTGCAATTTCAAAGCATAATTGGGAACTTTATGTGCTTCATTTTAAGGACATTTCTCACTGTGACCAAGTAGTAGTAAGAACAAAATGCTGTCAACAGAAACTATCACCTAGGATTCTTAACATAAAATAAAAATCAAGACTAATAATGCATGGAGCTAATTTCTGAATAAAAGAGAAAAATTATTTTGATGAAATGAAGGAAAAATTTTGTGATGAATGTGGCTAAGGTTTGTCATGATGGAATTTTTTAGCCAATGACAGGAGTAACTGACTTAAACCCTGAAATTCTTTCATCACAAGTCTGCTTATTGAAGTATCTCATGTGCCTGTGTGTGTGCACAAGGAAGTCTTGCAGCTGCTTCACACCAAAGCCTAAGGTCTAGTCAAGTGACACCACAAACTATGGGGAATTTTGTCCAGTTCCACAAATTGGGCATGGGACTTAATGTCTCTCCTTTCCCTCTTCAGAAGAAGCATTTTTTGGAAAAGTCATCAACTGCTGCATTTCCAATACATTCTCTTGTTTTTTCTGCAGGTCCAGGTGCCCAGCGCCAGGTCCAGAATGGGCCATCTCCAGATGAGATGGAAGCACAAAGGAGGTGAGTTGGTTATGGTAGGCTTCTAGTTTGTAACTGGGATGTGTGTGCAATCGTTACTCACTAATAAGCACCGTTCTTCCTACTCATACCTGTTTTGTGTTGATTTTCAGTGTTCTGTAATTATTGATATTGACTTTGTGATGATTTATATGAAGGGTGAAGTGAATTCAAGCTCTAGGTAGACTGCTCAAAGGCAAGTGTGAGGCATGCTGAAGTTCAGAGTTAACGATAGAACATGTTTAAAAGAAGCCTACAGAGTATTTCTCAAGTAAATTAAGGAAGCCTAACCATATCCTGTTCTGGGTTGCTTATTGGCAGTTGCTAGTCATGTTGCCCAGGAAGCATCCAATAGACTACATGCACTGTCAGGAATAACTTAGGCTCATCATATGATTACTTCCAGAACCATATGCCATTCCTCTTATGAATGCTTTGCTATAAGCAGGCTGACAAATGAGACTACAAAATCATGCCCATCACCTTATAAGCATGTCTCCATTTAGTGCCGTTGTTACATGTAGCCTTTTCTCTAGCCACCAGAGTCGTCTCCTTGATGTCAAAGGAAGAACATGGGCAGGAACATCCTTCTTTGGATGCCTTCTCATAATGAAACCAGCAGGAAGATCTCATTTCAGCTTTGCTGATTCAGCCAAGACTCCTATAGCAGCAGTATCTTCAGCTACCCAGCAGAAGGCATGCTTGTTCAGTTCTGAGCAAACAATCCTCCACATGATTCCCTTTTCCATTCTGCAAGAATTATAGGGAGTATGTAGGGAAACTACTTCCTTGCTCCTTTATGACTAACCCCCACTGGCCTGGGGTTTAACAGGGATTTACAGGTGACTGTTGAGTGTGTGATGATGTGTCACTTGGGCTTGGTAAGGGTTACTCTGGTAGCTGAGCTATCATAAAGGTGAGGAGGGAGCTCCTGCTCTGTGTCTGTGTGTCACTCAGCCTGGCTGGAAGATGTGGTCCAATGCTGGTTGGGCCAGTGGAAGCTAGTGAATGTGCAGACTGTACAAAATTCAGACCTCACATTCAGGTGTCTGTACATTCAGTGCGTGACCAGCTTTAGTTAGAGAAAATATTTTAGTTATTGATCTTTTTTGTTCGTTTAGAGATGGTAAAAGCCCTTGGAGCTTTTACTATTCTACTGCCACAGGGCACATGGTTCTGGGAAAGCTTCTTTTGCTCCACTGGACTGGAATAAGCTATGCCAGTATATGCACTTAAATGTTATTGCATCTGCACTAGAGGATTTTCAGCTTTAATTATGCTAATGCACTCTTAAAGCATAGAGCAGGCCTAATTTTAGGCCTCTGTTTCTTTAACATCTTGTAAGCAGGAAAGGAACTCAAGTTACTGTAAATGCCGTGAAAATTTGTCTGCTTTAAAAAATTTTTAAAGACCTTTATACAAATATTTAAAGAACATATTTTATGTCAGAGGATGCAATTTGCCCTTTCTTGTACTTTTCTCCTGGTATACTCCTTAAGCAGCATTGTGCAAATCTCGGTCTTTATTTAGTTCCACTGGAACAAGTGTGACTTCCTTAGAGTGTAAGAACTTCTCCTTTTAGCATGTGTGGGAGGATGTGCTTGGCTGATACAAGCTGCTCATGCCCAAGGGCAGACAAGGTTAGCATGAGCCCAAAAGACTTCAAATGCCCATTCTGACTCTTGTTCTGAGGAGCACCTGGCTCCTGCATCTGCTCCAGGGGCTCAAGAGAATTGGATACCTCTAACCCGCCTTCCTCTTCATGTTTGTACCTCTGGAGCTTTCCCACACCCGTTCTCCAGATGAACCTAGAATTTGCCCAAGGTTTAAAGAGGAGAGTACACGTCAAGTCTTTCATCATCAAATCTTGCTAATAAGTGCCAAGCTGTTGCAAGGGACAGCATACTTCTGGAATTCTTAGTATGTCTATTTAGAACTGGAATTTGTGAAACTGATGCTGTAGTATCGGTGTTCAGTACATAGCTATTCAGTAAGAGCCAAGGTATGTGCTGATTTCTGTTTGGTTTAGATTGTTCTAGCTGATATGAAACCACTGGATTCAGCCAACTATGGCTGTCCCTCAAAACTTTACACTTTGTACATAGAATAATTTTTCCAGATGCCTGTAGTGATTTCCTAGAAATTGCTTGTATTTGCTGGATTGTATGACCTGAACATAATACCAGTTTAAGATTGATCTGTCCATAATGAATAATTATCATTGTGGATTTCCCCAATCCATCTATTAAATTAGAATTGAAACACAGGGAGATTGTTTTGCAAAGTAAGACATTCTTTTTGTTCCTACACAACTTTCTTTTTATGGATACTTTTTCCATTAAAAAAAAAATCTTTTATTTTTATGAAATAGGAAAACTGCAGACTCATTTGAAAGTACGAGCAGAGCAAAAATGTAATGAGGAGACTTTTCTAAGATATCGCGTAAGGAATCCTTGAAGAAGTGTTGCCCATAGTTAAGCTTGTCTTACTGTGTAGAAAAGCTCTTGCAGGAGAAAAAAAGAAGAAAAAAAAAGGTGATTTCAGAGTTGCATTCAGTGTTTGCATGTGAAAAAACACTTGGCTGTTTGAGCTATCAGTCTTTTTTAACCACGGAATGGCAGGAAGGGCCCGTCACAGTGGCAGCATTAGCAATTTCTGCAGTATTACAGCGTGTGTGAGAAGCCCTCTGCTGATGCATCTGGCAACTGCACGTCTCTAGAAAGTGAAGCCTGTGAAAAGTTTTCTCACTGTGTCTACCTGCTTGGGCAGCCTGGGAGCTGGCAGCTCCTGAGGATGCAAAACAACCAAAGCAGTGATATAATTCTGTGCCAAGTGTGTGTGGAGCTCCATGTACTCCTGGCACAGCAGAGTGGCTCTGCTCACCTGCAAAACTGTGCTATACCAGGAAGAGACAGCCCTGCAGCAGAGCTCACCAGGCTTTGTACAGTCAGCAGCTAAACACAGCACAAATGTAATGTTTTCATTCTAACTTCAAGTCCTTTGGGTTTCTGATCTGTGAAAGTCTCAAGAGTGCCATTCTATAAAGATGCCCCTTGCTCTTCCCCAGGGATGCTGACGTGCTTTGAATTGAAGTTCTGCAAGGCCACTGTGCTCTCCTGGACCTATAGAACATACCTGCTGGCCATGTCTCCTGCAGAACCCATTGTGGAGTTTCCTGACATGGATCAGGCAGCCCCTTGCCCAAGCATCTGTGGTGTCCTGCAGGTGCCAGGCCCTGTCCTGATTGCACATCCCCAGCACCTGGCACCACTGTGGTCAGGCCGAGTGAAACCAAAACCACGTCTGTTGGTTGGAACAGCATTTGTGAGGACTGACTCGGTTACCCAATATATACATCTTGAAACCTCACAGTGAATAAAGCTCTTAAGAAAAATTGTAAAGAATATATAATGACTGGAGGTTTTTTCATTGCTGTTTCAGACAAGTGATGGAGCAGCAGCAACAGCGCCAAGAATCTCTGGAAAGAAGAACTTCTACTACAGGTATGTATAAAATACATGCAAACAAAGCAGCTATGGTCTCCCTGCTTTTGTCCTCTAGTTGTAGTTGGGTTTTGCATGGTTTCATATACATGGTTAAAAATTATAAAATCACAGAATGGTAGAAGTAGGAAAGCACGTCTGGGTCCTTCTGCTCCAACCCCTGCTCCAGCAGTGACACCAGAGCAGAGTGTCCAGGACCACGTCCAGGTGGCTTTGGAAGAGAGGGAGACTCAACAATCTCTCTGTGCAACCTGTGCCCATGCTGGAATGAGGGTTATGGCGATAATTTGATTTTAAAGCATTTGCAGCAGTGAGGTATGCAGGTAGAGTGTGGAGGCTGTCAAAGCTGGTAATCAGAGGGGGATTTTTGGCTTGCCAAGGCTACATGGTCACATTAGCAGTGATGCCTCATTTCCAGAGGACATCAACAGAAGAGGGTGGCACTGACAGTCCTGGGCTGCCCCATCACTCTGTGGTACAATCAGATGCAGCACAGAGGAAATGACAGCCCTGGAGTATCATCTGTGGGGATTTTGTAGTGATGAAGTGAGGAGTCTTCTGTGTGCTTAATGGAAAATACATACATATTTAATGAGCTTATGAAAATCTTCTATAACATATTAAGTTGCACAAAGCTGAGTGAAGAGATGACAGGAATAGTTTGTAGAGTATGGCTTGGACTCTTTGAAGGCTGACAGCAAACAAGCCAAGATGGTTTTGTATAGTCTTTTGTTTTGGAGGCACCAGTTAATCTGGTAAATTTTCAGTTGTTTTTCACCTGGAACTACCCTAGAGATAGACACACACACACAAGTTACTGGGCTGTGTCTGGGCAGAGGTTACCATGTGCTCTTCTGCATCAAGGAACACAGCCACAAATCCCACCTGGGCATCTGCAGGGAGTGGGATACGGCCCACGGGGAGTTCTGGCCATCTCCTCCTGGCTGCAGAGCAGCAACTACTGTGTTCAAAATGTCCCTTGCTGCTCCTGTGGTGTGAGGTCGGTGCTTGCAACCATAACAAGTTCCCGTGGGCTCGCTGGCATTGGAACACACAGCTCATTCCAAACCATGGGGTATTTTTTCAAACAGTTCCGGTTCTACCGAGGGCTGGAAGCCCCTTGGCAGGTGCTTGCATCAACTCTTGGCTTTGTTTGAGCTTCTGTTTGCATTTATTCTGTGGTCCCTTTTTCACTACGTTGCTTTGCGTTGGTTTCGTTCCTCACTGCATACCCATCTTTTTCTTTTTTCATTTGCCTTCCCTGTTCTTTTAGTTTCCTCCTTGCAGATAAACATGTGCTCTCTCCCCTCCCAGAACCAGCCTCCTTCACCTGCCTCTGGTACTGCCCCTCTGCCACCACCCCATGCCAGTGCCCTCCCTGCCCCACTGGCTGCCCCTGAGCTCCCTGGTAAATCTTCTCCGCAATGCCTGTGGAGAGACAGAGAGCCTTTGCAGCTTCTGCACAGACACTCAGCCTCTAAGCTGCTAACAACCCTGGATTCCTCTCCTCCATCCTACCCAGCCCACGAGACTGTCCTACCACGGGTCAGGCGGGCCTCGCTGTCCCCACCACCTTCTCATCCTTCTTCCCACTTTCTCTTTGCTTCTTGCCAGCCCCTCAGGCGTTCCTCTCTCTGTGGTTCTCAGCCTTCTGCAGCCCCCATCACAAACACATCCCTGGGGCAGAGGACTGATGGCCTGCAGCCGCGCGATCCCACCCTCTTGCCTGTGATTGCTGCCCCATGTGACAGCGTCAGGGGGCCCACAGACAAAGCAAGGCAGGAAACCTTGCCCAACATGCCCTTGAATGGCCATCCTGAATGTGTGGGCTCCTCTAGGAGCCGGAGGAGAAGCGTGGTGGGGGCCTTCTTGCTGCGCCTAGGGGCTGCACCTGCCTCCCAGCTGCCTGCGATTGCCAGCCCTCCTGGCTCCTGGGGCCAAGCCCTCTCCCTGTCCTCTCCACCCCATCGTCCCCCGCAGCACTGCTATCAGCCCATGTCACACTGTCTTCCATTGCCTCCCCCTTACGCTGCTGGGCCTGAGGTGACTGTGCCCAGGAGGACCCTTCCTTACATGACTTCATCAGCCATTTCCCACTTGCGTAAGTACTGATTTTGAACAAGTTGTGACCTGTAAAAAGCCGTAGCTTTAAGCTGTATAAAAAGCTGCATTCACACTGCCCATGACTGCTAGAGAAAGATCTGAGACCCGGGAGTACTGCTGCTGTCTGTGACATCTGAAACCAAGGTGGAAAAGCACTCAGGACCTCCCACCCGTGCTAGAAGTGGACAAAAACAAGAATTACATTGCAAGGGCCCTATAGCTGAGTTGTTGCAATGCATGCATGCTCTTAAGAGTATTAGCCCAGGAGGAGATTTGTATTGTTCGGCAGAGCCCAATTGCATTTGGCAGTGACCTTCATACAAAGCCTATATTCAGCTGGTCCGGACCTAGCGGATGAACTCTTGTAAGCCAGAGGCCAGGTCTGAGGTAGACTTGTCTGTGTGGCAATCAGAGAGGATGTGATTTTTATTATTTTACTCGAGTGGTATTTCAGTTACCAGCAAAAATACAACACAGATTTTGTTAGAGCAATGCAGAATCGTCTGCACTTACATAATTCCTTTACTTCTAGAAACTGTCTTCCCACTGTGAACTGCACTAATAGTTGAGGGCAAACCTTTTTCAGTGCAAGCAAATCAAGAGCTTGGGTTGCGCTTTGCATATGGTCTCAAATTCCTAGTGCTTGTCTGAAGCCTGCTGAGTTAGAGCAGCTACACGTAATGCCTATTTGCAATTCAGATCTCAATTTTTGTGTCTTGGATCCATTCCTGTCAATAACCACATATAATGCTTAAATAATATGTCTAGAAAAGACAGAAAACTGAGACGTTTCCATCCTCTTTCTGCTAAAAATATTAATCCAGCCACTGGAGGCTCAGTCCGTCAGCTCATATAAGTTCTTGAGATCTACTTAGTTCAATAAAGTTATTTTAAACTTACATCAGTCCATTATTTTGACTCAGTTCAGATTTTGCTTCAGGCTAGCCTCTAATTAGGTGGGTGTCGTTTTGCAATTACAATTAACTGTACCCACGATGAATTACTATTATGTTTGTGAACCGAAGAGGGCTTGAAATGTTTAATGCATTTCTAATAGCAGCTATGGTTCATTTCAAGAATGAAATTGGGAGTGTGAAATAACACAGAACTAACCACAGAAATAAGGCAGTGCTATAAAAAACCCTAGATAAGAAGAAAACCAGACTGCTAATGTTAAATTTTAAATATTCCTCAGTTAAAATCCTCCTGCCTTTTAAAGTAACACTTACTGAACAACTGAACCTGTGATTATATATCAAGATCAGCCTCTTCTGAGAGTCTGATGTAGGGAAATAACCTCCTGATAGTGTACACATTTGGTGGACCCATTATTTTGCACTGGGATTAATCACCTTGGTCAGCCCCTGCAGCCAGCGAGGGCTTCACTGAACCGTGGTGTGGCTGAACTCCCCCCCTGTTACTCTGCATTTTGTTGGCTGACACTATACAACGAAACACTCCTATGCCATAAAACAGAAGGGGGCATGCATCTGTAGCCCATGCTTCTGCTGGAAGGCTGGTGTCAGCAGAAGTCCGTGTTGCTGCCTGATGCAGTTTGTAGTCCACATGTAGAAGGCTGTAAGAGAAGCAGATGAAAGGTGCCGCTTAGGGAGTGTTGTCCATGCTTTGATTTCGGCATAGAATAAAGTACGTGCTGAGAGGAGGAAAGTTTGTTATTAGAGACAGGGTCTTGCAGGAGAACACAGTCATATTCAAGCAATCATTGGTGCTTCCCCAATCAGGGCACAGCCAAAGCTGACTGGCCATTGATACATCCACTCTTTCCCGCTCTTCTTGTGTGTGACACTTCCTTGCATTGGTTACTTGGGACACTTCCTTGCATTGGTTACTCGTGCTATCAGGCTGCAGCCCTGGGACAGGAAATGCGGCATGGTGTGCGAGCTGGATGAGATGGTTCTTGGTTATAACTCATCTTCTCTGCCTTTCAGGCCCAGCTCTCCCACCCGGCCATCCCAGCGGTGCTTCAGTGATCCCTGCTTCATCCGGGGGCCCCCCGCCTCCGCCGCCCCCCCCCAGTCCCTCCACCCCCTATGGGAGCTGCTCCCCCACCACCACCCCCGCTGCCAGCCGGTGCCAGCCAAGGTGCTGCCAGTGAAGATGGGTCGGTGTCAGGGCTCGCGGCGGCTCTGGCTGGTGCCAAACTGCGGAGAGTTCAGCGGGTAAGGAGGCAGCTGGGGTCTGCCAGCCGGGCTCTTTGCTATTGTGTGGAAGTAAGGTCTGGCTTGGTACAGGGCGCTGACTGCAGAGTCAGTGAAGGCTGCCCGGACTTTCAGATGGGAGTCTGTGGAGCAAATAAAGCTGAGCATGTGGAATTGGCAGAGCGGGTAGAAAGTTTGATAGAATTACTGCTCTTCAGAAAATAGCGGTTGGGAAATGGCTGCAGCTTTTCATTTTGCCAGGATTTCGTTGATTCTGCAAAGTCTACCCTTGTAGCATCTGCCACTGTAAACTATTGTTTACAGGCATTGTAAGTGCTCAAAGTCACCAGCTTAAACCGTTGAGGCCTCACATAAATAAATGCCCACTTCAGTAGGGGTTGTGTAACCTAAATGTAATTACAAAGAAACAGCACTGTGGGATTTTTCATCATTCGCCCATATATATTGCCTCACACAGACTGCCACTGAGTTTATTAAGTCACATGTTATACGATAATTAGGAAAACTGATCATTAAGGGTATGATTGTAAATTAAATTATTTTCATTAATTTCAATGTTGATTTCTGTCTCAAGCCAGAAGATGGTTCAGGAGGGTCCAGCCCCAGCGGGGTCTCTAAGAGCGATGCCAATCGAACAAGTAGTGGAGGAGGCAGTGGAGGATTAATGGAAGAAATGAATAAATTACTGGCAAAAAGGTTTGTACTGAGGTTTCAAGTAAGCCATAGCATGAGCTCATGTGTATGGGACAACGTGCTCTCCTTTAGGTTGAGCTGTGGGTCACTTTGATGCCTCTTGCAGTTTGATGACTCTTGTACAGGCCCTAGTGACCAACATCCTCTGGTATTTGGTGTGAAGGTGGAGGTGCTGCAGCAGTGGTGCCTGGTGTTGCTGTAGAGTTGTGTTGCTGTAGAGTTGTGTTGCTGTAGCAAAGTCTTCAGAGTAACCTTCAAAGATGGTGGCAAATGCATCCTCTGTGATCCTGCCATTTACCAAGTCTATTCCAAAGTTGTTGTTTTCAGGAAGAGTAAACTAGGAAGGAAACTTTTTTATGCAGCACAGTCAGGATATTGGGCATAAAACCATAAATGGAATAACAAGGCAACATCTTGGCAGGTAACTTATTATTGATTCTCGGTGTGCATAAGACAGTCTAGCCAATTTATTCTGTAACAAGACAACTTGTAATGATATATCAAGCTATCAGGCATTTAAAGGCACTCTATTTCAATTATTTTTGCTTTCTCTTTTTCCCCTCCTTCTATCAGTAATATTCTGTTAGACTGTAGTTCACAGATTCCTAGTGACAGATGTTTTGGTTTTAGCTCTAAAGATATTCTCCTTTTTTACATAAGAGTAGTAAAACAAGCAGATGAGTGGGATATATGGTGTGCAAAGATGGAGTAGGATAAACATAGTTTCCAGTGCAGATGGTCTGATTCCAACTTTTCTCCATGTCTTAATCATTTCAGAAGAAATTCTGAACATGAACTGTGGATGTAATCTTTTGGAAAGTGTTAAATAAATATACAAAGCTGGAAAAACAGTTGCCACACTCTGCATTCCTCCATTGAACGTGGCTTGAAAATATTGCCCCTCTGAGTCCTGAGAACCTGCTAAGGTTTGGGTTCCTCGCCTCCATTTCAAGTCCTGTGCAACCGAATGTATTTGGTCATTGTCAAGCTCTGTAAGGTGAACTTAGTAAATAGCAACTTTCAGCAAAGCTTAAATCAGCCTTCCCACTTGGAGGCTGGTGCCTTGCACAGGAGATGTGATGCTGGAGGGCTGACTCTGTCCTGTCTCATATTTCTTTGCAAAGGAGGAAAGCAGCGTCGCAGTCAGACAAGCCAGGTGACAAAAAAGAAGAGGAAAGCCAAAATGTAAGTGAAGGATTCCTTATGGTTGTGCTCTTGCAAATATGTTGATGTGGTGCCTTGTGAAGTCCTGTTCTCGTTCTTGGTGTGCGTCAGGGTCTGAAAAGCAGTGCTGGCCCAGCAATACATACTCAATCAAACTAAATGTTCCTACCTATCCTGGAAAGAGCACACTAGAAACAAGAATTGCCTTTGTATTCGTGGGTGAGATGTTGTCCAAACAAGAGTTGGTGATTTTCATGGTCTGCTCCCAGTGTTTCAGGGGATAGGAGATTCTTACCCCTAGTGAAGATGCAATAAGCCCTCCTGGCAAGTCATCTTGAGACGAGGGCTGTGTAATGTACTTTAAATTTGCAGCTTCAGCTGAGCTGGAGTGAATCATGAACCGTTGGGGTTAATCCTTCATGAAGAATCAGCTCACTGCAGACCCCAGAGTGTGTATAAAACACATCTCTGGGAGGGAAGGAGAAACAGTGCATTAGCTACTAGACAATTCAAAAATTAGAATGTATTCATAATACTTACACTGTAATGAGACTTAGGGTTCTTTCTGCATTAACCAGTCTGTCTGTATGCTGTCCACAACCTGGGGCTGTAGTTTTGAGTTCAACATTCAGATTAAAACACTTCTTTCTGTATGTTGAACTGCTAAACCATGAGAGATCTCTCCAGGTTTAAGAGGCCAGGATTAATGTCATGTCCCTTCTCATGGTTTGCTGCTCATAGAGCATCCTTGTTACCAGCCTGTACCCTTATGAAGGCCCTCTGCGAGTTCATAAAGCATCTCATGTGCCCATGTGCCCAGGTACCAGTTTGCTTCTAATTACTCAACCTCTGCTGCCTTTCTGCCTCTGATTCTATCTCCTTGATGCTGTGCAGTAGTTTGCATCCCATGCCAAACTTCCTGATAGTGCCAAACTATTAAGAAAGATGTTTCAGTCTGTTTAGTGTGTATCTTGCACACACAGTATGGTGAGGTTCTCTTCTGTCAAACTTGGTGCAGTTTTGTTTTAACTCAGTTAATGCTTTGCCTGAGTGTATATTGAGGGCTGCTAAATAATGTGTTCATCAAAAATAGTGGTTAACATTTTATGATCTGTCAGCCATAAGTCACAGAAAAGTCTAAATCTGAGATATAGAATATAGCATTCTGGTTAGGAGAAGCACTGAGTGATGTCATTATTTATATTATGTCAGTACCTGGGCCACTCTCCCCAGTAGCAGTATCTGTCCTGGTTTGAAAGGCTGGGATGTGACATAGTGTTCCTGCAGGTGGCTCAGTTTCCACAGTGCAGGTCGTTTCTAAAGTGAGGTATGGATGTTTTATATTTAGATTTCACCAGCCAGCACTCTTCAGTGGTAACTCAGCCTGCTTTGGTATACAGAAACAAAAGCGATTCAGTGGAACCATGGCAAAGTGCCCATATTAACAAAATGAGTAAATGAATAAGAGGAATTTTCTCATGCTAAATGAGGAGAAAGGTTAAATTTGCAACGAATTTCAGCCCATACCATGATAGCAGGGCCTGTCAGATGTGCTAGAAGAGAACCTGATTTTGTACCACCTGTACTGTGACTGGTCTTCGGAGCAGAAGAGCACCCTGTGTTTCAACTCCAGAATTAAGTTATGCCCTATTTTTCTCTTCCTAGGATGATGCTAGCACCTCTCCTTCAACCAGTACACGAGGACCCACCCAGCAGCAACAAAATTCATCAGGTATTAAAACTGAGCTACTGGCTTTTAGTGGTCTTCTTCATCTAGTGTTCTGCATCACCTTGGGACTCTTCAGATGATCAGAGGGCTGGAGCACCTCTCCTATGAAGATTGAAGGCTGAGGGAACCGGGATTGTTCAGCTTGGAGAGGAAAAGACTCCAGGGAGACCTTATTGTTGGCCTTCCAGTACTTGAAGGGAGCATATAAACAGGAGGAGGAATGACTGTTTATGAGGGTGGATAGTTGATAGGACAAGGGGGAATGATTTTAAACTAAGTCAGGGGAGTTTTAGGTTAGATATTAGGAGGAAGTTCTTCCACACAGAGGTGGTGACGCACTGGAACAGGTTGCCCAAGGAGGTTGTGGATGCCCCATTCCTGGAGGCATTCAAGGCCAGGCTGGATGTGGCTCTGGGCAGCCTGGTTGAAACTAGATGATCATTGTGGTCCTTTTTAACCCAGGCCATTCTATGATTCTATGATTCATTGCCATCTGCCAGAGCTCAGTAGCAGCAGTTAACAGAAGATTTCCCCAATAGCTATTGTTTCAAAAGCTGTACTTGGTAGGAAATGGTAACTTAGTGCACTTCTCAGCCTGGGAGCAGAGTCAATACAGTTACAGGGGTCCAGACATAAAGCTGAGGATCTGCGTCTTCACTATTGTGCCACCACAGAGGCAGATACCTCTGTTATTTCACTTGTGGTAGTGTAGTTGCATTGATTCATAAAGTGGGGGTTTGGATCTCAAACTTTTACCCATCCTTAACCTAGAAATTTGTTGCAGTAGGCCTGATCTTGGGAGTTAGTACGTGAAATTAAGTAGCCCCTAAAATACGTTTTTCCTATGATGATTTGAAATAATTTTATCACAGTAGATAAGCTGCAAGCCAGTCAACTTTGCATTAGCAAATTATCCTTGCATGAGCCTTGGCTTTCGTACGTGCTGAAAGAAATCTCTCCCGAAGGAATGAGTATTTAACCATTCCAGCTTCCTTTTGGAACAAAGCCATTATTTGCTTGTTTTGCAGAGGAAGGGGAAGAGGTTAGTAGAAGGGTGCACACATGTAAAGGAGGAACAGTATCTAGGGACTTCCTGGGAGTGCCTGTTATTCCTCTAAATCGCTTTTTGGGACCTCACAGAGCAACAGACTTACGTGTATAAGGTTGTATGCCATTCAGATCTCTGAAAGAGCACACTTTATTTTTGACTATTTGCATAAGAAGAGTCTGGGATAACAGTAGGCATTTTCAGAAACAAGACATCTGAAGTGTAGTTTGGGAAATGTTCTGTTAGCTAGCAATGGAAACGGCATTAAATAAATTCTCTCTGTGGAAATGTCAGTTGTCAGGGGGAGATCATAGAATCACAGAATCACAGAATCACAGAATTGTAGGGGTTGGAAGGGACCTCCAGAGATCATCGAGTCCAACCCCCCTGCCAAAGCAGGTTCCCTACCGTAGGTTGCACAGGTAGGCATCCAGGCAGGTCTTGAATATCTCCAGAGAAGGAGACTCCACCACCTCCCTGGGCAGCCTGTTCCAGTGCTCCGTCACCTCACTGTAAAGAAGTTCTTGCGCGTGTTTGTGCGGAACTTCCTATGCTGCAGTTTCCAGCCGTTTCCCCTTGTTCTGTCTCCACTCACCACTGAAAACAGTCTGGCCTCGCCACTCTGCCCCCCACACCTTAGATATTTGTAGACCTGGATCAGGTCCCCTCTCAGTCTTCTTTTCTCAAGGCTGAACAGACCCAGTTCACTCAGCCTTTCTTCACAGGGGAGATGCTCCAGGCCCTTCACCATCTTCGTGGCCCTCCGCTGGACTCTTTCCAAGAGATCCCTGTCTTTTTTGTACTGGGGAGCCCAGAACTCATGCTGCTTTTTTTTTCATATACATTCATTTTTTATGCCAACTGTGCAGTCGAGAAACATAAGCAACACTTAACTTGTATTTCTTGATCTCAGTGATTTCTTCTTTTCTTTGTACTGTTCCAATTCCATGTCTCTTCAGGATCATTTAAGTGTCTGGTCCTCCATTAACAAGGTCCCTAAGCAGATTTTTGTCAATGTTTTCTCTGTAGTGTAGGGAACTACACTCATTCAGCACTTTTGGTTTCCTGGATCTTTCTAGAGCGGCTGTATAAAACGGTTTCAGGATTTTTTATTATCAGAGAAAAAATAATTGGCAGTAAATTTTCATCTTTGTTTTCCAGACTCTGGGAAGAAGCCATGGGAAAGGAGCAATTCTGTTGAAAAGCCTGTATCTTCATTACTGTCTAGGTGAGTGGCATAGGTTGTCCCTGTATCTGGCTAGCAGTTGGGATGGTCACGCTGTCCCCGTGGCACTTGCACAACTCATGTCTCGTTTCATTCCATTGCTGTAGAAATCCATCCATGGTGAAGAGCTGTGAAGCTAAGAGCCCCACACAATCCCACGTGTCTTCTAGGTACTGGCTAACAGCCCGCCTTCTTACCTGTCTTGACTTGTCCTTTGGCAAATCCCAGTGCTCAGCACTGATGTTTGTTTTCTGTCTTTACTCATTCTGTTCTATCTGCTCTGTCTGTCCCTGCACAAAGTTGAAATGTGTGATGGTAGCATGTGCTGTGTCAAAGGCTTGTTCCATGGAAACAGCCCCCTCTCAGGTGGGCACAGGAGTTAATCACACTTAAGCAAGTGCTTAAAGTATTTGTGGGCTTGGCAGTGTGCTGTGCCAAGTGGGTGGTAGGTTTTGGAGCACTGCTGTACATCTGGTTCAGGATGTCTCCGCCAGGAGGGGAAGGTTTAATTGTCCAACTTCAGCAAAAATCAAAGACAGAAATGATCTGAAGCGCTGACAACTTGGAAAAGTTATTCCTCTGCAACTGCAGTGGATACATGAGGAAGGAGAGCAAAGCTTGGTGCAATAACTTCATATCATTGGGCCTAGAAAGCCCCAGGCGCCAGACAGGGCATTCAGAAATATGTGAAGAAAGCCAAGAAGCCTGAAGCAGGAATCCAGCCACCCCATTAGTGAAAACAGCCACAGTGTGCGTGATCACTCAAGTTGTTACCCATCAAGATGGAGATTGAGGTTTGGTATTGGGCAGTGAAAGAGAGAGACTTCTTCCAGCTGGCCCACCTCATGTTCTGTTCCTGCAGTACCGAGCACTGAGATGGCTGGATAAGTGAAAGGAGTTGCGTATAGTTACCATTTACTGCAAAGCAATGCCCCTTGTTTTGCACCTACTTGTACTACAGCGATAGAAGAAGAAAGAAGATTGCCAATGGCAACTATCTATGCTTACCTATTCCTGTGCTACAGATGCCAGAACATGCCCTGTCCAAAAATTGAAGGGTGCTTCAGTGTTCCTAGGGTGAAATGCAGTTGCCTGCTTTCCGAAAATCAATGGGACACTGCTGTGTGTTTCCATTAGATATAGGAAAGACCATTTCTTCTCCTTGCAGAAAGGAACGAAATGTGAGCTATTTAGAGCAGCTATCAAGTTTGTGCCAACTCGTTTCTACAAAGTCATTCCACCTTGGGAGGAGTTGAGTGAGGGAAAATCCATTGGCTTAAAATCAATTGGCTTAAATCAGGCTTAATGCCTGAGTAATGCTCAGTGTTTGCTGCTTGTCTGACTTCCTCAGGGAGAGAGGGGCACTGTGCAGAAGCTCCCAGCAGTGGCCAGTCTCCTTCTCAATCAGCTTGATGACGTTTGTATCTGTCTTACCTCTCAATTTGAGATTGTAGCAAGATGTGAAGGTTTTCCCAAGAAAGAGCTGTGAGACCAAACACACTCGCAGAGGCAGTGGGATCTCAGCCAGCCCTCAGTTTGGGCCCTGAAATGATGGCAAAGTTATTTGAAACCTCTTCTATGAATTATTTAGCATGATTCATTTCTGAGATGTTTTAAAATTGTTAAAACGGCAAGTCAGACAGCTTCTGCTTTTTTATGTTATTTCACAGCCATCAGCAGAGTTCAGCCTATGGACTAATACAGTCCAGAAAGGCTGATAACACCCAAATGTATCAGGCAGTCAGGCCTTCCCAAGGAAAGGATTATTGGGTTATTACTGGGTTAGTCTTATGCTCACCTGTGTTTTACTATTATTTTAACAGCTTATTAAAGCCTAGATAGCCAAGACAAGGTGGTTGTACAAAAAATGGATTGAGAAAGGTAGAAAACCAGACATCTATCTTGCAAATTGCTAGTGCTGTAATGAAGTGTATTGTCAGGTCACCCCAGTGTTTTGTAATTTAAAGTCATGGAGGACCACAGCCCCCAAAAAATCCTGAATGAGGTTTCAGTACAATTATTTTACATGTGTTCTCTGCTCCACTGAAGGCTGAGAGCAGCCTCCTTGAGGACGCAGCCCCGCAGCACATGGAGAGTCCCTAGTCCAGCTCTCCCATACGGATGTTGCTGCTCTGGCGCTGGCTGCACCTACATCTCTATGGGGGAGTGGCTCAGCACACACTGCAGACACTGATGGGCCGGCATTTTGTTCTCTTCTTCCCTTTATCAAGGATGAAGCCAGTGAGCAGCAGCAATGATGTGGCTATGGATGCCTTAGATTTTGATCGGATGAAACAGGTGAGTTGAAAGGTCTTTTCACACCTGAGTTGACGAGCTACCCATTTTCCCCCATGCATGCGCTGTACAAGCAAAACAGCTGTTCAGTCTTCTGGTCTCCTCTATGACTAGGTGCTTAGAGAAAGGATAGCTGGTGAGCAGCAAGAGAGCACAATCTCACTGCTATTTGAGCAAGATGACTGTACGAAACGTGCAAATAAATGCCCCAGCCTCTGCTGCACCCTTGGCCTGGGAGTGCAGCCATAGCTGCAAGCAGAACTAGGCTCTGAGCAGCCGCGGAGGTGGGGGACCCACCACGACCGTGTTAAACTTGCGTTTTCTTCCACCAGTCAGAAGGAAATGCTGAGCAGCTGACTTGTGTTTTGTCTCATCAGGAAATATTGGAGGAAGTTGTAAGAGAGTTACACAAAGTGAAAGAGGAGATAATTGATGGTAAGAAAGAGAAAAATCATTATTTTTCTCACCTTTATGACTAATTTCCTGTAGATAAGATGATAGGCACTGCAGGGAGTTCCTGGTATTTTCAGACCTGTCTGTGCAGCTCTGATTTATATACACATCTGAAGAAAAACATTCTACCTCAGCCAGTCTTTGGTCATAACACTATATTCGCATCCTTTATCTTTATGCTGTTGACACACATTTTCACTCCAACCTGTGAAAAAGTCACTGGCCTGTGCGTCTCACAGGTGGGAGTGGAAGAAAGGACTGGCCCAAAACCCCATGGCACATCAGTTCACCACAACCGGGAAGTGTGAAATCACACGCAACTGGTCTGACACAGGAAGGGTCAAGTGTACCAAATTGGAAACCCTTTCTGAGCATCCTCTGGAGGATGCTTGTGCTCAAAAAACTATTTCAGTTAACCCAAACTGAATAGCCACGTATTTTTCTAACTCGGTGAAATGCAATGTTTCAGTAGTTTTTTTATAAATTGCTTTACATTTTGTGACAAAATACGTTCTTCAAGGCCAACATGAGACAGCGTAATGCTGCTATTAATGACACGCACAGCAAATTACCTATTTACTTATAGACACCTGCATTAGGGCGTGCGAAGATCCACATCCACACCCTGCATTTCCCAACTTAGCTTCATACGAAAGGGGAAAAAGAGGAGACTGTCAAACAGCTAAAAGCCATGCCCGCTGCCCTTCCCCCAGCACCGCGTGCTCATAACAACTGGGCAGTTGGCAGCTGAGGACACCTTTGCCCGTTCGCTATGGTCCCAGCAGCTTGGCCCTCAAAGACTCCCCAGTTCATTCCAGTGCAAAATAAGACATTCACATGAATCGCAGGTGCCACTTAAACCACTACTGCAGTTTGCAAGCAAACAGCTGACTGTTCACCCTTACTCATCCTTTTACCTTCCACTCATCCTTTTACTGGCGTGTACTTTCTGCAAGCTCTGTACTTAGCGTTTTCCATGTGCTGGGTAGAATGCTCTGCGCTAACTTTTTTGGTTTGGTTTTCTAGCCATACGGCAGGAGTTGAGTAGGATCAGTACAACATGATTGCAAAGCATTTGGACGGTACTAAGAATGCTAGGAAGATTGAATCATTTCTGAGTGTACCAAGGTCACGCAAGATGGTGAGAGAGGACACCGGCACTGTCTTTGTTCTTATACCCTTTTTATTAGCAGACTCAGCACACTTTGAAGCTTGCTGCTGCCTTGGATTTGCTTCATTTTAAAAGTCTTAATCTAAAGAATATTAAATTTTAAATTTCTGGATTTTTTAGATTTCATCTGACACTGCACATTGGATTTGTCAGCCTTTTTTGTATTTTGTATTTGCTTATTTAAATGTATTACCTTTCTTTTTAGTAGTAGATAAGAACACACGTGAACCATTTGCTTTTGATAGATGACTTCAAAGTAATTTTATTAGTAGTCTGCAATGTAACTGAAGATCCTTTGCCAACAGAAATGTATTGTGGCATCACCAGAAGAAAAGAGACATGTTAGTTGTCAGCCAACAAGTTCTTTGTCTCAGAGTTATCACAATATAAAAAAAAAAATGGTACGTCTGCATCACAGTATCTGTGTTCATATTGGTAATAAACTGTTTATTGTCCACATGGCCCTGCCTTTGTTTATATCATTAACCCCTTCAGCTTCTCCACTGTAATGTCACCTGATGTTTCCTCACTGGCCTGGGGAGGGCGATGATGAAGACTCACCTGGGGAGTGCTGAAATCAGTGGAGGGTGGCAGTTTATGGCTGCCTCAGGCCATCACTAACTGTCCTGCTCTATCTCCTCAGTAAAAACAAGACCCACGCATCCCACCACTCATGGCTGTTTGAACTTTTGGGAGGAGAGGGGGGTCATTCAGAGCAAGGCTGCTGAAGGCATTAGGGCAGCTTGGCCACAGCAAAGCAGAAATCCCACATGCTGTGCTGCTGAACTAGAGGCTTATGGGAGTCACTCATTAATATTTCACATTTCCATCTGTTAACTCTGTGCAGGCTTTGCTGACCTTTATTTTGTGGAAGCTGAGGTGTCAGAAATGAGTATGGGATGCTGCATCAGCATGGCTGAGCACTTCATCACACACTTGCTCTTACCTATCAGGTCACGTGTTCTTTTCTTTGCTACCATTCTTTCCATCAGTGCAATCTTGAGAATTTCTGCTCGACTTGATTTGGTGTGAAATTTACAAGGCAGCAGATATCATACAATCTCCTGGACAGCTTTGTGTAAAAGACACAAAGTGATGGGAGTTCAGCTGTGGAAATCAGCGTTTCCCGAGCTCCCCCACCTTGCTTTGGGCCTTCCTGATGGCTTCATGTTGTAAACCAGGTCCAGGGGGGCTGGTGCAGAGCCCCAGGGGCCATGGTTGTTCCTCAGCCCTCAGGCAGGGACCAGGAGGATGCTGTGGGGCCCTGCTGGAGCAGGGCTTGGGCCAGGGCTCCCTTCTCACCCAATTCCATGATCCTGTGTGACTGCCTTCAAGCAGCAAGATGCCCAGGAGGGCAGAGGTGGGGCAGGCTCGCTGGTTACTTATAAACTTTTATGTGCTTTGGCTTGGAGAGCTTGCAGTTGTCCTTCAGCAATCTTCAAAGCCACCCCATCTGTCTTCTAGAAAACATTTTTTTTTTTCCAGTTACATTGTAAACCTAAATACTAGATAAATCAGGGAAATTTAAGCTTAATTGAAGGGTAATCTGCAGTCCAAGCCTGACATCTGCTAGCTGTTTAGTGCTGGCTTCCCACCTGGCTAGAGAAAGATAGACAGCAGGATAAGATGTTCATGTGGGAACTAAAGCAGAAAGGCATGGATGTGAAACACAGCACTACAGCTCCAAGACCAGGAGAAAAAGAGCCTTTCTGGGAGGAAGAACTCAGCGAAACATCACTAAAGTTTATTATAGTCTGCTGTATAAATATACAATAGCTCATGTGTTTCTTAATTATAAAACCATTTCATGGAATAATTAAAAGACCTCTAAAATTGTTTAGTCCAACCATCAACCCACCCAACCATGCCCACCAACAATACACCTCAGTGCCACACTTCTTGTATATCTGCAGGGACAGTGACCCCCCAACCTCCCAGGGCAGCCTGTGCCAATGCAGTACTGCTCTTTGTGAGAAGAAACTTTTCCTAATACTCAACTGGAACATTCCCTGGTGCAATGTAAGGCCTTTACCCCTTGTCCTATGCTATTTGATGGCATACCTGACAACAGCAAGCGCTTTTCTAAACTTCTGCCTCACAGATAGTCACAGCCATTCTGTGAAAGTCTCTGTTAGTCTTTCTTAAGCTTGACAAAGTTGGGCCCCACCTCAGTTCATGTTTTACCTTGGAGTGTGGCACTACACCTACAGTCAGCGATAACCACACTGTCACCCAGGTTGAGTACAGCCTGGATACAACGTGGTCCTATGGTCACACCTCCTGTCATTAAGACAATCAACTGAAGTTTGTTCAGGGCCATTTAATGGGAGCAGAGTCCCAAGGTGCACAGGATGGACAGGGGGGCTTAGCTGGTAGAAGCAATAACACCTGGTCCCATCTCCAGGTGCTTTACTCAGCACTATAAATCCATCCCAGATCAATGAAGTTCTGAGGCTACCTGTCAGGTGTTAAGGGTAGAGAATAGCTGTGATCAACCTCACCAGGAGACCAGTGACCCTCTTAAACTGGTACTTTGCTACTTGAGAACACAGCAGACATCAGGACTTTCAGCACCTTTAAGTCCCTCTGCACAATGGGAGGACTGTGACAAAGCAGCATGGGAACACAGCTGCTGTGCAGGTGAGACACAGTCAACAACTTTTATTACCTTCAGTTTATAGTGTAGCTTCTGTATCAGGCTTGACTATTAACATGGATCAAGTAGGTTAATGATACTGTAGAGCAGCTAAGGGAGCTAGAGAAAAGTCATTCTCTACAGAGGAATAACACAGAATGAGGAACACAATAATCTTTAATATTCTTCTTATGTTTGCTTACTAAATTGGCTGAGAGTTGTGAAACAGCTTGCTAAGGACACTGGAAGTTGAATATCTGATCATGAAGTGCCAGCAGGACTGAGACAAACTGCCAAAAAGTCATACCAATATGACTCACTGGATGCAGTGCTGTAGGAGATAAGAATGAAACTGTGTTTATTGAGGGAATCAGGCATCCCAGGTCCAGTAATGATCTTTAAGAGCTCAACATATAGGGAATTATTATTCCACGTTTGTAACATACGTGGATTTCTAGAAGAAAACAAAAAGTCAAAACCACTGGAGGGATTAAACTCTCAGTTTTTAAGAGAACCTTTGTAGATCTGTTCTCTTTTGTCCACTTAGTAAGGACAGATATAAGTGGTCAGCTTTCCAGAGTTGTTAGATGACATATCAGCTCCTAACTCCCAAGAAATTTTTCAGTATTTTCTGCGTGGAGAAAGGTATGGTGACTAAGGTTTTTTTTGATGAAATACTGTTATTGAGGGTATCCAGAAGCTGGTGGTTGGAGAAGAGAGGCAGGAAGATGAAATTATTCCAAGGGCTAGAAATGGCAGATCTAGATCAATGTCAATAGTGCAATATACTGCATGCAGGGAGAGAAACAATACCAGCACCATGTCCCATTTATATCCCCTTATCACCATTAGGGATGGTTTTTATAGCTGGAATATCACATGCTTCCTGATTGCTGAGTCAGTTCCCATTGAATCACAGAAAAAGTTAGAACTGTACTGAAAGTGATTAGGAACAAATGTCACCATAACATCTCCAGTGTCTTCAGTGATAGCGACTCCTATTCACAGAAATAGGTACAATAGAAGACCACAATAGATGATCAGGAATAGTAAAAGCCCTTATAAGGAGCAATTTAAACTAGAACCCTTCCACTCCCAGAGGGGCTTCTAGTAGTGAAAGGTATGAGGAAATATGAAATTCTGAGTACTGTTGAAAGGATGAGTGGAAAAGGATTAGCCATTTCTCACAACACGAGCTGCAGTATGCCACATTGCTGGTCAGTGAGCTGAAGATTAAAGAAAGAAAGGGTTTTTCCACATCTCAATTCAACTCTGTCAATAAGTTACACTGAACATCAAATACTAAGAATAGAGATGGCTCAGAAAAGGTTTAGGAAAAGCCCTGAAATAGAGGTCGAACAGCAGCTAATGAAATATTGATTCAGATATAAAAAAAAAACAAAACAAAACAAAACCAAAACACATGTATTCCATTTCACATACAAAATCACTGCAAGCAGCTATTGTCAGGCACAAGATATTTAGGCAATGCTTTGAGTTGAGGGCACCCTTGTGCTCTCTAGAAAGTATCATTTGCTACTGCATGCCAGTCATCCCTGCTTCCACAGTCTGATGCATGCAAAGCATCTACATCTAGTTTGGCATGAAGAGAAACCAGTCCTAACCTAAACACAAGCACGCCCATTCATGGACCAAATATTCTTCATTGCAGACCAGGCCAAAACTCCAAATTGGACGCACATGTCCCAGGAAGTTAATTCTAAGTCTAGACCAAGATTCATGTGAGTGCAGCTTGCTCTCATCTAGTTTTTTAAGGTTACATAAAATATCCCTTATTAAAAAGTATCAGTATTTTAAATAGTGCAGACACTCATCCTCTTCGTCCCAAGAGCGCGTAGCCATGCTGCATCAAGCACATGCAAAGCATCCTTCTTCTGCAGAGCACTCAAACCATTCAAACAAACAAAATGCTACTGCAGCAGCTGGAGCTGCTCTGTTAGCTTTCTTTTGCCAGTTTGCATTTTCTCTTAATCCTTGAGTAAGGACCAATACTGTCATCAAATACAAAGTCCCACAGGACTCTAATCCAGGACTGGTGGTAGGGGAGGTTGTCATAGTATTCTGCAGCAATCTTCTTCACCTGGAAGAACAAAAGAGAGAATGAGCTATTTAGCTGCATGCTGTCAAGTGCACTTTGGTCTTATTTTTTAGATATAATAGCACTGCCATAAACTGAAGTTACTTGTTGCTTGTGAGGTTTCTGAAGCTCAGTCGAACGAGATAGACTTAAGAACATTTAGATACTTAGCAGATTTATTACACAAGTTTTGCCTGACAGTGTTAGGATTTAACGGATGATGGATCTCTGCCTTCAGTCAGAACCAAATCTCTCTTACTTGGGAGGTGGAGGATTTCCATAACAAGATGACTAATCCACCTCATAAACTGCCAGAACTCCAACACGCTGTATTTAAAGCGATGTTTGTAACTTGTAATACTTGTTTGCAGAGAGTTCCGGGTAGGGGAGAAACAGCAATTGAGAAAATGCTGAAGACACAGCCTGGGCTGTGCTTCCTAGTCTTTCCTCCATTCCACTCCCCTGATACAAATCTGACTTCTTTCTCCAGGCAGAGGAGATCCCGGCGTTGTCTCTCCTCCTCTGTCCATTGCAAGAAATGCCTCAAGGTTCGTCAGTAGATTTATCAGTCTGACACAATTTTATTCCTGTTACAAATCTCCAAGTTTTACAACTGCTGCCATCACAGAAGCACTGTGTGCTGTTGGGATGTTTGTAGGGTGAGGAGGTTTCATGCCTGACAGTCTCAAAGGGCTGTGAGAATTCCTGAGTTGTCAGTGTTCCAGCCAAATGCTCTGCTTTTTTGAAACACATTTAGGAGAGCAGCTGGTACTGTACATTTCACAAAAAACTAGCTGGGCACTGTTTTATTAAAACTCCACCTCCTAGACAAACAAGGCTCTGTACCAGAGCAGCTGGGCAGCATGACTTGTCCTTTTCAAAACACTGCAGAATCTAAAAGCCAGTTGTGAGGAAGACAGTGAAGACCTTCAGTGAAACTCTGATGTTGTGCAGAAATTGCCGACTGGGAGGCTACATGAAGGATACAAGAAGGATAATGTCCAGGCACTGGGTAACATCTCTGGAAAAGCAGATTTAGATTCCTGCTCAGCTCCTGTGACCACAGTCAGAAATAATTTAATGTGAGTAAGTGAAACAGATGATGAGGAAGGACTGTTTGGACAGTGTGCTCCCTGGGTGAATGAATGTCACTGCTGAGGCCAAGTGATGGAGGAGTTGCTTGCTCACTAAGCATGTCAATTTAGCACATCCCTGCAGGGTCTGGTGGCATCTCGTTTTGAATAAAACCTTAGTGTGGAAACCATAGGAGATGGCCAAGTTCTTGCTCTGGAGCAGGTTACCCTGGATCGTCTTGGGGCAGTGGCTTTTTGCTCCTGCTTGCCTTTGTGCTCAGCAGCATTTGGTGCAGGATGGCTGGCAGGATGTGCACCTTCTGCAAGTTCTCTGCACTCCAGGCAAGAAAACTGCACTGGTGTATACAGGTGTATACAGGTTATACAAGTGTATACAAATCAGGGAGAGAAGAGAAACCATTATAAAATGTTTCTGATAAAATAATGGTGTGGTGGGAAAGTTTAGTGAATACAATTAGAGAGGTGACATCTTGAAGGATTTTCTAATGGAAAGGATGTGGAAGTCTGTTTGGCGCCTCTTTCCATTTTGCCATCACATGGGAGAGAAAAAACAAGTGAACAAATTTATCTTCTCCCATGGATATATACAAAAACAGCCTATTGCTATTTGTCTCAGAATCCTTGTGTGCAAAACAAAATGGCCTCCTCTTTACTGTCCACACAGCTGGTCAGGATTTCTTTTTTTAAATGTGCTGATTCCTTTTTAAGTATGATGTTACTATACATCTGTTAAGTGTACTTCACACTGGAAAAGTCATCCTCCACATTCCATTCTGGTTGCAGAACAAAACCTGCAGATGGCATTTTTTACAGGTAGAAATCTTTGCAAACAGTGTTACCAGCATCTCAGAAAGAACTGTATTGTAACGCAGTATTTTTTGATCCTGCCCTTGATTCCCTCATTCCAAGCTCTCCATATTGCATTGGAAAGGGTCCATTTGCTTCAGTTCTTCCCTCCCTCCTTACAGATCTCAACTTGGAAGCGTTCGATAGCTTTTGAATGGAAATTACGAAAGGATAACCCAAGATTAAATTCTGTAATAAGCTTAACAAGTGCCATGCGTGTAGTATATGGATGCTTTTCTTCAATTAGATCAAGATAGTAGATAATAAATCACATCTTTTGGGTTCAAATTTTGCTTCTTGTCACCCATCCTACTCCACAGTAGCAGATACTGTCTAGTGGCATTACAACACAGGTGCTAGAGACTTTCTCCTGGGGCAAAACAGAAGCTAGAGGCCCCTATGACAAGATGAAAAATTAGGTGTAGAATGCTAGAAAGCAAAGTACAAAAGTTCCTTCTGTACTCTTGAATGTAGGGGAAGGAGGAAGAACTCAAGCTAGCCTTCCTGGCCATCACAGGGTTAAGGAAATCTGCAATTCAAATGAAGTACATCTACCGTGTTTCCCAGTCTTGTCTATCTAATAAAATCTCGTTTCATGCCATGTCTTTCACAAGCTTAATGAATAACTAGTTTGCCTCTGGTAATGTTACAGTTCTTACTGCAGCTTGTAGGAAGAGCACCAAGTTCCTCCTTATTCTGTGTTCCCTCTCATCAAAAGTATATTCAATTCTTCAGATAATGAAGAATCAATCTTCTTATTCCTTTGGTAAGTAACACAATATTTTGTTGTTTTAAAGCTTCACTGAAAGGCTAACCTAGTCATAAGTCTATGGCTATAGCTTTTAGAGCAAGTCCTTCATTATAATGTTAAATTATAATGTTACAATTCATTATAATGTTAAAATCTCTCTTGTGTAATCTCTCATTATACCAGTGGGACAAGTTCTTACTGTGCACTCATGTCACTCATTTGCAATCTCTGTAAGCTTATGGCACAGTTTAATTCTTCCTCTTTCAAATGTGCCGCAGTCGTAGGGTAAAGGTCTTTCCAGTGGCAAACATATTACTCAGAAAGCACATACTGGATGAAACACCCATAATAAAGGACAAAATTTACTCTTTTGATAAGCAAATGGAAGACTCAGTTAGTTTCCAAACTTAAAATATTTTCTGATCTGAATTCTCTTCTCCATTCACTCATGCAAGAACAAAGAAAGGACCTTTTTCCCAACTGAAATTTGCCAATATTTGAAACTAAATACAGTTAAACTATTAAAAGTTTGAGTGCTAAAGAGACAACAGAGTTACTGAGTGAAGAATCTGCTGGGCAGGTAAACAGGAGAAAGAAAGGGAGGTTTCTACCCCTATTTGTCATTAAGTTCAAACATTACAGCTATCCAGAGAGCCTGTACCCTCCCCTTCCGAAGAACTTTTCGTCTCAATTTGCAGAGAAGAACAGCCGACTTGTTTCAAGGAAGACACTATTTTCTGCAGTAGCTGTTTTTGCAAAGAAGTTCCACCTCGTAGTAGATTTTTCACTTGTTCATTTGCCAGTGACTCAATATTTTCCATGTTGTTCTATCACGTAACAGTGAATGACAAACCTGGTACCTCCTCTACCAGCAGGGCAAGTCTCAGGTGCCCTAAAGCTAGAAACAGATGAAGACAAGTTCATAAAATTAAGCTTATAACTCTATCCTCTTTACAGAGGAGTGCAGACACTTCCATCTGCTCACTGCCTTGAGGAGTCAGGCTAAACTATTTGTGATGTGGGTGGGGAAAAGCTTTTCAGGTTTCATTCAGATCTGGAGCAACAATCCAAGCAAGTTCAATTTGTCACTTGCCTCCTTTGTCTGAGATAAGAGAGCTAACCTCCTGCTTTTGTATTTACATTTCAGTAAGCTAAGTATCTAAGCCTATCTAACAAGTTTGAACATTTCAAGCTAAAGCTAAGCCCACTTTCTAGCTGAGATAGAAGAGGAAGAGGAGTTGGAAAACTTCACATGTGAATGCTGAAACCCATCAAGAACAGTCAACTTCTTCAGGAGAGAGCTCCAGCAGTAGGGGGGGAGAGGGGAAGAACTAAAAATAAAGAAATAAATAAATATCTATATACACACTCATTTGGTATACGTGCTTTCTGCGCTCTTCTATCTTGTTTCAAACCTCCTCTCAATGTTTTTGTGATTAAGAAAATGGGTTATTGATGAATCAGTGTTTGGACTAGACAGTCTTAGTGGTCTTTTCCAACCCTTATGATTCTATGACTCTAACATCAATTCATAAAATGGGGTTCCCAAATTTAATTTTCCTGGATACACCATCATAGAAGTTGAGTCATGCAGTAGTGTGGAGGTCACAGCACCATAATTTCAGCCCTGCCTCCTCCTCGCAAGGAAGTTCCAGCAATAGCTTCCAACAGACAGTGTTTCCTCCCAACCATGCCAGAGGATTTAGGTGTAGGAGTAATGCACTGTAGTCACATCCTTTTGGCACTGTGAGCACAGCTGCTGAGGAAATCTCGTATCAAAATCCAGAAGAGCAACTACACAGCTGGCAGTGGATTCAAAACCATTCCTAGACACCTGGGCTTTGAAAGTTCGATTCCCACAACTGATAAAATGTAAACAAAAAAAGATTTGATTTCAGAAGAGTAAAGCCACAACATTTTCCCAATGACAGGCCAGGCAGCCTCAGTTTCAGTGGGTGGGGCAGCAGAGCTAAAACAAGTCACGGAGAGCAGGAATTTATTTTCTACTGCTATTTGTAGCAAGTTAGAACATGCTGCAGTACTTATGTCATCTCAAAAAATAGAAAGATTTTTGTTTGATCTTAATTAAGCAATATAATTAATATATAGATTGACCATTAGACAAGTTTCAAGTAGTGGTTTCCTCCTGTCAGTCCTTTACACTTTGACGAGTCAAAAACAGATAGAAGAGGGAAGTAGAGAAATTCAGACTATTGCTAAAGAATCACATAATGTAAAAAAAACAAAACAAAACTACCAGTTCACTTGAGATTATGATGTACTTACCATTGGCAACTTGCTTCCGGGAATACTGGGGAAATCATGGTGCTCCATGTGGTAGCCTACATTAAAGGTGAGCCAGTTCAGAGGTCCATAATAAGAGTACGTCTCATATCCTTTTAAGAACATGTAGTGTTCTGCTATGAAGTGCCCAGATATGGGATGTAAGCCCATGCAAAGAATTGAACCTGCTATTAAGTAAATAATAGGTTTGAGTCCCCAAAGGTAGAAAATAATAAAATCCACAGAAAACTGCACAAGGGCATTAAAAATTTCCATCTGTGTAATTGCTTTGGGGTTCACATACAGCGGTCTCAGACTGTAGAATAGAGGTTGGAGAAAGAGCCAAAGCAGTTTCCGAAGCGGTGTGCAGAAGAACCAGCCTTCAAAATCCGTGGGAATGTCCACATCCAGGCTGTCCCCACCAAGGTACCGATGGTGGTCTATGTGGTATTTCTTGAAGGAAGCAGAGTAAGGGACACCAACTGGCAAGTTGGCAAAGACTGCAAACCATCGGTTCCACTTGGCCTGCTTGTTCCCAAAGGCGACGTTGTGTGAAATATCATGGATGGCTAGGGTCAATGAATGGTTGATGCAACCCCCAAAAGCATAAGCCCAGAAGAAAATCCATTTCCAAGACAAGTCTTTCACCAGATAGCATGCTAGCAACTGCGTGAAAACCATCCCAGATACAATCCATTTCAAATGTGGATCTGGTCCCATCAGAGCCTTGATCCTTGGATATTTTGCTAAAGGGAAAAAATGCAAAGAAAATCTCATTGACTCACAAAAAGGTAAACATGACCACTGCTGGTGCTCTTTATTTTTTAATCATCTTATTTTTGAGGCCCTAGTCTTATGAAATGGAAATTTCAAAGCCACTACCAAAAAGGCTTCACCAACATATGGGCTTTGTTCCCATTTCTAGCATTGTGTCCAATATACATGTGTGTGCATATGATGACCTCTATGGTCAACAAGTGGCCCCATTTATCTTCACAAGGATGAGTATTAATACATCAGTGACCATCAGATTTAAGACATTTTTTCACTTCCCTTTCTTTTTGCTTAGTCCAGATACTATTTTCAACAGGAAAGAAATACCTTTGCCTTCCTCGTAATCCCTTCCATTCTTTGGTTTGAGACATACCAGCAGAGGAAGACCATGCAACAGGCTCGCCTGGTTTTACTGTGTGGTTATATGACAACTGCAGCACTAAGAAAAAAGCAAGTATTTGAGTGTTTGCCAGTGCTTACAACATGCACATGTCTTTACAAGTACTAACATCACTAGAAAGTAAATAATATTATTGGGAATCTGTAAGATACATAACTTGTTGTTCCCATTCTGCTGAGAGCCTGTCCTCAAGCCAATGAGCCTGTTCTCAAGTCAAATCCCAGAAGTAGGCAGGAAACTCACATAGGCAATCCCACAACAGCTTTTCACAGTATAGAATCACAGAATCACAAAATCACAGAACGGTCAGGGTTGGAAGGGACCTCAAGGATCATGAATTTCCAACCCCCTTGGCACATGCAGGGCCTCCAACCTCCCCATTTAATGCTAGACCAGGCTGCCCAGGGCCCCATCCAATCTGGCCTTGAACACCTCCAGGGATAGGGCATCCACAACCTCTCTGGGCAGCCTGTTCCAGCACCTCGCCACTCTCTCTGTAAAGAATTTCCCCCTGACATCCAACCTAAATCTGCCCTCCTTCAACTTAAAACCCTTTCCCCTCATCCTGCAGTTATCAACCCTTTCAAAGAGTTGATTCCCCTCCCCTCTGTAGGCTCCCTTTAGGTATTGAAATGAGGTCACCCCACAGCCCTCTTTTCTCCAGGTAGAACAAGCCCAGCTCCCTCAGCCTGTCTTCATAGGGGAGGTGCTCCAGTCCCCTGATAATCTTTGTGGCTCTCCTCTGGACCCTCTCCAACAGCTCCCTGTCTTTTCTGTACTGGGGACCCCACACTTGGATGCAGTACTCCATATGGGGCCTCACAAGAGCAGAGTAGAGACAATCACCTCCCTGTCCCTGCTGGCCACCCCTCTTCTGATGGAGCCCAGGATACCATTTGCCTTCCGAGATGCAAAGGCACACTGCTGGCTCATGTTTTTTTCATCTATCAGGACCCCCAGTTCCTTCTCCACAGGGCTGCTCTCAAGGACCGCTCCTTCCAATCTCCATGGATGCCTGAGATTCCTCCGGTCCAAGTGCAAAACTCTGCACTTTGCCATGTTGAACCTCATCAGATTCACTCAGGCCCACCTTTTTAGCCTCTCAACGTCCCTCTGAATGGCATCCCTTCCTTCAACTGTGTCAACCGCACCACTCAGCTTGGTGTCATCAGCAAACTTGCTGAGGGTGCACTTGATTCCATCATTGATAAAGATGTTAAAGAGCACCGCTCCCAAGACAGACCCCTGCTTATCTAGGAACTGTTCATTACTTCAGGTCTCTTCATAAATATCCCACCTTTAACTTTCAGTATTAACTCTCATGTTTGTTTTTCCAGTTTTATCCACCCACGGACCTCTCTTCTTTTATTCATATTCTGCAATTCTCAGTAATTAACAGCTTTCATAAATAAGACTGTAGGACAAGTCACTCTTTATGAGTTTGAAGTTACACAGTGTGTCTCTACAAGTTTTACAGGTATAGTTTGTGAAAAGAAAACTAATTTTCGTCTGACTATTGCACCAATACCAATGCCATTGTTATACCATTTAAGGCTATGGCAACTTGCATCTGTGCAGCTGTATATACTACAAACAAGCACTGGAGATGATACGCTTCATGTGACCTTGCAAAGTAGTGCCAGGCACTGAGTGGAGGATTTTTATAGGAATGAACCTTGAGATATCTGCAGTAGTTCAGAGAGATACAGCACTACTTAAGGAAGCAGGTTGATGTGGTCATGCTCTGCAAATAAACATTCCAGCAATTTTCAGCCTGTTGGTCACCTGTAGCTTAGCTTGACAGAGGCCAGAGACGATGAAGATTAAGTACTGTGGATGATGATGAGAAAAGGGATATTCTCGATTCTTCCCCTTGTTCAGACAACGGGGCAAAATCTTCATTAGGACTACTCAGTGGGAAAGAATTAATATGAGTTCACATTGTTCTGAAGTCAGCCTAAGTTTTTAATAAAAACCTCTAAGTAGTCCAAGTTTTTGTAACTTTAGAAATTATACTTTTTCACACTAGAAATGCTAATATGCTGCAACTCATTCCCTGATACCTAGATAGGTACCAAATTTTAACACAGAGTGCCAGGATATCCACTTAGCTATGCTGTAGGTTTTAGTTAGAGAGCACTGTAAGTTTTGTGCCAATTTTCTGTTGCTGCAGTTAAGGAGGATTGTAGTTTATAATCTCTTATGAGAGATTCAAAGCAGCAACTTCTAACCACCAGTAGCATGGTCTGCAAGCAGTACTGCACATGGGTTGCATTTATCACAGATAACAACTATGAAGTAGTGGTAGGGTTTAATATTAAATTCAACACGATTAACTTCTATCCAACAGTACATTTGTGTAATAGTTAAGCCAAAACACTGTCTGTTTATCATTAATGCTGATAACCACTTCCTCGTTCTGTAAAGGTGAAGCCCTGGGGAGGCTGACAGGTGGAACTGAAAGTATTGCAGGCTGAAGCCCCACTACTGGGGTAGTCTGCAGAGAAGCTTTCACATCAGGAGTATTGTAAATGCAGAATGTTACTTGCTGACCCTCCAAAACTTGAAGCAATGCTCTCTTCAGTGAGATATGTCTAAGCTTGGATGAAATGATCCTGATGACGGCAGTAATAAATAGTGCTTATGTGTGCAGATGTGGCAACCTAAGTATTATTATTTCTCATTTTTCACTCATCTTCATGCCTTGAATTTAGATGAAGGAGTTGAAGGAAGTCAAGATATAGCATTTACAATTGAATAATGGGGACAGCCTTCTGTGACAGCTGGTCTGTGCAAGCCAGGCATTAGCTGTCAGCAATCTGCACATGCCAAAAGCAACAGAATCAGATATTGGGCCTTTGTGCAGAGCTGCCCCACAAGCCTTCAAGGAATACAAAACCTGTACAGCTACACTGTAAAGATCACTTTCATTTCCTCTGCATAGTACTTTTGGAAGTAAAAAGACACTTCTTCTCCCTCTTGAGCCTGCTAGATTTTCACACTAAGATGCATCTGAGCAGAGATTTGTATCATGCTTCTCTTTTCCAAATCACTTGTTTTCCCCTTCCTGAACACTTGTCCATTACTAATATGGCTGGCTTCCATAAGGTCAGAGTCCATCCCTTTCCCAACAAGCACCGAGTCAGCGCTAATACATGACCATAAAATGTAACTTATAGTGAGCTGTTAATTATCTGTGATCACAGCATAGAGGGAGAACAGTAATATGAGAAAAGCAAACAAGTATTCAGCCATTCTAGATAAAAGAAAAAAGAACAAAGCACACAAAGTTATGTGATCACACAGGACATGGATTCACCCATGGGACAATGGGACAAAGATGGTCCCAGCTACTCTCATGTCTCTCCAGCATAGGATCCAGCTCCAGCTTGCTGGGAAGGTCTGTTAGCTCATTCAGCAGACAGGTTATTTGCATTGTTGTAGTTTAACCAGGCAGGTGGCTGAGGACCACATAGTCATTCTCACAAAGTAGAACTCATGGGTTGAGATAAAGCTATTTACTAAGATAGAGAAAAGGAAAAGGATAATAATTATGACATATGCATACAAATATATATAACAAGTGATGCACAAGCAATTGCTCACCACCACTCAACTAATGCCTAGCTGCCCCTGAGTAACAAAAGAGAGAGAGATGAATTCCCATCCCCTTCAAAACTCATTCTGCTTGATGTTATATAACATGGAATATCCCTTTGACAGTTTAAGTTAGCTGTTCTAATTCTGTTCCCTCCCAGCTCCTTGAGCTCTTTGCCATGAATGGCCTTGACTGTACAATACTGCTTCGCAGCAACTACAAACATCGGTCTGTTATCAACATTGTTTTTCTCTTAGAACCAAGACATAGCAGACACTCTGAAGAAAACATTTCAGTCCCAGCTGAAACAAAGACACGCATGCACTACTTCCAGTTGTCCAGGAGGAGCCAACAGATTGCCACAAAGAGGGCAGGGGTACTGGTGCAGATGTACAGCAGTGCATAAACATGACTTCCCTCTCCGAAGTCAGCACGTGGTGAAAAAGAAATGCCAGTACTTTGGTACAGCATTTAGCTGTAGATAATAATACTGCCCAGTCCAACCAGCTCCACTATCTGCATGCCATAATCTCAGAGTAACAGAAATCTCTAGGAGGGAGTTGAAAAAAAAAACAGCACTTCCACTTGTGCAGCAGTATGGATGGAAGAACAGTGGCTGAGACACAGATGGACTTCAGCAAGGGCAACAGAATATCTCACTGATTTGTTAGCACAGTTTGGTAGACACCAGACCTAGACATGGGCAGGAGATGGAGCTGTTCAGAACCATAGAGGAGCAGCAGTGCCCATATCCATGAGAAGCTAGTAGTAGCAAGAGAAAGAAATTATTTTCATCTTTTATTTCAACACAGCAGGAATAGCCAAAGTTAGCACGCAACTCAGCATAACATTTTTAGAAGGTCTGTTAAAAAGAGGGTGTATGGAAAATGTTAAGTCACAGCCTGAGCTGATGATTGAGCACCTGATGAAGAGGGTAGCTGGCCCAGGAAGCACAGGTGCAAGAGATTCACCTGTGCTTTCCACATGGCTGGAAGGAGGGGACCCAGGGTCTCCCTCAGCTCATTTAAGGGCGAGCCTCTGAAAAAAGTATGTCTCCTGGATGAAGGCTGCTTCTTGAGATAGAGTGCTCTATAGCTAGTGACCCTATCTCCAGTCAGGTGAGTCAACGTTTTCCTCTATATGTGATTACTGATATTCTTAATTATGCTTTTTCTAGTATCACAAAGAACTTATCAGAAGTAATTTCACTGCTTCCAAAGACCAATTAAAGGGGGGAGGGGGAAAAACAACAAATCAGCAGTTATGATGCTTCTGTCCTAGACTATGCTCTATTTCCATGAGCCTGTGGCAGATCAAATAAGATGTTGGCTTGGGATGTTGGCTCTGCCTTACACTGAGGCTGATATTTGTACCAGAAATAAGCAAGTCACTTTGCTGATGTCACAGTATTTTGCTTTTCAGTAGCTTAGCTTGTGAACGTACTTGCAAAGGGCACAGCACATCTGATGTGGTTCTGCATTCAAACCATACATGTACCAGGGCACTGGTAGGACACATGCAGAGGATGGCATAAAAAAAAAATCTGCTTTCTCTGTCCCCTTCAGTATGCAAACTGATAAGAAATCTTTATGACCCAGTTCATTACAAAGAGGTTTTACATTTCCATTATGCAATAGAGCCTTAACTTTCTATCACCTATGAGTTCCTAGGTGGCTTTGTGCTGCTAGGTTCAAGGTTGCTGGGTCACCCAGTGTTGTTCACCATATGCAAAGCACTGCATGGTGGTCATAACTGAAACAGTATCGGCATCATTACTACAGCAGCTATGATCTGTTTGTGCTTGTTTAGTAGTTAGTTAGAAGTTAAAGGATATAGGACAGCTAAAAGAGTGCTTCCAACTTTCTCTTACAAACTCATGCAACATAGAGGAACACTAGGAACATAGAGTATGCTGAAATCTTCAGTTGCACTTAATACATTGTCAGCAGAAGATCAGGAGAACCTACAACACTGACTTTCTACTCATGTGACTTATATTACATACGATCCCCAAAGGGAATTGGCGTGAGCACTGAGACAGCAGCTGCTCTGAATGCACTGTTTGGGGAACTTGCACATCAGTGGCAGTGCTGTGCCCACATACTGCAATATAAAGGGGAAACAGGCTCCTTGTTTCATTGCCAGAAGCATAAGCAATTCAGAGCTTTGATATATTGAGGTATGTATCTTTCATGTTCTAGTAGGTACAGTTCATCAGACTTTTCCTAAGTATGCAGTTTAAATAGGCAATATAAGAGTCAACTGTAAGAAATACTAATCTCTAAATAAATGAGTAACTTTCCTCTTGGCTGAAAACGATGATATTTCCAAATTGCCTAAATGCAAAAATAAAATGGATTCAGGCATTTTCATTTTGAGTTTCCTCACTCTACTGCTGAAAAATTAACATCTCGGTCTTCCTACAGTATTAAGTACATATGAAACACCTGCGCCATCTCCCTACCAAATAACTTGCTGAATAGCCAAATATATAGCTGTGCTTAGACATCAGATCTGAATTGGTTGCTCCTATCCTACCATGAGGAACAATGATTCAGCCCTCATCCTTGGAAGAAAACAAATGCTTCTCAAAGGATCCTGAGACAAGACGTTTTTCTGACCAACCTGAAGCAATTTTATGAAGTTTGTGCTGTGGGTTGGATCAAAACAAGATCTCATTCTTTTCATTCCACAATATATTACTCATTGCTTGCATTTGGAAGACTGTTTGCAGATGAAGTGACTGCTCACTGTATGCTTATGGTGTTGCTCAGATGTTGGTAATAATTCTGATTTTTTTTTTTTTTTTTTTTTTTTTGAGGAAAAACCCACAAAACTCAATCTTCAACAGTACTGTGATCTTACATAAGCATTACATGTGCTTCAATCTAGCAGGTCCTTACCTACAATGAAGTAGACTTCTTAATTCTACTAAAAGTCCGTATTCTTTTTACTTTCTACTCAGTCACTCCCTCTAATAGCACTTGCATAACTATATAGCTAGGCGAGGCAGATGTAAGGCTTTCTTCCATCAGGTTAGTTTTCAGCCAGTTATTTCCCAGATACAGTTCACCACAGCGGTACACCCCAATCTCAGTTCTGGTACATGACAGAAACAGGCTTTTCACAAATAGGAGGGTGAGAAGGAAGCAATGAAATGATTTGGTTTAATTAACTTTGTCTGCATTTTTCAGTTTTATGTGAGCTTAAGATGAAGGTTGAAGTATCAGCTTGGAAAAGAGTTTCTTAGTATCTTAAGAAGCAGCTGGTAGCTATGCAGTACAAGCTGGAGTCTTAGAGGTAGATACTACAAAGAGAAAAAGTACTACCTCTCCTTTGTGCAACATGTCAGTCTATTTGCTAGCATAATTGTAACAGTTAGGAACTGCATCCCTTGTAGATTCATCTGTTGCAACAGTCCTGCTGTAAGCTAGCTTCTAGCCAGTCCAGTTGCAGTACACAGCTGATCTGCTCGATGGATAACCATCTACCTCAGAGACAAAACCCTGGGTTATATCTGCTGGCACTGCTGTCTAGGAATCAGTGTAACTGCTGCAACCAGAAATCTTGAAAGACTGGAACTTGAAACTCATCTTTGAATGATAAAAATATCTCTATCATCACCAACAAAGTCATAGACGCACTGGGGCTGCTAACAGTTGAACTAGGGCATGGAACTCAGCTTCTCTATAGAAACATGCTGGAACACCAGGGTAAGAAAATACCACTTCTGTAAAGGGAAATTGCCTGATGAGTTTGTCAGTCTGCCTGTACTTTTTTTCTAATAGATGATTTTTAATTTGCATTTAAATCAAGTAGCCATACCTGAGGGAGATCAACACTTCCAAAACTTACAGCCTCAACAGAAAATAATCAAGCTTTGGTGCTTAACTACTAAATCATTAACCTACAGGGAGGAAAGTACTTCCTTTATCAGCAAAGAATGCTTCTGACCCTAAAGCAATGCTATATACAAAAATGTAAATCACATGGGTATTTCTAGGTACACATTCATATGCATGTACAATTTAAGAGAAGAGCTCCACCCAACAGACACCAGACCTTTGGTAAGGACACTAGGTACTGGGAGCTTCTGACCTTCATGCTTTGAGCAACACGGTTGCAGTGATTTATACCAATAGCATGTGGGATAGCAAGGTAATTTCAACAGCAACTTCTGGCAGCATTTCAGAACTCATGACCCTTCTGCCCTGTCAGATGCCGATTGTTCTGTCCAGCTTCTCTGGGTCTCCATTTCCCAGTGCCACAGCAGCACTAGGAGAGTGGAAGGTCAGCAAAGGGAGAGACCTACAGCACATGCTTCCTGCTCAAAGCTCACCCAGAGTTCTCATAACTACAAGAATCAGCAGCGCAACAGCCAGAGGCTTTATTTTATATAATGACATCATTTGCCTCTCTATCATTACTACAGAGAAAAACAATTATTATTTTCCCAGATATAACTTAATATGGAGCAGGATATTCTGCCATCATAACTATGCCGGAAATGTTTTTGTAATTCAGAGTAATCCTACATTAAACTGTGGGAGCGTGGAGGAGCTGCACCTGATTACCACAGCCCCAGCTTCTTCCTTCATAAAAAGGAAACTTAAAAACTTCATCCTACTAATTAGGTAGAAGGAAAAACCAGGCAAAATCTCCTTTATTGATTAAGCGTTGGAGCATATTTTAAGAAATATGCAACTATATTCTGTAACAGTTCTGAATTATTGCTCGTTCAGAAAATCCTAAACTTCCCAAGTCCCCAAAAGTGAAAGCTTCCCCAACCCCATGTGCTTGTATGCAATCAAATGCTACATGTACACAATAAAAATACAGGCAGTACGGCTGTGCTAGCAGCAGCACTTCTTGCTGTTCTCCAACGAACACCCACCACTCCCCCCATTTGTTTTACAGTTCTACTGAGGGAGGGGGAAAAAATTGCGTGTAGTAGAAGCCCCTCTATTGAACTTGAGTAAATCGAAGTAACGCACCAAACTGAGCTGGAAGTGGAAATTGTGAAAACAGCTTAAAAGAAACTTATGAGGCTCATATAGATCACAAGCCATCGTGTAGGAGAGGTTCGTACATCATCATATAGGAGAAGAGATAAATTGCTACAGAAAAAAACGGATTCCAATATGCCTTCTAACACGCACGCGGGCTGTCCATGCAGAAGTAGCTGCGAACCGAAGGAAGCGCAGCCACAGGTGCGATACGCGCCTCGCCCAGCCCAGCCCGCAGCACTGTGAGCTGTGCGGAGCAGCTCCCCGACGTACCCAGGATCTCCTTCCTGCGCTGCGTGTGGGGCTGCTCAGTATAGACCCACTCGAAGTCCCCGCGGGTGACACGATTCCCCATGGCTCCAGCACTGTACCCCTCTCCGAGCCGCCCTCACTTATAGCCCCGCGCCTGCGGAGGGGCGGTGCCGGGTGCTCGGAGGCGGCCCGAGAGGTGCGCGGGGAGGGAGGGTGGCTGCAGGGCTCGGGGGTGCAGCGGTACCGCCGCTGCCATCGCCTTCCGAGGTGCCCTCGGGGGCAGCAGTCCGTAAGCGAGCGCTTTGAGGCAAGGCGTTGGGTAAGAGGGAGTCCAGATCCTGTAAAGTTGGTGCCTCAGCCTGAAGTGGGATGCGATTTAGGGCATGCGAGCTCCTCCCAGCTTGGAGAGCGTGCAATGACATAAAGGTGACCAACGCCTGGCGCACTTCTCCTTGGTACTTGGCGAATCTGGCATGAGCCGCCCCAGCAGCATCCAGCCCTCGGCTGGGTCATGCTCCTGGGAGCCATGCTGTGCTCTTGGCAATGAAGTCAGGCAAAGGACTTGCTAAGCTTCAGACTCCTCTCCAGCCTCTGATTCACAGGGAGAGGTCACCTGTGTTACAGAACAATGTTTCTCCACGCACAGCTCCAAATTAAAGCGCTGCTTTTGTTCCCACTGCACTCTTGCACAAGTCTGTACCTGAGCCCTGTCTGCCCTCCATGCTCACTGTTCCTTGAAGTGCACTTTCCACTGACCGCATCCTGTTGGGAGCAGCTCCACGACCGGGAGACAATCTTATGCCCTTATGTTCCTGATCCAAAAGGATCTCTCTAACTCCCTCCTTATTCTTATCCTTAGAAATGCCTATTACTGTTAGAAGTAGGGGATACCAAACTAAAAAAAAAAAAAAAACAAAAAAAAAAGACCCACAAACAAAAACCAGCCCTGGAACCATGTAACAAATATTTTTCAGCAAAATTTTTGCCTGATCATGTTGGCAATACAATCACTTCTCCCTTTATTCATTGAACTGAGATTGCTTGGTAGCATAGTTGTGTGAAAACATGTAGGCTAAAAAATACCTGCAACACAAAACAGACAAAAAAAAAAAAACAAACTCCATCACATCTGCTATACAACTTTAGGGCTTAATTTTTTTAAGCACTTTATATAAATGTTTTCCCCTTGAGTGCTCTGAATTCAAACCCTTGAACAATGCAGGTTGAGTGGAAGGAGTGCCATGTAAAGGTAAGCAGCTTTGCCCAGAGCAGAGGCAGGAGAGTGAGGAATTTGCTTTTGCAGGTCAGCTCTCTGTGAACACAATGCTCCATTCTCCACCACTGCTCTAACGTGAGGCTGGTGTTCACCCACAGAGCTGCAGTTAATGGACTGTTAATCCAAGTGAGGTGGTTACAAGTTTGTATAAGTAACGACTGAACTGTTCAAAGAGCAGTTGCATCAGTATCTCAGCTTAAACCTGTAGTTGGCTCTAATGTCTTGTTGGCAGTATCTGTGGAGAGGCCAAAGATTTCATGAAAGTGATGATGCTTATCTGTCACTTCCTGCTCAGGAGTTCTCAAGGTGACTATAAAAACAAATTAAAGCAAATTAGTGTGGCAGCCCATGCTGTTGTAAACAAAACAAATATGACTTCATCCCTAAATGCTTATCCAATAGCCTAGTACTACAGTGTATGGTCAGTGATGCGCATAAAGTTTCTTCTTTGCAGGCAATGCCTTCGTGTAGCTATTCCTGTAGTTACAGCCCGACCACATGAGAAGAACAAAACGCTTTTCTGTCTTCAGTGAGCTGGCTTCTCTCTTTGAGGGTGGAATTTCATCCTTTATATTTCAGTAGCAAACAGAACAAATTAAACTAATTTAGGAGTAATAGTGGATGCCAGACAAACGAGAAACACCAGCTTTAGACTATCTTCTACAATTGGCGGAAGCATTATCCAGTTCAGATCATTTGGCATCTTTGGTTTTATGGCACACTATTAAAGTGCAAACAGGCAGAAAATTCATCCACAAAGGAAAAGGAGGGTAGATTTTAGCATCACCTGGGAATAATGGCCATTGTAAAGCGCATCATAATGACTGCCTGAACTCTACAAATCCATCATATTCACTGCACTTTATGGAAAATCAAACATGCTTCATAAGGTCAGGTACTCCAAGCCATAGCCTTCTGTTCAACAGCAATTTCCTGTACCTGCTCAGGGCTTCTAAATATTAAGAAATCTAGTAACTCAGAGATATTTTTAACATGCAGCTTAATTGTTTTCCTCAACAGGAGGAGCACAGTTGCTGGCTTTGTACAGAGTACCATCAAATATTGCCCTTGCATAAATCTGATTACAGGTCATGCTCACCTCCAGCACGAGGAGCTAGCAACTTTCAGAGTAAAAAAAAAAAAAAAAAAGAAAACAAAACAAAAAAGCCCCTTTTTTCTCCAATGAGGGCACAGCCTAAAAAACAGCTCTGAAACAAGATATACCACACCTCTCTTCCACAAAGACACACTCACACTTCTCCACCCAAAGGTGTCTTTCCCACACCTGTTTCCCATGCATTCATCTGCCACACCACTAAGCTACCCCTTCCCTCTGCCTGCTAACAGAAAAGGTGGCACAGTGAACAGAGCTGCAGCACCTGCACCTGTATCTCATTGGCTATTCCCAGCTTGAAGAGCAGGCTTCACATTTGAGGTGGCTTAATTCAGTGTTGGTATACAGGCTTTAGCTTTTCTCTTTCTTGTTTTAGATGTGATCTAAAGATCTCTTTTTAAACTGATGCTCTGGAAGTAAAATAACGTTATTTACCAATTTTATCTCTGAATAAGGTGTTTTCTTTTCTGAAGAAAGAGCTCCACATCCAATGACACACATTTCAATAAAAAAGCTACCTAGTTTCTTCTGTTTGTGTGAGTTGGAACTTCCTAAGTAATTATTTTAACTATCTGAAGAAACCATATGTTTGCTTTTTTTAAAACCATTTTGCTGTCATTTTATATTGGGTGTCACACTCTGACCCTATATAACTAGCTTGAAAACTGGTGTATTTTATTAAACAAAGTCAAGTTTTCATAGGCAGCTTAGTTTGTAGCTGACTCATGTCACTGATACACATGCACAAAGGAGACATTTCAGAGGAAACAACATGCCAATCAGCTTGGCATTCTGCTTGTCCCCTCTTCCCTGTGCTGACCCTCTTTTCATTTCTTCTTGCCACCACATGAACTCTGCCGGAGCAGGGAGGTGAACCCAGCAGGCAAAGATGCTGGGGGGCTGCTGGAACTAAATCTCAGGGGGAGGGAGGACATCTTTTTGCCAGAGTCAAGCTACCACTACACTTGGTGGTATCACGTGCAGCCCACCCCATATGTAACATGATACATTCGTGTCACCTTTATCATAGAAGGTCGGGAATACCCTTAAGATCAGCAAGCCCAACCTAACGCTACGGGCTTACCAGTAGCCGTGTCTCTATGGTCCACGCTTTGAACACCTCCAGGGATGGGGACGGACGGAAGGCAGCGGCCCCGAGCGCCCTCTGGCGCACACGCAGCGCGCCGAAGCGCTCTTGCCTCCAGAGCGGCGCCTTGACGGCATTGTAAAACGAGCGGCTCGTTAGTGAGAAGCATCGCAAATCTAGGCTCACCGTAATTAACGGCGCCGCGACGAGCGGGTGCAGTGTGCAATTAGAAACACTGTGGGTTTTTTTTGTTGTTGTTGTGTTTGTTTTGTTTTGTTTTGTTTTCAGAATTCGAAGAGAAACAGCCTCCTCTGCTACATCAGTATTTTTTCTCCTGTTACATTTTCTTTCCTCTGCTTCTTTGTTTCTCCGAGGAATTACCATCTCTCTGGAAAGTCATCTGCTCCACGTGGTGCTTTACTTTGTTCAGACGATTCGCAGTTGAGAGAGATATTTGCCATTGCATGCCTCAAGCACACATCCCGCAAATAGCTTAAGCTGCCCCTCTGCAGTCCTGGGGCTTCAGGAAGGGGTTTCTTGGAGTTCCCATACAAACAGCAGAATGGAGTGCACTAACCGGACTTTGTTTCCACAACGAAAATGTTACACACACAAAAAATAGCAAAGTTTGTAACTCCCTGCCAGGTGTGAGAACCTGAGACGCTTCTCTTTGGCAAATGGTATCAGGTTTAAGAGAAAGCGCAAGTTCCATGAAGAAAGGCATCGGGTTAAGCAGTGATTTCTCTCCTCTCTCTTTAAGCACTGATGGATCTCATCTACAAAATTCTACACTACTGTACGTAATTGGTATGACAGCGCTTTCTAAACCACACTAACAGAGCTGCTCTTTCAAAGGTGCTTCCTGATACTCAGGCTTCAACCTGATATACTTCAAGCCTGATTCATTTCAGTGCTTCCAAGCACACTTCTGACAGTGGGAGTGCCACAGAGTTAAGAGGAGCATCTTCTCCTATCTGGCCCCTTGAAGTCAGATGCTGAGCCTTGAGAAGAGGGAAGAAAAGCCACAGGAAAATGGGTAGTTGTGTACAACGGGTAGTTGTGTACATGTGTGTGCACAGTGTGTGTATGGGAAGTATTTCCTCTGCAGGGAACAGCTGCAGAACAACTTATATAACAAACTGTGAAATTCCAAAGACTATCACAGAACCACATAATTATGCCATACAATTTTGATTTGTGCTGTGGAAAAATATTTTAACTCAGTATTTCTAATGTAGAAAAAAGATGACTGTAAAACACAAAGTAAAATGACAATCCCTTCATTTAGTTCAGTTACAAATCCTTCTACCATATAGGCACACTGAAACCAAACTAATCAACTTTGCTTATGCTTATGGAGTGCACATTTTTATGTTCATACTTTAGCAAAACTGCCAGACAAAATAGAGTTGTCATATAAATTGCCTTGTAGAAACCCAGCTAAGCTGAACAAAAAATAGCTGCTCTTGAGCTTCCATTGCGACTGCAGCAATTTATGCATCTTATTCTTATTTAAGATGTTTTATTCATTTCAAATTTGGATTTTTTTTCTTTTACAACATAATATTAACATAATAGGTCTATTTCTTTCTTAGTGCTCTTGGGATCTATCAATATCTGGTGATTTTAATGGAAACTGAGAGCTCAGCACTTTCCAATATCAGGGCTGGAGTGTGTAAATCAAGGGAATGCTTATGCATGAATAGGGCTGAGAGGTGCTGTTCTTTTTAGGAGCTACAGATCTGCTCCTTGGTCCTATGGTGCAGTATGAGCAGTGCAGATATATGTATATTCACACTGCTTTCTGTGCTGGCACGGGTGAAATCATGCCATGCTGGCTCAACTAAGACACATTATTTGCCAGAGGTTACCCATTCTTGTCTGATCTATGATTCACAAGATACAATCCGTTCAGGCACACACAAAAACACCACATTTATAGGTCTAATGTGACTGTTTAGTAAAGATTGGTGATTTTTGGAAGGATAGTTCCATACCCTTAGCTATAAAATCCACAGCGAATTGTACAGAAAGCATTCATACTTGACAGTCAGCTTTAGGGCTCAATAATATTTATTTGTATTTTATGCCCACAATTAAAGGGTTAAATATTTCTGGAACAAGGATTAAGCCCACTGACTCATGTATCCTTTCATACAGTAAGAACAGCAACTTACACGATTTGCTTTGATCTTGTCCTTACAACATTTGCTTAATGAGACTGGGGTGATTAGTGACTGTGACTTAGAAATTAGCTTGTAATGGTAGCAGCTGAATGAATGCTGTCTCCCTGTCCCTGCAAGAAAAGAATAGAGAAATCCCCCCTTACTTCGCTTGTTCTCAAAGACGCAAGGAGATGGCAAACAGAGGGATGCAGCTATAAATCTGAGCTCATTAACTGGTATAGCTTTATTGGCTGGTTGGCTTATTTTTAATTTTTATTTTTAAGCAGGATGTGGTACAGCAAAGAAAACAGTAGTTATTAAAGGTAAATAAAATAAAAAAAAAAGGAACAGAGGAAGAGCTGTGCACAGAACTCATCAGCTGTCTAATATCACAGTGAGCAAGCAGAACCTTCTGGTTACTGTGAACCTTGAAAAGTATTTTGTAGGAGCCCAGAAATGAATCAGAATCAGAGATTTCTCTCACATTTAATTAATCTGAGGATGAAGACATTTGTAGCAATAGCTAGCAGGCTGGAAGGGCTGGGCAAGGTGTTAGCTGTATGAGATCAGCTGGAGATGATGAAGGTAAATTAAGAAGGACTGTGAAGGTAAAGTAAAAACCACATATACTGCAGAGCTATGCAGAGCAAGGAGGATTCCAGGAGAAAAGTGGTACAGCTAATTGGCATTTTTCTTCATGGATTATTTTAATGGTATTGTAAATCTTAGTATAGAATTATTCTGGAGGGCTCTTTTTATTTCTTTTTTTTTTTTTTCACCAAGACCTTTCCTGCTTTAATTGATTAATAGGTCATTTTAGATGAACGTAACAAGGAAAACTCAATATAGTGAAGTGGCAGAACTTACTCCTTAATCTTAGAGAGGTCTTCAAAAAGTGTTAAGAAGAGATAATTGCTTAACTCTGTCTTTCAACTATTGATTTTCTCTTTATCCATTAAGTGGCTTTGTATCTTTGTATGTTCTTTGCACAAGAGCAAAAACTGTCTTAAAAATTATGTCACATGCTTAACTAGAAATGTAAGTAATATCAGTTTATTAATCAGTCTTGATTTATAATGGCAGGGCTGATCTCTCAAACAAAATAGTTTCTGTGAAAATGAGAAAGAAGGGAAAAACAGGTTATCAGAAGTTTCCAAATCAGTGAATTTGAAAGGCCGTGTGGATGAAAAAGGTAAGAAAGAATGCTGTAGGTGATGGTTGTGAAGAAGTCACTCGTTTCACAAATTTTGCTATTCAAAATTCTTCTTCTTTCTTATTCTCCTCAGCTGAAGGGTTAGGGGAAGGGGGGGAGGGGGCTAAGACTCAAAGGAGAAACCTTGCCTTGGAAATGGAGTGCTAATGTTTTTGTTTGTTCTTTTTTACTTTGTGAAGAAGAAACTTATTTTCTGAGACCTTCCTTTTCTTAAAAATATATCAGATTCTTGTATTTACCAACTGATTTGTATTTAAAAGAGCAGTTACCTGGTTCTGGCTTGCTGTAGTGGAGGTAAGTGCCAGAACAGTCAGTTCTGTAGTACAAAATGCCTACTACTTGAGAATCAGCTTTTTAAATAAACATGATCTATTAGAATACTACATGCAATGGATTAGTAGAGCAAAGGCAGCTATGATTTCTGGATGCTGTGAATTACTAATTCACCACCAGAAACAAAAAAAAAAAACACATAGGAGGAAAAAGCATAATATTGATTGAGTGGCTAATGCTGCTGAGTGCTGACTGTCATCTGCTGAAACTCTACTAAGAATATCCGAGAAATGGATTTCTACTGTTTTGTATACTGTATCATGTGCTATGAGCAGCATCGCTGATTTCCCTGCAGCTAGTTGGCATTTAACAAACGCTTCAAGTTCTAATTCAGACATGGAGAATCTCAGGAATTGCTGTGGATTGTCCTTGCTTACATCGTAACATTACAAATAAATTAAAAAAAAAAAAGGTAAAATGGAGCCACATTCTTCTCAGTCGTGCCCAATGAAAGGGCATGAGGCTCTGAACAGAAATTTAAATACAGGAAATCTCCTTGAAAATAACAAAAGAATTTCTTTCCTGTGAGAGTGATGAAACAAGGGGAGGAGGCTGTGGAGTTTCTGTCCATGGAGGTATCCAAAGCCTGAGTGGACACAACCCTGGGCAGCCTGATTCTGAGCAGAGCTGTGCAATTTCTTGAGCTTAGTAGTCTTTGTAGTAAATTCAATATTTAAATTTTGGAATTACTTATATATATATATATGTGATCTTGAATGCAAAATGGTGGTGGTAATTCAGTCTTCTTATGTGTTGCAATATGTTACTCTTATACAGCTATGTTCAAACCACACATGGACTGCTAATAATGTGGCCCCAAAAGACTGTAAGCTTTTAACATTATTACATGATTTTTAGCAATTTCTCATGAGTTGATTGAGCACAGCTTGAGTGTGGACTGTGTGCAGGTGACAACAAAAGGTGTGGAGGAGAGGGTGCAGTGCTAACTCTGTTTCTCATGCCCCCTCCCACACTTGTTTAAATCAAAACCTGTGTGTGCTGTAGTAGGTGACAATGCAACAGTGTGCTACACAAGATATGAACTCATGCCACTTGGAAATCATAGCATTTTACTCACCATAATACTATTTCAACCTGCCTACCTGTGTGTGTGCCTATGAAGACACATAGATTTTGTTATTAAGTAGACATTTTCTTATTTAATTATTGAAGTTGGTTTTGTGTTATTTCATAACATAATTTAATAAGTTAACTTTTTTTGTGTGTGTGGATTTGACTGCTTGTTTAAACGAGTTAAACAGGCATCTTCCAGATGAAATCAACTTACCTATGCTACATTTCAAGCCATAGCAGCATTCTGAATGAAACTGAAATTATGGCTCCAGTTATGGTAAATAATGTTATACCTTTTGATATGTTGGCTAAACAGAGTCCAGTGAACAGCAAAAAATATGCAGCCTTGCTTTCCATCTGGTAGAGAAATTTGAAGGTAGGTTTCAAGATTGATGGAAAAAATAATCAATTTGTTCATATATTTGTGGTTCCATTTTATGTCATCATAATTACTCATGCATTTTCAAATTGAACGTATAGAGTTACAATCAGATATTCAACTCCTAGAAAAAAAATTGATCAATCAACACACAGTATGTTCACAGAATCATAGAACGGCCTGGGTTGAAAGGGACCTCAAAGATCATCTGGTTTCAACCCCCTGCTATGTGCAGGTCACCAACCAGCAGACCAGGCTGCCCAGAGCCACATCCAGCCTGGTCTTGAATGCCTCCAGGGATGGGGCATCCACAACCTCCTTGGGCAACCTGTTCCAGTGTGTCACCACCTCTGTGTGGAAAAACTTCCTCCTAATATCTAACCTAAACCTCCCTTGCCTCAATTTAAAATACTTCCCCCTTATCCTGTCACTATCAATCCATGTAAACAGTTGTTAACCAGGCTTTTATAATATCCTTTTCTTCACAATCATGCCTTGTTCACAAATGTACATTCTGCCAAAAAGCAATAACGAACAACTGCTTTCAAGGATGAAGCATAGGAAGAGTAAAATTAGATTAAAAAAATCTCTGATGTGCACCTTGAGAAACTCATTAAGGATTTGCAGCAATTACTTCAATTAAACCAAATATTGATGTATTAGTTTCCCAAAAACAAGGTCAAACATCCTGTTGGTTTTATGCTTTTTAAAAAAAAATTTTTTTTTAGTGAAATTATGAAAATAAAGAAGTTTTATTACTCATAAACCTCAACTATGTTATATATTTTATACGTGGCCCCAAGATAATAATTCTTCACTTAATGTGGCTCGGGTAAGCTGAAAGCTTGGGCACTTATGCCCTTAAAAAAAGGATCCTGTTTCAGGGCAAAAACACTTGACTCCACACACATGCAGAAAATAAAAGCAGAGGGAGGGTCAGAGGAGTAAAATATTTCTCACAGAGCAGAAATTACAGACATCATATATATCTTCTCTCATCTTCCTTTACTTCTTTTTTTTTTTTTTTTTTTTTTTTTTAAACACAGTATCTAATAGTGGTAGCTCAGGTGTATGTGCACAGCACTACTTTTGTGGGGCTCTGCACAAAAACAAAAAAGGTCAAACCACCTTGTTATTCCCTAGCTTACTTTCTTATCTAGATGATAACTATGTAGAGCCACCTTGCTTTTGTGCTGGATTTGCAGCTCTCATGTCTTTGAATCCCAAGGCAATCTATGTGTTGGAGAAAGAAAGATATTTGAGCCAGTTAATCCAAAGGAAAGAGAGGCTAAGGGAGGCAGAAGCTGGCTTATCAAGAGAAAACTAATTCAGTTTGTCTTTCCCTTAGACATGCTCAGGAACTGAAATTATTGCCAGGAATTCTGCAGTGCCAACAAAGTAGAGTGGAGAGAAAAAAACAATGTTGGTGGTGTGTGCAGGAAAAGTTAAGAATGGCTTTCTGCATACTGATGGTGAACTACAATTTATTATAGATTTTAAGGAAGGAACTAGGTGGAAGAAAAAGGAGAAAAAAGAACAAAACAGCGCTGAGTAATCTAGAGCTTGTAAAGGATTTATTTTCATAAAAACTTATTTGCAGCAGATGCTTGAAGATTACTTTCCAGTGAATGGTTCTCAGATGTGCGTAGGGGCAGGACTATTCTAAAGGGAAATCCTGTATTTGACTTACCTCTCCTCTTTTACCAGGTGAGCATATACTGTTGAGATTGCAAGCCAACACAGAAGCTGATGTTTCTAGCAAATATCTCTTCTCTTTTTTTTTTTCCCATCAGAAAATGGCATGAGAGTAGAAATTTCCAATTAAATAATAATTTAATTAATATTCTGTGCCAGCTTAGAATAATAAGCAGAAGTGATTTGTGCACTTTTTCCTAAAAAGGAATGCATAAGCTTTACATCTCACAGTTTTTTTATTACATTTAATTGGAGCAAGGGAAATGTCACCCTAATTTCGAAACACTGATTTTAAAAAGCTACAGGTAGTTTCCTTGTATTGTTAAGTTTGATCTGCAAACTGCAGTGGGGCAGAATTCACGTGTGAGAATCTGGAAAGCCCTCTTTAGGATCTGAAAATAGCCTTTTATGAGTATTTTATGACAGTAAACTTAGAGCTTATAAGCAGGAGGGAAACCAATTTTTTATATGGTCTGCTAGTGATAAGACAAGGGAAAATGGTTTTAAACTGAAAGAGAAGATTTTAGGAAAAAGAGATTTTAGGAAAAAAAAATCTTTATTCAGAAGGCAGAGAGGCCCTGGCACAGCCTGCCCATAGAAGCTGTGGGTGCCCCATCCCTGGAGGTGTTTAAGGCTGGATTGAATGGAGCCGTGGGCAGCCTAATCCGATGGGAAGCCAGCCAGGCCAGGGGTTTGTGACTGGGTGGGATTCAAGGTCCCTTCAGCCCAATCCATTCTACGGTTCTTTCCATTCCATGATATCTTGTAGTTTGTTAAGATGGGAGCATTAAGGGTGACTGGAGAGAAGGAATTCCCACCTCTCCACACGTTAAATAATTGTGCTGCTATTTCTAACATTTTAATAGGAAAACGTTTTGTAATTTCAACATTAGCCCAGAGTTCAGTATCACATCCAAGTCTGGAGACTTGGAATAGCATCATGGAATCATTAAGGTTCAAAAAAAAATGGTGAAGGGCCTGTAGCATCTCCCCTATGAAGAAAGGCTAAATGAACTGGGTCTATTTAGCCTTGAGAAAAGAAGACTGAGAGGGGACCTGATCCAGGTTTATAAATATCTGAGGTGTGGGGGCCATAGTGGTGAGACCAGTCTCTTTTCAGTGGTACGTGGAGACAGTACAAGGGGAAACAGACATAAGCTGCAGCATAGGAAGTTTTGCATGAATGTGCGTAAGAACTTCTTTACGGTGAGGGTGACAGAGCACTGGAACAGGCTGCCCAGGGGGGTTGTGGAGTCTCCTCTGGAGATATTCGAGACCTGCCTGGATGCCTACTTGTGTGACCTGCTGTAAGGAACCTGCTTTGGCAGGGGGGTTGGACTCGGTGATCTCTAGAGGTCCCTTCCAACCCCTACAATTACGTGATTCTGTGAAAAAGACCTCCAAGATTGTCTTATACAATTGTCAAATAGACTTTTACAACACTTCACACTGCAGTAAAATCATTTCTTGAAGATGAATCTTATATTAGTTTCAAATTGTGTCACTTCAGGAGATTAGAACACAAAGCAGTGGTGCAGTGGATATAAAAAATGTAATGCATACCTGCAGTAGCCTTGGAAATACCAAAGCAGCAAATCTGCACTTGCCACTAGCTGAGTTATGATATGTAGGGGGAAGGAAAGAAGGTGTTAGCAGAGGAAGGAAGATGGGGGGGAGGGGGGGCCTGGGAGGTGGCCCTGTCGGTGTGGAATGGCTTGTGTTAGGCCTGGAGGGGTGGAAGGGTTTTTGTGAGGGTAAAGAGCTGATTCACTGCCACGTTTTATGAGGGGATTGCCTCGCCTTGGAATGTGGGGGAGCGGTGGAGTCAGTGTGCCATTTATTTTGAGCTCTGCTTTTTAGGCAGCTGAATTCACGGACGTACTTCAGCCCTCACCGGCTGAGGCGTTGCTGCAGTCACGAGGTAAAAGGAGACATCTCGCCTATGCATGTTTCTGAGTAAAAAATTTTGGAGATAAAATTATATATATATTTAGTAAAATAGAAGGAATAAATAGAAAAAAAAAAAAAAAAAAAAAAAAGCCCCCACCGACAATTCGGCTTTCAGACCCAAACTCCCCGCCCCTGCCAGCTGCCTTCTTCAGCCGCCCAGACGCTCCTCTGCGCATGCGCAGCTCTGGGCCGTTAACGGTCGGGCTCCGCGCGCGCCACCTGGCGGCGCCTCAGGGGGCGCGAGACGGTGGGCGGAGCTCAGGGCGGAGAGGAGAGAGCGCCCGGGCGGGGCTGTAGCGCTGGGAGGGGCGAAAGAGAGTGGGCGGGGCTGCGGGAGCGAGCTGACGCCGCCACGCGCCGATTGGCCGCCCCGCGCCTGGAGGTGCGTTTAGCGGTCGCAGCGCAGCTCCGTAGGCCTGCGGCGGCGGACGGAGGCGGGCCGCTGAGCGAAGGCGCGCCCCTATAGGCCGCTTCGCCCGCCCCGTTGAGCCGCGGGCGTGACGGGCGGTGCGATTGGCCGCTGGGCGGCGGGGGGGCGGGCCCCGGCGGCAGCGGCCTCCCGGGGCTGGGGTCCGTCTCGGCGGCAGCAGCGGAAGTCTCGCGAGGGAGCGTAGCCGGGATTTGGCGGCTGGCTGCCTCCCTCCCTCTCGCTGGCTGTGAGGAGCTGGTGTTTGTGTGGAAGGGGGAGGAGGAGGAGAAGGAAGGGACGCGAGAGGAACTCGAGCACCACCATCCGCCGAGGGGAGCGGAGCGGAGCCCCCACGCCGGCCGCCGAGAGAGCTCTGTCCCCCTGCCGCCCCCTCGCCCCGCCATGGCCTCGGGAGACACCCTGTACATCGCCACCGACGGCTCGGAGATGCCGGCCGAGATCGTGGAGCTGCACGAGATCGAGGTGGAGACCATCCCGGTGGAGACCATCGAGACCACCGTAGTGGGCGGCGAGGAGGACGAGGAGGAGGAGGACGAGGACGAGTGCTGCGAGGACTGCGGCCCGCACCACCCGCCGCACCACTACCACCACCACCAGCCCATGATCGCCCTGCAGCCCCTCGTCTCGGACGGAGACCCCAGCGGGGCGGGCGGCGGCGCGGCCGGCGGCGGCGGGGGGCAGCTCCACCTGCACCACCACCACCAGGAGGTGATCCTGGTGCAGACCCGCGAAGAGGTTGTGGGGGGCGACGACTCGGACGGGCTGCGGGCCGACGACGGCTTCGAGGACCAGATTCTCATCCCGGTGCCGGCCCCCGCCGGCGAGGACGAGTACATAGAGCAGACTCTGGTCACCGTGGCCGCCGCCGGCAGCAAGAGCGGAGGCGGCGGGTCCTCCTCGGCCGGGGGGGGGAGGCCGCGTGAAGAAGGGCGGCAGCGGCAAGAAGAGCAGCAAGAAGAGTTACCTGAGCGGGGGAGGCGGCGGCGGGGCCGAGGGCGGCGGCGGCAGGAAATGGGAGCAGAAGCAGGTGCAGATCAAGACCCTGGAGGGGGAGTTCTCGGTCACCATGTGGGCCTCGGGTAAGTGCGCGCCGGACCCCTCCCTCCCCGGGGCCCTGAGCCGCGCCGGGGGCCGCCCGGCTCGGCCCGGACGGTTTTGTTTTGAAGGGAGGCCATGTTTTGATGTGTGTGATGGGCGCCGCCATGTTCATCGCCAGGGCAAGTATGGCGGCTCCCCGAAAAGATGGCGGGGTCTGCGCTGCCGCTGCCGCTGCTCCTGCCCGGCTCCGGCGGGGGGAAGGAAAGATGGCGGCGGCCGCCAAGATGGCGGCGGCTGAGGGGGTGCGGGCGGAGGGAGCGGCGCGCCGCCGGCTCCAGGCCTAGGCCGCAATGGCGTAGTTTCTGCAGCAGGGGGAGGCGGGGTGCGCGGGCGGGCGGGCGCACGGTGCGGGGCGCACCCAGCCTCCTCGCTTCTCTCCCCCCGTCCCCGCCCCGCCGCCGCCGCCGCTTCTCCCCCCGCCTCGCTGCTCCCGCTCCTCCCGGCGCTTTCTTTCCTCTCGCTCCGGGCCGCCGCCGTCGCCGCCGCCTTCCTGGCTCCCCCTGGCCGCTTTCCCTCCCGCCCCTGCGTTGCCTCCGTTGCGCACCCGGGGCCCCATTGGGCCGCATTTCAACGCCGAGCGTGGCCGCGGCCCCGGATGAGGCGTGTGCTGCGGCCCGTGACCGTTAGGCGAGGGGGGCGGGGGAGAAGCGCCCGCCCAGCGCCGCCCGCCGCCGCCTCGCCTCGCCCCGGGGCGGCCGTCCCTCTGAAATACCGTTCGGGAGCGCGCCCGGGAGCCGCGGGAGCTCCGAGCCGGGCAGGGGCGAGGGCAGGGCAGGGCAGGGCTGAGCGGGGATGGAGCTTTTCCGCCCTATCCCGGGGTGCCGCCGGGAGGGCAGCGCGTGGCTGGGGCCGCCCGCACCCCCGAGGTGGAGCCCGGGGTTCACCGGTGGTTCACCGGCAAATGGGGAGTCTACTCGGCAGGACGGGGCTGACCCGATGGTGGCCGCGCTAAGCTGGCGGAGCTGGGTTCAGGCTCACACTCGGACACTGCTTAGCTTTTCCTTGGTTCGGTCTAACGATCCACATGGGCTTTTTAATAGGCGCGAGGGATCCGTACGCTGGGAGAATAGGGGTTTCCGAGTTGCTTTTTGTGGGAGTGTCTCAAAGGCGAGAAAATCTTGTGGACGTGCCTGGTATCTGCAGGGCTGGGGATGGACCTGACATGCGCCAGCCCTTCCCATTGATTCCATTTGCCTCAGTTTCCTGACCATTCCTTTAAGATACATGTGGGAATTTTTTTTTTGTTCTTGTTTTTGTCAGTAGAAATTTTACTTGTGCTACATTAGTGCTTTCTCTTCTGTTTTTACAAAAAAAAAAAAAAAAAGAATTATAGGGAAAGTTCTGTGCTAACATTATTTGAGGGTGGGAAAAAAAGCAGCCAAATAGCGTCGTTTCCTGCAACACTTCAATGGGTGTGTGGTCCTTGAGTAATAGGGCAGTCACCTCTTCTGCATAACATAATTTTTCTGCTCTTTTTAATATTCGGAGAGTCCAGCAGAGACCACTTCTGTTGTGGTCTTTTATGCTGACTGCGATGTTTGTGGGTGACCATTGGTTTTATTAGTTAGTGGGGCACTGTAAGAAAAGTATATTGAATAACCTAATTCTCTTATCTGAGAAGATGCTGAAGAATGGTGATTCTGATTTCTTTTGTTGTTAAATAAATACATACATGCATACATAAGTACATACAGAAAAGTTTGAGAGTGTATTGTCCTTCTGATTTATACTCAGTTGACAGCCTGATAAGCCCAATAAAAGTTACCTGCATTTTGATTAACAGAAAACATTCAGTAAAGACTTTCTTGAATAAAGTTCAGTGGAACAGAGTTTACTGTATGCTTTTGTGTATCATTGTAATCTGAATGAAATTCACTTGCTGTCTGTTGTAGAGTTGACCATGCAAGAAAGACAAAAGAAAATAAAAACATGCAATCTGGTTTCAGCTGTCTAAATAGCTGAATGCAAGCGGCTGTATGACTCATGAGCTGGCAGGATGCAGGACTTCACTGGGATCAATTGACAGCTTCCAGCATGCATTTGTGCTCTGAAATTCAGAGTGCCTGGTAGGATGCTTCCTTAGAGCTTCTGTGTGCTGATTTATTACTTGACTGAAATGTGCATAATCAATGTGCTTGACTCTGTTCCTCCTTACGCAACTTTTACATCAGGATAGCTATATTGATTTCAATGGTTTTGTTCTGTGTGCTCATGACCATGCAAGCCCAGCCAGAATGATATCCACTTCTAATGTAGTGGAGATTGAATTGCATTGGTATGTTTGGCCCAATTATATCTGTAGTGCAGAATACCTATTATGACTTGATTTGAAATGGGGAAAAAAACTCTCCAAAAGCAATATGACAAATTTTATATGTGAAGAAAAAGCTTGGCTTTCCCTCCATGCATGCCCACCCTACATCCTCCTGCCCTGAGTTTCAGTCTTTGATAATAAACTGCTCAGTGTGGAGCTTATTGAGCCTGGTTGGTAGACTTTTATACCTTTAATACAGCTTGTGGAGTACTATAAAAGTGATCTGGAGTTGCTCACAGTTAAATGCTGGAATTCTGTTGCTTCGGTGTGTGTTTTGCGAGGGGGAATGAATTCCAGAAAAACTCCAAAAGAGGAAAAGCTGGAAGGAAAATAAATCCCTGGAACAAACTACCTACCTGCCAAAGGATGGTTTTACTGAAGTTTCCCTGCAGAATTCAGCATGCTTTGTTTTGAGCAGGCTGGCAATACAGGCTGCTTTACCTCTGTATTTTGGCATAATCAAAGACTTGTACCCTCAGTTAGTTGACTGGTTGAAATATTTAACAAAAAAGTTTATCAAAAGATGAACAGTAAACAAGACTGAATCACAGTGAGTCCTATATTGCTGGTCCTGGATATTTGTATTGGGAACAAGGGCACTTTGCTCACTGCAGCGTGGGAAGACATTGTGGCTTAATTACTGGCTGTTTTTTGGTGCTACTTTGTTAGCCTGTGCAGGAGTTGTGCCAAATTTAGATCATTGTCCATAAGTGACTATAGCTCTGCTGGTAATACTTTTAGAAATGGGTAGGAATGATGTATGAAACACGTAGCAATGTGGCTGGAGTGGACTGCTCAACCCGTCTGTTGTCAGTATGGTTACTTGGTACCATACTCAAGTATGGTACTTATGGTTGCTGTGCTTTGTCGGCAGGGGTTTAGATTTAACCATAGCTTCTCTTACCACCTTAGTATCTATGGTAGTGTCAAACTTGTGACCCATGATTACTTTTACCAGTGGATATGTTAACCACTTGTGAAATGGAATGTATTTGTGCCTTTGTCATGTTCAACTTCAGTCTTCCTGTTTAGTGACTCTCTGGGTATTGGGTACACAATAATAGGAGAAGGGGAAGATTATTGGCAATTGCTTTGTGAGACTGTGTTTACAAGACTGATTCTAAGACGTGAGCACTTGGGAGGGTGGTATTGATGTTCTGGCTCCACCAAATGCTGGAATTTCAAACAACTGGAGTTTGATTTGAGGGAGAAATACGCTAGTGTAACCACATCTGCTTCTTAAATGAAGATGGACTCTGTCAAGCTTTTCTATCTGAATTATTTGTGTTGGCTTACACCTTTATTGTTAACATAGATAGCCTGCAGGCTTAGGGCTGAAGTAGCACGACCCTAACCCGCAGCATAGTGCAAAGATGTTAAACCACTGCAGTAACCTGTTTCTAGCTGGGGGAGTCTAAGATGCATGTGTTTGTGCTTTAAAAATGATTTGTCATCTTCCAGAAAGCCCAGGCAGTTGATCCATTGTGGAAGCTCAGGAAGGTTGTGTTGGGCTTCTAGAAGGTTCTTTGAGACCTCTTTACTGTGGTGTTTTTTGTTTTTTTTTTTAAAGAACAACAATACAAAACCGACCAAAGAAATATGTTAATATCTCAAAAAACAAAAGGCTTTTAATTTAACTTCAGATTACAGGGGTGATTATTTTTATCATTCGAGCTGTTGTCTTTTAGTCTGGGGGCTGCTCCAAAAATAATGCCTCCTATGTTATTATGTTAGTCTGTGATGCCAGAGGGAGATGCTGGTGGTGCAGCAGTAGAGGTTCAACCTTCCCACCAGCATCCCATTCCATGTTATTGCTGTGTGATGGATGGCAGCAGAGAGGCAGTCTGACAGAATGGCATCTGATGTGGAAGTGCATATGAAGCAAAAGTGTGTCACTGCAGAAATAATGGCACCCACTGACATCCATTGACAGTTGTTGAATGCTTATGGAGATCAGTCAGTGGATGTAAGCGCAGTGGAAGTTGGACTGTGTGGGTAACGTTTTCCTAGCAGTGATACAGTCATAACAGCTGTAAAGCAGTGGATCACCTCTGCTGGTGCAGATTTTTAATGAATGTTGCTCTTGTTCATCACAGGCAAAAATGCATAGCTAATGCTGGTGACTACATTGAAGTACAGTGTTTTATAGCAGAGAATTTGCTCTACCAGTGTTTTTGTTCTCTTTGCAGCTATTGTAATTTCTATGGAAATAAGTAGCAAGCATTACTTTCAGAGTGACCTGTGTATATTTACCCTTTGTAGTTTACTGGCAAAGCTGTTAGTTCACACTGGTACCAGAAGGATGTGCGTTTTTTTTCATCATCTTAATATTTTAAAGGAACTATTGAATAACTTTCTGCCTTCAGTAAGAAATTTCTTCATATAAGAAGCTCATTATTTTTTATCACAGAAAATTTTGTTTCTCCTTGAAGCCTGAACTAAATAACTCTTCTATCATTTATACATAGGTCTCTGAAATTGCTATGCATTATTTGTGCTACACTTCTCAAGAGGTGTAACTAGAATTGCAGATAGTGCTTTGTATGCTGTATGTTTGTTTTTTTTTTTTGATGCTTTATAAGAGAGAAAGGGGGAGAAGTCACTTAGGCATAGTTGTCAGTGGGGCTTCATTGAAGGCAGAAAATGTTGAGCACTCAACGTGTCCTGTTTGCAATAAGAATACTGGTTAACTTGTCAGCCTGAGTGAAAGTTTGCTTGGACTTTAGCCTCCAAACTTTGAGCTGCTTAGTGAAGGTTGATAGTGTATTACAATTAAACCTGTGATAAAGTTCTGTGTAGAGGACAATGGTAAAAGCTTTGCAGACCTCCTCCAGCACTTCTGGGCTTCTTTATTTAAATGAGTTGAGAGTATGAGGACCTTCATAGGATGGTCAGTAACTAGGATGATTTGAATGCTTAAGAGTACTCAAGTTAGCTGCTACTTTTAATAACTTACTTGACCTGTGGTGTGGATCAGGTCTGTCTTGAAGGTCATTAGCCTGTGCTTCAAGGGAACTGTTTCGTGTTGTTGTTTTTGTCTTCTTTTTCAGTTCATTTAGTTTTTAAAACTGCAGGTAGATCAGTAGATGCTGTAGAGCATTGTTTTTTGGTGTAAAAAAACTTGAGTGGTTTTTTTTTTTGTGTAACTGTTGAGAACTTATAAAGCAGTACTTCTGCTTATTTTCATCTGAGGGAATGTTTTCATAATTTTTCATGTTTTACTTCAGCAACCCATTTAGAAGCTTGGCTGTGAATTGCTTTCTGTTGGTGGGCTTGTGGAAGGGAAGGTATTGGCGGCTGGCTGGCTTTCAGTTTGGCCCTCAGAAGAAAGCAGAGTTGCATTGAGGGCCTTTACGCAAGGGAAAGACAGAAGATCTTAAGGAATGTCTATAAATTTCCCAGTTGACTCATGCATCCGATCTGAGGCAGGAAATGAAAGCTTGTTTCTGTTACAGATGTCATCAAACAGTCAAACTGGAAGTTCTGGGTAGCTGTTGAAATGGCCGATGTGAAGGAGCTGATCACATTCTCACAGCGTGGAGAAGGCTTTGCAAGTAGCTTTCCAAAAACTATTCTCTTCTGAACTAGATAATGCCTTTATGTGTGTGTAGGCATTACTGTCTGTTCTCAGCCTTCTGACGGTTCAGAAGAACAAATGGTTGCTGAATGAGAGGTTTATTGTTGAATTTGTAACTCCTGGAGCTGTAAAATTTAACCTATAATAGTTGCTTGAGGTGGATTCAGTTACTTTCTTTAAGGCACTGATGAAGACTGAAAGGTAATATGGTGAACAGAAAGCTAGATTAAACTGAAGGAAAATGCCCCAATTGTCAATTTACTTTTAATACTGCAGATATTTTCTTATTAACACTCCTGTCTTTGCCATGTTGAAGCCAATTTCCCTCTTTCACTATGGAACATATACATGAACTGCTATTTGATCTGGCAGATCAGATTAAACTCCAAACTAGCAGTAACATTTCTAGAAATAGCTCAGTGGCAAAGATTAAAAGCAGCCATTACAAATTGAATAAAAATTTCTGTGTAGTATATTTCTTTTATTTGCTTATGACTTCTCCCCTCTTTCCTCACTTAAGTTACTGAGCAATGAATAATGTCATTTCCTGCGTTTGTTTTAAAAACAAAACCAAAAAACAAAGCAAAAAAAAAAAAAAATCCCAAAAAACCACTTTGCCTGGTTTGTTCCTTGTCTTACGTTTTCCTGTCTTTTTTTTTTTTTTTTTTTTGCCTGGAGAAATAGTGTTTCTGTCCTACTACCTCGTGTTTCTGTAAAATCACAATTTGTTATTTTTATATATGATTTACCTTGGCAAGTCATACATAAACTGTGCATAAAGTGGTTTGCAGAATCTTCCCATATTCAGAGTAGGAGAAGTAATGCAGTGGCAAGTTTGTTAAGGGATTACTGAGTACTTACAGCTGTGTATACATCTATTGTCATGGGTGCGTTTTGGTCTCAAGTGAGAGTGGAAAGTGGGCTGGTGCTGTGTCTTCTGCCCTACTGGTGTGAGCTTTGCAAGGAGGAGATATGTGGATGTCTCCATTTGCAGACTTCTGTGCATCTTTCTGGTCTCTGTTTTTAAAAAAAGCAGAGAGAGAAAACTGTGTTGACGCATTCTGCAGTCTGAATGCAGGTTGACAGTAACAGTAGGTCTTCAACCTAATTTCCTTGTGGCCCTTAAGCAGAAATCCAGTGGAGGAGCTCTAGAGCAGACTAAATAGCTGTCTCTAACTGACTTGTAGATCAAAGGTCTGGATGATCCCTATCTGCTGTTGACACATTAGAGGGGGAAAGGGCTTAGGCTGTCTTTGCCGCTAAAGGAGGAAGCCCCCTGGAGCGAGAGTCACACTGTTGAGCTTTTTGCTTCTTTCAGGCCTCTCTGCAAGTGTTGAAGAGCTACAATTTTATGGGCAGGGAGTGAAGCCCGTTACTAGTTAAAGTTTCTAGTCCCTCCATGACACTTCAGTTGAGGGGCAGGGGTCCCTGAAGGCAAGTATTTGCCATTCCTCCACTAGGTTTATTTGGTTGCTGGCTGCTGTTGAGATCTAAAGTGAGCATTGTGGAGCTTAATTTTGAAGAGATTAAGGCAATTTAAATATTTATACGTTGTTTCAGGAAAAGTGTGTTATCTTTAAAATGCAGCCTACATACTTGTTGGATGATCCTACTTGTCTGTGTTTAAGTAGATAGGCAACTTATGCTGTTATTCCCACCCACTGTGTTCTTTGTATTGTTAAGTGTATGGATATCTTTATTTTTTTTTTTACAGTAAGTGTAGCAATCTATGGGAGCGCTGTGTTCTTATAAGTGTGCAGCAATTTTGAGTTTGTACTGAGATGTAGCCTAATAGTATGCTGTATTCATCTTCAGTGTGTATTGAGTTCAGTGTTTTGTGTGTTTCAGATGATAAAAAAGATATTGACCATGAAACAGTGGTGGAAGAGCAGATCATTGGAGAGAATTCTCCTCCAGATTACTCAGAATACATGACAGGAAAGAAGCTTCCTCCTGGTGGAATACCTGGCATTGACCTCTCGGACCCTAAGCAGCTGGCTGAATTTGCTAGGTAAGTAGGAAGAAGGATTTTCAAACTAAAACTGTTTTCTTTCCAGTGGCTTAATCAGGAATCTGTTAGGAAATATAACCAATAAATTTAATATGACTTATTCTGTGTAATAATCTTCTAAACCAGGGAACTAAATTCAGAACATAGCAGTGAATTATGTATTAAAATAAGTGGGTTCTACATTCATCAGATGATTTCTGGTTTTTAGTTCTCACTAGGTCAGGCAAGGCCAAAATACCTTGATAGACTGCATCTTTGATTTGACAGAATTCATCTTTCGTGCGACTAGTCTTAGCTTCTTTGGTGACAAAGGACCAAATTAAATGTGATGCAGTGTTTGGATTGTTCAGAATAAGAAAGCTAAGCTAAAATATTTAGTTTATAAAACCATGTGTGTAATCCGTTGACCTGAGTTACTAGATAACTTATTTTCCAGTAGATTTCGTGAAGCCACCGAGGCAGTGTTATAACACGGAGCACTGACCAAGCTCGCGGCTCTTCTGCAGCCATTCTTAATGAGGTTCGGAGTGCGTGGGCAGCCTGTAGCCACCAGAAGGCAATCGTGAGGTCACTGGGGAAAAGTCCAGTTGCAACATTAGGGTTGCCTTCTTTGTGTGCATATGCTTGTAATTACCAAAGGCTTACTGCTTTGTGCAGTGCATGCACAACATTAATGCTTTGTCTCTGAAAATTTAAGCTTAGCGGCTCGCTTCCTGTAGCTGCTGTGACCATTTTTTCCCAACGTTAAAAGAATGAAATTATGCTTATTTTCCTTTTGTTATTAGCTGGATGGTCTGCAGAGCTCTGTTGCAAAGCCTTATCACTTAAGGCAGGTGGATGCTCAGATGTTACACTTGCTTTCTAAGTCAGCTGGCACATGAAAAGATGTGGTTCTTTTTTGAAATGCCACTGAGTTTTTCAGCTATTTGCTGGGTTACAAGGGCTGTTGACACAGTTTTTTATTGGGCAGATAGTTGGATCTTGATGCTCAGGGTTTGTCTGCTGTTCTTTCCTGGTTTGATCTTGCTGCTTTTCACAAGCTGCTTCTATTGGTTCTCACTGTGTATGTACTGGAGAACCTCTGGCACAGGCTTTTCCCTCAGTTCTTGTCATTAAGCCATTGAACTGTGAATACTGAAAGCTCCTAGAACGAAGCAGAGTGCAAACAGTGCAAAACTATTTAATCTGAAAATGTGTATTACAAGATCTGCTCCAAAAGTAATGCCTCCTATGTTGTTACGTTGGCTCACAAAGCCAGAGTCAAATGTTGGTGGTATGGCAGTAGAAGTAAAACTTTACCACCAGTATTCCGTTAGGTTGTATTTCTTTGCAATAGCCTGACAAAATGGCACCTCACGTGGAAATGTGTATGAAGCAAATGTTTGTCATTGCATTTCTCCATGTGGGAAAAAATGGCACCTACTGACATCATCAACACTCACTGAATCTTTATGGAGACCAAACAGTGGGTGTGAGCACAGTGAGGCAGTCTGTGGTGCATTTCAGCAGTGGCAACAACATCGGTGTGTTACCTACATTGGTGCAGATTTTTACAAGTGCAGCAAGCACATGACTCTTGGTCATGGTTGGCAAAAATGCACAGCTAGTGCTAGTAGCTATGCTGAGAAATAGTGTTTTCTAGCTGAAAATTTGTTCGATCAAATTGTGTTCTTGTGCTTTCTGTACATGTTGTAGTTCCCATGGAAATAAGTAGGAGGCATTACTTCTGGAGCAAACTCTGTTTAAAAAAAAAAAGTCATTAAGAACTGAAAAAGAAATTTTATCTGAAATGGTGGGTGATTCCACCTATTGTTGCTGCTGTTACTTGGTTTGTTGATTATGCTCAGAATGAATGCATTTTCCTCTGAGACTTGCAGAGAGGATGAATATAATTTTCTGTGAAAGCATTTAAGTGTTAGTGTGCGTACTATTCTAATTCTAAACATACACATTTTTGCCAATCTGGTGCATGGAATGGTGCTCTCAGGTATGTCAGAATGTTCTGAAATCTTTGGTTCTGCCAGGCGCTGAGGTACTTACATACAGCTGTCTTCTGTTATGAAGCTTAACCAACTTGACCTAGTGACTTCATGCAAATGCTGGGTGTTACTCTCCAGATTGATTTGAATATTTGATATCTTTTCCAAGTCTTGAAATTATAAGATTGCTTCTGTCAGATATTTCTGAATGCTTCTTAGTATTGTAAAAAGTACTGCGTTTTTAGGTTTGAATTCTTTTTCTGGCACCTGGCAGGAAGTGTAAAATTCCCACTTTTTCTTGGTGAAATGTTCTAGGGAATTCTAGAGCTAGAATTTACAGCAGATAATGGAAAAATTGAGTTTTGTATGTGTGGTCTCATACTTTTTCTGCTCATATATCTTTGTACAGGAGACAAAATTTGATCCACTTTAGTCACAGGGCAAATACACGTTGGCATTGGGAACACATTACTTCTGACAGTATCCCCAAGTTACTCAAATCCTGTACAAATTAGTGATAGCTTCATTCTAGTTGTGTAAAAACCTCAGGCATGCAATGTTTTTGGAAAACCTTTGACTTCTTGGTCAGAATCAATGACTTACTCTTCCAGAATCTGACATACAAACTTCTGACATACAGAATCAACTTCTTACTCTTGCCTTAAGAAAGTGACATGAAAAAGAAAACGGTTGTACATTGGATCTGAAATGATTGTGTATAGCTGAGACTGATGATATGGGTGTGTTAGAACACTGTTATGGTGTTGATCCTTTCACAGGGAATGAAGCATGTTGAAAGGACTCAATTCAGCAAATAGCATGTGTTCAAGCTCTAATAAGTGCAAATCATTTTTCTACTAGTAATTGTCACATTTACCTGAATACCACATACAGCTATCACTAGAAACCTTGCACGGCAAAAGTAGAGGAAAAAGCTTAGTTCTTGTATGAGAATTGACTTTGGAGGTGCTAGGAGTATAGTGTACTTTTACTCCTGAAAGGTTTTGCTTATTTAATCTAAAGTTCAGAACTCAGAAGGTTTCATGTGCTCTGCTGAAAGTATTGAATTAAATTTAAGTTCACCGTTTTAAAGAAAAAAAAAAACTGTGTATAGTCGACATGTAAAGAAGCATAAACTGGCTAGGAGAATTTAATACTAAGTTAATTTTGTATAGTCAAAAACAAGTTACTTTAGGATGGGTTTTCTTAAAGATTTTTGGGAAAGCAGTGCATCTGTAGAAATAAGATACTAAAAATGAGGCTCGATTCAGTGTATAACCATGCAGCTTAATTTTTATTAAGTTGACTGAGATGGTTGCATTAATTTATGTGAACAAATGTCTGAGGTTAACTTTGAATAGGCAAAGCTTGGACAAGCTGAAGGCTTGCTTTGCAGCCTCCTAATTCGAAACTGTGACTGTGTTAGAATTTAATTGTAGTATGAACAGATTTCAGGCAGGGGTCTGGACTTGTGAGTCCTTAGTGAGGAGTGAACTGGGGGTGTTTGGATGCTTGAAATCTTCTGTAGCACTGCAGCCTTTTTATAAATAAGTAAATGAATGCCAAACTGCAGCAACTGAGCATGTGGAAGAGGCACTGCTGCTGCACAGCGCTAGGTGGCATAGCACAGCAAGCATTTCAGCAGCTGAGCTACTGTTTTATTTTACTTTTCTTTTTTACTTTTTTTTTTTTTTTTTCCCTGATGCATTTGTCATTGAGCTGTGTAGCAGGAATCTGGGCCTTACGACTAGAACTGCTACTTCCTGAAAGGGTTTTTATACATTCTGAAACTGTTGAAGATGATGCAAATAAACAAGCTGTGTCAGAACACTGAGATGTGTTCAGTTTTCTTAGAAAATCTATACGTTTTACCTGGTTGGGCAACTTAAGGACTTTTACAAATAACATTTCTATTATGTGTCTCATGCACACTTCAAAAGAGCAATAAGAAAGAAAGTGAAAAAGAATTTGTGCATTTCTCTTTGGCAGTCAGATCACAATGTGTGATATTAGTTGTGAATGTTCTGCTAAGAAAGAGATGAAACCTAGTAATTACTCCTCTCTTTTTTGATATGTTTCATCTGGGACACTGAAATTCCCCTAAGGTGAAATAAAATGTTTCATCCAAGTCAGAATAGATTACAAGTAATTCTGTGTGAAGAAATCATAAAAGCTTGGAGAAGCAGCAACCGTATTTTCAGTTGCTGAATGTGGAAGATGTCTTGAAATTCCCCCAAAGCCACTTAAAACCAACATCCCTGATTTTAATTTAATTATTTTCCCCCCTGGCAGATATGTGTCTGAACTGGCTAAAGACAGCAGAGAACAAACACAAATAAAATGCAAAGAAGTAAGAGGGGAGGATGGTGTAGCTGGGGAGTTGGCACAGTAAGGAGACTCGGTGCTAAAATCTAGCCTTTCCGTGGCTTTATCTTCTGCTCCTCTTAGTACCTTTTCTGAAAGACAGCCATTATACGAACTGCCTTTTCTTGTTCGGATCACTTTCCAAAATGGACAGAAAACAAAGGAGGGGAAGCTGCCTTAGAGTTTGAAATTAGACACCCTTCTTAAGAGTGGTAAAGCATTTTGGCCACCCAGATTTATGTGACTTCTTCTGTCGACTCTTCTTAAAGTATACACTTTTGTACTGGTTTTGTTCTTGCTGAGAAACTTAAAAGGGCAGTAAACTGACAATTACTTTACCCACACTGTTTTACTGGGGGGGAGAATCTCTTTCTTTATACGACACTGCGAGGGTCACTCTCTCACTGACATGTTCCAGCTATGCAGATCAAAACTAGTAATTATTTCTGCCAGAACCTTAGGGTGAGCAAGAACAGTTTCATTTTACAACGGTTTTTCTGCTTATTTGTGGAGAAAGCATACTAAAACACTGACTGTGGGCTCTTTGATTGTAGATAAATTCCTAGGACACCTTGTGCCACTCCTCTTGTGGCTATTTATCCAAAAGCCAGTCTGGCCAGTTTCAAGAATCCTTCAGTGCTAACAAATAGGCAGGGACTCTTGTTATTGCTGCCTCTGTAGGGCAGTACAAGGGCTATGGCAGAGTGAGGGCAGACAAAAGTGTAGAGACACTACTGGTAGAGAACAATTTCCTCGTTCTCTATTCATGGAGACTCAGTCATCTATAAAGGTAAATTATTACTGCTGGTCATCAAAGACCTCAAGGAAGAGAAGCTGCCTGAGAGAGCAATGCTGTTGAGGTTTATGCATAGAAGGAGGAAAAAGGATGTGAGAACGTAGGTTTAACAAGCATGAAAGGGAGGTGCTGGAACAGGAATCCTATGCTGTTAGTTCGTTCTGGCTTGTGCTTTAACATAACAGTTTGTAACAATTGTATCCATCTCCAACATGATTGTGAAGATTGATAGTTTTTTCAGGTTCTCTAGGTGGGTGAAAGGAAGTAGTTAGCTGTTACATTGTGTCACACCTATTGTAGTGACAGAGTAACGTTCTTAGTTTTGAGAGGTTGAATGGTTTAATACCTGCGATTTCGTACAATTTCCTGAGTGTGTAAGAGGGTGCTTTCACGGACCTCATTCTCTGAAGTTGTAAGGTTGCTTACCTTTGTAACCTGTTCCCTTCTTCTGTCCTGCCCAATCCTCCCTTCCCCATTATGATGCTTTAAATACAATTTAAGAGGTTTAGTCTTTAATTGTACTGTCCCACAGCATGATCCAAAAGGTTCACTTCCAGTTTTTCTTAAGAATTCTGGAGAAGTTCCTACGAGGCATGGCCAACAGAAACTTGCAGCAGAAGTGAGAGTTCTTCTGGACCTGCCATGTAGATTGACTTTCTGCAAAGGCAGCTGTTTTGATAGTTCCACTCAGGTATTAATGTGTGTCTACAGTTGTTTTATGTAGTGGTGTGTATTAGAGTTCTGTTTTTGATCAGTGTTTCAGACTAAGAAAACTTGGATGGAGCTGGTAGAGATGCTCTACTGGGTGGGATCTAAATGTCTGACCACCAGCAAGAGCTGCCTGCAGCAGTGTAATTAAGATAAACAACCCAGGTTCTAGTATGGTCTCCTTTTGCAGAAAGTTTGCTTAAAGTAAGACCAAAATGTTTTTTGTAAGCCATTTGAAAATATCTTTCAGTTCTTCTTTAGGTTATTGTCCACACAGATTCCACTAACAATGGTCAGTGGAATCTTACACCATGTATGAGTAGTGCAAGAATTGCCTATTAATGGGGTGTTTTTACTGTTTCTGATATCACAGCCATAGGTTTTGGGCTCAGTGCCTCTACTGTCGTTACATGTTTGGATTTTAAGTGTTCAGAACTTTATTTACATTAAACTAAACTCAGCACAACCATTCTGTATGCCAGTTGGATCATATAAATTAAATATCATCATAAGATCATCTAAGCTAGTCTGTAATCTCGGGAAAAGTTACAGGAAGGTTGAGATAATAAATAGGATGGCCTGCAGGAACAAAAATAACTTGCTGTTCAAGATTGATGGTGCTGGCAGTGGCACAAGAAAAACTTTGTCAATACAAATACCTCACACCCATTTTCTAGGGGATTGGGGATTGTTGAATCCCCATGATGTTCCTATGTTTTTGTCACATATTTTTAATCCTTTCAGCTGACTACAGTGTTATTGGTTAGCATTGTATATATTCAGCGTAGTCTGCAGATGCTGAGCCAGCAGGAGTGTCTTCTCTCAGAGAAAGAAACAAATGGTAGCCACTAAATCTTAGGGTGGTGGGGTTTTAAAATTTATTTATTTATTTATTTACTTATTTGTAATGTGTCAAAGAAATCAGTAATCATTAAGTGCTTTAACCCGTAAATGATTGCTTGAACTGTGCTATATCTGCAGCATGGGAAGGAGTTGCAGTATACCTGAAAGGTGGGCCTGTTTGAACCTAATGAGGTTCAACAGAGCAAAACGCAAGGTTTTGTGCTGGGGTCAGTAATTTCAGATACGTATACAGGAGGAACAAGAACTCCTTGAGAGTGACCCTGCAGAGAAGGACCTGGAAGTTCTGGTGGATAAAAAACTGAACATGAGCCAGCAGTGTACTCTTGTAGCTTGCAAGGCCAAGGGCATCCTGGGCTCCATCAGAAGGGGGGGGCAGCAGGGACGGGGAGGAGATTGTTCTTCTCTACTCTGCCTTTGTGAGGCCCAGCTGGAGTACTGCGTCCAGGTCTGGAGCCCCCGACACAGGGAAGATGTGAAATTGTAGGAGGGGGCCCCTGGTTGCGATCGGGGCGTTGGGACTTGATGATCCTCTGAGTTTCTTCCCACCTAAGACATTCTATGATTCTATTTCTGAGGGGCAAGTGGTTGCCCACAGAATCATAGGAGACTGTTGGTAGCTCTAAGGAGATATTCCTGAATCCAGTCTTCAGGAATTTTGAGCGACATTTTTCACTTGTTAGGCCTTAATTCAGCCTCAGGATGGCCTCCATTCTTGTCTTCTCCTGTATGTCCACATCAATGAGGCAGATGAAACTGCAGATTTTAGTGCTTCTTCAAGGAATGTGAGAGTGTCAGCCCTGGAGTGTACCTTCAAGGAAACAAATGGTTACATAGTTGAAATGGAGAACTTTTAACTTATATTCCCTGCAGCTCTTCAGAATTGTTTTGAACATTTAGAAGTTGCATTTTATCCAGTTTCAGATCAACTGTTAATGTATGTTAAAAACGCACATACTATTTCGAAGTCTCTCCTCAGAAGTCCATTATTCCACATCTGTTTTCAGGGTCTACTTCTAGGGCTTGGAACTATCTTAGATACCAGCGGACTCTGCTTATCTCTTTTTGGACTCTCAAACAGGTAGCTGTTAGAGCAAGACCATTCTAACATTGTTGTCTACGGGGAGTGTTATGACTGCATTTGAAACACTTAATTTCTATGCAAGTGTTCATTTACTGGTTCCCAGTATGGTCACTGGAGGCTACTGGCATCTGTTATGCAATGGTAAATATCCCTATCAGTAGCCAAAATAAAATAGATGATTACTTGTCAGTTTTCAAGAGTGGAGTCCACGTGTATAGTAACTGCAGGAAATATCAGTTACAGTTTCAGTGGTCGTAACAGATGTCTATATTGTCTGTGTAAGTTCCACAACTTGCGTGCCTTCTCTGCTTTTGTATTGTGTGGTGAAACTACTAGCGTGACAGGCAGGCCGAGGGAGGTGATTCTCCTTCTGTACTCCAGTCTCATGAGACCCCAGTTAGAGTACTGTGGGGCTGTCTGCACATGAGGGACATGGATCCATTGGAACAAGTCCAGAGAAGGCCATGAGGATGATCAGACTGCTGAAGCACCTCTTCTCTGAAGGCGAAGAGAGGCGTCCATTCTGGAGAAAAGACCTTAGACCAGCCTTCTGGTACTAAATTCGGTCTGAAAGAAAGTTGGAGAGGGACTTTCTGCAAGAACGTGTAGTGGTAGAACAAGGGGTAATGGTGTTAAAGAGAATAAGTTCTAGATTAGGTATAAAGGAGAAATTATTTCTTACAAGGTGGTGAAGCACTGGAACAGGTCCCCCAGGAAAGCTGTGGATGCTCCATCCTTGGAGAAGTTCAGAGCCAGATTGGATGAGGTTTTGGGCAACCTAGGCCTAAGGGGAGATGACTGTGCCCGTGGCAAGAGGTTGGCAGTCTGATCTTTAAGGTTCCTTCCAGTCCAAGCCATTCTTTGATTCTATAAACTGTTGAAGCTACTCTGTGTTTAATGTCCTCGTGCAAGGTGGAGAAGTGAAGGTAAATAAGCCACTTGGGCACAAGAAAAACGGAATTTTCAAACAAAGTGTCCTAGTTACAATTCATGTAAATTGGGAAAACCCTCTTTTCACATGTTTGGAGGACAGGGAATGTAGTATTAAGTATTTTATTCTCTGTTTAAGAGGTCCAGTTCCAAATACCAAAATATGCTGTTAAGAGTTATTGTAAGGCTTTTATAGACATTAAACTGAGTATTAATGGTTCACGTGTTACTATCAAATAAATGTGTGCATTATGAGGGCAGTTATTGGAAAAGAGCTGCCTACCAGTGTCTTTCTACTAATGTTTTTTTCCTTTCTTTTTAAGAATGAAGCCAAGAAAAATTAAGGAAGATGATGCTCCACGTACGATAGCTTGTCCTCACAAAGTAAGTGAAGTGCTCAGCTTCTGAGTAGGTAGCAGTTTGTAAACCAGAATTTTGTATTGATATTCTCTTGACAATAAGTAAAATGTCTTGCTGTAAATAGAGATTGTACACTGCTAACTGTATTTAACTTGTCACTCTTTAGAAGCTTCCTTAAAAACCTTCAACTGAATAATGTATTATTCCCAATTCTTGTCTTAAGGTTAGTGCATCTCTAATCTTCTGGTAACCATGATGCACAGTCCCTAACATGCTGGTTTTACTGTTGTGATTTCCCGCCACCCAAGAATACATACTTGAAAGAATGTTCTGAAAGCTGTTCAAAGTACGTTCCTAAGATCTATATATCATCTGCTTGGAAGCTATGACAGATTTGGGAGTCTAGATCAGGAATCAGCAATCTGTGCTGCAGATGCCAAAGTCAGCATTATTGGAAGACTGGAATTGCATTCCACAGAGCTGGGGGATGGATCGTCTTGAGAGAGGGGCTTGGAGATAACAGTTCTGATCTACTGGTAGTGGGGAAGGCACAGTCATGAATAAATTTTGCTAGTCACTTAAACTGGTAGTATCTAGCATTACTGCATTACACAGCTTCTGTAGAGCTTCTGTTAGCCAACTTAGCTTGTAATGAAAAAAAGACAAATACAATCTTGCTGACTTCTGATCTAGATAGTGCAAGCCTGAGCAAACAGCCAGGGGAGATAGTGCGTATTCGAGAGCATGAACAGAGGGCTTCGTCCTGACAGTTGTAGTGAAAGAAATTGTCGTTTAGTTCTGGATTCCTCTTTATGCTTCTATTGATTTCCAGTTCTTTACATTCTTCATGTGTCATGTTTTTACTGAAGTTCAGTGTGTGGAGATGCAAGAACGTTTATTCTGTACAGTAGTGAGGAATGATGCCTTCATTTTCTATTTACTTTTTCATAGCTTCAACTTCATCTAAACAAAGAAAAAAGAATATCCTTCCATCTCCTCTATTTTCTAGTGTTGTACGTTTGATTTCAGATTAAAATAAAGAACAATATTACAGAAGATGTAATTGCTCCTGTCACGGGCATGCAGAAATTTCAAAGTAAATGCAGACAAGTTCATGGTGTCTCTATTTTGGTGAAGTACTCCTTAAATTAGTTGAATTCTAGTACCTGAAGAGAGAACTTTTCTTCAAAGTATTAATTTCCCATTTTTATTAAGAAATGAAGCATGTTTAAATGTGGTTATTAGTTTTGAAGAAATAGTTTCCACAGAGAAAGCATGTAGAATAGAATACTAGCAGTTGATTGTTTCTTTAGGTTCTGTTGTTGAACCGTGCAACTTGTAACCTAGCCATGTTGGTAGTTTTATGTAAAAAGGGTATTGTTTGGAATACCCATGGAGTGTAAAATGGTTGAAGGAAGTTAGTGAGGCATTAGGTAATGCAAGAAATACATTTGTAAAACATATTACAGATTTCTATTGGAAGAAAGTTTGAATAAAGAGAGTGCCAGGCCACGGCTAGCTTAAGCGTTGTCCAGAATCAAAAGAAGTAGTCCTGTATTAATGCAACATGTACCCTAGATTAAGAGCCTCTGATACTGTACCTGAGTTGAAGTGAATATCTTCTTTTAGGTTGAGTTGACAGTAACTCTCAAATTCTTCAACCTCATTTAGTTTCCCAGTGGGTTTAAACTGTTTAAGCAATTGTTGTCTTTGTATCCCAAAATGATAGTGTTTGGTCTTTTTCTTTAAGCGTGCACTAGGTGGTATTTGTAAGCTATTCTGTGCTGGAAACATTCTTATCTCTTCCCGGGAGTGAGAAAGGCAGAGAAGGAAAAGGATGGAAAGCTGGGAGAGGTAGCAGTGCAAGTGCAGACTGGTGCTAGAGAATAGCCTGTGATATATTATTACAAAATATATCACTTATAGGAGTACTCTAGTAGCCAGTATACAGCATGTTAAAGGATATACCATAGATAGCCATGAACTATCATTCTGATTTTTTTTTTTTTTTTTTAATTTTCTCTGAAAGTGTATGTGCTTTTATTTAGTTCATTCATTAGCTTCTTCCAGAGCTGCATCTTTTCCATGAAACTGTCCTATTATTTATTTGAGTGCACATGGTTCATAACTCTAAGTGAGAATAGATTTTTGTTTGTTTGGCTTTACAAATGATAGCTTTCATTGTGTAGTTGTTTGTGTTTTTTTTAATAATTGATAGAGGTCTCCTTCTCATGGCCATCTTAGAAGAAAGATTCAGAATATGAAAACACGTTAAATGCTTTTATTGAAGCAGATAAAAACCACTGTAAGTACTAGCTTACATGCTCACTGAATTTCACTGTTGTTTTTAAGGGCTGCACAAAGATGTTCAGGGACAACTCTGCTATGAGGAAGCATCTGCACACTCATGGCCCTCGAGTACATGTATGTGCAGAATGTGGCAAGGCCTTTGTGGAGAGCTCGAAACTAAAGCGACATCAACTAGTTCATACTGGAGAGAAACCCTTTCAGGTATTGTAAACTTCCAGACTACAACTTATTTGTGAGAATATGAGTAAAGTGTAACTCTAACATGACTTCTGTATCACTTTGGGGATAGTGTGTTTTTTGTTCGTTTATTCAAAGACTGCATGAAGCACTGAATGATGATGTTTAAAACTGGGAGTCTCCTTAAGCTGTCCTTTGTCTACTTCGGTGGCCTTTTAATAGGAATTAATGACTTGTTTGTATGCAGAAGATATTGTCTTCAAAAAAATGTAAAGTTATATATATGCCCACTTTAAAAATGAAATTTTCGGTTACTACTGAATGAAGAAAATGTATTCTTCCTCCATCTGAGGAGTGCTGTGATAGTCCTGTAGACAACTGACTCTCAGGGTTCTTTGCTCAGTTGTTTTCTGATACTAATTTATAGTAGTAGATATCAATCAGTTTTCAAATTACAGTTAACTGAATGTCCATCCATTCATATCACATCATGCCACCAGAGGTCCCCAGCCTACTTCATATGATCTTACTCACATAAATAGTCTTCTCAGGCCTTCGTAGTCTTCAGCATGCTGTTCTCTCCAATGCACTTGATGTGTGTTTCTGGTTACTTATTTACATTGGAGAAATAAATGATTTCAGAAATTTGATTTGCAGCATTCAGTTGTATGCACGGTTTACTGGTGATGCCTACAGATGTGCTTATAATAATGCTCAACATCTCTTTTTATGCTTTTGCAGTGTCAGAATGTTGTTCTACTTTGTGCTACTTTTCTTAGCTAATAGAATGTGTGTTTTCCTTTCAACAGTGTACATTTGAAGGATGTGGAAAGCGTTTTTCACTGGACTTCAATTTACGCACACATGTGCGAATTCATACTGGCGACAGGCCCTATGTTTGCCCATTTGATGGCTGCAATAAGAAGTTTGCGCAATCAACTAACCTGAAATCTCACATTTTAACACATGCTAAGGCCAAAAACAACCAGTGAAGGTTGGAGGAAAAGTTCTTGAACTCAAACCATCTTACAGGAGAATGAATTGAAAATAAATACGCTTCCCCTTTGTATATTGTTTCTAGGAAAGAATTTTAAAAAAAAAAGAACCCTACAAACCTAAAGGACATGTTTTGATAAGTAGTAAATAAAAAGCAAAAAACTTTCAGGTGACATTGCTGAGATGCTCTACCTTGCTCTGTAATCCCGTTTCAAGAACACGGTGTTTTGTAAAGTGTGGCCCTGACCAGAAGGGTCGGTTCGTGAACTTGCATCAAAACAGATGATTCTTTATACAACAGTGCTAAAATGGGACTACTTTTCACATTCTTATAAATATGAAGCTCACCTGTTGCTTACGATTTTTTTAATTTTGTATTCCAAGTGTGCATATTGTACACTTTTTGGGGATATGCGTAGTAATGCTATGTGTGATTTTCTGGAGGTTGATAACTTGCTTGCGGTAGATTTTCTTTAAAAGAATGGGCAGTTACATGCATACTTCAAAAGTATTTTCCTGTAAAGAAAAAAAGTTATATAGGTTTTGTTTGCTATCTTAATTTTGGTTGTATTCTTTGATGTTAACACATTTTGTATAATTGTATCGTATAGCTGTAATGAAATCATGTAGTATCAAATATTAGATGTGATTTAATAGTGTTAATCAATTTAAACCCATTTTAGTCACTTTTTTTGGAGAAATACTGCCAGATGCTGGTGTTCAGTGTAATTTCTTTGCCTGTTCAGTTACGGAAAGTGGTGCTCAGTTGTAGAATGTATTGTACAGGCACTGACCTTTTATTAACACCTGATAATATGTACATCCCATGTAATAGAAAGGGCAACAATAAAACAGTCGTCCTAAAGAAAGAATATGGCAGAAAATGATCTGTAAGCACAGTCTATTTTCTTTTGTCCAGAGCAATCCTAGTTCCTCTTGATCTTCCCAATATTGGAAGCTAAATAAACTCAAGTTTCCTTACTTTGCATTCAATTACAATGATTTGTGATGAAATTACCTAATGCCACATCAGGTGGTATACAGAAATATAATTGATGACTGTAATTCTATCTTTTGTGTGATCTAGACTTCCATTAACTGGTGGAACGGTGGATTTGGAGACTCATCACTGTAGTGAGATTTCAGTGTACCTGGAAAGCATGCAAGTAGGTGAAACAATACAGTAAATAACTAAATGGGCACTGTGCTTAGTTGAGGCAAGGAATCCTGGAGGTTTAAATGCAGCAGGACATGAGAGAACTATAGGGCTTGGCCACAGCAGAAAAAAGAAAGCTGTCGTCGTCTTTTGGCTGTCTTGTTTGAGTATTTCTTGGAACCTGCTTGGATGCCTTTTACTTTAGAACAGGAACTCATGGTTCTCAAAGAACTTCATGGATTTTGGAAGGTCGGGCTACAAGTGGTTACTACTCGTTTGTTCAAGTGTTCAAAATTAGAAATTTGCAGATAATACAGTAACAATGTGACAGATTAATAAACATAAGAGTGTACACAAATTGAGAAGTATTATTTTTTAGAGGGATGTGACATGTATTTTATACTAAAAACTGTTAATCTTTTTCTGAATGTTTCTTACAAGGTTTGTCAAACTTCATGGCTAACACAGTAAGTCTTAATTTTGAGACCAAGACTGGGGAAAAAAGCTTTGATAATACAAAAGTACACTGAAAAGCAAGAGAATTGCCATCTGTACCTAAGTTAATCTGAACTTTGTGGTTCTAGTCTGAGGTTATCAGGGGTAGGAAGAGAGGTGGGCTATTTAATTATAAGGAATGCACTAGGAGTTTGGCAGTATATGTATATTTTTAAAAGCAGTTATTGAGCAGGATAATATTCTTAAATTTGTATAGTTACAGTTAAATTCTGTATTCGTTTAAATTAGCGTCTGTCCTTTTTGAAAGGAAATAAAATGAGTTCAGTCTAGTTCTAATTGACCTTTTTTTTTTTTTTTAATAGTACATGTGGTTTTAGTCTTGCACGAAACTGCTCTCCTGTGTCATAAAGTGATACCAATTATACTGAGTTGCAAAGTAAAGGGATTTCTGGATGGTGTCAGTTCCTTATCCTTGTTACATTTGTTTGCCACTGAGTTACGTTTAATCTTGATTTGAAGCTGTGCTGGGAACTGAAACTTGTATTGTAACTAGTTCTATTGAATCTGTGTAAGAGCATCTCTCCAAAAAATTTATCTAAGCCTCAAATTAGTAAGTATTCAGGGCTTCTCTGTGTCTAAAGAGCAACATTTAGCAACATGAAAGATCTTGCTTTGTTAACTAGTGAATTTCATACTGGGATTGAATCAAAACTTAGGATGAGCAGCTTCTGTAAGTTATTTATGCATTATAGTGTAACTGGCACTTTGTGTTCTTAAAACTTCAGGATTAGTTGATTGCAGGGCTCTCCCTGTGCATTTTCAGTGTTTTGAGAGTAACAACAAAGTGGGCTCCACAAACTACGATTGCCAGTCTCTAGCCACAAGTTCCTTCTTTCTAGCATGAATTTGTGAGCAAGCTCAGGTAAGAAGAGGAGAGTATGAGGGATGGGAGAGTGCAGCCTGTAGTTTTTAAAGGGGCAGAAGATGTGTCTGTTCCCTCATGCCCATTAAACTTATGTTACCTTGACAGGTTCTCCTGCAGTTGAAATAGAAGGAGAAAATTCTGTGAGACCACATGCACATAAGTTCCTGAAGCTTTCCATCTTTTGAACTGAGTTTTTTAATTGTAGAAGTTAATATACTTTTTTGCTGTGTCTGTTCTGCCTGTAGCAATAGTTCTTGTTTTAAATACAGGGCAAATGGAACTAAGGTACTCATTAGTTCTAGAGACTACTGTTGTTAAAAAGTGAGTGGGAAGAGCCCAGGTACAGCTTTGAAATGGTAAGTGAATAAATTCTTAACATAAAACACTGAGATCTCCTTTATTGCTTTTTGCAAGAAGCGTGGCCATGCTTGCCCTTGGCACTAGTTATCTTCTTTTTGGACCAAGAAGTTCACTGTTGAGATAGCACAGTCTGATCTTTCTTTTTTTTTTTTTCTTCTTTGCCACAGTCACAAATTGTCAATCAACTATACATAGAACATGTGAATGAAGAGCAAAAGAAGAGATGCTTAACGACAAAAAGTATTGGGACTTTAAAATATTTGAATAAAGCTAATGTTTTAAAGTGGTTGTGAAAGATGTTACCACTTGGTCCTCAGTTGCCCTAAGGTTCTCACAGGATAGATTTCATCAGTGCATGCCTTGGAAAGACTGGAACTGGTCGGTCTTTCTCCTCAGTTCAGATGAATAAACTCAAGGACAGCTCGTAATGATGAGCATTCCTGAATATTCAGTTCTTTGATACTCAGTTTATATTGCATGTAATATAAAAGACATTAAAAATGTATATATGTTATAAGCAGTGGTTTATAGTAACTTCACTAATGTTCCTGTGTTGCTTAAAACTATAAAGAAATAATGAAGACTTCTTGAAAGCTTTGTATTAACACGAGATTCGGTATTCATTTGATCTACAAATTGATCTGCTATCAAGTTGAAGAATGCCAGTAGTGTGAAGTTGGTTTTAGAGTAATGTTTAAATGCTACCCAGATGGCTACCAGTCGGTGAGGTCATTTCACCTTATCCATCTTATTTCTCTTTGCCAAAGGTAAATCAACTTACGTTTATACTCGCAGTCCTGTATTTGGGCAGTTTTCCTTGGAGGTTTTAATTTCTCTGAAAGTAGTCTAGAACACTAGTTTAGGACACTAAATATTCTTCTGGAGAACGTTCATCCATTGAGACTCCACAGAAGTGCTCTTCTGAATTTATCAGATCCTGATCCCTCCTGAAGTAAAATGGAGTGTTTTATGCTGGTTCAGGCAAATGAGTAATTTTGGCAATAGCACCTGCAGTTTAGACAACTTCATAATTCTCTTCATAAGTCCTCTTTTTTTTTTTTTTTTTTTTTTTTTTTCCTTTTATCCTCCTTGCAGAAAAGGTCACAGATTTAAGCTTGGATGCTAGTTGGATACTGTTCCTTCTTGCAGACTTTACTCTCTACTGCCTATTTAGATGTTGGCATAAAGTTTCTCTTGTGAATTACACAGCAGGTTCCTGTGTAACTTGGAAATTCTGCAGGAGCAAGTTCTATAGAAATAATGGCTAATTTTTGAACTGAGATGGAGAGAGAGAACCCATTGAGTCAGCAGGACTTCGGATTCTTCTCTTGACACCACTCACATATTGTGTTCCCATTGGTTTAAATGTGGTTTCTCTGTAGTTGACATGAAAGTAAGCAGCATCTATGTTGATATTTTAGTGTGTACAGATACTGTTGAATAATAGTTTGCCTAGAGGTGGAGATGGCAGTGAATTATCAGTCTGTACCAGCAGACAGCCAAGTGTCAGGGTGCCCTCTGTAAGCATAATGGTGTGGCTGTAGGGGTTACTGTGTTGTGCAGTAGACTTTGTCAGGCTCTGAGCATAGCAGTGTCAAAGTAGGCTTTCCACCCACCAGCGAAGGAGAGTAATCTGACTTTGTATTTAGGCACTTGTAAAAAGTACCAGCAAGGCAATGGTATGTTAGAACTGTGAGAGTTGAGTGTGATAATGATTGTATGTTCTTAGAGGATCTGTACATCCAAGGTTATTGAATATCTTTAAGAGAAGTGTGAAAATCTAATAAAATATAATTAATGATATGCTTTCAGCTGGGAGAGGGGCTATTTGGGGTTATCTAATAGATGTGTAAAATAGCAATGATTCACTCAAGCAGTGGCCTCTGAAAAAGTCTGAGTTCACTGAAGGCAGTTAGGACCATTTGGCTTTCCTTCAGTGAATTGCTGTTCGTAAGGTTTGCAAGGCAGTTGCAGAGACTGCCAAAGTGGTATTTTGTCTGGAGCAGGCTGACAAGAATATGTACGTGGGAGGGAGGATTGTGCGTAACAAGTGAGAAATATTTTTGAGATAAATCATAGAGCGGATAAGCAGAGGAATGAGCTGGACTCATTGGGAAATAGTGGAAAGCCCATACACAAAAAAGCTTGGTGACTGGATGTGTCCTAACAAATCTGCTTCAGCTACAGCTCATCAGCAGCTGGTTGTGAAACAAAACTGTAGAAAGCCGTTTTATGACTCTTTACAGTGTTTATGGGATGACTTAATGGACTCATAAATCATGTGTTTGTCAGAGCTGCAAGATGCTCCCCAAAAGCATCACTAATGTTGCCAACAGCAGTTTTGGCTTGCAAAGTTTGTAACAGTTACACACAGAGCACCATGCACTTGCTTTAAAACATTTCTTCTCTCCCAGCAGAACAAGATTTGACCATTGGACGTGAAGTCTTGGGTTGCAATCAGAATTTGATTGGAACACCTTTTTTTTTTCTTTGACGTTCACAGAATTTCTTACATCACAGTTCAAAGGGGATGGGATTGGTTATTGCTGCTTTTTGTCAAAACTGAATTAGTGGAGCTGAAGGTCTCCATGGGAAAGGTGTCACCGATTACCTGCAGCTGTCCTCCCATAGCTACGTAACCAGTGCTTTGAGCTTCCAGAGGATTTAAATGAATCCTGTGACTCCCACTGGTAGAAAAAGCATACGGAAGTTTATTGTTTGGAACAGCATTTGAAGGCATAATACTGTGGCAGGTCTTTATGGTATTTTTATGTGGGGTTTTTTGTTTTTTTTTTTTTTTTGTTCTTTTTTTTTTGGTGTTTCAGTTTTGTTCTGCTCAGTTGTTTAGTGAGGGAGCTTATTAATTTTCTTCTTGCATGGGTTACGGATGGAGGATTTCTTCTTCAGGAGAAAAGTTTTGTAATATGAATCTGAAGAGCAATGAGCTGTAAACTAACATTGCTCAACTGCTGTGGGAAGTGTATCTGATTCTGAGTGCATTACCTCATTTTTTTTTCCAAGAGTGTGAAATGGAACTGCATAGTCATTCCATTGTGAGCAGGCAGGGAACCCAGGAGGAACTTCCTCTTCCTGCAGAAAATTAAAGGTAAGATTTATTTTTCCATATCACCTTTAAGTTACCAAGTTTGAACATCACTCCTAGCTTGTTTGGAAAATTCCCCCATTGTAGGTTCTTCATTAGATGAAAGTACATGCCTGCTTCTCTCAGCAGGCAGAAGCTGGCCACACAGAAGGATGAGGGTCCTGCCTCCTACCTTCCTGCTGTGAAGGAGCACCTCCTCAGAACCTCAATGAAATTGTGTGGGATCAGGGATGTGCCTGTCCAAACAGATATCCTATATGAGTTTGTGTCCTACCAGAAGAGTTTGTTGGTCCAACTATGGCCAAACTTCCTTTTAGGGTCTGCCTATTTTCCTCTGTTTTTCCTTCATGCTGCCTGTGAGCATATATAAATTCCTGAACATAGCAACAAGCAAGTTGTCTTCCTTGTGGTTTCAAATCTAAGCTTGGCCCAGCAAGAATCACTGCCTTCTCTGTTCTCTTGCCTTTCCCCAGAGACAGACAGTCTATTAGATTCTTCATCTCTCACCATGATGTTACCATGCCTGATACAGCATGTTGCCTTTGCTAAGTTGCTATCTTCTGGGGCTGCTTTTCTGATCAGAAAGGATTTCACTGCCCTTTCTTCTAATCTAATATTTGGCACGCTGCTAAGCTTTAAGTTGTCCTTTAACTAAGTACATATCAGAAGTCTGGTTAACAACAGCTGTTAACGTAGTTTTCTAGCATCATAGCAAATATATCTAATTTCACAGAATGAACACATCTATGCTGGGTCAGCTTTTATGTTTAGGTTTTATTTATTTATTTTTTTATTGTAGCTTGAGATCTGCTATAATAACTTCTGTAAAACTTGTAACTCTGCAACATCTACCTTTGCACAGTGTAATTTGTGTAATTTGTCACTGAAAAGTTTTCTGGAGCATAGAAATTTCTCATGTTCAAGCTTGTTTAAAAGTAATCTCAGCTTCTCCAGGACATTGGGTCAAAGCTTTGTTTTCATTGCTGACATTGTGTAAGCCTGTGGTTTTTTTCCGCCTCTTGTCTATTTAAACATGTTAGTGGCTGTAATTTATAGCACTGGTATGAGCCACCCAGTAACAGGGTGGGTCATCAAAGAGAGTAGAGCACAGGGACTTGATGGTAGGTGAGTTTTGCTCCCAGTGAGTTTTACCTCTGTATTCCCTTCTGTTGAGAGCTTCTCCCATCCAGTGCCCATAATGTTTGTTGGAATGAGCAGAATACTGTTCTCACTTGGCCAAATGGGCTGACAGCAAAAGTCTACTAAAAAGGAACTGAACCATGTTTAGAAAGACTGAGGCAATTTGTAGCTTATTTAAATGCTTGAAATGACAAGGATTTCAAGCAGCTGACATCAGGAAGGTTGAAAGCAGCCTTCTTCTACAGGCAGTCTGTCAGGTTGGGTATTAGGAAAAATGAAGTGCTCAAGATATGTTTAGATACTGTACTAAGGGACATGGTCTAGTGGGGAAATATTGGTGGTAGGTGGACAGTTGGAATGGATGACCTCCAGTCTTTTCCAACCTTGGTAATTCTAAGGACACTGCTTATTCCATGTCTTTTATTTCTGTGCCCCAGTTTAAAGCTGTTCTCACTGAGAGAATTCTACTTAGACTGAATAAATGCGGAGGTTGAAGGGTCCAAATACTCCCCCTACTCCATTACAGGACTGGTCTTTAAGTGAGCTACTTGCTGAAGAGGTTATTATGAACAAGCAAGGTCAGACAGCTTCCCTTTTTGCTTCAACCAGCTGATGTACTTCAAGCTGGAGTAAGGTGCTTTCCTTCCTGGTGGTGTACTGAAGGCAGATGGAGAACATGTTTCTTAAGGCAAAAGCCAGAAAGCCCACCCTTTTGCAAGCTAGATTTAAAACAAGGAAGTATTTGAACAAAACATAAGAAAGATTGAAGAGTGGATCTCAATATCTTTAAAAAAATTTATTCCCTTAGTTTTATATACAATACTTACAGGTACTGTACAAAGGTGTAAATGGTCTTTGCTGTGAGTTGTGCATGTGCAGCTTAGTAGACAGATTTAACATTCAATTTGAATCTCAGTGCAAGTAGGCACTAAAACATCCAACATACCTTCAAGGTATAAAAACACATATCAGTTTTACAGGTTTCTCCAGCATTTGTTGTTACAGTGCAAAATGCTATGAAACAAGGTTTCTTTATAAAAATCCATATAAATTAAACACATATTGCACTTGTCCCAAGAGAAAATGTAACAAATTTACTGAAGTAGCTTGATATGTTTTAGAGCATTCCCCAGCAAGCATGCACTCCTTTATTTCTCCTGGCCATTTGTGCCCAAAATGTGTGGTTCTTACTCCAGATGTTGAATTGCATTTTAAAGCTTTGACTAAAGCAATTCATCTTGAACAGACTGCTAAAAAAAATAAAAATAAAACACAGCAGATTCATGTAACAAGGAAATTCTTCACAACCCTTTTTAGTCTTTTCAGTAGCACTGTAACTAAATACATAGAAATCAGTATTGTTTAAATTCACAATGCAAGTGCATTCAACGTGAACCATTACACTTACACCCCTTATTTTCTGGGAAGGTATAAAACTTCCAGATCTAAAGATGTGCATATTTCCGTGGTACTTCAAGCTGCTAAGCTTACACTACACCCACTAACGTTTTGTGCAATAACACAGGTAGGACTTCTGTACGTCACTGGCTGCTACGTTGCACCTTGGGAGAAGTGGCACAAAGTTGCATCAACTCAAAGAACAAAGCTTACATGGCGTGAAACCACTCTACACACTCTGTGCACCACCAAACAAGAAGTAGAGGTGAAGGCAAACATCAGTCTTGCTAGCTTTGACTTTCCCTTACTCCTTACTAGCCTTGAAATTTAACGGAAGAAGTAAATACAAGTGCAGATGCTAACTTTGTGCTTGAGATATTTAATCTGAAAGGTAAGGGAGTAGGTTGGAAACAAATCATTTCTTTTAGCAAACCAGTGTGTGAATAATGATGCTACTAAAACCAGTGACATTTACAAGCAGAGAAAAAGTAAAATATGAAGCTAGCTTAACATTAATCCATGTCTTAAACAGTTCAGGGTTACCTGCAAAATGCTTCTAGCATTTAAGTTCCTCTCCCCTCTCCCTACTTGGAGGACTGTATGTGCTTCTGCTACATACAAAAAGCATTTCTTTTCTGAACACACTTCTGCATTCATTCAACTCGGTCATTCAGGACACAGGTTAAAACCTGATTTCTGGTACTCTGACATTCTCCAGATCCTCTTCTGGAGCTCTAGTGGTACAGTACTTTCTAAAGGCAGGTCCCCATCTTACTTGGATACTATTGGTTATGAAGTCCTTTATAAAGTCATGTGCTATTTATACAAGTCATGAGATGAAATCCTAACTTGATGCATCTAGGAGTTCTTCATACAGGTAGCATACATTTACACTACTTGTGCGGATCAGCTGTTTACACTAGGAAGACAGCTGGGTTTCAGATGGAGGTTATAAGCACACGCTGCTCACAGACTAGAAGGCTGCTGGATTACTGGGCCTGGGTCACATTCACGAAGGTCATTTTCTGACCTCATGTACATTAGGAACACAGTGACAGTAGCAAAAGTAGCTGCATTGACAGGAAAAGCTCGGAGAAGTGTAGAAGTGAGGCCTCTTGTAAACACCCTCCAGCCTTCCTCATGGTAGCTCTTCCTGACGCAGTCCAGGATGCCCTTGTACTGTGTTACACCTCCAACACCATCTGCCTGCAGCCGGGACTTGATTACATCCACGGGGTAGGTGGAGAGCCAAGACACGATCCCTGACATCCCCCCAGAAAACAGCAGTTTAGGAATAACGTAACTGTCTTCAGCTTCACAGCCCAAGTATCTGGTCATGCAGTCATAGGTCAGGAAGTAAAAGCCAAAGCTCGGAGTCTCTCTTATGACTGTAGAGACCATGCCCCTGTTGATGCCTCTCAGTCCTTCCTTTCGGTAGATTTTAATCAAACAATCCAGAGAATTTTTGTAGTTCTTTGTTTTTTGTTTGTATTCACCAGTTCCCTGAAGCTGCATCCTTGTCTTTGCCAGCTCCATGGGGCAGCAGATGATGCACTGGATGGCCCCAGCTGCCGAGCCTGCAAGGAACTGGTTCAGAGGAGTGTCTTTGCCGAGGGCACGCAGTGTGTTTCCCTGCACACCGAACACGACTGCGTTAATGAAAGTAAGTCCCATCATTGGTGACCCAATGCCTTTATAGAGTCCAAAAGCCTGATGGAAGAAGGAAGGGAAAAAAAAGTGTTTTTAGCACTAGTGCAGATAACCTCCTGAAGCTGTGTAGAACATGTCCTTTCTGGTTCTCACTCATGCTCTAACTTCCTAACTGTGGACAGAAGATCATTTTAAACTTGATACAGTGTTTGTGGCCATGTGAGATTCAGAGTATGATTGATTGATTATGATATTTGTAGGGTGGTTTTTTTTTTTTTTTTTAACCATCTTTCCCACCCTTCTGATAAAAAAATACATGAAGATCCAGAACAGGAAAAGCATTAACTTTGTACTTACAGATTCTTGCTTTATGATGGACTGAAAGCAATGGAAGGTCCCACGGTAGAGAGGTTTCTCTACATTTTGAACTTGTAGACGAACCTATAAAAAGTGGTATGAGATACTGTTTTGTGTGTCAAGAGCAGCATAACTGGTAAGTTAGTGTCTTCTACATACATCAAGAATTGCTACCAAATATATATGCACGAGCACAGACTGGACATTAGAATGCCATATGTGGCAAAATCATTTAAAAACATTCTCTTGAGTGTTTAGAATTATTTTGGAGAGTGAAAAAAAAAATGAAGGGAGGAAGATGACTAACTTATTTTGAAAATTAGAAAAAGAGTGTGTGGGAGTACAACAGGGTATGCTGTTACCTACAACTTCAGATAGAAGCTTTCCTGACTATACAACATGGGCTTCCTTTCGCTGCCAAGAATACTTCTGTACACACTAAGCAGTATCTGTACAAACCCAAAAGCATTTTATAAAAAAATTAGTTACAAGTCAAGCGTGAAATAGAGAAGATAATAAAAGGTTGGGAGCTTTTGACAACACATGTAGTGTTTCTGGCTACCAGGCTTGAGGCCCTTCACTGAGATGGGATTTTTTCAGAGTTTCGAGGGGAAGAGACTTAAGATAGCTTATGTTCAGATAAGGAAAGGAATAAAAAGTCACTTAGCTTATTAATCCTTAGTCTGCTGAAAGCAAACCACTTGTGAGGGTGTGGCTGTATCACACCTTTAATGTTAGTGATTAATTTTTTCAAAACAGATGTAGTATGTTCCACACAACAGGTGATGTTACTGTGAGTGGTGACACATTTATTCTTGAGGTGGTTTCTAACCTTTGATGGCAAAGTCTGGTTCAGATTTTCCTGCCAATTTGCTTTCAGCACACTGAAACAGAAAGCCTTGGAGCTACATAGCTCATGCAAAACCCTGCACTGCAGTAGCTCAGTAATTGGTTTCACTGGAGTGGTGAAGTTAGACATCTGCCTTTGATCTCAGCATGGAGGGCTGCAATATTCCTTGGAGGAGATGCTTATCAACCATTTACCCATTTACTGCTGTGGCAGCCCGCAGAGAAAAAAAAAACAACACAAGACTTATTTGGAACAAAAGAAAGGATTATTAGGTGTGAGAAATTCCTGACTTTAGTCTTTATATTCTCTTTGCTTAAAGTAACTCCACTACTGCCAGAATGAAAGGCCCCTTAGATTACATGGGTCTAGAACCAATCTGGGGATATGGTTTCTTAAAAGCCCATATTAAGGTTAGTTTTCTTCAAGGGAAGAAAAGAATAGCTTGAGTGTTTTTGACATCACAACATGTCATTTCATGCTCTGTAAATCAAAGCTGTAGTTTTTAGTGTCTTTTTAATATGCACTTTAGTGTATGCTAAGCCATGCTTGGAGACTGAAATAACCTCAAGTCTTCAAAGAGGGAACAGGGTTTTACAATGTCTTAAAGTTCAGAGTGGGCTTAGAGCAGGATTCAAAGCAAATAAATCCTTTGTTATTCAGTCAGGTTGGGGGTTGAAGTAGCTGAGTTTGTTAAAGCTGCTCAAGAAGCAGTCCCATAAGTAAAGCCATACATGTCAATGAGCTGTCAGAACAGCACAAAACATTGGTCTGACTCCATTTATCGTTTTATTGCTATTATTTCAAACCTCAGCTGTGAGATTAGAGGGCTTCCAAACATAAGAGGTTTGGAAGAATTACAGTTTAGCAGCCTTTTTACTTTTCCATATGAGCACCTTTAGCAAGTTAGAATAATCAATACTGTGTATATAGGTTTAATTTCCTAGCAGCGTAGAGCTTCTACTACTTTTAACTACGTGATTTATGAAACCCTGACTAACGTTGTAGGACTAAATATTCAGAAAGCTGGAAGTACTGACACATCACACCTAAGAAAGAAAAGCAGCTCTTAGCTTTGAGATTAGATGGCAGCACCTGCAGCAGCAAACTGCTGGGTGAGGCTATAATGTATACAAAGCTTTATTTCATGGGTATTAGTATAATAATGAACAAGTTCTAATTTAGTGTGTACACCTATGGGGAGGATGAATCATTTACAGAGTTCAGCTCTTTATTTAGTCACTGACCAGCAATCATCACATCCTTTCATTTTGCTTCTTTCCTATTTGAAGCTGCTATTAATAAGGCAGCTGTCACAGTGACGAGCTACAAGTTTACATTGTTAAAGACTTACAGAAAAGGAAAACAAACCAACAAAAAGCCTTCTAACACTCCAAACAGTTAACAGTGAAATAAGTGATTTAGAGACATTTGAGCAATTAGTGTCCTCCAAGGATATGTTGTGGGTAAGACCTGAGGTTCTGTCTTACAGCCACTGCATGTGGAAGTGTGCACAGTTGAGAAATGCATACCAGAAAGGTTCAGAATAAGGCTTTACATTCACAAATAACTAAAAGGATATTTAAACCCCGCTCCCTCCATGTCACAGTTGTAGAAGAGGGACATATCAGTTTAAAATGGATAAAAGCTTCGTAAGTCTTTCAGATCTGTATTTGAACTATTACATTTTGGAATAAATTAAGACTGAGAGAAACAGAAGCGTTCACCTGGGCTATACTTACTAGGTAACTCTCCCGTGATGAGGCTTATCTCTCATCTACAACAAAGTAACACTTTTGCTGTTAATGAAGACAGCCCCTAGCTCAGAAAGTAAAGGCAGTTAAAAGCAAAAAAAGCAATTTTACACATTACATCAACAAACCAGGGCTAAGGAGTGTGCCAGCTTTGGGATCAGCTTGGAGGGGGTTTCTCAGCCTGGCTTCCCAGGCGTGGTTCTCCCTGCGTGTCCCACCAGCCCCCTCCCCCTCGTGAAGCATGGGCACTGGCAAAAAAAAAAGCTTAAAAGGCAAGGTGGAAATGAAATTCTGGCTTATCTAAGCAACTTTCCCACCATCCAGTTATAGACAACTGCAGAAATGCAAAAAATTATTCTTAACATACATATATATATATACACACACACAATACAGTATGCTTTCTTCTTTTTTAAAGAGTGGTTATGGTGTTAGTTTTCCTCACGTACAGTGGTGACTGTGCCAGCTAATAACACAAACATTAGTATTGCCCTCCAAGAAAGGGCAGATAAACATTATCCCTTCTGGTGGTATGAAAGCCACATTCCACACTGGATTTTGTAAAATGCTTTAAATCATCTGGAAACAAAACTGTTCCACTCTACTGTACAGCAAGATGCTTCATCTAAAGCCAATACATCTTTATTACATTAATCCATCCGCCAGAACTAGCATGAGAGCCCCAGTTTTGCAGGCACTTAAGCGTTTAGTTTCATGCACTACGAGCTGTTTCACATTAAAAACATCTTCTCCCCCACCGTCCTCCAACACTGAACGTCAGCATGAGCACCGAATTTTAGTGGTTTAGCTGGTTTCAGTGCCATGACTCTCACTTTGAGTTAAGCACATAAAACTTCACAGGACAGGGAGAGAGGATACAGCTGTCCCTGTACCACCATTAAAAAAGTATTCAACTCTGGATGCTACCATTCCTGAAAATATTTAGTCAAATTCAACCCTGTTACGTAACAGTCAAGTTTACCATACTGTCAGAAACATACAAATATTGTTTAACTATTTGAGCAGCTTGCACTTTGCTGGTAAGGACTAAAATCCACTGGCTATGAAAATCTGTTCAGTATTGAGTCAGTCACGTTGCTAGAATACATAATATGGTGATGACCCCTGTAATACTATCAGCCCTTGCATATCTAAATTCAGTAATGTAGAGGTACTCCAAATATAGCTATCACAGCTGGCATGCTGCAGTTAAGTGATATGGGTATAACACATTGGTAAATACCTGTCTCCTGTACTACTCTTCCAGCATGAGATTATAGGTAAGGCTGCCAGAATGTGAGTCAGGTCATCATCCATAGCTGAAAAACAGGCTGGGACCCCTGGAGTCCTGGCTAAAGGGCCTCTGGGGAAATTAACATCCTTCAAAAATCTTGTCTTTGAGAAGGCCTTAGGTACTCTTAGTATGCATAAGGCATAAAGCTAACAGTCATGAAATATATTTTAACTTGGAAATTTATACAAAATATTCATGTATTATACCTAAAGGGAGGAAAAAGGCCCCCAACAAACTGCATGCTATGGATTTTTGTCCACTTACATCCCTGGGTTTATGCAATAAACCAATGCCTGAGGAGTAAGTAGCAGATCTTGGGGCAAAAACAACGCAAAGCTTTCAGAGTAGGGACAAAAGAGCTGGAGTTACCACAGAGTAGAAACTCTTCTAGCAGTTAGTAGCGAACAGCTACAGAAGAGCAAGCACTGAACAAAATTAAGTGTAAGACCCTATTTTCAAATGCAGTGATATCACTGCACTGATGGAATTGGGACTGGGCCAACACTTGTTCATATTACAGGGCTGAATCATTCACACAAAGAATGTTCACTTCTGCAGGGCCAGAGGCTGCCAGTCCATAAGGAGCAGCTAACGAGGCTTGCTCCAAACTTTCAGTCACACACTGAGGCTCCTACAGCATCTGGGGGTGTTTGTGAATCTCCCCATCTCCTCAGAAAAAAGTACTAATCAGGTTTTCTACTTAGAGCAGAAGTGTTTAGTAATCAACCCACCTTAACAGTGTCGAAGGGATGTCCCACCAGCACTCCGGCAGCACCTGGAACAAAGCAGATGGTGTTAGGAGCTTCAGCCACCTTCCTGAGGCACACAGCATGGCAGGAGATCCCCGGTTTGGTCTGTAAGCAGCACAGAGTGCGTCTATGCCTCTGGCATTGCTGCGGTTTGGGGTCTACAGCAGCACCATGTTGCATGAATGCTCAGTGATCCCTTTACCCTGAGGCACAGCCGTAGGCAGAGAGCTCAGCATACTTCTGTGGGAAGTTCTGTCAGCAAGCCTCACTCTCATAAAGTGCAGAGAGCCTGGGGCAGCCCAAAGGAGAGGGGCTTCCGTGCACTCTGCCCACAGCCTTTCCAGGCAGGATGGCATCACCAGCAGAAGGAGCACTTTTACCTTATGCCAGCATCAGAGGGCTTTCCGTGTCACATGCAGGCCTGGCAGTTATAGGCTGCACTGAAAAACACGAGTACCGCCTAATGCAAGGGCTCCTCCAGCTCCATACCTCTGCAGTCCCAAATCATTCACCCACCGATGGCCTCTGGCCCCAGGAGTAGCACAGGAGACACCCCACGTTTGCAGGAAGCGTCCTCTCTGCTGCTCCCCAGGAAGATGTGGAGGAACGCGCTGTCCAGAGGGATGGGGCTGCTCACGGTGCCCAAGGACACCACGAAGGCCAGCAATTTGCCACCTCACCAAAATGTAAAGGCCACGACCCAGAGTCCCTCCGGCAAGGCAGGGATGAGAAGCGGGGAAAAAAAATCTCTGCAAATGCAGAGTCAAAACGGTGCGAGAAAAAGTGGCTTCCACCAGAACACACGTTGGCTGCTAAAAATAGCAGAGGGAAACAAGCGGAGGCCATAAGCTGATACACAGGGAAGAGGAAGACGAGCAGCAAGCAACGCATCATTCCCCTCCTCCCCTTAACGTTAAAGCTCCGCGTTGCGGATCAGGGGCTGCAGGAAGCCCCCTGCGCTCCTTTCCCTTCCTCCTTCTGCTTGGAGAGGGGCTTTAGATGAAAATATATGTATATATTTCCCTCCTTCCAAGCTTCTTTCCTCCATCCTTCAAAAAGAAAATTTTTTTTTTTGTTTGTTTGTTTTTTGTTTTTAATTCAGCACCCCCCAACTCACCGCCGACACATCCCGCGAGGAAATCCAAAGCCATACTCAGCGCCCTCCGCTCCCACCGGCGGGGCCCAGCCCTCTGCGCGCTGCTCGCCGCGCACTGCCGCTACTCCCCCCGCCTTCTCTTTCTACCGGCCGCCCTCGGCCCGGCTCCGGGCCGCGCCCCCGAGGGGCGGGCAGCGGGACAACTCCCCCCCGCCGTCTGCAGGCACTGGCTGAGGAAGGAGGGAGGGACGGGGATGGGACGAAAAGAGGCAGGAACCGCGCTCAGCCCTTCTGCTTCCACCTCCCCCAACCCCCGCTCGGTTGCCTGCAAATCATTCCCATCTTCTTGAAGCTCAATCAAACAAAAAAAAACCCAACCGAGCAAAGGCAAGTGGATTTGAACATACCAAGCCCGGAGAACCTGCCCTAGATTTAGCTGCTCTTGTGTCGTCGTTACAGTTAATGAAAAGGCGAAGCTTGGCTTTACCAAAGTGGTTTTCCTCTGTTCTGCGAATCCCCTCATCTCCCAGGCAATCTGCTTGGCCGAAATCACCCTCTCCACCAGAAGTGCTTTGTAATTGCAGTGTTCACCCACAGTTGGCAGGGAAAGTCATTAATTCCCCTCTCTTTGCAGACACTTTCTAAGCTATCTGGAGACTGTTTTAAATCTTTTATCTTTTCTTCTCTGAATTGTACTGGTTACTGATTCCTGATCTTCTGTTGGCTTGTTGTTTCTTGAGCTGTTCCCTAAGGCTTTGCTCAGTGACTGATGGGCGATTAACTTAGGCATTTGCAGACAACACTGAATATGTCATATTCATATATCTGAGTATGAGAGCTTCCCTTCCCTTCCCTTCCCTTCCCTTCCCTTCCCTTCCCTTCCCTTCCCTTCCCTTCCCTTCCCTTCCCTTCCCTTCCCTTCCCTTCCCTTCCCTTCCCTT